>NC_059344.1:45795070-46432570 GCF_019703515.2 Myxocyprinus asiaticus
ACTTCACTCTTTCTTTTTTAACTTCTCACATCTCATTTGACTCTTAAAAGAGGGTACAGAAACGAGGGGATAAAAACGGGAAAAGAAAGAAAGTTTACTGGTTCAAAAGCTTTTGATTGAAGCAAATGGTTGCTAAAGTGGGTTATGCCATTCAGACGATCTCTTTCCCTACACACACGCCGTATCATGTGTAGGTGCAGAAAATAAGAATGCATTTAAAAGTCACGTTTACACCGTGGCTGGTCAACGCGCTTAATGACTTGCAACCCATGTAAAGGCACAAAGCCTAATGCTGTTACAAAGGGTAAATGTGATTTTAAGGGTCAGATTGTGTGCATTTCGGGTCTTTTTCCAAAATTCAGACACACACACTATGATTTCTGACAGATAATTATTATTATTATTATTTATTTATTTTATTTTTTTTGGCCCTTTTGCACTTTATTAATAACTTGGGGAGTCACTTTATCCACTTTGCTAGGCCACAGCTTCAACAGCGATGCATGTGGTTGGTCAGTCTCTGGTTAATGTAACTTCTCAAAGGACCTGACCTGGTCTTGTATCACATTAACTTCACTGGGGTGTCAAACACTTTGCACTATATGATATCCCTCTATAACTCACCCTGGTGTAACACTGCTGACATCTCACATATACGCATAGTGACTAATTATCTCCAAGTGTGGGCTTGTTGACACTCTTAGACGTTATTGGTGTGACAGTTGCTCCATCAGAGTGAGCCCTTCGTTATCACCATTTCCCATCAAGCTCCCCGCCGATGTCACCTGTCAAAACTAGGGCTCCACAATGAAGCAAAGACCCTGTTGCTGACATGGCTGTTTTCTTTTTTTCTGTATTGTTCATTTCAACACAATCTGCCATATGTTTCCCACAAAAGATGATGAGAGGCTGGATTGGGACGTGAGTGTACTTGGGTGGGTGGGTCGAGGTGATATCTCTAAAGAAAGCTTCTGAATCGTCAGCATTCTGTCAGGTTGTGGAGGGAGGGGTGGTACACATGAACTCATTGATGTGTTTGACTTTATGTGGCATTAGCAGATTTTGGTGGCAAAAGCTAAAAGGATTGAGAATAACAGAAACAACAAGACAGGAAAAAAAAGCTCTCCGACATATGTGGCTGGTTTGAAGTGAAACGGAACAGTCTGTGAATTATGTCTTTCTCTGTTTCTCTGGCTCTTAGATGTTGGGGATGAGATGGCAAAACCTGTGAGTGCTGTCCAGCCCCCCTCCACCCAGCACCGGGACAGGAGCGTGGGTTCCAGCATGAAGGACTGCCCCTACTGTGGAAAATCTTTCCGCACCTCTCACCATCTAAAAGTACATCTAAGAATACACACAGGTGAGTAAGAAATCTTGAATGACAAATCCAAAAGGCTTACCTCCAGTAAGCTGTCCATGACACTAACACATTTAGCATTTTATTCTTTTCCAAAATGCCCCAAAAACTATTTGGACACTTAAGTGATAAATAAATAGTGATGATGCTAATGTTTAGGGATGTGCCCAAAGCCGAATACCTTATTCGGAAAGGCCTAAACCTGAGCGCAGCGTTAAATTCCTGACCTGAAGTGACGATTTCACGTCGGAGCCTGTCTATTCATCTTTTAAAGTTGACCACATTTATATCCACATCAGCGATTAAGGTTATTAACTGGTTAATACTTTATTCCCCCAAAAAGTTAAAATGCTCCATAAAGGTTTAAATGCTCCATAGAGTATTCATCTATTAGGAATATTCCTCCTTATGTAAAACGAAGAAACTGAAACTTTTTTTTTTGAAACATTTGTTTTTTGAAAACATTGAAAATGTTGTGTTCTTGAACTCTGGTAAGGCACTATATAAATGTAACATTATTATTATTATTATTATTATTATTATTTAACTAAATAATGGTGTCCTATCGTAAAAATTCCTGATAGACTTACGGGACTTTCACCTGTTTGTAGGCTATTTTGATTTTATTTTAATTTATCTTAATGTTTTAATTTGTATTTATTATTCACTGCAAAATGTGTGCTTGACATTTCACATTTTGCTTGACACCTGCCTTCAGAATAATGTTGTTATACATTCACAGACAAATGAAAATACTGTTTCATACAGATATTGATATCTGAAATACCAGGAGAAACCACAGTTAGCAACATATTCCACAGTTAATGTAGCCTACAAATTCAGCCTCAACTGGCAAGAAAAGAAGAATAAAATAATATATTTTTAAACAACAATAATAATAATAATAATAATAATAATAATAATCATTATTATTATTATTATTATTATTATTATATAATTATCAGTTGAAGCTGAATAATAATAATTATTATTTTTAGGCTATTATTATGAAAAGGCATATACAAGGCAGATTTTATTAATGGAAACTAAAAATGTAAGAGTAACACTTAAAAATGGGCGTTTCATTTAGTTTTGACGCATTTCCGGTTTAAGCCCTGCCCACACCTGGTTCTATCCAAATACAGAGACAGATACAGATCATTTTGTCATATGAACAGATACAGATACAAATACAGATAATGGCTTCGCTGCGCACCCCTACTAATGATGACCTTTTCTCAAAACCTTTCTTAAACAGCTGGTCCCAAGATCATTCAGTTTCCATCAAGTACACAGCAGAGAAACCACTGTAGTTCACAACATAAGCAGTGTGCATGTCCCACTGTTTTACAATCATAAAGTGTTTTAATACTTGCTGTCTTCATTTTGAGCAGTATCTGTTTCATCATATTAAACCTAACAATTATTTTTCTGTGACATGTTATGCTTGAAAATCATACTCATGATATCTTTCTTTAAAGTAAATGTATTTTTTATATTATATATTTATTTATTTATATATGTTGTCTAATGCAATTATATTCATACATATTTAAGTGTGGCTTTTTTGTCCAAATACTTTTTGGGGCCAATGCACCTCTCAGAGATCACATATTCTAAATTCTTTTAGGGGTAACCACCCCCACCCCCCCACCCCCGCCCCCCATCGTTAATAATGCACCTTAGTAATGCTGTTAGTAATGCACAGGAATACTGTACACAGCGCGCACACAAACAGAGACACACATGCACTGTTCAAAGTCAGTTGGAATCAAATAATAAATTGCGTTTGAAATGCTTTCTGCCTGGCATAAGCAACAAACTTCATATTGTTTGCATATAGTGCGGGAATTGAAGATCGGATTCATATCCGTTTGCGGAGACGCATTGATGTGACCAAGTGTAAATGGAATGAGCTTATTCAGTTGGATAGCAATCCGATCAGTAAGCATGCATGAAGTGACCAAGTGTAAATAGGCCCTGTTATTATTTTAGTGATTACCTACTATTTTTTAATTTGTGTTTTATATTAAATAATAAAGTAAAATAGCAAAGGGTCAATTAACTGCCAATATTTGTAGAGAAAAAATAAGATGTTGCTGGGTCAGTTGTAATAGTGGCATACACACAGTGTTTTTCTTTCTTAAAAAAAATAAATAAAATAAACAAATAAACAAAAAACTTTAAATAAATGTCAAGAAGAGCATACTATGGATTAAACTGAGTCAGTCCTCATTCCCAAATGATTATGAATAACATATGCTACGACACCTACATTTGCTCCAAGGTAAATTAATTTATGTATTGATTCATGTAATAATAAAAGCCATAGTAAATAAACAGATCACAGCATCAAAATTAGTTTCTTATGAAACATTATAAACAGTTCTGTTCACTTACATTAATGTTATCAGGTGTGTAATCACTATCAAATGATGCTTTTCTCTTTTCAAGTGACTGTGATAATCCTTTTTCTTTATTCTGTCTCCACATTTTTCAAATTACTGTGTAATTTTACGATTTCTTTTACAAATAAAAAAGTCAGATAAATATGCCTTACAATGTCACTCTTCATTCCTGCCCACTAGAGAATATTATGCATTCCATTTATGAGAATATTTTGCCAAAAACCAGGCTGTTCACGGCAATCCATTCATTCCTATGGGGAGTTCTGCAGAGCTTGTCAGAGCGAGCGAATGTAACAAAGGGGTGTGGAGCTTAGCCGAACCACTTAATGTACAGACTCCACTTTTATTTTATTTTGCTGATGATTTCAGCCATAGATGTGCTAACTTGAGTATTATCTCTCATTGTTCTACACTGATAGAATGTTCAGCATTCTAAGCCAACAACGAGGACATAATTTCAATATTTGCATTCTAATTGCTCTTCTTTCTCAATTCTTATTGCATGCATGATGAAAATAATGCATGCTGAATTGTGATTCGTCTTCCTTACTTGCATCCATTTAACCTCACTTTAAATAGGTGCCTTTATGCTGCAGAGACAGTCACATTACATGTTGATTGTCATACACAGTCAACAGACAACAGAAGCTAAAAATCTAAGCTTACCTAAAACTTAAACACTGTTCTTTTACTGTTTTCTATAAAGACAGTTGGCATTACCTTAATGAAATGCAAATCACTAAACTGTCAGTTACCTAACAAATGTGCATCATGTGGTAACATCTGAATAAACTGTTGATATTCAAGACAAATACATTAATTAATTAAATAAATATTACTGAGTAAACCTGAATATCTCGAATCACACCAATGAGAGTAATATTTAAAGTTGAGATCAGGTAGAAATAGCTCCTTAAGGTAACAACTGTACATGGACACATTTACATTGTATTTTTAAATCATGAGAAGGACAGATTAAAATAGAAAGAAGCAATCCCTCAATCCCTCTTCTTTCTTTAACTGTAAATGGAAATCACTTGCAGCTCAGGAAATTGATGGCTGATATTTTGTTGGTATGTGCTTACAAGGAAGCGTGGAGACCACCCAGATGCTGTGTCCCACTTAATAAGAAGCACATAGCTACTCTATTCTGGAGCATTAAGGTTGATTTTAAGGCATGCCATACAGTGGAGCTGATGTGTAACTCTCCCAGGCTGCAGTATTGTCATGTTCTGTTTTAACAGAAGCACAGGAAAAAGCCTTACATTTCATTCTAGTATAGTGCTCTTATCAAGTCTGAAGAACACTGATGTCTGCATTTGTTATTATCTAATATGGACTGTAAAGCAGTCTGAAGGAGTCATTTTCTCTTAAATGACTGATGTAGTAAAATGTTTGTAAATTGTTATGTAGTGTATGGCCATTGGCTACACTTTTGAAAATGTCAAACATACAATGACAGGCAGTCAGAGTAAAGTGTTTAAGTTTGATTTTCTCTGGTTTCTTTAAACAGAGGGGTTAAGGCTTTGGGCAAGCTGATTATATTCTTCTAGCAGGAGTGCAGTGGATGGAGTGGGGAAATATGTTTCTAGCTGAGGGAGGTTGAGTTATGCCTGCTCGGAGCAGGGGGTAAGGGTCCCCAGTAGAGCTATATTTCAGCAGAGAGGAAACAGAGACCCTCGTCCCAAGCCTCCGTTAACTCACTCACTCACTCACTCCACCCACTGGGATGGCCCATATGCGTGCGGTGTGGCCTGAGTGCGTTTGCACACAGACACTTTGCTTTCTGTCAATTCAGCAATTTACACACTTGCAAGATATGTGACTCTATGCTGATCAGTTATAGGTTTGTCATAAAGATTCAGGCTTGACATACATTTGAGATGGCACAGGTCTCAGTCTGGCTTTGTTCAAATTATTTACAGGAACAACAGGCATCCTCCATCCTGTAGAGTCACAGTCTTCCCTTCCAATCAGGCTTAAACTATGACGTTGACATTAAACAAATATCCTGCCTTGATTTAAAGCAATCAGACATGCGGATGACACAAAGTGCGCCTCAATCCTGATGCCGTTATTCCATCACAATGCCATTGCTTACTGAGGAGGCCAGGGCATTGTGTGACACAATGTTAGATTAATGAATCTCTAACGTTGGCTTGAAAGGAATGAAGTGAATTTAAATTTCCCCAAAAGTTAAAGAGCTAATGTTACAGTATTAATTTCCTCCCCAACAGTGAGTGGGAAAATATCCATTAGTGAAATTAAGCACAGTTTTCTAGGTAGCTAACATTGTGCAGCGTATATTGTGGGGCCACAGCTAATGAACACTGCAGTGGGTGATATTTCATTATACAAATTAATGCTCACATTTTAATGGGAAAGTCACATAATGAATCTAGGCTTCAGTGACAGCAATTAGAGACACAGATTGTCCCCTTCTGGACAAGGCAGTATTTAGCAGTAAGCAGCTGAAGATAAAAAATAAAAAGGTCCTTGCTCCTGACAATGGCTACGCATAACTCGAGGGCATTGGAGAACCATCATGCCAGATGAATCACCTGTATTTCGAGAGAGATGTTGGATGGACAGGCTTCGGCCGTGTGAGTTCACTTTGGTGATTAGGAGCCATTACACATCTTTTGAGAGACTTGGAAAAAAAAACAAAGAGATCTGGCTCACACAGCTGGATGGAGGTTTATGGTTATATCGAACAATGTTTTGGGGGTTTGCTTTGAAGAGGCAGAGAAAGTGATTAAGCTCAGGTCTGTGGTCAGTTGCTACTGTTCCAAACCATAAGCACTGTAAATAACAAAGTTCACTCGGCAGGCTTCCTGAGAGATATCTGAAAATATCACTTCTAAGATCTGCATGGTTTAGCTGTTTTGTTTCATTCATATTTATTTACTTTTGTTTTCATTCTTGATGCTTATTTTCTAACTACATGGTAAGTTAGTTTTCAAAAAGTCTTTAAAGCGAATAAAAGGATTGAAGTAATGGGCCATACAGTAAAGGCTAATTTAAAATGTAAAAATAACTTGTGGGTACTGCATTACGTGGAGGGCTTGAGAACTCAAACACCTTGACATTCTTGTTTATACATTTGGCGTAGATAAAACAGCTTAAAAAAAGAAAAGAAGAATAAAAAAAACATCTTTTTTTTTTCCAGTGTAGTCAGTCTCTCTCTCTCTCTCTCTCTCTCTCTCTCTCTCTCTCTCTCTCTCTCTCTCTTCTATCCCCCTGTGGTATGCAGGCTGTCTTTTCACCATTCTGTAAAGCCATATGGAAATTCATCTTTAAATATGTCATATCTATTAACTATTTTAATTGCCCTTCTATTAAGGCTGTGGGTGTTTATTCTTAACTGTTACTATGGAGTCATGACAAATCTCACAAATCCATATGAAATCAGTTTGCGCTGGACTTCTTCAAGTGGAGAGACTGAAAGCACTCTGTTAGAAGTGAATTTGTGAAATGATAACGGATATGTACTACTCACAGTGAGAGGTCTCTGTAATTTATACAAAGCCTGTCATACTATACCAGATGGCAATATGATATGTATTTTTTCTTCCCTATTTTTATTAACACAGTCCATCAGCAATAAGTGTTAGCTCTGGAAACTTTTTTTTGGTTGTTGTTGAGTTTTGCTCTCTCATTTTAAATGATGAAAAATTATAATCTCTTTACCTCTCTGCCTTGGCGATCCATTTTGTTTCTCTGAGGTTGTGTTGTTTTTGTGGATATCAATTAAAAGTGGATTAACGGGTACATAATGACCTTTAGCAGTAAATTGTGTGTAATGTTGCAAGGCAGGATACAGTATATTCCCCAGATGCCACACGTGCCCCTGACGTATGATGGAGCAGATGTCTTACTGAGCCCAAATGGTGCACAAAGAACACGCCACACGCACAGAGACTTACACAGGCACTCGAACACACTTATATAAACAGACAACCAGCAATATTGTTCACTATTTAAAATATATACACATACATAGGGCTATATGGGTTATAAATTTGGCATTACATCGTTTATTAGCATAATTTGTCCCTTTTTTTGGGAGTTGAATACATTTTTATTTTATCAATACTTTCATAAACAGACACTCAACATGGAGCGGAGAAAAGCAGATCACTGTAATTGTACTCTAATTTTGGGTACAGAATATCATCCCTTCCAGTTAAAGGAACTGAAATGATCATTTGCATCAAGGACGTTTCCTTATTGAATCACATCAAGCCCCTGTTATTCTGCTCAGAGGATAAGCACTTATTGGGTTAAAAGCTCATCTTGTATGATGTCTTTTGAAAATACGCTTCAAACACTCTTAGGTAGAAGAACAAAAGACAGCCCCCTACCCTGTCCCTCTTTCTATTTTTTTTCTCACCCTCTCTCCTGCCCTTCATTATATGTCCCGCTGCCCTTTCTATATATCTTATCAATACACTTTTGAGTTTATGTTTGTAATCCTTTATTTAGGGAGCTGTGCAGTGGGTCTGCAGATCTTCCATTCTTTTTTTCTGGAATGGCGCCCTCCAAATAATGATAAATTACTTGAGCACTATGCCATTTGCTAATTATATCCATGATTTACTACAGAGCCAGAATTAAATCATTCAATTCAGTCTTGCGTAACAATGCTAAATTTTTTCTGGGTTAAAAAATATTTTCCATGTGTATAATCTAAGCATTTATAGCCACACGCACACACACTTTGACAAACATGCTTTTATTTTCCTTTTTCCATATATTTCTCCCTCTCTGTCTTTCTTTTCCAACTCCTGCTACATCATTTAATTCCTGAATCATTACAGGGTCTCAAAAATCAAGCCTTGCATTGTTTATTGATTATATTAATCAAGCTTTCATTCCAAGTCTATTATAATTGTTGTCAGAAGGTATTTTTTATCGATACTGATCGGCTCATGCAAATGTATTTTAGACTCTTTCACTTTCATATGCTGCCCTTATTTCACTTTTAACAAGAATTATTGTACATTAGCATGTGTTTCTAAACTGCCTGCATGCCTTCTTTTACAGTACATTTCATGCTGGTTAGCATTTTATAATCATCAGTGTGAGGTTGCCTTATGAGGAATGCTCACGTGCACCACATATGGTGTGCTTATACTGTATCATTTAGACTAGATCTTCACTCTCAAACGAGGGCCTTTTATTGGGTGCATTTTGGACAGAGGGGTTGCAGTTTTCCTCTGGGAGCATCTGCTGGGCTTGATTTATCCTCAGCATGATAAACTGCAAATAGAGGATGTCCACAGAACAGCTTCACCACCAATGTAAAGGCCTGACTGCAGACAAGGCCAGAAGAGAGAGAGAGAGAGAGAGAGAGAGAGAGAGAGCAGCAAGCAGCAGCACCACAAGCTTGCAGTTCCCTATCTGAACAGAGATAACATCCAGACAGTTTTGTTGTAGATGAAAATATGATCTCTGTTGTGGACTGAAGGCACCATATGGTGATACATTTTTATGGCGCTGACGTGAGTGATGGCTCACTCGTCGGATCTGGATTGAGCTGGATTGACCTGTATTGAAACTCCTCCCTCCTCTCAAAAGGCTGGACTGTTTACTAAGTGAGACATGTTGTCGAATGCTGCAGACTGTGAGATTTATCGAGGCTTGACGTAATCCTCGATGTGATTTCTGTCAAATGTTTATATGTTGTCTTTCTTTTTGCTCTTCTTCTGACAGGTGGAACATGCTAAAGGTTCCTGCTGAGTTTTTTGGCACCTACAGAATATTATTAGTGTTGTACTGACATCAACTCCTATCTGTTTCTTTCCATCTCTATCAATGTAGGTGAAAAGCCCTACAGGTGCCCTCATTGTGACTATGCAGGCACTCAGTCAGCCTCTCTCAAGTACCACCTGGAGCGCCATCACCGTGAACGACAGAATGGAAGTGGTCCCTCAGCCAACCACCCTCCCTCCTCTGAACACAAAGATGACCATGGAAAGAACAATAGTGGCAGTGGGGTCTTTGCTCGTCCTGATGTCCTTCGTGGGGTCTTCAAAGGCATGATGCCCTCTGGTCTTGACTTCAGAGGGGGTCAGATGCTCCCACATCAATGGGCTCCACCAGCAATGCTATCCCACAGGGAAAGAGACCGTGAAAGGGAACGAGATCGCCATGGACCAGGGGCAGAGCCAACCACCGAGAGTATGAAGAGTCCTGAGGGACCCACCTCTGCTGGGGACAGTCCTGCCAGCTTCCCTGACCTGGGACGAGCCTATCAGAGTATGGTGGGAAATGGAGTCAACTTTCAAGGCTCTTTGCAGGCTTTCATGGACAGCTTTGTCCTCAATTCCATGAAGAAGGAGAAGGAGATCAGAGAGGGTCAGCTGCATGGCCAGCATTATATCCAGGAGAGTGCTGAGGCCAAAACCAAAAGAGCCAGTGAGGGAAACCAGGAGGAGAATCCTAGCAATGACAACAAGCCAGCTGAGGGTGGCCGCTCCCAGTATGAGCCTCTGGATTTGTCCGTTAGGCCAGACGCAGGATCCATTCCTGGAGCCTCCGTCACCCTCCAGGACAATGTTGCCTGGCATAGCTGCCTCTTCTGCTCTTTCACAACTGCTTCTGTAGAGCTGATTGCCCTCCACCTGCAAGCCAACCACCTGGGCAAAGGCAAGTTTGGCCCAGGCAAAGATACTAAGGAACAGCTCTTGGGTGAGCATTCACATGCAGGCAAAGTTACTGGCCTGGCTCCTCCACCACCAGGCCTTCTCCATCACCACGAGGGAGTCCCGTCAAGGGACAGGGAGACTGAGTCTGGGGATCTGAAGGTACAAGCAGGCTGGCCCAACCATCTGGAGCAACCCCCACATGGAGCGTCTATGGGAGCATTCTCCAGTGACTTCTACAAGCCCTTTGGCCCTGTGTATGATGGCTCTGCTAGAGGGCCTGTTGGATTTTTGGACCAGCAGCATATTCAGTCCAATGATGGGGGCGGTCAGGGCTCTCTGGACGACCTGTCCGACAAGGCATCTTGCAGTGAAATTGAGGCATCAGAGGAATGCGGTGCTCAGTCTGAGGAAGATGAAGTGGGTCGTGAAAAATCATTCCTCAACCCCACTGCCACAGAGCAGCTTATACGTTCAGATGAAGACGAGGAGGCAGAAGACAATGAAGAAATGGAGATGGGTGATGCCGAGGAGGAGGACCGTGGATCCATGCAAATGCTTCCTGAATCTCCTCTGTCAGGGAAGGACACCCAAAGGTGTAAGCTGTCCATGGGACCCCAAAGCTCTGGGCTTTCTCCTCCTCAGCATACCACCCCTGAGAAGCAATGGCAGCAGCAGCAGGCAGGCATTGGTCTTCTCTCCACAGGCAGTGGTCCTCCTGGCCTGGTAAAGCCTGATCAGGCCCACCTGGAGCACCAGATGAACATGCTATCTGTTCTGCGGGCCTACAGTTCAGAGAACCTCACAGCCTTCAGCGGAGGCCTAGGCAGCAGCTCCAATGGAGGAAGCAGCGGCACCAGCAACTTGACAAGAATTGACCCCACTGGTGAGTATTGCAACATCAACTTTTTTTTCAGTTTCATAAACCAAAGAACAATGACTCACTGTTAAAAATATAGACTCTTTGGCCAGTAAACACACTATTGATATACATTGCATTATGCAAAGCACACCATCACTACCAATTGAGTCATTTGTTCAAGTGCTCTCTCATTGGTCAGAAACTAACCAATACGAGAAACTCTCTAAAGGAGCAAAATTTGCTTTTGAGTGACTTCAACCTTATTTCAAGCAAGTTTAGAGACCATCAGGATGACAAAGTGACATTAATCTTCATTACATTGTCATTTTACAAGAGCTCCAGTCCCACCCTCTCTCAATTCCTCCTCATTCGGGGAATAAGGTTGTCTACTTTTTCAACAGACCAGGAGCCTATGGTCCTTGTGTCATCTCTAGCACACAGAACCTAACTATCTTAGCTTTCATAAAGGCCTCTCCCACAAACCCATTACTTTATAAGAGGCTTGGATCTATAGCTTTGTGAAAAATGATCTGTCAGCTTTCATGATTCTGCTAAGGTTACTGGCGCTCTTTGAGACTACTGTGTTTCACATTGCCCTTTCTGAAAATGTGGTGATAAAAAGAAAAATAGAGTAACTGTGAGTGAAAAAATAGGCTACATCTCAAAGACTTGAATTTGTAGTTTGGTTAGAGTAGCCATAGTAGAAATTAAGTGGGATCTACAACCTTTAGTTGTCACCACCCTATATCAGGTATTTCCTTCAGTTAAGCGATTCATTTTGCTGAATAAAACTGTCAGCTAATACAATTTATGTACCCTCCATTTTTCTCATGCTCTTAATATATTATAAATTAAGAAGCAGACTTATTTTCAAATCTGCAGTTGAGCTAGACATTATTAGTGTGATGCTTTACATTGGCATTATTACTTCTAGTCTGCAAACACAGAGGAGTAAGGCAGATATAATAATTATTATTTATTTTATTTTATTTGCTCCCAGTGAAACAATTTGACTGCAAATAGGTTTAGGATTTAACAAGGCGTTTAAACTAGTACTGCAAGTATTTCTAACAGACTTGACAAATCTTGATACTGATTGTTGTAATTTGGAACAATACAATTATTCATTCCAAAAACTTTTCTTCTCCAGAGAAAGCCTTATCTCTAAAGGTCAATCACTCTTCATGGCAGAATGAAAGGAGGATGTCACAAGGGCACTTTTCAAATGTCTTTTTGTGTTATATACCATGCTTTATTAGTAAACACAAATTTATCAAGACTGATTTAGAGGACAAATAGGAATAAGTTAAGATATTTTACATTCATTTAATTTTCCTCCTTCAAAACGGTTTACATTAACAATTAATGCCGCTTTTGAACTTTCAATTAAGGAAAATATGTCTGTCATGGAGGAACCTGTTACATTTTTAATATTTAGAGGTCATTCACTCGGCTGAAAATGAATGCTAGTTTTTTGTCAGCATGTTGAATGTATCGTATTGTAATATCCTTCTTTAATCAAAAGACATTTGAAAAGTGCCCTTGTGACGTCCTCCTTTCATTCTGCCATGAAGAGTGATTGACCTTTAGAGATAAGGCTTTGTCTGGCGAAGAAAAGTTTTTTGTTTGGCATTTTTTTAGCATGATTCCATCCATTTGTCCCTGGTGGATGCTGACCAGCAGCTGAGCGCCTCTGTATACACTGTGATAGTGTGTGGGCATGTTTAAGTATTACATACAGTAAAAGCATTGAATGACCACGAGAAAAACTCAACAGACAGTTTATTCATCCTGCACTGAGGGGAATGTGTATCACTACTGAACCTGTTGTACATACTTGTGTATGTGTGTGAGGGAAAGAGAAAGTGAAAGAAAGAAAGAAAGAAAGAAAGAAAGAAAGACAGATAAATTTGGCCACCTGATGAAGGTGTTCTTCTGCTTTTGTTCATGTCTTCAGTCTGTCCACATTTACATAGAGAAATACCAGGATCCACGTTTACACCGACACCTCTGTAGACTCTGTCACAATGTAAATCCTCACCAATGTCTTTGACCCAATTTGAATATTCATTTTGAATTAAGACTGACAAAGAGAGACTACCACACAATACCAAGGTCTAAAACAACTGCTCTCGCACGTGCAAGTATATTTAAAAGTGTATTTATATGCAAACTCATATAGATGTAAAATAACCATACAAGTAGAACTATCCTAGAGACTTTTATGCTTGGGTTTCTTGTACAGAACTGAATAAAACGCATTCTTCACGATTCCTTAGGGCTGGGCATAGATGAAGCAAAAATCTCTCTGAAAATTTAATTCAAGGCAAAATGTGATTATCTGAAGTGGCTTGGCATTAGGTTTGCATGCAAATAATGCATAAATCATTAATATTTAGAATTCTCTGTTGAATTTGTTATGCCTTGACATCTAGGGTGGAGTGGAGTGAGATTCATTCTAAAGTGGCACTCTAATTATTCTAACGCTTTTATAAGACACACAAACACATCTTACATGTTGAGTATGTTATATTCATAGTATCATGGCTTGGCCTTTTCCTATCAATACATACAATACAAACACTTTCCTTGTAAATCACAACAAAAACCTGACATTTCCAGTCATTTAATTTAGAAGACCATGTTAACCAGAATAAATCGACTCACCTTCATGTTCAGATGCCAAGTTTACTGTAAAGAAAATAATTCAGAGAGGGCATATTAATCAAAGGTATATTTACGATATAGTGCCAAATCCTCCAAGACGACACAGCCTGTGTGTAGTCCAGTGGATTAGCTTTGTATTGTTCAGATTGCTTAATGGCCTTGTTCCATTGTGCAAGGCAGCCATTATGTAAGTGTATCATATAATCAATACAAGGTCTGTTAGTGGATCTTCATCTATACATTGCACATGTCTCAAGCACTGTGTTCTTTGTCTGTCTTTTGTTTGCTATTCTTTGTCTTCTTAATTTAACAACATATCATCACAGGCTGCAGTGTAGGTTATAAGAAACACACATCAGCCTCACCTATCTCCAGCACCTGTGCTGAATGTAGTTACGTCCAGCACATAGTGAGAATGCAGCCTTCAACATTTTTAAATTGTTAGATGATGTGTTAAAGAATCAAAACATGAGCGAAGAGAACGGAGGATGATGTGTCAATGAAAAAAAGTACTTTCATTTAATGTGAAGCACCACTCACAGCAAAGATAGAGAGAGAGAGAGAGCGAGAGAGAGAGAGGGAGAGAGAGAGCATGAGAGAGAGAGAGAGAGAGAGAGAGAGAGAGAGAGAGAGCGCAACCAGGGTAAACAAGAGAAATTAGATTATTAGTGCCACTGGCCTCTGATTCTCAGTCTCTCTCCATCACCATCTCAAAGCTCTCCACACCACTCTGCCCTCACCCCTTTTTGCTCTAGTTGTTGTTTTCATTGTCGTCGTTGTTGCTTGCAATTTAAACAGTTTAAACCCACGCTACCTCCATTAGCCGTTAAGAAAAATGGTCACCCTTGGATTTCTCTCAGGAGCAGTTGTGAGTTTAAGCTCAGTGTGCCACCATTAACTTCAATAAATTAATGTTCAGGGTCCCAGAGACCCCAATGATTATTATGTCCAAAATAATCATAGTAATTTAAAAATTAACCTATTATTTTACCTTCATATTCTTTTAATATGTTCCGATGACCTAAAAAGAATAATAATAATAATAATAATAATAGTAGTAGTAGTAGTAATAATAAACTGAGGTAAATACAACACAACAAATCCAAATAGACAGTTGTAAAATGTAAAAATGTCTTACTTTTAGTCATGTTTTATATCTGGGGCCTTTGAGACCCCAAACAGGGTTTTTTTTTTTTTTTTTTTTTTTTGGTGACATTCTCAAAGGGCCTTGAGGTCTCTCAGACTTTAAACCGAACATCCCTCTATTTAAAGTGTGTGATTTTTCCATTTCTGCCCCACTCTGCAAGAAGTGTATGCAATGTGCAGTGTCTCTGTGCTGTGATGGGCAGCTGGGTGTGTTTGAGCTTCTTTGGACGTAGATATTTCTCAACAGTCCAGGTTTCAGATGTTTACCACTAAGAACAGTCCAGCCACCACCGACAGTCCAGTTTTGCCACTTAGTTAAGACATTCCTCAAGCTTTGAAGTGTAGTAGGCAGAGAAAAAGAAATGGATGAGAGAGAGAGAGAGAGAGAGAGAGAGAGAGAGAGAGAGAGAGAGAGAGAGAGAGAGTAAACAGAGCAGGAATGAAAGATAGGATGTATAAAAAGATTAAAAAAAAGGGGCTGCTCACCCCAACCATCGTAGTTCATAAGGCCATGACACCCCCTGGTGGAAAAGCAGTGAACCCTGTCCCCATTCACTCCTAACCACTCAGTGAGAATGACAGATGATTGGAGAGAGAGAGAGAGAGAGAGAGAGCGAGAGAGAGAGAGAGAGAGAGAGAGAGAGAGAGAAGGAAGCAGAGAGAAAGAGGGGCTAAGCACACTTAAGCATGTGAATAACTCATGGAGCTGAGAAAAAGGCAAGTAGAAGATAGAGATGGATAGGGAAAGATGCACTTGTGTAGAAGTGGAGAAAAGAGGTTTAATCTGTAGAGGACTGTTTTGTTTTTTGCCTTTTTTTCTTCGGTGCAAATCACTTTGGGTTTATCAATTTACAACGTGTCCTCCTTCTCCTAAATATGTTGTGGCACACTTGCTGCAAACTCTAAAACTGAGTGAGAAAATTGACATTTATCAAGCCCACAAACAATGCAGTTAAGAAGATTAGAAATGTTTAAATGTATTTCAGTATTTTATCCCTTTCATTCTAGTGCCTGTCTGCTAGCCAGTGTGTATATTTCTTTTATGTATGTGTTGGGATGTACTGTATCTTGCCCAGCAGACAGGAGTGAGTAGTTAAATGTAATTGGTGTTTAGTCACCAGTGGCCAATTATCACTGTCAGGAGGGTGTAGGATCAGACCCTCTCTTGGGCGGGTCTTGACCCCAGTCTGGTGTTGGTCAGAGACAGTGCACTACTTCCTGTCTTCCTGTCAGCTTTTAAGTTCATATCGCCCCCTCTCGAACTTTTTCTAACTTTGTATGCCTCTTTATCTGTCACTTTTTTCGCTAATTTTCTATCCATTTCTTTGTCTCTTTCTCTCAAGGCCTGACTGCTTTAAAAGTGTAGAGTGAGAGTGGTAATAAAGAGCTTGTGTGTGTCTGTTCCCCTGACTAGGTTCTTTAAAGCTATTATGATAATTAAAAACATATGGTAACTGCAATGTGCAGTGTGAACCCGCAGATGTAAAGCAACAGAGGCGACTTATGACTACCATACTTTCCCTTCATACTGGAACTAGACATGTACAAACACACACACATCCACTTTAAACATCCTCAGTTAAGAGGAAAATTTAACATTTAATTACACATTACAAACCATATAGTGTGTGATAATCACAATATACGGTAGGGGTGAGCTGGGCTTGTTGTTACACACACAGAAGTTGTCACAAGGGCTATACAGAATCTCAGTAATGGTTTACTGAGTCAGATGTCAAAAGATTTCAATCAAATGTCCAATTGCTCAAATGTGTGTTTTGTCTAACCAAGGTTTTGTATGTTGGTTCCATATATCTACTTTAAAACCCTCGAATATTTAGAAAAAATTGAATATTTTTTGTGAATTCTACTCTTCAAAATGAATTTTCACTATCATCATATTTTTGTTTTTGCTCCTGGGTAAACAAGCGAACATAATCAAACCACACTGGCATACATGCACATAAGGCTCAACTATATTATAGGAGCAAATTTTGGCCGAAAGGTAAATGTGTTCTTAGGACAGCAGTATTTGTAATTTGATCCAGGTTACATATTAAGCGGTACAGGATGTGTTTTAAATGTCATAAATTAATACAATTTATCATTTACAATATATGTTGGCCAATACAACTTTTGTTATATGTTTGAATTTTTTGGTTTTGTTTTGTGCTTCTGATAATTGTTTTACTTTTTAAAATTAGCTGAAAACCCTATAATTGGCTGTTTTTTGTTTTGTTTTTTTGTGATTTTTTTTTTTTCCCCTTTTTCACCAAATGTGGAATGCCCAATTCCCAGTGCGCTTTTTAAGTCCTCGTGGTCGTGTAGTGATTTGCCTCAATCCGGGTGGCGGACGATGAATCCCAGTTGCCTCCATATCTGAGACCATCAACCCGCACATCTTATCATGTGGCTTGTTAAGCACGTTGCCACGGAGACATAGCGCATGTGGAGGCTTCACGCCATCCACTGCGGCATCCACGCTCAACTCACCACACGCCCCACCGAGAACTAACCACATTATAGCGACCACGAGGAGGTTACCCTATGTGACTCTACCTTCCCTAGCAACCGGGCCAATTTGGTTGCTTAGGAGACCTGGCTGGAGTCACTCAGCAAACCCTGGGATTCGAAGTAGCGAACTCCAGGGGTGGTTGCCAGCATCTTTTACCACTGAGCTACCCAGGCCCCCTATAATTGGCTGTTTAATGCAGATGTAGAATTAAAGAGAAACATTGATTTTGTTTTGGCCACTGGTTTAATGGCAGGTTACATTGTGACAACTTACCACATATAGTGTGACAGCGTTCCCTGCTAATGGATCAAGTTGTCCCAAAAGGTCAGTGTGTGTTCAATGGACTGTACCTTTTTCCTGAGCAAAAACTGTGGAATGTTTAATAACTTTTTTTGTAGCCAGCACTGAAAAGCACGTGGCTATGCAGAAATTGACTTTCAAAAATAAACATACCCTAGAGTTAAAAGTGTGACAACTAGCCCCGGTCTTCCTTATATATATATATATATATATATATATATATATATTTTTTTTTTTTTTTTTTTTTTTTTTTTTTTTAAAGAACACAATTTTAATTTCACACACAAACACACTGTTGTCTGTTCTTATCACTGTAATGGCTTTCTCATTTACCACATAGTAATTACTATTTCCACAGTCTCCTAATTTACGGACTAATAGAGCTATTAAAGACATCAAGTGAGAAAGAGAAAGAAAATGAAACTTAAAACAGACATAATTTCTTTGTTTCTATTTGCCCCTGACTTTAATCTCCCTTTTGGTGAAAAGAGATCTCCCCAGTGTAGGGATGAAACTTGGTAATTGCCAGTATTGGTGTCCTCATCAGGTGGCTAATTAACAGTAATATGGCTCATGTTAGTCTGCTAGCATCCACACGGCCCAGTGTTTGGGTGACTGTGGAGAGATGGGACAACCCATCACACTGATGACACGAGTGGCCTGAGGGTCAGCCAGTCTGTGTTTTATGTATACATAATCCCTATCCCTTACCATTAATGTCAGGAGTTGAGAACCTGCATTGAACCGCATTATTACAAATTACTGATTTCTTAAAGACTCTGAGACGAATCCTTCATCTCTGACTGATGACGTTTAACCTGTCACCGGGAGTTTAAATGCTGTCAGCCTCCAAGCACACTGTTGTGGTACATTTAAGAGCTGTCAAACAGTCTTATTACAGAGTAAAGGTAGATTCTTGACACGACACATCAGACTGCGCCTCTGAACCTCGTCCCACGCTTCTCCATCTCAGAGCACACTGCCGCGGGGAAGCTCCCTCACAATGAAAGACTGCTTTCTCGCTTGCTCTCTCTCTCTCTCTCTCTCTCTTGCTCTTGCTCTCTCTCTCTGGAAGTCTCTGAGGTGACAGACAGTGTTGGTGCCTCTCGACCATTTCCATTGTGTAGAGTGTGATGAAGGCTCGTCGGGAGAAGGCAAGGTGCTATTTCACATGTTCAATATTACCATTTTAACTTCAACCTAGGTGAATTAGCACCTTGTCACTCAGCTACGCAAATTCTGGTTTCAATGAGCAATTAATTGTAAAAGCTGTTGTCAAGCCCACTGGATGGTACCTGTTGCGCTCCCTCAGCAGCTGTGCGATCTCTAAAAATATTTTTCTCTACACTAATTTACTCCGATATCAACTTTTGTGGTGCTGAAAGCTTTTGGAATGCCTCGTAATTTCGCTCCCTTTCACTCTTGCCTCGTATCTTGCTGATGTACAGTAAGCTTCATAATTTCCAGCGGATAAAGAGAGAGTGGTCACTGAATAAAGGATCAGGTTCCAGTCTGACAACAAAGGAAAAGAAATATTCAATGCTAATGACAGCAAAACAATTATGCTATTCATAATATTAGACGGGAAAAAAAAATCTTGTTAGAGGAAACCTTGGGAGAGGAGAATATGAAGTGTTCTCACTGCTGCAGTAATCACGGCATGCTGCCATTATTTTTATTCCCCTGCAGCCCACTATAGTTTGCATTTAATGACAGAAACCCTTAAGCTAATATTTAATAGATTTGCTCCTCAACCCAATGTTTTTTTTTGTTTTGTTTTTTTTCACATATTTGATCTTGTTATTTCTTTGTTATTTATTTATTTTTTTCCGACTTTGTTCACTTTGCTGCGTGCATTCCCCAGGTGCCCTTAGATGTAAGGATCTGCTCTCAGAGTACTTGTATCGAACAATACTTCCTGCCTATGCTGGGGCACACCTCACACATATTATGCACAGACAAATACGCTTTCACACGCAACCTTCCCAACATAATGATTATGCTTACACACACACCGTATGACACACACTCCAAACGTAATGAGGGAATATGCCCCGACTGCAGCTGGCAGGCACAGGAGTTAAAAAAAAAGAAAAAAGCACATGTATGTCAACTTTTATTTGCTCTTTTATTCTACATCAATGGCAAATGATGCGGAGAAGTTAATAAAACAAATACAGAAAACACAGTCTGGCTGAGGCATCCGCAACAGGGGTGTGT
Organism: Myxocyprinus asiaticus; assembly: GCF_019703515.2. Lineage (NCBI taxonomy): Eukaryota > Metazoa > Chordata > Actinopteri > Cypriniformes > Catostomidae > Myxocyprinus > Myxocyprinus asiaticus. The sequence continues at coordinate 45,815,193 of NC_059344.1, forward strand.
TTTTAGCGCTAGTGTAGCAATTATAGACGAATTGGTCACGCATTTCCACTTTTTCTAGTTGCTGTGCAAAGGAAGATCTGGTCCAATAAGTCATATTTGATTTTAACTTCAAATGAATAGGGAGGAAAGAAAGTTCCTGCAAATAGAAAGAGTGGAGGAGCAACATAAAAGAAAAGCATTGCATGAGAAATAAACCCACATTATACAATTAGCTGTTAAAAAATGCACTTAATTCCTCTGTAGAGATGGAAATAAATCACACAAGCTCCAGCATTGTTCCACACAAATCCCATCGAATGGATTTAAGATGGCGTATTGTTTATTAGGGAAATATGGGGGGAGGTGGGAGAGCTGCTGTTCTAATTGCAGTAATTTAATCAGGATTAGAAAGGTTACCTGGATGAGGTGGCAGTGCAAGGACACTGATGCTTGTGGAACCACAGATTTCAGCCTGAGTAATAATGCACATTTTGCGGCTTACATTGTGTCAATGTCCTTTTTCGCGTTAACAAATTTACAGTCGAGCCTGCGCTGGCAGTGGTGGCACTCTTCTGTGGATAAATATACAGAATGGTCTATTGTTTCCTTTCCTCCCCCCTTCAGTGTTTCTCTCTCTCTCACTGTGTGTTACCCTCTCTCTCCCAAGCCTTGTGTAATAGGAAGCAAAGAGAATCCATTTTAATCAGATTAATAAGTTGGTTGATCACATATAACCTAATTTTCATTCAGTCATGCCCTTGTCCACTGAGTCGTATACAAAATGACCTTTCTGTCGCCACGGCGACCATAAAGCACAGTAAGTGCCATTGTGCTGCCAAAAAAGCTGAAGATGTTTTACATCACTGCAAAAATTTATGTGTCAATTTTTTGCCTTCAAATGTGATGCCCCCTTCCACAAAAGGCCAACCTCCAATTGAGGGCCATTAGGTTGAGACTCGAGTTTCCTAGGGCCTGGGAGATGGGAACAACTTACCTCCTGCATTCACAGTAATATGAATCGTCCTTTTAAAACAGATATGGTTACATATTAGTTTTGAAAGGTACAGTAACTGCCTTAGATTTAGCTCTCTCCAACAGTAGGCCTTTTGTGTCCACAAGAACTCAATAACTGGCCTGTGATCCCATTTTAGTTCTCTCACTCGGAAACATGCACACACACACACACACACACACACACACACACACACACATACACACACTCGAATGTGCCATAACACACCGGCTGCTCATGAAATACTACAGTTTGAAAGTGTTTGAGGCTGAATGATGGCTGATGGCAGTTATGAGGCAAAGTCTGAAATCAGGTTAAACTTTTTCCTGGTTCTGTTTGTTCTCAAGTGTTACTTTCAGAAGTTATTTTCTATTCCTTCATCAAGATAAATCTCAGCCTTGATTTACTGGTATGATGAGCAGTTTCAAAGGAAATCTGCTGAGATTTAATTATACACAGAAAGAAAAAACTAAAAAGAAAGAGAGAGGGAGAGAGGGAGAGAGAGAGTCACAGCACACACACACATGCATAGGCTTTCAGTCACAGCTCCACGCACACAAACAGGAAATATGAATGAAATATGAAGTGGGCTAGCGACTGCATGCACCCATATGTTTGAGCCTAACAGCAGTTTATAGGCAGTTCTAATATGACAAGTTTATATTGAAGCACAGGACACTGATTTAAAAATGACATAGTATACAAAAAAATAAAGACAATAATAATAATAATAATAATAATAATAACTCATATTAATACATTTTATTAAACAATTTCCTCCAGCAGATTTGAAAACAGTTCTTGTATTTGTCCATGATAACCACCATTATGCTATCTGATGATTAGTGAACAAAATTGCTTGGCATTTATGCAACAAGTTATTTGTTTCTTTACACTTTCTTTACAAAACTTGTTTTGTTGTTTAATTATCTGTTCGGGAGTGGCACACCACAAGAGGATGAATTCTCTGTGTGATTCATTGGGCAGTAATTCTTGTAAAATCAGGCTGAGCATGCCTGTTTCCAGAAAAAGTAACAACTTTATGGTTTATAGGTTTTTTTAAGCCAGCATCCAAAAAAGGAGGGGGACTAAGCTGAGGATTAACACCATACTTTAAGATAAATCTTTTTTAATATGAAACATCATCCCCACTTACTCTGGCCAGTCATTATTTAACGGACTTTCTTTTTTTTTTTTTTACAGCAAGTTTAAGAGCATAGCTTCTTCTGACAATCTCTGCCATTGTTTTTTTCTTTTAACCGGCTCCGCAAACGCATTCATTAAGCTTTAAACTCAGAACAATGGATGAGCACATAGCTGTGCACATTAATGCTTCTGTAAATGGAGAGAAAGAGAGGGTAAAAAAAGAAATAAAAATGAAACAGATAAGCGGCGCTTGGCTGCCCCCTCTCTCCCTGAACTGAAGACAAGAAAACAATAAAAACTTAACCAAATCTCTTCTTCCCATCGTTAAATCCTTGCCGAACTTAATGCGCCAGACCCTAACAGACAAACATCATAGTCTGTCTCCAGTCCCGAATTGACTGCACAGGGATTGGTCACACTTTTTAAGTAGCATTTCATAATGGATTTCGATGTTGGTTGCGCTTTTAACTGGTGCTATGAATGGAAGGCAAAATGTCTCTTTATTATCAAAAACAATAGTTCTTTCTTTCTCCTCTCTTGTTTGTATCCGCTTTCCCTTTTCTGTAAAGATGATATAAGCCACCTCCCTGTTTGTTTTTTGTCATCTTCTTTTTTTTTTTTTTTTTTTTTGCAAGGTCAACCGAGGCTGACAGTTGACAAACGATCTCAAGATGGCCACATCATCTGTCCTGTAATTTATGTTAAGATGAAATAAGCCATGTATGATTTTTTTCTCTTCCCCTCGCTCAATTTTACGCTCAAATCTCTTATCGGCTTATACAAAGGACTGGTAAGCAGGTGAAACAGTGATTTTGTTCATGCTTGAAAGTTGTCGTTGCTCTCTCACAGGCCCAAGACTGGTTCAAATCTCTGCGATCTGGACTTATCTTGTTTCAGCATCTTGGCACAGTGCAGAGATTCAGTATTATAGACAAGCTGGTCATCAGATGGGAGTTGGGTTTATTTCTGTGTCTCTTCCCTCTTCCCCCCTCCGTTCTGCCTCCCCTCTCGCTGGTGTCTCATCCAAGTTATGTCTCATTTTTTTCTAGTGGACAGCTTCAACAGAATGCCTGAGAACTCAATGTCCTTGAGAACAGAAGAACTTATCAGTCTAATACTTTGATAGATTTTTTTTCCCCTGTTGTTATTGTTCTCTTGCTTTTCTGTGACTGTCGTCTACATTTTTTTTTCTTCCCAATATCATTATTTGTATTTATGCTGAAATTGTTAGGATGGGGGGAGGCTTCAACTTCAACAATGACGGCCACTTTGACAAAACACAGAGTATGTTTTTAATTACCTGGATTTTTAATGTTGTTGTCATCTCGGTGAAAGTACTGCTCTTGTTCTGATATTCCTATTATGTTCTCATTTAAATGCCTGCTCTCCACAGGAAGTCAAACCACCCCCCCCCCCCCGTCTTTTCCACCAACCCTCCAGTGTTCACCATTTCTAGTTTTTCATTATGCCTAATTGCATTAAGAGACATATCAGGAAAGAGGGAGAGAAGGAGATGAGGTGTCATCGCTTTCTAAAACACAATTAGGTAACACCTCATCAGGGGTTCTGTCTGCCTGTGGTTGACAGGTGCGTGAACATTAGCGGCAGAGGCGTTGGTGGTGCATGGGCTACTGTGAGTGCTTGACAACTGCTCATCAAACGGAGTGACAGAGTGCTTTCTGAGAGCACATTCGCATGTCCCTTGCCACATCCCGATCACTGCTAGCAGTCAACAATAGCCACAATCAATCCTCAATGATGTGTGGCAAATGTACCTGATGTGTGCACGTGTGTGCTGGTTTAGGAGGGGGCCTTTAACACTAATGAAGCTGTTTCATGTGTGTCTTCTTCCCCTGCTTACTTCAACTTCTTCTTCTGACAAAATGAAATGGCTGCTCGTTAATTTGAGAAACAACATTCAGCAACTTTTGTCTAAACCAAGAAGAACAGAGAGAGCTGAGAAGCCGAGGTGCAGAAGTTTTGGTGTTTTATTGTGCCTTTTTCCTATTGTTCTTTTCTTTCTTTTCATTAAAAAAAATTACTGCAGAAGCTATTAAAGGGACAGTTCACCTAAAAATTTAAGTTCTGTCATCATTGACTCACCCTCCTGTTGTTCCAAACCTGTATGACTTACTTTCTTCAGTGGTACACAAATGGAGAAAAATAGGCTGGAAGTTAGCCTCAGACATCATTCCCTTCCATTGTGTGAAAAAAGATGCGATGAAAGTGAAAGGTGACTGAGGCTAACATTCTGCCTAACATATCTTTTTGTGTTCCACGGAAGAAAGAAATTCAAAAGGGTGAGTGAAAGATGACAAAATTTTCATTTTCTGTTTTTATTTCATTTAAAACAATGATGCCATTGTCACTGCCACTGATGATGATGATGATGAGGAGGATGATTATGATTAATGAGGATGATGAAAACGATTGCACACATGCAGGAAGCGTGTTTAGCATGTCAGCCATCTGCCTGATTAAAAACTCATCTTTATCATAGTATGCCCTCACTCTGCCTGGACAGAAAAAGATGAAATAGACAGATAGAAAGAAAAGCGAAAAATGAGATGCACTGATTTAGAGAGCACAACATGATCATGTTTTAATTGACACCTTAAGAAGAATTATGGGCCGGGTTCATTAAAAAGCCATCTAGCCTGATACTGTATATTTGCTTGCGCGTTTTGCTCTGAATGCAGTATTGGATATTGCACCTTAGAGCTGACACATGGAGACAAAGCCTTGAGAGGAAAAGTAATGATCACATACAAATATCAATATGAAAAAGAGTCTGTGCTAAAGAAGACGTATAGCTATTGATGTTTGAATAACAGTAATGTCAGGGAATGAAGAATAGAGAGTCAAAAAATGAGGAGGGAAAATATAATGCATTTGTTTTCCAGAAGGACAAAAAAGACAGAAATGGTTAATTGAAATCATTCCAGAGGCATGGGAATCAAGCCGAGGCCGAGATAAAAACATAACCGTGCTCTGTGCCTTGTGAACAAAACCATAAATAAATATATAATCAGTTAGCATTATGCAGGTTTGCTCTGAGAGGCATTATCTGTCTGCCATTGCCTTCTCAAGTAAAAGAACATTTGACAGTGCATGTCCCTAATGAAAAAAAAAGGCGAGAGAGGAAAGTTATGACTTCAAAAGTGTTTACTCGCCATGTTTTTTAATTTGTCTGGGCATATGCAGTTTATTTGCATTTCAAATACGCATATTTGAAGCAGGTGGTTTAAATGGCAAGATGCGAATTGATGACAATCACCCCTACCATAAGCATCAAGGGAGCTGTACTCGTGGCTGACATTAAAACTAAACGAAGAGCAGCTAAACAAACATATTGAAATAGAACTCTGTTACCAGCTGTTACATTTATATATCAACGCATATAGCGAGATAGCTGCGTGTTTCATCAGAATCAGACTGCTGGAGGGGGGGGTGAGAAAGAAAGAACGTAAATACCTCACATTTGGGTGCATAGTCTATTCATCCATGAACAGCATCAAATGCACCCCTAACACCCCCCCCCCACCCACCTCCACCCCCCTTCTCCCTCCTCCTGGCCATCCATTTCATCGCTTCCATATTCATTTTTGTAATTTACAGCAAATCCAATAGCTGTCAATCACAAATTAAAAACTCCAAATTTACAACAGGGAGGAAACAGCTGCTTCTGCATTTACAGCAAGACCACTCTAAAATATTAAAGACATGTCACCCAGCTCTGTGCAGCCCTACATCTGCGGCCATCTGTTTTCTATTAAAACATTACACTAAGAAACGCTGCTATTTCCATGCTTTTAGATCAGCAGGAAAGTGAGACTGACAGTGTAAAACATCCCAAAGTGGTTAGCTTTTTATCAGCGGGCCTTTCCAAAGTGTCAGAATAAAAGGCATTGAGTGGCACGGAATGAATTTGTACAAGTCAGAGACAGAGAGGAGGTCACATATTAAGGCCTCAGACGCTAGTTGTTGGGATATCTTAAACAAGCTGATATGCTTCTTTTCTTGACTCGCTTGGCTCTTCCTCCTGTGAAGCAAGGAGTTGGTGTTGAAAAGAAATATGTTCAGAGTGATTTGATGACATTTGAGGGATTGGTGTCGTGGGGGGAGAGAGAGAGAGAGAGAGAGGGGGGGGGGGAGAAGGAGAGCTTTTGAAAAGCGATGCTGAAATATTCTGTTACGGTGGAGCAGAGATGAATTATGGTCAGTGTCAAAGGTAAACAATTACAACATTCTGAGTCACTTTTTGGATTTAGAGCAAAAGAGGATCATTGCTCCCACTCTAATAGGTAATTTCTTTGTCTTCAGAGCAGTATTTCACATGTTGCCTTTCACGGGGTGGTCCCCTCCAAAAAAAAAGAAAAAAAAAAGAATGAAGGAAAGAAAGAATTGAACGAGCGCTTGGCGCATGCATTAGATTTTTAGACGCTTTGTTCGCCATCTAGAACTGCCAACACAGAACAGTTTGTTGGTGGTATGTGAAAAGAAAGCCTGTTTGGCAGATTTCTGCCAGACAAAAAAGGAAAACTTTTCAATAAACTTTAGACTAGATGAAGAACGAGACAGATATTTGTCTAAAGGAAATAAAATGAAAGGACAGTGTTTGAACTAATAATAAACAACGGCCCTGACGTTATATCCTTTTTAAGTTATTAGAATATCTATGTTCTCCCCATGACAGAGACTCCATGATTAACAAGCTTGCTGTTTTTCTCTCACCCTCCATTAAAAAAAAAAAAATACAGAACTCCTGCTGCTCCAAACGACATCTCTCCCCCACCGCCATCTCAGCTCTCTCTCTCTTCCTTCCTCTGCTCCTCTTGTCGTCTAAGGCAGGAGTCACAGGTGTGTGACAATAATTACACATACACTCAGAAAAATAATGTCATTTCTCTCCATTTAATAAGTTAGCAGTAAAATGCAGAGGGGGAGCGCTCAGGGAGAGCAGGCTTAAATCTTATCTGATACCCGGGCCCCTAACTCAATCATATGGCTCTTAAGAACAGGACACGGGCAGCTGGGGCTCACTAATATGCATCCAATATGTGTGTAAAATGATACGCTTTAATTTTGAGCCCACTTTAAGAAGCAACAAAATCTGTTTATTCGTGAGACATTTAAAAAGAGGGAGGGAAAAAAGTAAAGCCATTTAACTCCCTCGTTCCCGCCAAGCTGTGACATCTGTTTAGTCTTTTCTTCATCCCACTGCTCCGAATGCTCAATCCCAGGAAGAAGGAGTTTTTTAAAAACCCGCTTTTCCTGCCTGCTGTTTATGCTAAAGCTCAGCGCTTTGAATCTGCGGAAATACAAGTTAAGAAAATGATGATTGCACATGTTTATCTCTTTTCCTCTTTTTAGATGTTGCTTCTTTTGAATTCTTCCACTGACTGTGTGGATCTATTTACATTGACAGACCATCAGAAATATCCTGAAAGGGATAGTTCACCAACAAATGAAAAACCCATTTACGGAGCCCCTAGGGAGGTAATTTATTTTCTGAAATAGTTTTGTGTTCCCTCACAAAAAGTTTTGCGTTCCCTCACAATTGGTTTGCCAACCCGATCTCATGAAAATTTGCGCATAATTTACGAGTTGGATTTCGTGTGGTCTCACACGATGTTGTTCGCATAAATTCGTACGACTTCATCACGTGCAAATTCCCGGATGTCTAATGCGGAAGTAATTTATACATACTTATTAATATTATGCCCTAACCCAAACCCCTTATCTAAACTTAACCAATCAGTAAAGTGTGTAAACATGATATGAAGCTGTTGTGTGTGACAGAAGCAAGTATTTGTCGCGTATAAAATGGAAATGATGTCCAGCGACATCATTGGCTGTAGTGAAAGTCGTAGATATTAAAACGAGTGCAGTTGCATGATATCATACGAATTAGCCAAATTAATAACGAATCCTGATGATTTCACAGTGAGAGTGTGTTTGGTTTTCAGATTTTGCAGTTATTTTGTGTACTCTCACAATAGCTTTATCTATCCTTTATGGAAATTAACAATGTATTTATTACAGTAACCATAGTTGAAATATGGTATTTGTAGTAAAATCACAGTAAACACAGATTTGACTATGGTTTTACTAAAAATAATAATATTTTAACCATAACATTCAAAGTAAAACAATAGTAATAATACAGGTAAATCAAATTATGGTAAGAAAAGTCATAATCTTTCTGGCAAGATAAATAAATAAATAAATAAAACATTGTTACTACAGTTTTGCTATAGTAACATCATAATTATATGTTGGTACAAGTACCATGATTTTTAAAATTGTAGGGTTAGGTTTAGGGTTGGGTTAGGTTAGGGTTAGGGTTAGGGTTTTCCCAAAAAAAATAATAATGTAATAATAATAATAAAAAAATAAAAAATAAACATGCCCTTACCAAAATTAACCATGGTGTCGCTGTAGTAAATCTGCAGCAACCATCTGGTAAGAACCATGGTTTTAAAATCCATACATGTACCACAAATAATTATTATGATTTTTATTAGCATAGTTTTGGATTTCCTATATCATTACTCTGGTTTTACCATGAATGTCATGTAAATATATGGTTGCTGTAGTAAAATCATAATAAATATATGGTTACTGTAGTAAAATCATAGTACATTTTTGTAAGGAATGAATAAACCTATTGTGAGGAAACCTGTGCTGGTGTGTACTATGTGTATATGTGTCACCATTGGGCTCTCCCCGAAAGCAGGAAGTGTGAGAGAGTGAAGGAGAGCGGGGCCTTTGTGGGGAGGAATACAGGGGAGGAGGAGGAGAAAACAGAGAGGAAGGGGAGTTAAACTTCAAAAAGCCTCTGACACATGCTGCCGCTGGCCCTGACTACTCCACAGATGCTTTTGTTCATTGCCTCTCTCTCTCTCTCATTCTCTGTCTCTCTCGGTTACCCCCTCGCTCTCATTCCCTGTGTCTTTGGTGATAGGCGCCGAGTACAGATATCAAAGTCATGCTGTCTGTTAAGACTTCAAACTGGGGGCCCCTTCCGTCAACCCCAATCATATCTGTGCCCTGCTTACAGACTGGAGTGGAATATTTGATCTGTCCTCTTCAGGAGGATCAACAGTCAGAAAGCCGGGCAGACATGGTGGGGGGGGGGGGTGCATGTTAAGACTCGGACGTTTGGGGAGAGGGGTGGATGAAAACAGCCCACTTCACTGCACTTCACTCACACTACAAAGAGCCGAGCTACGGATGCTAAAGGGATAAAGAGAGCTTTGCTCTTTAGGAACGTGCGCTGTTGTGTTTTTCCAACGTTTGACATCTGCTCTCTCTGGCTCTGAGACCAGACACTCAAGAAACAGAGGCAGTTTTTCTTAAATTACCAAGTTCTTTTTGTAGTTATGGACAGTATTTTTTGTGGTTTACTTGTATCTTAAGAAGTCTGCAATGCAGCTTATCGTGTCATCATACATCTGACAGCATTATCTGTCCAGACTGTCCATCTGTACATCGAGTTATGACCATTAATAACCCCAGACATGTGTCACATGGATACAGGCTAGTATACTTAGGTCTTAAATCCCCTGTCTGTGAGATCAGACTGTATAATTACCTATCCCATTAGAGTGGGAGACTGTGGCCCCTGCATACACACACTGGCCAGGGCAGGAACAGCTGTAGGTGTATTCTGGGGCAAGATCATTCAATGAAAGTGTGTGTATGTGAGCACTGCCTGTCAATATTTTTAATTGAATTTATATTTAAAATGATACAAAAGTATTTTGATCTCAAGGATTATGCTTAAATCCATGAAATTAAGTTTGCCAAGAAATTTAAATTATGCATGCATATGAGTTTCTTCACAAAATTAAATTTTACTTATTTAATTTATCCAAAATAAATACAATAAATTAATGAGTTGGACTGGATAGGGAAGGAAAAGCAGTGGCGAGCATATACATGGGAGCTCCTTCAATACTGTTTAACCCTCAGAAACCTTGCAATGTTTGTTTACAGTAATTAAACAATATATATATATATAGTTATTTTTATTATTATTATTGTTATTATTAAAAATGGTAAAAAAACAAACAAAAAAAAAAAACTACATATGCAGTAGATGACACTCACAACAACAACTTTTGTGCAAAAATAAATAAATACATTTGCATATTCACAGCTTGCATAGTCACACAACAGTCACCTCAAAGCAAAATGTGATTACCACAAAAAAAGTATTTTCCACTTTTCCCTCCTTTTCTTTAAAAAAACAAAAACCTGGCTCGCTCTGAGGCACTTACAATGGAAGTGAATGGGGTCAATCCATAAAAGTTAAAATACTCACTGTTTCAAAAGTATAGCCACAAGACATAAACAATATGCATGTTAAAGGAATAGTCCAGGTTCAATACAAGTTAAGCTCAATCGACAGCATATTGACTACCACAAACATTTATTTTGACTTGCCTCTCCTTTTCTTTTCTTAAAAAAAAGCAAAACTCTGGGTTACAGTGAGCCACTTACAATGGAAGTGAATGGGGGTCATTATTGAATGTTAAAATACTCACTGTTTCAAAAGTATAGTCACAAGACATAAATAATATGCATGTAAATATGATTTTTGTGTGATAAAATCACTTACTAACCTTTTCTGTGTAAAGTTATAGCCAATTTTACAACTTCATTGCCATGAAGATGTAATGTCAACAAACCTTAAAACCCTAAAATGACTGTAAAAATTACAATTTGAACAAATTTACAGCTCAAATAATACATGGGTTTTTACAGAAAAATTTATGTAAGTGCTTTTATATAATTATTAGCTACACATTTCTGCTTTTAAACCCTCCAAAATTTGCCACATTACTCGATTTTTGTTTTTTTAAGAATTTTTTTTTTTACATTTTTGTGGTAATCAAAATTATGCCACAAATTCTGTCGATTGAGCTTAACTTGTATTGAACCCGAACATTCCTTTAACATGATTTTAGTGTGATAAAATCTGCTTTTTTCTGTGTAAAGTTGAATCAAATTTTACAACTCTGTAGCCATGATGATATAATGCTCTAAACCCTAAAACGACCATTAAAACGACAATATAAACAACTTCATAGCTCAAACAATGCATGAGTTTTAACAGAAGAATTTATAAAATTATAAGCTTCATATTTCTGCCTTTAAACCCTCCAAAAAGTTTTGCAGAAATCAACATTATGCCACAAATGCTATTAATTTGTGTTGAACCCAGTATACTCCTAAAAAATAAGATTTTCCGCTAGACTGCAATTGTATATTGAAGTCAAACAAACTCACCCAATCACACAATATGCTTATTATTATTATTATTATTATTATTATTATTATTATTATTATTATTATAATCATTGGCTTCCTAAAGACTTGGTCAAGGAATAATAATAATAATAATAATAATAATAATAATAATAATAATCTTATTTTTATTTGTATTTGTTTGTTAAATTTGTTTGATCCTTTATTAGTATATATATATATATATATATATATATATATATATACTGTATATAATTTTCACTGCATAATTCCCATACTTCCATTTGTCTTGTTTCATAATTTAATGACTGTACAGTTCTTCTAAAATGTTTGTCCAAACTTTTGGATTGTAGTGTAAGTGTACATCAGACATATTCCTTACATTTGCAAACCATAGCAATTTAGTATTTGACCATGATAATTGATAAAACACAAGTAGTAAATTTACAATGTAATTTAATTAATTAAACAGTACATTTTCAATTAAATTTTACATTCAAAAATACTTTCTGATTCAAAGCTAATAAAACAACAACAAAGAGGTATCGATGTCGAACACCTGTAGGATTGTATCCTGAAATCTTTTAGCATGTGCTGTGATCCTTCCAAGTGATGCCAGCCTGTGATTGGCTCTGTGTCCGTCAGCAGAGATGTTCCTTCTTCCTGCACGTGTGAGAGGGTTCAGTTCCTGCCCTTCCGTAAAGCGTGGCGGAGGGCAGAGGGTGCACAAGGAATCAGCCCATCCACACTAACTCTTTTTCCATTCCTAAGAGGCCTCTCTGACTCACACATACGCACCTGCTCTAATCAGCCCTATATCCCTTAAGAGTTCCTGTCTTTGCCCACCTGTGTTTGTGTGTGTGATGTGTGGTTTTAGATCATCAGTCTATTAATGATGATCCTTTATTAGATATATATATATATATATATATATATATATATATATATATATATATATATATATATATATATATATTCCTTATCCAGTAATTATAAATGATGGGAAATTCATGGAAATTCATTGGTCATAATGTGTGGGAACCCGTTAGGTAAACAGGTAAATAGATGACAGTAGTATGATTAGATGACGGAATTCCTAGCAAAAGTCCATTCTGTCCTGAAACAATCCCTGATGTGCATCTGTTTATTTATTTCACCATAAAGACTTTGATCATGCAAACTAGACACCTAATTAACACAGGGATGTGGACACATGCAAACATCATTTCAGAGCAGGTGAGAGAGATGGACAGATTGAGAGAAACATACGAAACAAACATGCCTTGTTTGCAGGTGCTATCTTCAGCTATTCTTTCAGTTTTTGGACTATAATAGTGTGGAGTGCTAAAAAGAAAAGATGTGGGCCCAGTTATCTTCCGATTTCTCCCCAAGCCCTGTGACGTGGCTAAGTGAGCCTCAACTGACCAGAAATGATTTGCCTCTGTCTGTTAAACACGTAATGGAGTCATTTAACTAGTCAAATTAGAAGCTGCAGAGATGCCGCATGCTTCATTACTGGGTTCCAATGGGCACCATTTTACATTTACTTCAGGAATGATTTCAGGGCAAATTAATGTTTTTATTGTCTCACACAAATACACCCCCCAACACATAAAAGAGCAGCTCCCCCTACAGGTCACTGACCATAACTGACTGAAGCCAAAGTGAGGGGACATACAGGGACAACATGTAGAGTGGACAACAAGATAATAGCTTGACATATCCTCAATAAAGGTGATATAGTTTCACTTGTAATCTTAACCTAACGCTTTAAGCATTACGAAAAGCACTAATTGGTCAACATCACCATGATGAGACATACTGGAAACAGTGTGTAGTGACGTATTTTGATGTGGAGGACAGAGCTCTGGACCTCATTAGAGAAGGTTTGGACATTTCTGATTACAGACAACACACAAGCCCACTCTGCCCTGCCCCAGTATTCAGTGTTTTTTGATGCATGTGGTGTCCTGTTCAATATTTGTCTTCCTGTGTATGGAGGCAGAGCAGTGGGTGTTACCACAGACTCATTTGTCCAACACTGACACACTGTTTAAAATGGCTTTTGTGAGATTTTTTTTTTTTTTTTTTTTCATGTTATTTTGGTATGGGTTTGCTATCCGGACTTTATGTAATGAACACAAACACACCCAGACTGTTTATCTTCATCAAGAACAAAGCAATTTTGTACATCAGAACTGGATTCATTTTTCATACTGTGTGCAGGTTGGGTAATAGTTTTACTTCATCCATGTCGCAATACTGAATGAGCCGTAATGGAATTGTAATAAAATGGCTCTTTTTCTTCTGTCCTACTCACTTGATTGCCTTTCCACTCTTTCTGTCTTTTTCTGTCTATCTTACCGTTTCAGCCATAAGGGCAATTAGATATTGACACACATACAGTAGTGCAGCATGATTGACATGCATAGTGATGGGTCTTTGTGAAAAATAAAGGCAGAGAGTATAGAAAGACAGAGAGTGCCCCTCCTCACAGCCACTGTTGTGCTTGGAACTCTGTCGATATGGTTGCACCCAAACGCAGTGTTTGATCCCTTCTCTAGGCTGGCAGACTTTGAGGCAAAGAGCTGCTGTTTGCTCTGTGATACACAGCCATAGGCAAGTGTCATTTCAGCGGCCAACAAACAGCCACGTAGCTCTCAGTGCTGCCTGACTACGATAACCCCACCATGAACCCCACTTTCCAACACCGTAACCTCGCACACTTTAAATTGCCTCAACGTTCACTCCTCACAATCTTGCGTATGCTCTTAAGATCTCTGCAACAAAGCTAACATGAGAGGTTGATGTTCAACATCTGATGATAGACCTTATATCAGCTACTGCTGAATGATTGACTGAAATGAAAGATTAGTATAGCATAGAATGAGCTCTGAACTCTGAAAGTGTTGCATGTGTACTGATTGTGTTCTCTTTACTGTATAACAAAAATGACAATGTGTAAAGCATCTTCTGTAACATAATTTGTCATGGCACATGACTTAGCAGTACACCTTTTTTTTTAAATAGTAAGAGAATTTGTTTTACATAGAGTAGTCTATGAAAACAGCTGATTGTTTAGCGTTTCCTCTCATCCAATCAATTTTCCACTATTAAAACAAGACAAAGAGAAGTCAAAGAACCCTCCATCTTTCTGTCTGCCTTTGTGTCATTATTCCCCCCATCTTTCTTTTTTTATACCGTCTGCTATTTATTTATTGATCGTCAGACTGCCTGGTTATCATTGCATGGTGGGCAGTTATAGATGAATGCACAAAGCTTTTCCATCTGAACAAGAGATCACTGTGTATCGCAGGTCCTCCCACGTTCTTTGGCATTTTCAATGGCGATGGGGAGGGGAGAGGGTCGAAATCGGAACAAACGCTGCCATTTCCTGTCATCCCTAAACTCTGGCCATTGAGTGGCTATGAAAACAAATGTGGGAGTGTTACTGATAACATAAAATATTATCCTGCTCCTGTTGTCAACCACTATGGTACCATTGAGAATAGCTATTACTGCAGAGACAGCCAGTCTTGGGATTGTGTTTGACTATATATCAGGTGATGATGTACTGTAAAGAGTGAGTTTATACCATGGGTGGACATAACTGGGTCAAGGCTTTGATTTCTAACTTGATAAAGACACAAATAAACACTTGTCTCCAAGTTCTCAAGACTTCTCAGGTTCCTTGCTCTGTTTACCAGGGTGTTACCTGAAGTGAGGAGTGTTAAGTATCATAAGCTGACAGTGACCTGTTTTTTAACATTATTTTTATGTCTTAACTATATGATGGAGTATAAACGTAAACATATTGTGGAGTCACACTATCCCCTTATAGTGTCTTGAGTAACTAATTAAAGGTAGAGATGCTACTAACTTAACTACATTTTCAGTACTGTGAAATAAAAAATAAAAAAAAATAAAAAAAATCCTGTTAAATTTATGGTAAAAAAAAAAAAAACTGCCATCTGTGGTTGCCAAAAATGTACCATAATAAATACAGTGACCATGTTTAATTACGGGATGTCATGTGGTGTAACACCCCAAAGTAAAAAGAAACATAACTATTTCAATAAAATATAATCAAATGTGAAGTCATGCAGGGTCTTCTGGGAACGGTTCATCAATGTTTTTCAGCGTAATTTTAACAATAGTTTATCGTAAACGTACATTTTCACTATAAACTATAAGGTAAATCATATTTTTCTTCTAAATAAAACCAAAAAAAAACCCAACATTTTTATTTATAAATGTTACTGTACAATTGCATGTATTGTCTTAAATAAAGACAATAAAATTAAAATCAAATATATTTTTTCAGCGTACATGGTACGGTTAACCAATTAACTTTTATTTTTCCTTTTTTATTTATTTTTTTATTTACTTTAGTATGTTTACATTCTTTTTACGTTAAAATTACACATATATAGATAATGTATATAGTGCTGCTTTATATTTATAAGGGCTACTTAAGTTAAGTTAAATGGTTTTACTCCCTTAGATAGCTTCAATGTAGTTAGCTACTTTTTGTTAGAAGCTTGTATTGTAACTCTATTCTTCTATTTTCTGTTCTTCTAACTAATTGAACTATTTTAAATTATGAGTAGATTGCTGATTGGATATCTGCTGCTTGGTTTTACAATTCTGTAGCTTTCCCAACACTGGTCCTGTGATTTAGTAAGTTAATAAGTTAATAGAGCAGGTGCAAAACTAAAGAAGTCATTCATTTAGTGTGGATACGGTGAGTTTGGTAAATTGTTGTCTGTCATTTGAGTGTGTGGTGTGCTGTTAAGGTGAAGACTCTGACAGATTGTGTGGTGGAGTGAGCCGTGTCAGCAGGAAGGGTTACAGCCTGGACACACCAACACATCCAGAAGGTTCTCCACAGGACTCTGACAGACAGAAAATGCTGGAATATCTTCCCAGGGTTCCAGTGGACCTCAGAGATCAAACGAAGCAGCAGGAGTTGGGAGGGAGGGAGAGGTAGAGATAGAGATAGAGGGGTAATGACATTTCTCTTACAGGGGTGCAGAGTGATATTCTGAGTTTACTCTCTCATCCAGTCACTGGTAGTGGGTGGGTCCAGGGCCAGACCCAGTGGTTCCCACAATCCAGCTTTCTGAAAAGATTCATAATTACTCTTAAGAAGGTTATAGTGTCAAATGAATGCCTGAAGGAACAATAGACCTTATTATGCTCGCTTATCAGCATCTTTGTGTGTGTGTGTATGAATGTTCATGTGTATATCGGTCATCTATTGCTATTTCATCAGGAAGAGAAATGCACAATAGATGATGGGAAAGCAAATGAAAAAAAATTATAGTTTTAACCAGCCTTCAAAGAGCTCTTGTGTTTATTTAGGGTCTCTGTGCTGTTCTTGACAATCGTGTTTAAAAAAACAAAAACAAATTGTTAGTAGTGCAGTAGAGTTCACTATGACTACACAAGTGGCGCTCTCTCTCACACACTTACACACAAACATGCACATCTAAAAGTCGAGAGAAGTCTTCTTATTGGAAAATCTTTCAATAAATCAATGTGACTTTAAACACATTTCTCCCGTGACACCCCTGACCTGATAAGAACTCCGCTAATCTCTTTTGAGGCTGTCAGAGTGCTTTGAACAAAATCTAGTTCGCATCTATCAGCAAGGTTATTTGTCAATGACTTATAATCCTAGGTAAATTTCACTGGTTTTATATTAGAGGCGGCTAATGGTTCTCATGTCTGAAGTTTCTCAGGCTTGGGAAAAAGGAGGAGACCAAAGTGGAACAAAAAGAATGTTATGGATCTGCCTGCCAAAAACAATGGGAGCAGAGAAAATTGTGGAAAGGCGGGTAATTGTTGCAATTGTACTGAAATTTAAAACAGAAAGTGTCTTCGTTGTTCACCCATTTTGGCTTTTTTTTACTTGATATAGTTTTATTATTATTATTTATGTATTTGTCATTACGGTTTTCAGTTGCCCGCCTTTATGTGAGCACATGCAATTGATTTGGCTCTTGAGAAAATGTGCAGTGTATCATTCCTGCAAAGGCAGGGAGCAATCTGCAGCAAGTCTAGGCCTACTGGGTAATTTATGAAGTCTCAATTAGACAAGCACACAAAGTAATGATTCTCAAAAGCGCTTTGTCCAGCACATGGTGTATTAGACATTGTCCACGCTTATTAGACTTGCCTCCCGAACTTCATAAACAGCATTCTCATATGAATAATTAATAACGCATTTGAGAGACTTGCTGTTCCTTAACTGCCCATGGAAGCTGCTGTTTAGTTGGAAATAGAGCAAAAAGCATTTGTAATTGATAAAATGTAGATATCTAAACAGAAGAGGTCTTTAAGAGTGTGAAGAGCATTTCTAGAAGAGAAAGTACTGTTTTTCACCCTCAATTGTTTCTAAATAGGAATATTCTTGTTTCCATGGGAAATTGCTTTCATATCTGCCAACTCATGCTTGGTCTTTAGAGAACGTTTTATCTACTATTGTTTACAGGTTGTGTCAAAACTAAAAAGCCTCACCTTAAGTGCTTACACTGCACGTAAATAGTTTGACATTTCATATTCATCAAAGCTTTGTGCTAGCAAACAAATAAAATGTTAACAAAGGTTTCATTTCTAGTGTGCACATAACCCTGGATCTTTTAATGATCTCAGGTGTATTTTTTCATTGAATTCCAATAATTATCTATCTTAGATGGAAATAACTGGCTTTTTATGTCATTCTGATGTCACTCATGTTTGTATCTTCTAATGGCATCTTTAGGTTGGCATGATTAGGCTTGTGTGTGAGGGAAATGCATTACTGTTTATTAGAGACATGAGAGACCTGTCGAAACCAATGCACTCCATCACACATTTGTCACAGTCTGTCTCCCTCATTCTCTTCAAGGACTCTTATTTTGAAGTTTTCCCCTGGACTTCATTTCCCATAGTGTACTGCCCTCGTCACTTCCATCTGGTTTTTATTATCCTCACCTGTATACTATTCCCTCATTAGTTCCTTTTGTATAAATATCCTCTAGTTTTACTCACTCCTTTGTCAGTCTTTGAAGTGTTATGTTGAGTTATTGAAGTATTGCTATATTGTTATGTTAGTTCTAGCGTTTGTTTCCACTCCAGTAAATATTCTACTCCAACGATTATAATTAAAGGATTGAAAGAATCTACTCCTGCATCTCTTCTTCCACTCCTAGACACCCAACGATACAACACTCTCTCTATTACCTTTGTGCATGTGAATAACATGAAGCTAGCTCTTTATTTCTCCATACACCATAACTAGTAAATTCTCAGTGCTTTGTAATATGCGGTAGAATTGTGTATGCATCCATTCTCCCATACTGAGGCTGTAAATCAAGGCTCAATACAAGAAGGAAAGTTCTTATATCCAGGGTTTTTCACTACCAAAGCATAGTTTAAATGCCTGGGCCCTGGGTTAAGAAAGTCCAAGGTGTCACTACACAAGGCCAAGTAATCAATTACAGGCTATAAAGAGAACCAACAGATGCTAGAACAGCTAGATAGTGATGTTTAAGTATTTATTTATTTGGACATTCTGGAATCACATTGTCCTTCTATCGTTGCTGCAGAGTCTTTTAAGAAATCAATACTTTCCTATATAAAGCTGAGAGTGACCATACAAATCTATCTATTGTATTTAGTATATCTGAAACAAATGTTCATGCTTCTAGTGATTGCCAAATACACGTATGGTGGTGTGTATGTCTGAGAACACATTCTGTGAGTTTGCATCTTTTTGACTGGACTTAAAGAAATAGTTCAACCAAAAATTCAAATTGTCATAATCAAACTCCATGAAACACAAAATAAATATTTTGGCATAATGTCAACCTCAGTTGCCATTCACTTTCATTGTATGTAAAAAAAGATGCAATGAAAGTGAATGGTGAAATGAATTTGTAACAACAGGAGGGTGACTAAATGATGGCAGAATTTAATTTTTGAGTGAAATATCCCTTTAAAAGTGCAGTATGTAAGATTCAGAAACCCTTGTTATTAATAACACCTGTGGCCGTTAAGTGAACTGCAGCCTGTTGCTCGTGATCGCGCACACACTGTATAGGGACACGAGCGAGCATGACTCCATAGGGAAGCGAGACTGAACGTGATTCACCGGCATCATGATCACAGATGAGGTAGCATAATTAAAATTACACAGTTATGATTGTTTTACTACAAACTTTGAGACTGCATATTATATTTGACTCTCCAGTGCTGGAACAGGGCTAAAACAAAGTGTGGATATAGGTCTATGCGAGACTGTAGTTTGAAGTAATCACTTTTCTTTGCATGATACATTGACTGCATTTATACAATAGCCTATGTCAGCGTTAGCTAGCTAGCCAGCTTTATCAATAGCTGTTAGCTAAATTTGGTGGATGATGACAGTAGCTGTTTATAAAATAGACTGTACATTATAAATATGATGACAATTCAGCATTGATGTGATTCCATCATAACTGTCATTTTGATATATCGATGCGCTATTGTTTTATAATAATAGAATGTATATATTTTCTGTATAACCAAGTTACGTTACACTAATGAATGGAGCTTTTTGCATTATCTTGATCACTGACTAGCATTCATTTAATGTATTATTGTAGTTTACCTGGCTGAATAATTACAGATTATCAATGACATTAACCTGATTTTTAGTATAAAGAGAAGATCGTTGAAATTATTTGAAAGTTACGAAGCAAGGTAGCTTGCAATTCGTCAGCGTTAGCAGGCAAGACCAAGTTAGCTAAAATTACACAGATCAATCCTTATGGCGCTATATTTCACATGCTTTGCAGTTATGTAACGAAGGTCCCTCCAGGAATCAAATGTCCTGTCGATGTAACTCTAGTTTTCGCTCAACCACGATCATGTTTCCGCTTAGCCAGACTGGATTCAGTAAATGTTTTTTTTTTTTTTTTTTTGGCTTACTCAGAGTTTGTGTAGGAGTCGGTGTTGTGCTGGAAGCCGGACGTTTGCTGGATTCCATCTCTAAGATAACATTACCTAGTGTTGCAGACTGTCTGTTGACGCTGTTATAGTGAATAGTGGAAGAGAAGCTACTGTCTGAGGCAAGGCTCTCGGGAGCGCGCATAAACGTCACATCCTTTGGATTTTCCCGGCAAAAGTGACCTGCTCCCTTCGCATGAAAATCAGTCTACAGGCTTTAATAGGCAGCCTAGGAAGTCTGGGAAGGGCTCATTTTTTTAAGTTGCGTTACAAGCTGTTCACACATTTGCAAAAAAAAAGGTGAATATTACATGAAAAATTTTACATATTGCACCTTTAAATAATAATAAACACACACACACACACACACACACACCAATAAACAGGTTAATCTAAGCAATCCCATGCTTCACACCCCTCCCAAACAAATGTGACTTTTCCAAGACCAGTCACATCTCTTTAACACAGGAAATGGCTTTCACCAACCCCACAGTCCCACAATCAAATTCCCATATATTACAATCACCTGAGAGTAGGAGCTCTCATCCGTCTGACAGTGAAGCTGCAAATCTTGTTGTCCTAAATCTTTCTCTCTTTAACTTGCGCTCTACTGTCACTCTTCTCAAACCAAATGCACACCTCTTGGCCCTGCTGAAGAAACATCTGCGGGGAGCGTGGGGCAGAGGGGCTGTCTTGGCTGCCGTTCCTGCACATATGCAGAAAAATAGAAATGTAAATAAGAGGAGATTCATAAATACTGCTGTCTTAATTGAGACCCAGTAAGAGTAAGTAGCAGATGTTAGAGTAGGAACTGTTGAATCATCAGAGACCAGTGGGGAAGCAGGAGAAATCATACAAGAAAAAAAAAAAAAAAAAATGCCAGGTGCTTGTGATTTACCTGCACTGCAATCCATGAAATATGTGTGCGCGTGGATGTGTGCGTGTGTCTGTGTGTGTGTGTGTGTGTGTGTGTGTGTCATGTATGGATTAGGAATAATTTCCATCCCCTTATATATATTATTCCATCCCCAAAACAAACAAAAATTAGAAAAATAGGAACGGCACTTTCTCCAGAGGTGCCTGGAGTCACAATTCTGATCTGAGTGTGAGAATAAAGAGCTGTTAAGACAGAACTATCAGCGCTTTAGCTGTGACACACTCTCTTTCTCTTATCTCAGTCCAAACTCTAAAACGAACACAGGGAGATGCAAACCTAGTTTCTATCACATGTCACGAGCAGCAAAAGCAAAAGCCTGTCAGCCTACATTCCCACTTAAAACATCTAAATCTCTTCTCTTTCACTCGCTTTCTTCTCTTACGTTGTTGCTTGATCTAAGGAGAGTATGTACTAGCTGCTCTCTTGTGTGGGACCGCTCTCATGATTCGCTTCCCCCCCGGAAAACGCGGTGTGTGGATGTCAGGTTTTCTCTGATAGCTGCTGTGTTGGGACTGCTGGGAAAGCAGAGAGAAGGTGGCACTGACAGGTCCCGCCGAGCAGGATAAAAGGGCTTCTTCTGTTTCGACATTCTCTCTCTCCCTCGTTCTCTCCCTTTCTCTTTTCATTCTCTCTATTCCACAACATTTAAAGTGACTGACAGCATGGCACTAAAGGGACTTCGTCTGGAGCTGTCTGACTGACTCAGACACAGCGTTCGGCGGTGCGTTCCCTCAGCTGAGCGCTGCGACGCTACACAAAATTAGTAAGCGAGAGAGGCGTGGTGCACGATGCTTGCGCGAATAATAGCAGCATTAGCTCTGGGGACCCCGACAACTCTAGATTAGGACTCACAATTAATACAACACATACACGAGACGGGAAGAGAGAGAAGACTGCTGAATACAAGCTAGGCTGCGTTGATCCTATAGGAACATCTCAGACACTGAATGTTTATGAATGAGGCTGCTGTGTCTGTCGGTCGGCCTTGTGATGAGCATATTTTTTCACATTTTCTCAGCTCCCATAAAACGGTCTGTTTTGTTGGTGATTGTTTCATCGTATTTATGATGTATTTTCTGTGCAATGGAGGCAGCAAAGGCAACAAAGGCATGCGTTTTACTAAAATGTGGAGCGTGGCTAACTTCTGTGTGTGAGTGAGTCTGGCCTATTTAAGCAAGTCCTGCAAAATAAAAAGCATGATTCATTCTCAAATAATCCTGATGAACAAAAAGTGACCTCACGTCTTCCTGTTGTCAAACAAAGATTTATTTATTTATTTATTTATTTTTTTTTTTTTAAAGCACGAAAGGGGGAGCGAACCCAAAGTGAAGAATTTAGAGCAACACAAACCCCAAATCTCATCAGAGAGAAATCTGATGCACACGCATTTAAGAGAAACAGACAATGACAACTTTTAACAGCAGCCCTGCCTCGACCTTGTTAGTGGGGCACCCTGGTAATCTGCGCTTAATGATTTTTCTCTATTCTCCTTCACCCCTTTCTCTCTCTCTCTGTCATTTTTCCTCCTTTTCCTTATCCTCTTTTACATTAGACCACAACTTGTGCTTGAACCGCAGAGTGTCACTGTCATTTAAGACAGAGCCCTTAAGTTTTTTTCCTCCTCACATTCCGACGCCATTATGTTACATTGTTGCAGTATAAAGAGTGGTATTATGTTCCAGCAGTAAAGGGCACAAGTGGACTAAGTTTTTATCTGCTGAACGAATCAATCAGGATTATGTCAGTTGAAAAGAATCACAGACAGCAGTCGCCAGCAGACAAGGCTTGTGTGTTTTGCGCATTTAGGGGGGATAAATATATGTATGAGAAAAATGCATGTGTTATTGAATACTATAGGTTGTTGAGTGAAGTGTCATTTCTACTACAAGAGCTCTGTTTTATTTTACACTGTTCTCTTACAGTCAGAGGCTTCTGTTGACACTAATTATCATTTCAGCAGAAATGATTAGGAGATCAAATGGAGATTGAATGCCATTTCCTTCCATTAATGCGGGGGGTTTAGTGCGTCTGTCATGCCGTGGCCATCGCCAGGCCTGTGGGAAAAAGAGTGAGGGTAGAATGGGGAGAGGCTTAGAGAGGAGACCAGGGTGGGGCTTGGCAGAGGGGTGCAAGGGAATATTCATAACAATAGCACACACACATTCAGCAAGAGAGAGAAATGACCTCTGGAGAGATTGAAAGATCTCTGAGAAAATACATAACAAGAAATCAGAGATAGAAAAAGTCCTTCAAATAGTTCGGTGTCTTGATGAAAACTGAAAACATCTGTGGATGGTGTATGGACATGTTTCCTCATTTGTTTAGCAGCACCGTTGGTCCGTACTCACTGGCTCACGTGTCAAAGTGGAGGTCATGGCCTGAGGGCCGCCCCCATAACCTGCTAGTGAATGAGCACACAAGTGAATAGACATTAGTAATGTGTGCTGCAAGAAAAGAGACCGTTTGTTTGTTGACCTAGTCTGACAAATTGTTCTTTTGAATCCACAGCATCAAGCTGTCGGTAGCTTCAACACATCCAAGCATGCAAACATATTTTTATTTTGTAATGGTGCGAAATTTTAGATATTGTTTAAATATCCTCTCTTCGCTTTGCTTGAAATGGATAATGGAAAAATTCCAAGTGCTGCACAGCCATTTATATTGTATTTATGTATTGCAAAAAAAAGGTAATAGATCAAGCACATTCCATTATCCCCTTATAAGATCATTAGCAAATATAATTAGATATGAAAAGAAAGTAATTTGGGTTAGAGAGGGAGAAAAGCGCTATCAGGCACAGAAGACAGATTGCAACATCAGTGTTTGGCTTTAAATTGCTCAGTGGAGGTAGTATCAGTTTGAGAATCTCTGCCCCAGAAATACACTGAGTCAGAGAGCAAGACACATCCATTTTCTGCGGAAGACCACTTTTGATTGGAGAGCTACTGTCCCTTTTCCTTGTCTTGAAAGTGCCAGAACTGTTCTAGTTTGATTTGAATCTGGTTGCACTATACATGTGCTTTGCATTACTGGATCATTGCAGCGAGGGCGTTTACATGCACAATCTTACACGATTATGCTTAAAAAAAAACAAAATCCAACACGTAAGGTCATGTAAAGCGCCTGCGTCTGCAAGCGCACGGCTTAAATGCACCTTTGCGCTAGGACAAAAATAACCTCAAATGGTTTGCTGTTTATGATAGACACAATTTTATGCATCTGTTGTTGAATTAATAGTCAAGAATAGACTGTACCGTAGACTGTGTACTAATACTGAGACAAACCTGTCATCTTAAAGAGACAGGATATTGGATCTGATCATCTGTCATTTATCCTTTTCTAATCAAACCCAAAGCTGAAGAAGTAAATTGTTAAAGTTTTATTTTTCCGCAGTATGAGATGTAAAATTAATGTAGTGTAGTGTTCAAAACTATTTATAAATAAAACTATTAATAATGTAAATTGTACATACACATAGGGCCTCATACATACATTAAGCAATTTTTGTGTAAAAAGAGTTCTTTTTTATGTTAATCTTTGAAAATAGAACCTTTTTGGCATAAAGCATTCTTTGGAGCGGAGTAAAGAACCCTAGGGTTCTATATAGAACTGCAAATGACCTTTTTTTACCCTAAGAGTGTATATAGAACACAAACAGCTTTTCTGTCTTTTTGCACATGTATTCCATTGTTTTGCATCCCCCTGTCAACTAAGGCAAGTTTACATGATGCCTAGTCGTTCGGCAGAGTAACAAACACACTATTTGTTTTAGCTCTCACAGTCCTCCTTTCTAAACATAATAGAGAAGTTCCTCACGGGTAAACTTTAATATGAAAACAGCAGAGGACTTTTTCAAGTGTGCGACATGTATACGTTTGTCTGCTCTTTGTGCTTCTCCGTACGACCATGTGCTTATCTACATGCAATCTGAACCCACACAACCACCAAATGTACAATTCTGCCGTTTCTCCCAGAAACACTGGGTTTCTTTTACGCTTTGAGAGAGAGGAGGAGGGGGTGGTGTGCGAGGATTCTTCTAGTCTTTGCGAATCGCTACAAATGGTATTCATAAACATCCTGTATTCATTAAAACCTTCTAAAAATATGATGTGGGTGCACTTCCTTGTGTTCAGTCCGCTTTATGTGTTTGTGTGTGTGTGTATTCGCGCACTGACTCGTATTTACATATTTATAAAGATTGGGCTGTACAATGAGGTCTACCTTTGCCAAAATAAACTCTTTTCCAGCAGCACCGGATGCCTGGGAGAGAACAAAGCCTCCCTCCATGGCAAAGTGTGTGTGTTTTGTATTTGTGTTCAGCAGGAGATGGTGAACCACATCACTTACATCTATACTTCATTCATATCGAAAAAACAGACTTTTGGACTAACGAGAACATCTGAGCTGAAGTCTTCCTTTAAACAGAGGATATTACAAATGGACAAACCACTCTGTTACTACAAGATGTGGTAAAAATATCAGTCAAAGCAGTCAGTCACCATGTGCTGAATAAATGTTCCCTATTCATTTCCATAATGCATGTTCTGCCTTATCTGCTTGCTTAAACATGTATTGAAAAGTTAAGAAATTCATATCCTCACATTTTCCTTCAATTAAACGGCCCCTGTTCTCGAGAAACCTAAAACGAAGAGGCCTTTGAAACACAAATATACACTAAGTAGATTGCATAGTAAAAATAGAATACATGAGGGAGGCCACGGTATAAAGTAGCACTGTTATTTAGATAGGAGTGCTCTTTGGTTCTGGAAAAATACGAAGCAGTTTTGAATCCAGACAGCCCTGCTTTTCCCCAAGTGTACTGGCCCTTGTTAACTGAGCTTGCTCCCAGCCTTGTGCTGAGCTATTGTTCTGTCTGCCTTTTCATTTAGCCATTCTGTTAAGCATGACACATGTATTAACATAAGATGGATCCTGGAGCTATGTGTCCTCTTGCCATATGTCTTGTATTACTTTCCAGGGCCCTCTTTCTTCTCACATTATGAGTGTATTATCAGACTTTAAGAGTAGAGGGCGCCACATTCTCTTTTTTTATTTTTTTTATTTTTTTGTCTTGGAAACCTCTCTTTTTTAAAGCGCTCTCGTTTCCATTGCAATATAAAGATTTACATCTCCGTCTCCTGTAGCATCTCAGCTGATAAATGATGTGACCTGATAAGTAATCATGTTGTTTATGCAAAAATAATTTAGCTCTTCTATTTGGTTAGGAAATTATGGCAAGGAAAACAAATGCTTGGACAAACAAAGAAACGATTTAAACTATGGCGTGAAAAGAGAACGAAAATAGAATAATAACAATATAATTTGACAGCTTGGAGTGTGATGATGATTTTTAGGGTGGCAAAATAATTAAGTAATCACTCTACACATGCAAAGGGAGAATGCAAAATTAAACGGAGGAAGGGGGGGAAGTTGTGAGGATCATAAAGTTGGTGTGTTAGTCTCCAGATCGCAGTGGCAGTTGTTTGGGGAAAAGAAATGGTGTCCTTAAATAATAACATTCCAGGTGGCATAGTTAATGAAGAGTGAAAATCAAATATGGGGCGGAATCTGTAACTCCTTACCAAAACTTTCTTTAAGAGGAAGTCACGAAGAGCACTGGCACCTGGGAGACCAGGCGTTTTTAAAACTTGAGAACATAATTTATTATCATTATGGTTATTACTATCCTAATTTCCTTATGGACACACACACACACACACACACACACACACACACAAATGCGAGCAGACAGCTGCTGTCTGCATGACCGTTGCATATTCCCAAAAACACAGCCAATCACTTCATATTTGATAAATAACAAGCACTTCATCTGTGGATTAACATAAAACATCAGCAGGTTAAAGAAAATGAGATTGAGCTTTGAGGTTGGGCGGATGCCTGATTTGGCGGCTTGTACTGCCATCTCCTGGACAAAGTGTGTACTGCGCCTTTAAGACTGGACGGTGTATAAAAACCAATGGCCCCGCTTTTCTTAGCCTGCTTAAGTGTGTTGTGATTTTTAAAATAATCATTTCCTATAAATATTCATTTAAATTTTTTTATAACAATTTCTGAAAGATTTGAGCAGTGGCTTTTGTGTTCTTAAACAAGAACTGCATGAGCATTTTAATTTGTTTGTGAATTCGTGCGAGGATATTTCAAGTGTGAAATAGTGTCATTAATCAGCAGAGTTCTGGTTGTTGTTACTGAGCATTTCCCTTCACCACATCTGATTTAATATCAGAATCTGAGGATGCAAAAGTGGTTAATTGTATTTATTTATTTATTTATTTTTCTCTATCAGGAATTTCAGAAGCGCCTGACATCCGAGTTGAAAGTGTGTCTGTTAAAGAAGTGCACATCTTGAGATTGTGCGCATAATGCAAATCGAGTGGGCGTCAGCATTATTGCTCTTTGGCAAATCTAAATGATGATGTTTTATTCTGTTATTAGCGGGGAACTGACTCCTCGTTTCATTTTCATAACATTTCTTGTGAGAGCACACTCAAATAAATGCATGTTTTAATTTCATTTTGTCATTTTCATGGAAGCACTTTAAAAGAACACGACTTGGAAATGCACTCTGTAGATTTTATTGCCAAATAATTTTCTTAGGGGTTGTAGAGGGAATTAAACAACACTTATATTATTCAGTTCAAACGGCAATGGCATTTTCGCTGGATTCAAACTTCAGCAGTAATTGCACAAGTGTAATGCTCACAGAGTTATTGCCTTTATATTAGAAAACTTGCTTGGAAGAAGTCTGAAAGTATTCAAATTGCACTCCTCCCATATCTATTTTTTATTTAATAAATTATGAAGAGAAACTCTTTCCTTAGTGCCATTAGAGGTTAGCTGTTCATTGAAAAAGAGAAAAGTTCATAGTCAACATTTAAATACACACACATCCTTGATGGAGGCATTACAGTGACACCCTATTTCTTTTGAAATGCACCCTGCCTCTTAATATCCCTCATAATAAGTGTTGCTTTGTAATCATAATTGAGTGAGCAAAAACACTTTTTAATGTATTATGACTGTGCAGTGCATTAAAACAAAATTGTACTTGCTTGCCTTTAAGCATTTGTTCAGAAGCCTTTTTTACCCAATGACATCATAGCATGTACATTTTGGTAACACTTTAGTGGACTTAAAGGAATATCCCTGGGTAAATTAAACTAATTAACTGTTGATTACCACAAAAATTAATTTAGACTCGGGGTCTAAACTTACAATGGAAGTGAATGGGGCCAATTTGTAAACTTTTCTATACTGTTTTAAAAGTATTGCCACAAGACGTAAAACAAAAATGCATGTTAACATGATTTTAGTGTGATAGAATCACTTACTAAACTTTTTAGTGAAAAGTTATATCCAATTTTACAAATTTGTTGCCATGGAGATGTAATGCTGTAAATCCTATTTCTAAAACAACCACACAAATTATGATTTAAACAACTTTACTGCTCAGATAATACACAAGTTTTACAGAAGAATGAATTGATTATAAAATTATAAGCTTCACATTTCTGCTCTTAAATCTTTAAAAAATTGGCCCCATTCACTTCCATTGTAAGCGCCTCAATATATCCTCGATTTGTTATTATTATTTTTATTTTATTTTATTTTTTTAAGAAAAGGAAGGACGTGTTGAAATAAATTTTTGTGGTAATCAACATTATGCCACAAATGCTGCTGATTGAGCTTAACTTTTATTGAACCCAGAATATTCCTATTAGTGAAGTGTCTTGTTATCAGTATTCTGAGAATCATTATTAATGGTCATTGTCATTACCTAATCATAATCAAGTGTTTCCAAAATATGAGATCTTAAAATAAATGTAAACAAATTTGCTTTTATTTCTATCACACTTGTATGCATTAGTGAACATTTGTGTGAAAAAGAGAGAGAGAGAGAGAGCAAGGGAGGGCGCAGGCAGTGGTGTTAATCTACGTTTGTTCTCTTAACTATAGTTCTTCTGTGGGCGGAGGAAGAGGCTTCCCGAAGGTTTGATCCTGCTCTTACCCCTGAACATAGCCTAACTGACACAGAGATGCAGGACTAATCAGAAACTAACATCACCCCTCCCCCCCCCCTTCACTGGACTGAACGGCCAAGAGCAGGTGATGGAAAAAGAGGAAGAGGAAAATGAAGGACATTATGATATCAAAAGCATTATTTAACAAAAAAGACTTCAAGAGAGAGAAAAATGACTAATAAATTAGCTGAGCATAATATGGACAGCTCAGATGGTTTCCTACACAGACGTTCTCGCTGGATGAAGTAAAGAAAATCTGTTGATGTTTAGCGAGCTGGGAACAAGGAGAGAAATTTTTTTTTTTTCTTGCTTCCTGTGTTTTATGTGTCTTGAATCCTCCCTTGTGTAGCTAAGAAATACTTTCTGTGGTTTTTAATTGCTTTTTTGACTTCGATATAGTGAGGAAACTTTTTAGTGATTGTCCCTCAGAGCAACGTATTCCTTGAACCAAGATGCCAGTCTCAGACTGAGAAAATGAACAGACTTCCCTCTCTCTTGGACACAACAAAAACATGGAACTCTCTCAGTGTTTCTCACTGCCCACTGAAACTTCACCAATGTTATTTCCCAGAGACTCCCTCAACAGTTCTGCCAGAGCTTCATCTCTGGGCTTTTGGACCAATCCACCACACGTTTGGAGACCAAGCACACTCTTATTAAAAACTCATTTGTAATCAGCACACTCTCAGCAGCAGTCAGTGCCTGGACGTCAAAGCAGAAGAATGACAATCCAGTACTTTCAGGAAATGAGAACATGGCCATCAGTAAGGACCTACTGCATCAACGGCAACTAAAAAGGGAAGCTAAGTTTACTGTGGCTATGCCTTTTTCTTTGAAGACCGGCTCCATGATATCACAACATGCATCCATGTTTCATTCTCCTGATGTGTTTGTAAGCGACTAGCGTGTAGACGTTCAGAGCTGAACTCCAGAGAAAGAGGGCACTGTAGCAAAGACAAAAAACAGCCGAGGTGACAGGAAGAACTAGTTTACACCGAGCGTGTCGGATGAAACAACATGAGCCAAGGAGACTGCATCCGTAAAGCCTGCAGAAATCAAACAGAAATGAAGCCCTTAACCCCACATACTTTGATCTCAGTCTTGCTCACTTCAAGTACTCAAGATATGAGATTGTGTTTGTAATATACTGCCACCGATCAGTGTTGCAAAGTGTTACTGACTACTGAAATGGTTTGATGTATTCACTTATTAAAGAAAATGAAAAAAAAAAAAAAAATGTAATGAAAAAAGAAACATGCAAACAAGAATCAAATATTGTCTAGCCATAGATACAGTCATGAGTTGTTGCATTTAAAAAGCTAGCTGTTTTAAAGTGTAGCTATTAGATTGGAGTTTTCTTCTCTAGTACTGTAATTTTTGCCTTTCACCTTTGTTAAATACGAATAGCATTAAAAAGAAAAGATTAAAAGAAAGATTGACAATCTTCTTCTGTTGCTGCAAGCATATAAATCCATACAGTATATATACACATGCCTCATGCAAGCAAATACAAACTGAGTTTTCTCCCCTGAAGTATTTTGCACTGTGATAGTAAATTACAACCAGTCTATACATTACAGAGATCGCTAATCAAAAACGAAGGTGTGCGTGCGTGCGTGCGTGTGTTTGTGGGTTTGTGAGTTTGTGTGCGTCCCTTGACATTGTGAACTGGTATTCTATTCATTCTTTTGTGAACTCTGCTGATTTGGTCCATGTAGTTTAAACAATCTCATTTTACGATGGTCATCTCTGTTGCTTTGATTATAAATTCAATGAACTTCCCTGTAAGTCATAGTTTATGGATTCCACAGTGTGGCGAAGCAGTCCGAGCTTTTCTATTCAATATTAAAATATATTCTTTAGTTTTCCTCACTGAAAAACACATCTCTGAAATTTGAATTTGTTTTCACAGTCTCCATGCAAGTTTACATCCTCTTGACACAGTTTTAAAAAAATAAATAAAAAAAATGTTTCAAAGTGAAGATGTTTAGTGAACTAGTTTTAAGAGAACTAGTAAAGGCTACATATGGTAAAGGAATGTGACAGGGAGGGTCAGTAATAGGACATATATTGACCAATCCCTATATACACTGGTTATAGATAAGCACACCTCTGGCTCCCCTCCTTTGTGTAGTATAACTGAGCATCTATCTCTCTTTCAGTCTTACTGGACTAATATATGAGCATTCCAAACCTCTGAGCTGTCTTGTGGACTGTATGACATTCATTTGGTTGCTGTACCCTCATGGCAGATGCTTTGTTTTGTAACTACTGAACTGTACTTATAATGAGAAATAAAATGTATTCAAACTATGAAACAATGGAGTGATCAACAGAGCATTTTGTGCTATTTGAGCAGAAGCACAATATTACAAATGGTTTTAAAACATGCTGAGTGTGAACATGTTTAAAGGGATAGTTCACCCCAGAAGGAACATTCTGTCATTAATTAATCACCCTCATGTTGTTCCAAACCCGTATGACTTTCTTGCTTCTATGGAACACAAAAGGAGATGTTAGGCAGAGTGACAGACTCCAGTAACCATTCACTTCATTGCTTTTTTCCCCATACAATGAAGGTGAATAGTGACTGAGACTAACATTATGCCTAACTCTCCTTTTGTGTTACACAAAAGAACAAAACGTTACACAGATTTAGATCTACATGAGGGTGAGCAAGTGCTGACAGATTTATTTTGGGTGAACTGTCCCTTTAATGTTGAGGGCATTGATTTCAAAGGACCTTGTATGATTTTGTATGTAATGTGTTGCAAAAAAGTTGCAATAAATAAATAAATAAAAATCCTATTTTTTATTTAGTACCTTTGTCTTGTTTTGCAGGGGGAAAAAAAATAATTAAGAGAAAATTACCTGTGAAACAAAATAGAATAAGCTGTTACTTGTTTTGTTTTAAATGTATTGCGCATTTTGTATATTGTTCAAGAATTAGCATTGCCATTTTTAAGGCTTAAAACAAGTAAAGCCATTTTGCAAGTGGGGTGGGAATAATGCCCTTACATTATGTTCAAGACCCATTCAAGTCTTAAAGGGATAGTTCACCCAAAAATTGAAAATTCTCTAATGGTTTACTCACCCTCCTTGCACCCTAGATGACTTTCTTTCTTCTGCAGAACACAAATTATGATTTTTTTAGAAGAATATTTCAGTTCTGTAGGTCCTCACAATGCAAGTGAATGGGTGCCGAAATTTTGAAGCTCCACATAAAGGGAGCATAAAAGTAATCCATATGACTCTAGTGGTTAAATCCATGTGTTCATACACAATATGATAGTTGTGGGTGAGAAACAGATCAATATTTAAGTAATTTTTTATCATTAATTCTCCTCCCTGCCCAGTAGGAGGTGATATGCATTAAGACTGTGAATCCCCAAAAACAGAAGAAGGAGAAAGAGAAAGTGAAGGAAAAAGGACTTACATATTTATCTGTTTCTCACCCTCACCTATCATATCGCTTCAAAAGATATGGATTTAACCATATCGGAGTCGTGTGGAGTACTTTAATTTTGCCCTTATGTGGCACCCATTCACTTGCATTGTATGGACCGACAGAGCTGAGATATTCTTCAAAAAATCTTAAATCGGGTTCTGCAGAAGAAAGTCAAACACATATGGGATGTAAATGAGAGAATTATCATTTTTGGGTGAACTTACTCTTTAATATCTCATGTAATTTTCCTTCTCTGGTCAATTTATCTTGTTGTAAGGATGTTTAGACATTTTTATTGTAAAACAAGACTGAGGTACTGATTAAGAATAGGATTTTTGGAGTGCATATGGCTTATGTCAATATAAATCATATGAGATTTCAATAAATAACTAGAAACCCAACACTCACATAGAGAATTCCACACGGGGTAGCAGGTAAACCTGCACTGTTAACAGCAACGAACTTGTAGGAAAGACAGTAGAAATGATAAATCTTTCTTTCTTTCTGTTTCCCTCAACCCCCTGACTCCTGTGTTAAGTGTAGTACATGGTGTTAGCTGCAGGGCTACAGACATGTGAGTGTGTGTGTACATGCACGAGTGTGTGTGTGTGTGTGTCTTACACAGGAGCAGTGCAGATTATGACAGCTCGCATTACCGGCTGTATTCCTGCTAACTGTGGCTCTCTACCCTTGGGCTAGATCCGTGATAATACCCCAAGCCTACGAGAGTTAGAATCCAGTGTAGCGATTTTATGCTCACCCTCATTTTCTATTCTCTCTGTCTTTTCAGACTCTTACAGTCATGGAAATGTAATCAATAGCCTTTGTGATCATACCATTCAGTGTATTGGAATCATTAAATGTGGCATCTCTTAGTTTATGGCCTTTTTATGACTTTTCAATGCAGACATGTGATCCCAAAACAGTAAGTAGATATGAGTGCTGTTTCAATGATGTCATTTACTGTATCTGAGCAACAAACATCTAAGCACAGGACACACCTCTCAAGGACGTTCCCTCTCTCCAGCTCTCTATTCAGAGAAGGATTTGCCCATCACACACTCTCATCACAGGCCAATGACAAGCGATAACTGACACCCTTTGGCACAGGGGCCTATTGTGTCAATACCTCAGAGAGATAATATCCTGCTCTCTAAAAACATGAAAACAATCCACTCAAACACAAAATACATGCACACATACACAGCTCTTGCATGCTGCTTCCACTACAGACTGAGAGAAAATCTTTCCATTACAGGCCCATATTTTTTTTAGTAGCTTTTCCTGTGAGTTAGCGGGGTCTCAGCAGAGGGAAACCTGATATCCTTTAGTCTGATGGGATCCATATTTGTGTTAACCTGCCGTCAGATCCCCGGTGAGGGGAGTTGTCTGAGGTCAACGCCTGACTAATTTTTAAACGGATCAGCTACACTAGACCAGATGGAGAAGGGCCTGGACCTAATAAAACTCACATCCTTAGAAAGTAACCGTTTCATTTTCCTGCTCCCCTCCTCGTGTCTACCTTGTCTGGAACTGTGGAGCACTGTAGAAATTTGTGTAGCACTGAAGAAAGTCAACTGAAATATGTTGTAGTATTTTTTGGAACATTTATTCTGAGAGAGACAGAAAGTGAAGGCAAGAGTTAGGGAGAAAGAGAAAAAGAGATTGAGAAGAATGCAATTTAGAAATTTATTAGACATTTTGGCAGGGTGTAGAAGGTTGATTTTCATGAAACCTGTTAAGAAAATGCCCTGGTCCTATTTTACTTCCAAATCAAAAGAATCAAATAAGAAATTAAAAGGATATTTTGCTTATAGAAAAGCAAGCCTATTTATAGTGGGCCATTAAGATTATTTATTTATTTTTTCTTTACATTGTGACAGTTACAAAGATTTCACCCCCAATTCTCATCACTGAAAAAAAAAATAAAAAAAAAAAAATAAAAAAGATGATACTTCCACAGATTGTGGAAAATAAATAAATAAATATGATTTATTGTTAGAACTGAAAAGTATTCTTACATCATAGTACAGTATTTCTTTGGCATGGCCTTTCATTTTTTCTGATTTTAATGTAAAAAAATAATTGTAAAACAGCATCTTTTGTTTTTTTACTCTAAAACAGTAAACAAAAATGGCTGTGTTGCGGTAATGGGCGTCATCATTGAGCACAATGGGAATTGTAAAGTAAAATGTCCGGATGTGTTATGGTAATGAGAAATAGGGGGTAAAATGTGCTTAAGTGTCCTGAAAATAATGTCACAATGCACATCTTAATGGACATAAATGTAAGCTTCTTCTTCTTCTTCTTCTTCTTCTTATGCAAACACTTTAATATTTTTATTTGTTTTATTGGATATATATATATATATATATATATATATATATATATATATATATATATATATATATATATATATATAATAACATATAAATACAGTATATGAATATGGTAATGAATCAGTTCCATGGTATTACCTGTAACTACAGTAGACGTTGAAACTGTTACCATCACTGAACCATGTTATTACCGTAGTACTGATATATTATAAGGATACACAGTACTAAACAGACCTATATTTATATCTTGCCTTCATATTGCCTCGCTACCTTTCAGCACATTGCTGTTGATCCATCTCATCCTCCTGTGCTGGCATCATATTGCACAAGTGTGTGTATGTAGCTGGTGTGTTTAAGAAGGCTACGCGGCTGGGTTGCTGTGTGCCAGCACTTGTAGCCAGGCAGATGGTGACCTGTGGTTGAACCTCTCCTTTCTCTCATTTGATCAGCTGGATTTCATTTGGCCTGCATGCTGAGGACTAACTCCAGGAGAGCCGCAATTCTTTCTTCCTACCACCAGATGGCGATATTAACCAGCTTATAATACCAACCGTATGTTGAAGAGGAATGGAGGCCTTATTTTCGAACATTAACACATGACAGAGAAAAAAAGATTATAATTAAAATATGGAAATTAAATGAGTAAATCTTGACAGAAATGACAGGGGGTGGTGGTGCATACATTTTAAATGTTAGATGTTATATTTTTATTCAGCCATAGAGTTGCATGAATGTGTTTCATGTCTGTTCATCCGATATCTTGTCATTAGAGCCAACTTAATGATATCTGAGAGAAAAAGGCATTGTCTGCAGAGTGTCTCTTCCCATTTTCAATCTGCAGTCAATCTGCAATCAATCTTATCAGACATTCTTTGACAGCCTTTTCACATTTTTACAATTTTTACGCACTCTTCCTCTCTCATTCACACTCGCACAGACAACAGTCATCTATTTGGAGAGCTCTCTGTGAATACCCAGTGTCTGGATACACTGTGTCATAATGTTCATCATCAGCGTGCACGTACAGTCTCACACACATACACACATCTTAACAAGAGTGTGCGTGTGTGTTCATGTTTCTGTGTGTGTGTGTGTTTGCTCAGCTCTCAGGCAGGGTCTTATGAATCGATGATCATGTGATATAAGAGAGATAGATGGCTTGGAGCTCCATCTTGTCTCCTCTAATTGTAAAATATTAGTTACATTAGACTGTGTTGGGTGATTAATGGAACTTATTTGGAGGTGGCCCTTTCTGGCCCTCCCCCCATCGAAAGTCTTCTCCACTGACTCCTCTGAACTGAGGGATTTCTCTTACGGCAGACAAATAGGTCCTGGAGAGAAATATAAACAGAAAGTAAGGACATGATGAGAGAGGGAAATGGAGGTGGAGAAGGAAACTTCAACAGATAGAGAAAGAGAAGGGAGAGTTGTGAAGGAAACAAGCAAATATTCCATTACATTGTGTAGCAAAATTACTGCCAGCAAACACAAAACCAATTGTGTCGGTAAACAACAGTTATTCTAAGGTACATTTCTCTCACTGGGTATCAGATAAGGCTCATTGTAAACCTTAAAGGTGTGCTCAGTCATTTTTGCTTATATTGCGCTGGCCCATATGTCAGTTGTCTTGGACTCATACTGACACCTAGCAGTGTGGATGCAGCAACACGTAAAAGGTTTTCAGTTACTGATACTATTGCAGAAATACACTATTCACAGTCAGCCATGATTAATTTATTTTGTGAGACAAAATGTCCAATAATAGAAGGGTTATCAAAAAAAAAAAAAAAAAAAAAAGGGACTAGTTTTCTGTTAGTCCCTATGAAGCGACCTGCTCCTTGTACAATAAAATAGCTTTTATAAGGCTACTGATATGACTGTAGTCTTCATCTCATGTGAGAGTACTGTTTAAAAATATTCTTTTTTTTATGCATAAAACCTTTTAAAAAGGGAACTTAATGACTGATTGCACCCTTAAAGGAATAGTTTGCCCAAAATGTCTATGACTTTCTTTCATTTGCTGAACACAAATAAAGATTTTTAGAAGGATATATCAGCTTTTTTGGTCCATTCAATGTAAGTGAATAGTGACCAAATATTTGAAGCTGAAACAAAGCACAGAAAGGCATCATAAAAGTTCTCCACAAGACTCCAGTGGTTTAGTCCATGTCTTCAGAAATGTTATGATAGGTGTGGATGAGAAACAGATCAATATTTAGAGGAATAGTTCGACCCAAAATTTAAATTCTCTCATCATTTACTCACCCTCATGCCATCCCAAATGTGTATGACTTACTTTATTCTGCAGAACACAAATGAAGATTTTTAGGAGAATATCTCTGTAGGTCCATACAATGCAAGTGAATGGTGATCAGACCTTTGTAGCTCCAAAAATCACATAAAGGAAACAGGAGTAATCCATATAACTTCAGTGGTTAAATCCATATCTTCAGAAGCGATATAATAGGTGTGGTTGAGAAACAGATAAAAATGTTCTTTTTTTTAACCTAAATCTCCACTTTCACTTTTACATTTGAAAGTCAATTGTGGTGTCCATTTAGATTCACTTTCAGATCTGAAAGTTAAAGTGGAGATTTAGATTAAAAAAAATACTTTTGTTGTGTTTCTCACCCACACCTATTACAGTATATAGTTTCTGAATATATGAATTTAAACACTGGAGTCATATGGATTACTTTCATGTATCCTTTATGTGATTTTTGGAGCTACAAAGGTCTGATCACCATACACTTGCATTGTATGAATCTACAGAGGTATTTTTCAAAAAAATATTTGTTTGTGTTCTGCTGAAGAAAGAAAGTCATACACATCTGGTATGGCATGAGGGTGAATAAATGATAAGAGAATTTTCATTTTTTGTGAACTATCCCTTTAAGTCCTTTTAACTATAAATTATCCTCGCTGTCCAGTAGGTGGCGATATGCACAAAGAATGCAAATCCCCAAAAACAAAATAAGAAGAATGTGAAAGTGGAGATTTATAGAAAAAACATTTAAATATTGATCAGAGCTGAGATATTCTTCTTAAAATCTTCATTTGTGTTCTGCTGAAGAAAGTCATATACATCTTGAATGGCATGAGGGCGAGTAAATGATGAGAGAAGTATACAATTATATACCTGCATTGAGTCAGCCCTCATCGATAATTCTACACTTTCATGGGAATAGATCAGTATTGGTATATGAAGGCATGGGTTCCTATCAGAGCAGGATCAATGTTGACTGGAAACAGTAGGGAATATTATTGATATCTGGGAAGATAAGCACTTAGCCCTGCTGGAGGTCCAGGACTGCGCTTTGCCCCACTCTTCTCAGCCAGCCATTAGAAAGCCATGGATCATGTTATAGCCAGCAGAGCAGCACCTGCTGACCCAGTACTGGAGCTTAGTTCACCCACAAACACCTTAATTCTTCTCAGTTGTTCATATCAGTTTATCTAGCTCCTTTGTCCTGGTGCTCATTGGGAAATAAATGTTTTGATTAACTTTTAATTGCCGTGGAGGCCTTGAGGAGCTCCTGGTCTACTAGAACTCATTTACAATATCATGTAAATTATATGGTTGAAGAGTCCGGGAGTGTTGTAACACATTTTGTGTCTGCAACTCAGTGTTTTTGTGTATGTGTTTGTCTGTGTGTGTCTCAATATTTGATATAATATTCCCATACTTGTCTGCTACAGAAGTAGTCTCTAACTTATCCCTAAACTTTGTAAATTATGTCAAGTACAAAGAGTGCTGTTCTTACAACCTTACCCAGAACTGGGATGAGTTGTAACATTGTTTGAATACATAGAAGTTTTACATTCTGTGTGTGGATTTATTATGGTAATCAAATTGCTAAAAAGAATTGATCTGCCATCCACCATAACCTTCTTAAACCCAATTTAACTTTAAACACTTTAATTCAAACAATAAACTAATAATCCTTACACTTGAATGGTTACTGGTAGTTGTGTAAGATGTAAACTATTATGAAGAAAAAAAAAATAATGTGTTTGTATTTTTTTATTTTCTTAATAGTTTGAATATTTTATTTGAATATTTTAATTCAAAATGATAGACATTAAAAGGAACATTGTGATGAAAAAATCCAAATATCAAATAAATACGATATGGTAATCAAATGGCATCTAATGACCATGGAACTGCCATTTGAAATCACTCCTAAACCAGTATATATATTTTTAAATGATAGTGACATGTTTTTATTTGCTATGACCACTTTCAGAGTTTGAGACCAATCAGTTAGGAGCTGGTCTCTTTTCTTTCTCTTTCACACATGCACACACACACTGGTAGACTGGTAGTTTATTATGTGTCTGCAGTGACAGCTCAGCACTAGAATATGCAGCAATATGCTCTATAGGGAGAGCGAGAAGTGTGCAGTACAGCAGATGAGTACTCATGAACTCTTCCTCCCCTGGCCACACAGATACCCACACACAGACACACAGTCCTGCTGAGACTGCCTGACACATCACTCTCATGATGTATATACTGCCTTTTACCCATGAGCCTTTCTAACTCTTGGCCAATCACAGAGCTCTATGTAAGCCCTCGCCAGCACCTCTCGTACACTGTCAGTGAAGGAAGTGTTATATTATCTAAAAAATCTTCCCCTAAAACTTTCTCTGTGCAGTTACTCACATGTCCACAAGGAAAAACAAAAATGAAATGCCCCAGAATACTTCAAAGAATTCCTTTTGTTCATAAAATAGAGAACAGAAGCAAACTTAAGAAGATCGAATGGAGTTATAGTGGCAGACAGGTTGGGAAATGTATGGCAGAGGGAAAGAGAGAATTTTTGCGAATGTATTAAGAGGTACTTCTGGAGCAGCAGTTAGTAATCTAGTTCAGTGTTTAACATGGGAGCTGATGGGAGCTTTTAGAGTTTGCCTTTAATACCTCCACACACACACACACACACACACACAACAGTTCCTTCTTCCTCTGTTTTGTTTTGTGAAGGTTTTTTTTTTTTCTTTTTTTTTCTGAAGGTGTGAGGTGGGTTTTGAATCTTCCTCAGCAAGGTATTGGGAGCAGGTGGGGAGAGATAGTGCATGGCGCACTAATGTTGCGGAGGGATTTGGGTGTTTGGAAGCTCTCTTTGCTGAGTAATCTCCCAGTCTTTACAACATGCAGGTTATTACTGGCCGACAGATGGTACATCACTTTTTACTGCTCACAGCTTCTGTGGCTTGCGTTCTCCCCAGACACACACTCCCTCTGTTTTTCTTTATCTCTTCCTTCTTTTCCATATAGGTGACACTCAAACACACATACAGTGGGCAGTGGTGGCTTGGCGGTTAAGGCTCTGGGTTACTGACTAGATGGTCAGGGGTTCAAGCCCCAACACTGCCACGATGCCACCGTTGGGCCCTTGAGCAAGGCCCTTGACCCCATCTGCTCAAGGGGCGCTGTATCATGGCTGACCCTGTGCTCTGACCCCAGCTTGGCTGGGATATGTGAAAAAAAAGAATTTCACTGTATATGTGCAAATGTATAATGTGTGATAAATAAATAAAATTATAATTATAATTATTAAATTACATACACTCACTGGAGGAAAGTTTCGACTCAGTTACAAACACACGCATATTCTACATGTGCTTCGCAAGTGTACTTAGATTGCACACACCCAGAAAATCCTGTGACAAAAACATACCATCCCTGCAGGTATAGATTCATTAGAGATGCTTTGAAATATCACAATGGCTTAGAGTGTATTTTTATCTTTTAAGCGCACTTTGTTTAGCTAAGAGAAATGCATTATAGATTGAAGTACAGAAATCAGTTTGGCATACAGGGTGAGAGTTTGAGTCAGATAGTGATCTCTGGGCCAGTTTTGCGTTCAACCAAAAATATATGTACTAAAACAAACCTCATATTAAACGTGACCCCTGAGTGGAAGCGTTTAGCATAGTTCAGTACTGAATCAGGTGACCTCATCCATACATGCAGTGTAAGTTGAAATGATATGAGCGTTTAAACCCTTAATCACCCATAGAGCGGAAGTCTCTCTCTCTCTCTCCTTCAGTATTCCTATCTCTCTCATTCTCAGGCTAGAGTTACTCACAGTTAGCATCTGAAAGTCATTAGAGGCTCTGCAGTCTGTCAGGTGCCAGCTCAAACACACACATATGCTGTGTGTCAAAAATGTAATGATTTTGATTTTGATTTGACATGCATGTATAGATGCACACAAACACCCCATCGAACACCATACACACAGTATACCCCCACAGAAGTCACACACATACAGAAACAGACATTTATGACATGCTCATGAGCTATTATTTTTCAAAGATGTGCCACATATACACAGGGACACATGCTGGAGTGTGTAAACACACACACACACACAGCAAAAGTGCTGAAGCTCTGCAGGTTCTTTCTGCTGTGTGGGGCAGGGGATTCGTCATGTGCTGATGAGCTGTTATAATAATATATGAGCAAATCACAAGCATTCTGCAAATTAATCATTTTTCCTCCTGAACACCCTTCACCCTCTCTCTCTTCCTCTCTGCCATACACACACGCACAAACTCACGTACACAAACAGTCTTTGTTGCTGTGCGCTGGAAAGTGTGACTTCTCACAGACAGAGGTGAGAGGCAGCACTCTCTCACAGATGGTAGCTCTGGCATCAGATGGAATTTATATAAGACTGATTTTGATTACATGCCAAAGCATCTCCATGTCTGCATGTGTGGGAGCATGTGTCTGCTTGCTTACATACCTCAACATGCAGCCATATTGTTCAAATGCATCTTGTTGTTTTCTTTGTGTCTTTGTTAGAATGCGTGTGTGTGTGTGATGCAATAAAAAAAAAAAAAGAGAATGAAAAGGACGTAAAAGAAGAGTAAGGGAGCAAGAGAAGGAGACACCACAAGAGGGAGTATTAAATGTGTTCTGGGAGAAGATGAAGAGGAATTGATACAGACTAGATACAATGATATTAACCCTGTGGGGTCTGAGGGTGTTTTGGGCCCTGGAGAAGTTTTGACATGCCTTGACATTTGTGCTTTTTTCAGTTGCTTAAAAACATATTAATGGCTAAAGTCTGATAACACTGTATTCAGTACAAACTGGGCTACAATAATATGTGAGCAACATGTATGTATATGTTTGTATTTTTGAGAAAATAACGTTTATGCATGGTTTTTGAAAAAACAAAAATTGTAAGTCACTGAAATAAGACCATATAACACATACTAAACATTTGTTCACAAGACTTTTGAGAACTGGATCTTGTAGCATTGAGTTTTTGCTACAAAAATGATGTGAAAACCATCCTCATTCATACAAAACAATATAGTCATTTAACTTTTGTAAGGCACTTTTAGTGTTAGAAAGGCCATATGCGAGGAGGCATGGATGATCATGAATATTGATGTGAATCACACCTGAGGAGACAAAGACCCCTCCCCTGAGAGAGAATGAATGTGAGGAGACTTAATGATTGAATGTATTATCTGACTATACATTTTCTTTACAAAAAGACTTTACTTAAAAACTTTAGACCTACACTACTGTTTAAAAGTTTATAGATCTGTAAGATTCTTTTTAATGTTTTTAAAAGGTCTCTTCTGCTCACCAAGGCTGCATTTATTTGATCCAAAATACAGCAAAAACAGTGATATTGTGAAATATATTTACAATTTAAAATAACTTTTCTATTTGAATATATTGTCAAATGCAATTTATTCCTGTGCTCAAAGCTGAATTTTCAGCATCATTACTGCAGTCTTCAGTGTCACATGATCCTTCAGAAATAATTATAATATGCTGATTTTCTAATATGGGCATATTTACAGCACATTTTACACATTTACACCCGAACAGATATTTGCAAGAACAAGCTACGTTGATGATAATGAGGCAGCATAAACACTAGTTAAAATATAATCTAAACATTCATATTATTTTTATATCAAATTACATATCATATTTATATCATACAGCATACAATTTAAATACCTGCTTTAGCTGAAACAACATTTAAATGTAACTAAAACGTGCCTATTAGGACATATTTCAAATTTCAATACTCTGAATCCTGGCTGGCAAGTCTGGAAATAGTCCAACTAGTAAAATATGTCCATGTTTATATAAAATAACATGTCAACTAATGTAAGTAAAACTAAATGACTTACTCATCCGGAATTGTATCCTCGGCTGGATCAAGTTGCTCTTCAAAATGCAAACGTTCCTCGTCAGATTCCCGCTCTTCTTCTGAGGAAAATGTGAACTCTTCGTCACTATCCAGGTGATTCCTCACCTGTGTAGCATGCCATCTTCCAAACGCGCAGGAAAGTGAATGAATCTGATGACGAAACTTGATGTTTTTTAAGGTATTGTTGTGGGGGCGTTTACCATTTGCATATTTGCACAGACCGCCTCAGCACATTACCATATGAATAGCACGCTCTGCTGGTGGGTGGGATCACATTAGCGAAAATGAGCTGAGCTAGGAGAAACTGTACATCGCTTTGTTTCATACAGATTACATTGCAGGAGAATATTTGTTTTAAATTTGAATTGTTTTAT
The DNA here is from genome assembly GCF_019703515.2 of Myxocyprinus asiaticus. Classification (NCBI taxonomy): domain Eukaryota; kingdom Metazoa; phylum Chordata; class Actinopteri; order Cypriniformes; family Catostomidae; genus Myxocyprinus; species Myxocyprinus asiaticus. Next base: position 45,858,911 of record NC_059344.1, read on the forward strand.
TTAAAAGTAGACATTTTAAGCTTTCTTTAGACATATGTTTCATGTTTGTGTGATAAATATTCGCGGAGTTTCAGTTCATTTTTGTGACGTGTTTCAGAAAGATGCTCGCGGAGACAGAGACAGCTGAAAACACACCCTGTTTATTTTCTTAATTTTACAAAAGCACAAGGTTTTGTTGTTTTTGTGAGTGTACACAAATAAAATTAGACCCTTTATAGTTTCTAATGATGTCTTACACTTATCAGTATGCCCAAAAATGACGGAGTATTTTAAGTTGTTTCCGCTGTTATGCAGAAAAAATCAAGCAGGACACGCTGGCGAGTCCGTCGACCCCAGAGGGTTAAGACAGTGGTATGTAAAGGCAGAAAATAAGTTAAGCGATTTGATAAATGTGAAAATGTTTTATTTTCTGTTTTCATGTTTGGCATGATGGATGTTGGGTGTGTGAGGGACAGTGATGGAGTGATATCGGGGAATTTGCAGGAAGTGAGTGTTGTCATTTGTTCTCCCTCCTCCTCTCCTTTGCCCTCTGATCTCCACATATGAGGCCTTCAGGGGTTAATTAGGCAGATGTGATAATGGCACACTGCTGAAAATAATAGAACTCTTTTTTTTCCTCTCTCTCTCTCTCTCTCTCTCTCTCTCTCTCTCTCTCGTTTTTTCTCCATTTTGAGAATATTTTTTAAAATGATGGGAAGTGGTAATAAAAATGTGATGAAACACACACATACACACCCACACAGGTCATTTCTGTGTGTCATTTAAAAAATGTAAAAATAAATTATGTGCTGAGGCTAATTTATATTTGTATGTTTGTTGGCCCCAAAAGATTAAAAGATTTATTAGCTATTGCTTACAAGTACACTGGAGTTTTCGCTCACACAAAACGGACAGTTTTGGGAATCAGAGCTAAAAAAAAAAAAAAAAAAAACCTTGTCAAATGGATTGACATACTGGGGAGGAAAAGTGAGAGTGAGAATGGAAAAATAAAAATCCAGTTCATGTCACTTGGCACCTCAGCTGACAATAGCAAGTAGAGTCTCATTCGCTGGGGAGCTTTCAAAAGAGAAATGAGAGAAAGAATCAGGGAATATCAAAGAAAAATAAATCATGTGGACATGCATAGTGTTTGCCACTCACATGTTTACCTAACTAAATTACATGCTATAGACATTTATTATTTTTAAGTAAAGCTATAATTACAGACTATTCTAAACCATACAGCTAAAAGAAAACATTTAGCTATTTTAGAACATTGTTTACTTTATTTTTGACAAATTTTTACGTTTACGGAAGGTTTTGTCAGATTAACCTAACTTCTAGTTAATACTGTCTCTAAAATATAGCAAGTCAACACACACAGACACCCTTTTTATTTTAATTATAAAAAGATTTTGTCACAAATTTTCACCCCAAAATTTACTCACCCTGTTGTTCCAAACCTATAGTCATTATTTATTTGTTTGTTTGTTTGTTTTAATTAATTAATTAATTTATTAATTAATGTATTATTATTATTATTATTATTATTATTATTATTATTATTATTATACTTCCTTGGGGGAAAATTAGATGTTGGGCAGAACATTCAAAAATGTTCCATGTGCCATGCACTTCATGTTCCATGGAAGAAAGAAAGTTGTACAGGTTTGGAACAATATGAGAGTGAGTAAATGATGACAGAACTTAGATTTTTGGGTAAACTATGCTTTTAAGAAATTCTTTAACCAGTTTGTTTAACCTAGTTTCCAAGTGATAGAATGTCATTACAAATATTTTTTTTAATATTTTACTGTATTTAAGAAACCATTTTTAGTCATGTGCCCCTCACAGGCATATCATAACATGTACATGTATACACACCCATGCCCAGGTTTTATGTAAGGAGTAATGGCTTCCTTACATGAAAGGGTCTATAACAAAGCAACAGCATAATCAAAAATTGTCATATTTGTGTATTGCTTTTGATTAAGAGAGATATGCCAGTAGAAAAGAGAAAAAATATTAATTTGAGGAAGATGTTAGCATGCTTCACTCTGGGTCAAACCCTTCACCACCACCTGAAAACAAACATGCTAAATACTTGTAGCATGGCACACACAGTATGACAGGTTGAAATCTTTGTGCATACAATCTCCAGTTCCCTTTGTCATTTGGTAACTTGCAATTGCTATCCAAAAGTGCCCCAATTAGTTTCTGTTTATGTAATCGAGACAGAGCTATCATTTGAAACGCTTAGAGAGGGTGTCCAATGTGTATATTTATTTGATATAAGAATAATGTGTCCTGGCACAGAACACCCCTCAAAATATGATACATTGTAGCCAATTATTTTGACCACCAAATAGGCACCCTGAAGGGGCAGTATTATCTCACTTTGAAAAGGAAGCTGGAGGAAGCTTTCCCAATGAATGCAGAGAGCTGAGACGGAGGTTACATATCAATAGGCTTTTATCTTTTGTGTTTCTCTATGAGCCCTGTTAATTTACCTGCGGCCCTGTCAGAGACACTGTAAGCATGACATTCACCTACGCATATTCCTTCTTTTTCTTTCTTTCTTGGGATTTGCTCAGTTGAACCCCACTATGACAATTTCAGGCTCACTCTGCATTTGCCTAAACAGCCGCCGCTTCAGGAAAAGCAACAAGATGGAGAGAAGAAAAGAAAGAAAGCTGACTTACAGTTGGTGACACTCTAGTTCGCTCTAAGTATAAAATGGCATGAGAATATTCTGCCTCTCAGACTTAGTGCAATGTAAGGGAGTGTGAAATTAAAGTGCATATAAATGAAATGGCCAGGATTGTGCATCGCCAGCTTGCTTATCAGACAACTGGAACATTGAAAGTTCTAAAACTTGTAGCAATCCCCTTTGTACCAAGGCCTCAGCAGACATTGTAGTATTCACAAGCCACTGAGACTCCAACGCCAAACACAAAGTGCTTATAAATCCTTCTTTTTTGTGCCACACACACATACACACAGAGAGACAACGGTGCACACACTCACTCTGAGGATGTGTACATTTTTCAAGTTACATCGAGTATACACCTTAAATGCAGTCGCTTTACATTCTCCGCACCAACGCAGCTGCTATTTTAAACCCTCATGTTAATTTGATTTAGTGCTTTTCAAATTGAATTGAGAAAAATGGAGAGCAAATGTACTGTTATTAATGTTCTAAAGTAGCACGTAGCTGAAAGTGCCTGGCTTTGCTCTAAGTGGATGGGCCCGATAAGAGAGCCAGATATGATAGGCACGTAATCTGTATTCCTCAAACAGACTTGTGTGGGCTATTAAGAGCCATTGTGTACAATGTGCAGATGATCAGATCCAATCTCTTAAACAGCTGTACTTGCTCCAGACTGAAAAGAGTACTTGCAAAGTTCTGTAGGATACCACACAAAGAAAACATCTTCATTTGAATAGCAAAGAATGTCCACAGTTTCAAATGGATCGAGGAAAAACTCATTATACATACTGATGAATCAAAAGATTAAATCTCTTTCAAAACTAGTTGTGAATGCAATTGAGAACCTTACAAATGTTTTACTTGATACATCCTTATGTGAGGGGCCCCTCACATTAAAGCAACCTGTTCTGATAGAATCATGTTATTATACCTACACCTACAACAATACATGCACTACGACAACAATAACTTTTGTTCGCTTTCACATTAGATTATTAAATCATTAACACTTACTTTTCACTCTGCTCCTCACACAATGTATCTTATGACATAACACTTACTGTAGTGATACATGTTAATTTTGCCGTACGTAACCAACTACATTTACAAGCTTATTCAAATGCAATTAAGTTTTGCAGTAGCTCAACTGATAAAGCGTTACACTTGTAATGCAAAAGACTGGCCAGGTAGACATTCAGTTCAGCACACGAGTCGGCACATGAGCTGAACGTGTCATAAAAGCACCACAAAATGACATGGTTGCTTCAGAAATTACAATTTTTATCTTACATTTGCTTTTTATGATATTATCAGTTAGGGTTAGGTTTAAGGTTTAGGGAAGAGAGGTAGGTAGGTTTTGTGGATTAAAAACTTGATAAGATTATTAACAGTGAAAACCTTATCAGTTTGGGAAAATATTTAACCTGCTTTTAGCACCACACTGTGTACATTACACCTTGGAACTTATCTTGGTCTGTATAAAAGGTCATTTTGCCAAAAATGTCGTCACAGTCACACAATTCTCATGAGATCAGACTGGATTAAAGGAATAGTTCTCACAAAAAAAAAAAAATTCTGCCATGACTCACACATCCCCATGTTGTTCCAATATATATATATATATATATATATATATATATACATGAAATTAACGTGAATAGTGTGAATAGTGTGAATAGCTGTCATTCTACCTAACATCTCATTTTATGTTCAACGAGGAAAGAAAGTCACATAGGTCTAGAACAAGGGTGATTAAATGTGGTTGAGTAAATGTGATGACAGAATGATGACAGAATTGACATTTTTGGATGAAATATACCTTTAAAATAAGCCATTCATTTGAAAGGATTCAAATGAATGATTTTGATCCAAATTCATGTGACTTTGATAAAGTACAGAGTGCTGGTGTGTCTATAATGATGTTGATTTCTCTCCCACACACAGGTCATGGAGGTCAGAGGCCATTCCAGTGCCGGTACTGCCCCTACAGCGCCTCTCAGAAAGGCAATCTGAAGACCCACGTGCTGTGTGTGCACCGCATGCCTTTTGACAACAGCCAATACCCTGACCGTCGCTTCAAACGCTCCCGCATAGACTCTGATATCTCTGGGAACACAGAGGATGGGAGCGCAGGGGAAGGTATTTCTGGTGATACTCCTCGCTCTCTCGAGTGAAACTACATAAAGCTTGATCCAGGGATTTCTAAAGACCTTCAGGGGTTTGAAGTGATGATGTAATGATTATCAAATGTTAGGACACCACATCATAAAAGCATTCCCATCGCATTATGCTTAAAGAAACACCCTTTTGAGGAACTGTCTCATACAGCTCCCAAAAAAATTAACTGTTATTCCATATTGTGTGCATCGAACTCCCAAATCCATTCACTACGGCCTCACTAGGTGTTTTCTGTGAAACACAGAATAGAGATGACGAAGCAGAGAAACCCAAATCCTGTTTCTGATGAGTCTGAAACTAAATACACAGCTCTTATTGGAATTTCCCAAATTGAGCATTGACGGGACATTACTGAAGAGAGAGAAAAAAATGACAACATTAAAAAAAGACTGTCATTAAATTCCTCAGAGTGACTTTTGTCCCAAAAATAATGCTTTTATCAGAAAAACGATCCGCGGCAATGATTTTGCGACTGTTGGAAGGGAAAGAAAAATGGAGGGGAGATGTTGAGCGCACCATTCAAGAACATGACACCGCCAGTGGCCATTTGCCCAACACCACTGACACACAGGGATGGATCGAGCGGACAGAGGGAAGTGGATGGTGAAATGGGGGTGGGGGGGACTTGGTGCCAGCCTGACTGGAGCTGTCATCACAGAGTAAATCAATTCAACCTCCTCCCACGAAGCTTCCATTCACCCCACCCCCTTCCCCATATCACCACTCCTCACTCTTTCACAACACATCAAGAGAAACCTTAGTCGCCTGTACTGCCAAGCCGCAGATAGGTCAGCCGAAGACCTGTCTGATGACTAGTAGCACTTCCTATCAGCATTCCTCCCTGCCTCTATTTCTCCCATGGAAAAAATAAAAAATCTATGATGGCCAATAACATTGCATAATTGTGGATAATATTATCTTTTTTTTTTTTTTTTTTTTTTTACACATTGTGGTGCAGTTTTAGAATATCATTTATAAGAGTATAACTTTTGGGGCAACACAAAGTGATGGGGAGATACATGAAATGTGCTTTATTTCCATTCAACGCTTCATAACAATGGAAAATGTATTTTTCATTGTTCTAGAATCTAAGCGGTGGACATTAGGTAAAGTGTGCAGATCTGCAGGGAGGTGGCCAGTACAGACTCTATTTACTGTAACTGCTTAGCAAGAGACTGAATGTGTTATATGTTAAGTGTGACTTGGATATAATATGAAGGAAGTCTAGCACTTTTGTGGGTTTATTTACTTGCAGCAGGACTATCTTCTTTATAGAGCTCCTGAGAAAAATGCATTATGAAGGAAAACTGTAGATATGAAATATATGGATAATCACTTTTACTGCTACCTGTCTGTCAGTAATCTAAACTTCAGGATTATTATTATTATTATAATAATTATTATTATTATTGTACTGTTTTTTTTTCTAAAAAAATATATATAAAAATACTGTATTTTGTAAAAAAAAATATATATTTGTATTTGTTTGAATAAGCCTTTTTTTTTTTTTTTTTTTTTTTTTTGCGATCATCATGGCCCCATTTTTTGTGCATTTGTTGTCCTTAATGTTCCTCTACTAAGAGATTAACAACACAGGCAGTTTGAATCATATGAAATCAAGCCTCTTAAAGAGCAAAATAAAGTGTATCAACTTTCATTGTACTTCCTTTTACTGAAGGCTAGCAGGGGTTAGAAGGTAAATAAGTATGGTGCTTTTTTGCTTGCTCGTGTAGGGGGTTAGAGATTCATGTGGGGTGGTGGGGGTGGGGGTGGGGGGTATTAATGTTTTGTGATTAACAGAAATTATCTGGACTTTAAGAAAGTCAATATCTTCCTGCTCAGCACAGGGAAGCTCAGCACTTAAACCCCAGGGCCTTACGGCAGCTCCATTCACGCCAAGAGGAGTTTAGGGAACTCACAAATACCCGCCACACTCCTCACTAAGCGCTAAACAAAAACATAAACCCTTATCAGAGCCCTAAGACCAGAATATCTCAAGAAAAAAAATAACTCAAAGTAAAAAAAAAATACAATAAATTGTAAATGATAGAAGTGATCTAGAAGTGGTTTGCGGAGATGTTACAAGTTCAGACTAACTGTAGAGGATCCATGCAATGGTTCTTTAAATCACCATAACCCAAGAAGATACTTAGGTCTTTTATTTTTGGTCTGTTTTTATTTGTATGGGATTTTTCTCTCTTCTTTTTTATTTTTATTTTTTTAGAATAGTTCTCACTGCCTTAAATCAAGTCAATAAATGTAATGCAACTGTTTTTATAAGCTCTATTGGGGGGGGGGGGGGGGGGATGGGGCTGACTGCATTGAGCTTTAGAAGTTTTAACGCACTACTGTTTTCTGGTGATTGTCAGTCGCTTGCTTTTCTTGTGTGTATGTATGTAAATGCACTCCCACCTAAGTTTATTAGAGTGAACAATAAATAATAATAAAAAAGAGTTAAAGAAAAAAAAAAATACATTCCATTCATTGCACTTTTTCCTCTGCTTTTTCCAGCATCTGTCTCATTGGATCATTTGGAGCTCTGTGACTGGCAATAATTCTGTTAATGACACTGGAAGATTGTTTTTTTGTTTTTTTCTTGCCATTCTTTGGATAGTGGTTGTCTATTCCATAGATTCAGGTGCTAATATGTTCATCATTACCTTTAACACCATAAAAAATAAAAATAAAAAAAACATGAAAATTTCCAACTTTTACTCCTCCATTAGAATCTGTAACAAGGTCATGTTCACCGATACAGTCTTGCATATTTTAGAACTCTACAATATTGTGCTTTTTGGGAAAAGTAAAGAAAAAGAAAATCATGTCTCTTTTCTTTCTCTGTATTATGTGATCATGAACATTATACTGTCCAACATTCCTAAATGAAGAATATGTCTATGTCCGAAAAGGTGCAGAGGAGGTTAGAGGATTATATTGCAACTTATATGCTTTTAACAAGTAGATGACTTGTTATTGTATTTAAGGATTATTACTGGTCATTATTTATTACCAAACATCTGTTGAAACAAAAAAAAAAAAATGTATTCTGATGAAATATCAAAAAGTTTTCTTTCTGTTGTTTAGAAATTCTAATGTCTTTGAAGCAGTACAGTTTTATCCAGTGTTTACGCAATAAACCTCTACCTCTAAAAAACAATGTCTTTGTTTTTAGTTTTTTTTTTTTTTTTTTTTTTTTCAATATCACTTCACATATGCTTTTTTGTGGAGCAAGGTTTACATCGTCACAAATTGTGGTCATTAGGCGGAATATATTTCAAAGTGCCAGGGTTCTTCTTTCTGTAATATCTGTGGGGCTTACTGTACATATAAATGTTTTAGATTTAATATACCAAGTTACTGTAGCAATTATTTGTTCATATGTAGAATGTATAATTTACACACTCTAACAGCAAGAGGATTTTGATCATTCTTTGGATAATGATTAAGTTACACACATACAGCACAAAATAAAATGCATAAAACGCACATTACATATTCAGAAAACCACAGATCTTTGTCTAAAAGCATTTAAAGCTCCTTAATCTCCTTCATGGCTTCTTCAGTGGCCCATAAGGTTTACTGATAGTGAAACTGAAAAATAGTATGTTGATATGTGGTACCAAAGAGAGCTGTGAACAGAACTAAATGAAATCAAATGGTTTTCATAAACTGTAATGAGCATCACCTGTAACACCGAGACCCGCAAAGTTATCAACACAGGCCACATGCAAACATATGATCATTAAAATATAACACTGACGTACAGCAAATCTATAATGATCTTCCTCTAACCTCGCTTTCTCTTTCTCTGATATACAGTATGTATATATTTATCCTGTATTTCTCCTACACATGGGGCTTCCAGAAAGAAAGAAAATGATAAAAATAACACAAATGCTGAAAACGAGAGGAAAAACAAGATAAAAGACAACACACAGCCTTGAATCTTAGGCGTCCCCGATGCGTGCTCTTTTTACTGTTAATGGAGAAATACAGTGTGTGGCATATTTAATAGGCTTTATTTTTATTACACAACACTGAATAATTAACTCAGAGGCACCATGTCACATAGATTTATCTTTTAATTAAAATTGCGTGGTTCACGCATATTTAAGTGGTAGTCCAAATAAACGCAATAACCAAATGTATGTTTTGTTTACCCTCCTGTTAATTATCGAGAGATTGTTCACTCTATAACCCTTCATATTTTCCCTCTCCTCACACAAAGTTGGGAGGTCTGTATCACAACTAATAAAACCTTCCAGTCATATTTTATTAATTTATAGGCCATTCTGAAAACAAGGAGGGGGAAAGGTGAATATTATGATCCAAGCACTTTCGAAACACAGAAATTTCATAGGAATTAAAAGTCTCAGTCACTATTCACTTTGATTATATGAAAAAAAGATGCAATGAAACATTCTGCCTGACATCTCCTTTTGTGTTCCACATATGAGAGAAAGGCATACGGGTTTGGAATGACATAAGGGCGAGTAAATGATAACAGAATTGTGAATTTTTGGTGAACTATCCCTTAAAATCACAAAGGGATTAATGGGTTTGTGATGCCAATTACAAAATCTCTCTCTCTCTCTCTCTCTCTCTCTCTCTCTCTCTCTCTCTCTCTCTCTCTCTCTATATATATATATATATATATATATATACACACACACACACTACCGGTCAAAAGTTTTGAAACACTCATTCTTTATTATAATTTTGTGTTTTTTCACATTTTAGAATAATGGTAAAGTCATCAAAACTATGGAATAACATAAATGGATCTATGGGAATTATGTTGTGACTAAACAAAATCCAAAATAAATCAAACCTGTGTTATATTTTAGCATCTTCATAGTCACCCTTTGCCTAGAATTTTCAGAAATGTACTCTTGACATTTTCTCAACCAACTTCTTGAGGTATCACCCTGGGATGCTTTTTAAACAGTATTGAAGGAGTTCCCATCTATGTTGGGCACTTATTGGTTGCTTTTCTTTATTATTTGGTCCAAGTCATCAATTTCAAAAATGTTTTTATTTTTTAAAATTTATTTATTTTTTATACATTTTTAGTTTTATAATGAAATAAATTAATATGGTGGCACAATTATATTTTTGTCTACATATATATATATATTTCATACTTTGTCCGTTACATACATTGTGCAGTGTTCTTATGACCTCATGCATCTGCATTAAACCCACCGCTGTGATTTTAAACAGGTGATCTGTGATGAAAGCATTGTGTGCTGTGGGGTGGTGTAAGGGCAGGTCTCTCATTGCTCTAATCCTGCAATGCTGTTCAGAGATCAGCCCCTCCTGGCCCCTCTTGAGGCCACAAGCTCTTAATTATGCCTGTTTTGTCAGGAGTTGGCAAAGGCCATCATTTGAGCCTGCGGTCGCCCAATTACATTATTGTTTTGCGAATTGCAGGCAAAGACGGCCATTTTCCATACCCACGCTCCCCTGTCATTACTGAAACTCCCACAGCAGGAGAGGGTCATGTTACCAGCCTGTTTAATTACCGCTCATGTTCATTAAGGCGCCTTGGTCTTATAGGTAGACTTTCATCAGCTCACCGTAATTAGTGCCAGTAGGACCAAAAAAGAAATAACTGATTAATTCTTACGGCAGACATCACATAATATTCATGCGTTGGGTGTGGTTGTAAAAATAATGGTAGAGCCAATCTGAGGCATACACTAGAGGTGTTAGTGATAGCCATGACAAAAATCTGATGTCTTTTGGTGTCTAATCTTTACTGTAAATGACTCTGTGAGAACACTGCAGTGCAATTCTCATAATAACTTACTATAGCCAAGCTCTTTTTGTACAGATGGCTTTATGTCTAAATTCAGTGCAAATGTGTTTCCCTGTTTATATTTTCACATTTATTTTAACTCTGTGAAGTTCTCTGCCTCTTCAACGATGACAGTATTCTCATACAGTCTAGCAGCATTTGGAGCGCTCTCTGAGCATGCTAAGATTACAATGGTAAGAGAGAACAAAGCAAGCATAATCACGCTACTGAACTAACAGGCAGTGTGTCACCACAGTTGATATTGTGTGCTTAATATTTCTCCATACAGTTCTCAGGTAGAAAGTATTTTAGAGGTTGTATTTTTCATGCACACTAGACTGCACTGGGTTTATCACTGAGTCCCCTTTTCAGCATAGTTTATTAAAATGGAATGCATAAATAGGTAAGCAGGCATGCTGAATGTAAAACCTAAAACAAAATCCAGACTCTTATCGTAACACTACATGTATAATGATAAATAATGATCCTGCCCTCTGCTTTTCCTCTTTTTCTGGAGCCCCAGAATGCTATGAAGTGCATGTGTGCTAGACCCAACAGCACAGTTAAAGTGAACATCACTCTTTTTCTTTTTCCAAGCTTTTTCTACTTAGCTGAGCAGCTGGCGTGCAAAGAGTTAACTCTGCAAGATAAAATATAAGATCTGTTTGGCCTGCAGATATCCATTAAAGGACAGAATGCTCTTTTCTACCACAGCACAGACGCCAGATGTTTTCTTCCATTTCTAATCATTGCAGATGTAATGGGGTAGAATACTGCAGTTTGTGGCTTCACTGGCATGCAGTCTGTATACTGCACAGGGGAGCAGCAGTCTGAGATTTATAATCATGCCCCATTAATACGCTAGCATTCCAAGCTAGCAGTAAAAAAACAAAGCTTAATAAACAGAGTTGTTGAACGCCATGTGTCTCACGATTTCAAGAGTGTCTGTAATGCAATTAAATGTAAAAGCATTGTTAGTAGAGTGTTACGGGAGTGCTTTTAAAGGGGCAGTTGAGCAGTGACTGTATAGATGTGTTTACTGTTCCTTTTTTCACATCGACCAGCTTGTGTGAAATTGCTCAGGTGTCCATCATTAAGGTTTCTGTGTGTGGACAGTGCTGAAGGGCTCCAATCACTTAAAGGGTCAACAGACAATTCCACCTGTCATCTGTCTGATGGCTTATTGACCAGAAAGAGGAAGAGAAGGAAAGAGAAGGAGAGAGAGAAAGAATTGGTGTTAAGATCAATCATGATCTCTCATGTCACAATTTTTGTTTGTGTTCAGTGCTTATTGTTTGTTTGATATTTATTTCGGAGTGATTTTTTGCACTAGGTGTAAATAGCACCTGCCACACAGCGCGCTATTTGCAGTCATATAGTCTGGTCGAAACACTGAAATTAAAGACAAACCCCCAAGCGTCGCTTCGAAGGTGTGGTGTGGAAAATCATCATGGTTACCGGTGTAACCTCCGTTCCCTGATGGAGGGAAGAGACGTTGTGTCGATGTAGTGACACTAGGGGTCACTCTTGGGAGCCCGAGACACATCTGGTCTTTGATAAAAGGCCAATGAAAATTGGCCAGTGGTATTTGCATGCCACTCCCCCGGACATACAGGTATAAATGGAGCTGGTATGCAACCACTCATTCAGGTTTTATGCTGAGGAGCCGATATAAGGTCCGGCCATTTCAGCGGGTAGTTCAGCATTGTGGCAGGAGGGACACAACGTCTCGTTCCCTCCATCAGGGTACGGAGGTTACACCAGTAACCATGACGTTCCCTATCTGTCACTCACTCGACGTTATGTCGATGTAGTGACACTAGGGGTCCCTATACAAAACACCACAACTGGCTGAACTGTGTTACGTGAACTGGCGGTGTGTGGTGGGCAGACTGCTGTGTGCCTCATAGCCAACACGACAGGTCGACACGTAACCTCCCCCAACATAGTCATGAGTGTCGAACGGCCCTTTTTGGGAACAAGTCGACTACCCAAAGATAGAGACAGGCTTAACCCAGTCATGGCCTCTTGTCCCCTTCTCTTTTTCCACTCCCTAAAAAAGAAGGGGGATTATCCGACTGGGCCGCCAGGTCTAGTCGGGGGGTGTCCCTCCCAAGGGGAAGACACCACGGAGACCACACCTCGCCCAAAGGGGGGGGGGGATATTTAAGTGGAAGAATACATCACATGGTCTTTCCAACCATGTGGAGAGCCTTCAAGGTAGATCCTGCCCAATGGGGGAGGAGTTACTACAAACATGGAGACTGGGGCAGAGGGGCTCTGCCCAAGGAAGACCCAGTTTTCCAGCAGGGAAACGAACTAGTGGAAGATATATATTGCATGGGGTTAGCCTTACAGGGAACCACCACATGTGGAGCACCTACCCCAGAACAGTGCTCTTAGTTAGCGCGTGTACTGGGCCGGCAGCGAGTCTCTCCGAACACTCGACTGTCACAGGGCTCAGAGGAAGTCAACCAGGGAACAAAGTTTGTGAACACTACTGGGAATTAATGGTGCATGTCTTCAGCTCCAAGGGAGGTGGAAGGCACTATGTGCAAGTGATACACCCGGCCAGCTATCCCGGGCTTATCTGCTTGTGTTGCGTGCCACTACCTGGGAAGAAACCGGTTCCACCCGGAGGTCGTAGAACCTTGCAAAGGTGTTGGGTGTTGCCCAGCCCGCTGCTCTGCAAATGTCTGTAAGAGAGACACCTCTGGCCAGGGCCCAAGTAGCCGCTACACCTTGGGTAGAATGGGCTCGTAGCCCTATCGGGGCGGTATGTTCTGGGTGAGATATGCCATAGTTATGGCGTCAACGAGCCAGTGGGCGATCGTCTGCTTGGAGACAGCGCTTCCTTTCCACTGTGCACCAAAGCAGACAAAGAGCTGCTCAGAGAATCTAAAGCTCTGCGTGCGATCCAAATAGATGCGTAAAGCACACACCAGACACAGCAACGACAGGGCTGGGTCTGCCTCCTCCTGGGGCAGCACTTGCAGTTCACTACCTGGTCCCTAAAAGGGGTGGTGGGAACCTTGGGCACATAGCTCGGTCGGGGTCTCAGCATCACATGAGAGTAACCTGGACCGAACTCCAGGCACGTTTCGCTGACAGAGAACGCTTGCAGGTCACCTACCCTCTTGATGGAAGTAAGCGCAGTCAGGAGGGCAGTCTTCAAGGAGAGTGCCTCAAGCTCGGCTGACTGCAGAGGCTCAAAGGGGTCTCTCTGTAGACCCTGAAGAACTACGGAGAGATGCCATGAGGGAACGAGGCGCGGTCTGGAGGGATTCAGCCTCCTGATGCCTCTTAGGAACCTGATGATCAGGTCGTGCTTCCCTAAAGACTTACCGTCGACTGCGTCGTGGTGTGCTGTTATGGCGGCAACATACACCTTCAAGGTGGAAGGGGACAGCCTCCCTTCCAACCTCTCCTGCAGGAAGGAAAGCTCTGATTCGACTGCGCATCTCTGGGGGTCTTCGCATCGGGAAAAACACCACTTAGCGAATAGATGGCACTTAAAGGCATACAGGCGCCTCGTAGAGGGGGCCCTAGCCTGAGTTATCGTGTCTACCACCACAGGTGGTAGACCGCTTAGGTCTTCCACGTCCCGTCCAGGGACCAGACATGGAGATTCCAGAGGTCTGGGCATGGGTGCCAGAGGGTGCCCCGTCCCTGAGAAAGAAGGTCCTTCACGTCTCGAGAGTGAGCTAGGATTAGCCAGTCGTCGAGATAGCTGAGAATGTGAATGCCCACCTCCCTTAGCGGGGCAAGGGCAGCCTCTGCGATCTTCGTAAAGACGCGAGGAGACAGGGACAGGCCGAAAGGGAGGACTTTGTACTGATACGCCTGACCCTCGAACGCGAACCACAGGAAGGGTCTGTGTTGAGGAAGGATCGAGACGTGGAAGTACGCATCCTTCAGGTCTACCGCCATGAACCAATCTTGATGCCGGACGCTCGCCAGAATGTGTCTTTGCGTCAGCATCTTGAACGGGAGTCTATGTAAAGCCCGGTTCAGTACTCGCAGGTCCAAGATTGGCCGCAACCCACCGCCTTTTTTCGGTACGATGAAGTAGGGGCTGTAAAACCCTTTCTTCATCTCTGCTGGAGGGACAGGTTCTATCGCGTCCTTCCATTGGAGGGTAGCGATCTCCATGCGCAGGGTGGCGGTGTTTTCGACCTTGACCAAGGTGAAGTGAATACCGCTGAACCTGGGTGGGAGCCTGGCAAACTGAATCGCGTAGCCGAGTTGGACGGTCTGGATCAGCCACCGCGACGGATTGGAAAGCGTGAGACATGGGCAGAAAGGGCACCGCTGGAGCGCCAATCCTGCAAGAAAAAGCCTGGGGACGGTAGTCGTGGTGACGATGGGAGGAAGGAAGCCGCTCTTTTGCTGAACTGTTGGGAACCACAGCCACTTGGGCGTGCGGTGAAATCAAACAAAAAGGCAATAAAAGATTTTCCACCTGGCCCTCCACCGGGAGATGGAGTGGTCTTCCTACCAGCTCCACGTGAGTGGGTTCCCTCATCCCTAGGTTGCCCATCTCAGGGGCGCTTCGAGGACCTCCGTGGGTTCTTCCGCACCGGCAGACGGGTGGCGTCGGCTTCCTGCGGTGGGCTCCACGCCGGGGCCGGGCCGAAGGGGCGGGCTGCGGTGGAGCCAGTGCAGTCACCGCAGGGGGACGCCCTTGGCGATGAGCAGACAGGGTGCGGGATCTTGAGCCGCACCGGGGCAGGATGTGCCGGATTGCCTCCTCCTGCTGCTTCACCGTCGAGAAATGCTGGGCAAAATCCTCGACGGTGTCGCCGAATAGGCCCGCCTGGGAAATGGGGGCAGCAAAGAACCATGTCTTATCGGCCTCGCCCATCTCGACCAGGTTGAGCCTTACTTTACTTACAAAAATAAATAAAAAGTAATATAAAGGTTGATTTTCTTCGCAGTGATTTGGTCAGTGTGAAGGTCGGGGTTTTGAGAATGGTTTGAACCGGGTAAAATTAGCCATGTTTTTAACATTGTAGTAACCATGTTTTTTGACGGAAGACATAGTTTTAATATGGTAATACGGTGTTAATATAGCAACCATTTTAAAATTTTTGTGGTTACTATGATTTTTCTATATAATACCAACTTGATATTATGGTTACTGTAATAAAACCATGGTTGATTTTTGTAAGGTTAGGTTTAGGTTTAGGTTCAGGGGTAGGGGTGGGTGTAGTGTGTCTGTGGGCTCTAAATAAACACAATAAACACACTGCAGTGATAACCATATACAGTATGTTAGTATTTAACTAGGGCTGCAAATAGCATCTTACACTATTTGCACTTTGTGCAAAGAAGGGGCTTTTGGTTGCAATTTACACTTATTAAATAGCATTTATTGCTATTAGAAATTAGTGCAAATAGCCTCTGCTCTTTATTTTTCAAACAATTTTTTATTTTATTTTTTTATTTTTGCTTATTCTCATGTCATTGTGTCATGATTTGTCAACACTCTAATATTGAACAAACTCAGTCCTCTGCTCTCTATGTGGTAAGTGGTCAGGAACAATCAAAATCATAATTATGAGTACAGAATTGCTCAGGGATTGAAAAATGTGTCCAGGGTGAGTTCCATTCATCTATTAATTTTAGTGGTCTCAGAGTGAGCAGACACCAAAATTGATTTACTGTATTTCCTGTGCTTTTAAAAGTGCAGAATCCAGACTTTTCCAAATGAGGCCCGATGCTGTTTTCAAATGTGTTTTTAATACATCCTCCTTTTATTGATGTTTTGGTGCAAATCTGCTTGTTTTATTTCTGCCATTTTGCTTGCCTTTACAGATGTTTGTTTGAGGATGTCGGTGCACACGTGTATGTGTGTGCATGTTCGGGGGTTTAAGATTTTTTCTCTCCATCGTGTGTCGAGAAGCCAGTAAGTGTAAGCGGTAATGGTAATCTTATTTATTTATTTATTTATTTATTTTTTTAAGTGTAAGGTAAGGTCTGATGTCAGTGCTTTGAGGAGAGTTAGACTGATCTGAGCCCTGGAAAAGATATGCTAGAGATCATGTTCCCCCGCCCAGTTCATTTTGATTAATGACCCAGACACGTGTATAAAAATATCAAAATGACTCCTTTGAAAAGTGAGACAAAGTGTTGGCAGCTCAGGGATGAAAGAAAGTGAATAATGATGTTTGTGTATTGACTTTGCATGATTTAAAATTTCTATCATGTGTTAAAAAAGGCACAATTAATAGAAAACACTGGGTTGATTACTAGATCATATGGATCATATAATTTTACACTATTTTTTATCATTTTTTTTTATTATTATTTATTTGTTTATTTACAAACTATTTATCATTTTGGTTGCAACAATAGTAAAGATCCAGTATATTGTATTCTTAGGTTAGACCCCATCAATTTAAAGGGACTGTTTACCCCAAAATGGACATTCTGTCGACATTTCTAACCCACATGTTTTATAAAACCTACATGACTTTCTTTCTTCTGTGGAACACAAAAGCAGATGTTAGGCAGAATCTTTGTCTCAGTCACGGTTCACTTTTGTTTAATGGAGTGAAAGTGCTGTAAGAGTGAATGGTGACAAGAGGGTGAATAAACGTCAACAGAATTTAACATTTTTGGGTGAACTCTACTTTTAAGGCATTGACATATTGAAAATATTCTCTTTTTTCCTAATATAAGCAAAGACTGTAGAGAGACTTTCTTCTTTCTGTAGGCAGACACAAGAGATGGAGAATGCGTCACCTCTAAGCAGCTGTCTGAATACAAGGCGAGTGTGTATGTTTTGGGTGGTTTACGACGACATTTTTTTAGGTTACAAACTGGTAATGACAAGGGTATGCTATAAATGTGGTTTATGAGGTCATTTCTACTGTCCCCATAATTCAAATCGTTTAAAAAACATAATAAACTATGTTTTTTTGAAAATGTAAAAATGCAGAAAGTTTTTTGTAGAGTTAGGTTTAGAGGTATAGTTCGTACAGTATAAAAATCATTATGTCTATGGAGAGTCCTCATAAGGATAGCCGCACCAACACGTGTGTGAGTGTGTGTGTGTGTGTGTGTGTGTGAAGTGGTTGGTGCCATTCTTTGGAGCTGTGGATTTTGGAACATTGCGTTGGGCCAAAGTAGCATCACCTGACAGCACAGTCTGCTAATTGACATTTTCATTATCACTGAATTTATAGACCTATTTCTGTCTGTGATAATGAATATTTCTTGGAGGAGCAGGAAGTCTGTTGAAGGGCATGAGATTGGGAAGAAACTCACATAATTACAGCAAATCCCTTTGTTGGCCTAAGACACACTCTGGTTTTGAGCAGTTCTATGGCCTTATTGGTGGAAAATGGTAAGTCGTGAATTGTAGAGTTAAAAAAATAATCTGCAGGCTTCTTTAAGTAAATTAATTTGCGGTGGGATGCTAGGTGTCTTGCTAATCAAGAAAACAGTTTCACTAGACAGGAGGAGTCTTCCATTTGCATACAGTGTGAGAAAAATCTGCTATCGGTATGTTTAGCCAAGGTAATTAAAACAGATGTAACTTAAACATGTGCTTAAGTACCGCTAATTAATATGTAATTATGCACTCATTTAGACACAAGTTAACACATTTAACAGAGGCAGACATCTTGAGCTCCACTCATTGTCGTTATGTAAATAAATAAATAAATAATAAAATAACTTAAGAGATTAAAACAAAGATTGTGTCTCATATTGAAAGATACAGTAGCATGCTTGTATATATATCTGTCTGCAGACTTTGATATCACAGCTCAAGCATTGTAACAGACAAGGTCGTCTAAAATACCTGGAGAAAGCCATTCAGTACCATTTCTATTTTACTAGCCGACTAGCCAGCAGGATAATCACCAATGAAGGGCTTGGGACTGTGTGCATTCTTTTGGTTCCATCAGCCAATCAGCACTGTCAGTATGTCACAATGTCATTTTTTTGTGGCTCCAGAGTGATTAGATGCATGGCATTCACTGCTCTGGTGATTGGCTCAAAACGTTTTGTGCCCAGAACTGACTGCCGATAATCAAAGAAGGCAGGATACTGGTTGCGTACTTCCAGGGGTGCATGAACCAACCTAGCAACTCCAATTGATATGAATGGGCTTATTTGAATGGGAGTATTTAAGACTTTCCTTAGATATAGTGGCTCTGTGGTGCTATTCAAATATTTCTCTGGTTGTCCAAGTGGCCTGACATGTCAACATTTTCTCAACCAAATGCCTAAGTTTGTGATGTGATTACCTGTTTACCAAACAATGGCAGATTGTTATTTTTACAATTCCGTTTGGTGCCGCTATTGGTGCAGAAATAATACACTTCACCTGTAACATTCACTGCCCTGCTCTTAGACAGTCACTAAACTGAATAAGCTGATAAATTTCACCTTAATTTCTCATCATATAACAGTATTATGAGACAGGGAGAGTCCTTCTGTCCTACCAAGGCGAGATAGACTCTCTCTCTTAGATATGAATGGCAGTGTTAGACTGGAACCCTGTGGTGAGGTGGGGATACGCAGCGGGCGTCTGTCGCTCGTAAAAGAAGAGATCACCTTGGGCAGCCGTGCCGGGCCGCTCCTCCATCATTAACAGCAATGTGCAGCTGATCAGCAGCCTTCTTGACAACTCCATTCAGCCACCACCTGCTGGCTGTCAATCACAGGGAAGGGAGGGGGAAGAGGTAGGTGTCCTAGGGCTATTGACAAAGCTGTCGGTACAGAAATGAGGTGTGCCTATCAAAGCGCCGACTCTCCCTTTCTCTTCCTCTTTCTCCTCTATCATTCTGCCATATGTGGCACCACCTCTACAGACCAACGGTGAAGATAAAAATGCATTTGGACAACTTATATAGCAGTATATGGCACCAGCGTTCCTGCCACAGTGAGTGCAATATTAGGATTTCCATTCTGTCATTTTCCTCTGTCTCTATTTATTAAAAAAAAAACTCTGATCACATAATAACATTACTTTTTGACCCTGACTTGTCAATCACAGCAAAAGTGCTGCTTGCAGATGCTTTTAACACTCGTGACCTTGTTGGCATGGTAACACATGCAAAGCAATAGAGTTTGAGACACTGAAACAAATTTCCTGCTGTTGGAAAAAGCTAAGTGTTTGTAGCTGCACTGGCAAATACTTTAATGTCTAGCTTAATATGTTAAGTCCACTACCTTATTTAATATCTGATAGTTTGATTCATAAAATATAGATTCTTACACAAAGAATCACTTTCAATATCATCTTACAATGTTTCTTTCTTTAATGTCTTCATCTCTCTCGCATAGCTTAGAGACAGTTGGAAAGAGACAATAAATAAGAAAGAAAAACAGAACTGGCTGTCACTTTTGCCACGTTTATTTGACATTAGCACGTAGATGTGAGCACCTTAATCACCTGCAGCTTTAATATGCTTTAAATAATGCACAAGCTCAAAACAGAGCACCTGTTGCTTAGATGTGCTGATGCAAATACCAAGGGGATTAATTAAAAGTCAATTATATTAATTTGGCTTTTGAAGGGTGATCGTGCAAGACAAAGAGTGATTCTATGAGCACAGATAATCCAGCTACTGATTTTTAATGCGGTTTTATCAGAGTCCATTAAAAGAGCCATGTTGTTTAGATGCCATTCTATGTAAATTTAATGAGCATTTGAGTTTCATCTTTTTAATGTGCATATATCTGTCTTATGCATAATTGAAAAAATGCTAATAACTAAAATGTTTGTTTCCCTGGCCCTGTTTTATATTTGTGAAGTTATGCTGTGAATCTTGTTTGCCTGAAACACAAAGGCGTGGTGTACTTTATACAGTATACAGTACAAGTAAATGGCAATTTGATGCACTGAAAATGTATACTGTAAAAACAATAAACAAAGTAAATCTCACTTTATGTCATTTGAGTAAAAATGCATCTACAGAGGATGGGAGGGTAGTGAAAGTAGCAAGTGAGAAAATAATTTATGGTGAAATGAAATACAAAATCTAGAGTGGAAAGATCAAGGTGGGGGTGCTGTCCTTTTCTGCATATTGCTGCCCCCTTCTGCATATCGCGGTGCCGTTTTGCATAACGCGGCGGCTCATGCGGCCCCATTTCACGGCCGGCCCACCGGGGAAAGTCCCGGTTCTCCCTATGGCCAGTCCGCCACTGTGGACAAGGGTAACAAGACAACCAATGAACAGACAGAACTATAAACAAGATAACAAGTCTAATAAACTAAAACCAATGAAAAGACAAGACTGATAATGAGTAACTCAAACAATGAACCAATGAAAACAAGACACATGAACATGGAGGGAAACAGGATATCACAAGACTAGGAAACACATGACTATAAAACAGAAAATCACATGACATGAAACACATGACTATAGAACAGGAAATCACATGACATGAAACAAAACATGAACAAAAACACATTAAACGTGACAGACTTGATCTCACCCTCCAAGGAATTCAAGCCAGAGACAACAGATCGGGATCAGCTCATTTTTTTTTTATTTGATCTGGAAGACTGGAAAACATGGGACACTTTATCAAAAGAAATGTTCGGTGCACATCAGCCTCTCCCCATACACTACACACAATCTAGGCAGGGGAGAGCTAAGAGAGAAAACATGCATCTTGCCTCCTCTGCATAAGCCAGTGGTCTGAGGCTGACGTAACTCCCACACCCAATAATAATATAGTGTGCATCAATGATAAGTGCCCCACCTGAATTGAACACCTGTCATTTTAGTTCCCCTCAGAAATAACATTATATTACCCATACATAGATTTTAGGTTAAATAAAATAAATACATTTTCGATCTGATAGAAAAGAGGTTTTGGGAAGTTCATAAATAATGTTCTCTTGAGGCTTACAGCAGCAAAATAAAAGTAGAAATATATATATTAATTACTGAACCAGTTACACTAGCATCTCCAAACGGAATATAAAAAAAAAATAAATAAATAAATAAATAAATAAATAAATAAAATGTTGCAGGTCACTCAAAGAGTTTATGAAATTTAGTTTTAATAACCAGAAACATATTCAACAAGTGTTCTCATAACAAGCAAGTGGGTTGAAATGTAGTGCTTATTAAAAAAAAAAAAAATTGGCCTTGAAAGGAGACAACCCCTTATCTTTAGTTTGTGTTCTGTTGAGTTCTGCCTCACACAAATTAACAAAGTTTGACATTAATCTTTGTGCAACAAATGTATACATATATGGGGGCCTTTTTTTTTTCTTTTTTTTTTTTTTTTAGCACATTTTTATATATGATATTAATTGCTCTTAATTCCATTAATTAATCAACAGGTCATGTGATTAAAGGAATGTTCCGGGTTCAATACAAGTTATGCTCAGTTGACAGCATGTGTGGCATAATGTAGATTACCACAAACATGAATTTTGACTCGTCCCTCCTTTTCTTTAAAAAAAGCAAAAATATGGGTTACAGTGAGGCACTTACAATGGAAGTAAATGCAGGCCAATTTTTAAACATTGAAATACTCACTGTTTCAAAGGGATAGTCACAAGACAAACAATGTGCATGTTAACGTGATTTTAGTGTGATAAAATCACTTACTAACCTTTTCTGTGTAAAGTTATGCTCGTCTATATATTGTAGCAAATTAGCTTAAAAGGGAATTATTTATAACTAATTATAACTGGTTATAATTAATAATAAATATTTAGATTAGATCTTAGAATTAACTGTAGCAGAATCGATATTACAATTACTTGATCTGTCCGTCCAGCGAGCAGACAATATAATTATTTATCAATTCTAGGAAGATTACTTTCCTGGCCAAGGAACAATAGCCTTCCTACTTATACAGTGCTAGCAGTAGTTTAGCATGTAGCAAGGAGCAACATTCAGTGACTTTGAATTGTGAGCGGAACACAGAGACAATCAATTGTGGATATAAGGGATTTAATAAATGAAACTATAACTAACATACAAACAAACTAAGCAAAACATACATATATAGAATGAAGAAAAGTAAGGAAAAGAGAGAGAGAGAGAGAGAAAAGAATGGCAGTATTTCAAGGGTTTTAAAACTCTCAGTTAACCACAACCTAAATGAGAATCATCAGAGGCACAATTCACCTTAAAAGGGGTTCAAACTTAAACGCGCATCTAATCAGTTGTAAATTGTTACTTGCATTGGTTTGTTGCTGAATAAGAGTCTTGATGCGGTAGACGAGGTTCTCGACGATTTCTTTAGGAGTGAGTTGAAGAAGTCCACAGGAAATCCACAAAGTTACTTGAAGGTAAACACTGCCAGAAGGTTAAACTCAAGAGAGAGTTTTGGAGTGGGTTGGTCTCAAGAAGAAGAGTTTTTGAGCGATGATTTCTTTGCGCTCTGGAGTTTTGATAGTTCATTGCCGCACCCATTTTGTGGGTGGAGTGGCCAATCAGAGGCATGCATTTTGAGCGGGAGAAACATCCTTTGTCTCCGTTTATGGTCCATTCGCATTTTATTGCTGATCTGGACCGCTAGTGCAGCTTTTAATTCAAAACATAGTAAGAATTGTTCGATGCATTTCACGATCACATGGTGTACATTATTGTGTGAGAAATAAAGGGAAGATCATTTTGATACCAAGAAGGTAACCTCCAGACGATATTAAAGCAGAGAAACACTCATACACTTGAATATAGGCATTTAACGTCTAACTAATACAAGTAAAGGGTTTTAACTAAGTTAATATAATAGGGGAATATACATACAACACATGCAAATAGCAGATACATTTATAACTGCTTACTATGGCCTAAAATAGAGAAAATGTCTTTAGGTGTGTGTGTGACGTGTATTGGAATTACTGGAGACAGACAACTGCTCTGGTGCCTGGCACGGGGGGGGGGGGGGGGGGGAGTCACCCTCCTCTCTGTGGAATGTGTTTGAAGCTTGATGGAGACACTTCAGAGGAGACCTGTTTTAGCATCCTTTTGATAGTGATAAAGACCATCTGCAATTTAGCACCCATATAAGTGTAAACGTGGAGACCAGGTCAGTAATTTATATGCAAATGTCAAAAGGCTAAAAGGTTTTTTTCAAACAAAGTGTAATTAGCCATCACTGATCTTACACAGACGTTACAATATATATATCTGTATATTTACTGTGTAATATATAAGGTTTTTTATATATTGTTTCTTGCTATACATGCATGCAAGGCAAATGTCATAAATGTATACAATTTATCAGTTATAATATTTGTTGGTCAAAACAGTGATTTGATATTTTTGTATGCTACCTTAACCATTTTTGACATGAATCGCTTTGTGCCTCATTAAAGTTTGTACTGAAAAGCCTATAATAGGCTTTTAATGCAGGCAGAGATTTAAACTGAGACAGATTTTATTTTGGTGGAGGTGAAGGGGTGACTGGAAAAGTTTTCCCACTAATATTCACATTAAACCTTGCCCACTGGTTTAATGGCATGTTCCACTGTGACAACTTCCCCCATACAGTATGTGACAGAATGCCCAGCTATCAAAATCCACCTTGACCTGTTGCAAACACACTCTTCTAAATGCTGGTGTGCTGCTCTCTTCAGCAGGCTGCTTGACGGTGCTGGTGGGTGGGATAATGGCCCGGAAGGACTGTGATTATGAGAGGGGAGGGGTCAAGAGAACAATTCCTCTTGCTACGACATTATTTTATTATCACTGCCCATCAGAGGTCCTTGAGAAACATGTACTTCCATCCTGGGCAATCATTCATCTGGGGTCCCGCTCCAAGAGAAAGAGAGAGAGAGCAATAGGAATGCAGGAATATCGACTGATACCCTTCAGCAGTACTGAGAGAAGAGACGAGAGAGACAGTGAGGGACAGAGACTAAATGACACATGGAGATAAATAAGTGCTGACCAGCTGCGAGGATAATTTCAGAGTGCCTGTCCCTCTCTGTTAAAGTGATATCAGCAGCCAATCAAAATTAGACCCCTCCTTAACATTAGCCAATCAAACATCATCTTATTGTTTAGCTTTGATTAAACCATTAATCCACACATCTTATGTGCCAAGGGGTATGAGGGTTATGTGCACTGTGTATAAATGTTGTGTATCAAAAAGTTAGAAAAGGGGGATTTTATTACAACACCGGAGCAGATTTTGCCTCGTTTGTTGCGGGTCTTTCATGGACAAACATCTTGCATAATTTCCACCTGACTATGGTCAGTTCCATCAGAAACAGGGACATCAATGACAAAATCTGATCTGAATGGAGGAATGATACATGATACTTGGATGGGTTGTGAGTACAAGACCATCTGACACAAAATCTTTAACTCTTCATTTCAGCTCTTTGCTGATTAACACAGCTCAGACCAGCCTCTACCTCTCCACACCCTGTCCCCCCAGCCCCACCCGATCATCAGCTCAACTCCTGCTAATCTGAGTGCTCTGCACATGATTAGACAGCAATATGGCATTATCACGTTAGCACTGGTGATTAGGCGATGTGAGAGACAGTGAAAAAAATGAAAGATAAAGAGTGAGAGGAAATGAAACGGTGAGGAAGGGAAAGAACAAAATGGAAGTGCTATAGCCATTCTGAGACTAATGGGGTGGTCACACTACATATCATGTTCCATTTACTGAGATTCATACAATTTTCAGCATAAGAAAGTTCAAAGTCAAAGTCTTTTTTTCCACCTATAGTGATCTCAGTTCTAGGGTCAGTGGACATTTGGGGATAAGCCCAGACCTCTGGGATTCATATAAGGCCATATAGTATACATATAAGATATTTAATGAAATATAAAAATTTTATACACTTTACATTAAATGTTAAATCTGTGAGACGTCATTTATATAGTAAATCTTTAAATATTACTGAAAATAACACCGTCTACACTGGGCACGTCTGTTGACGCGACACAACGGCTTGAGGCTGTCTAAACTGGACACATCGACACGAAAGTTCTGAACCATTTATTTGTGTTGTTGGCAGTAGTAGCGCCAGAGCGTACAGTGTAAAATGGAACAGGACACCCGTTTACTGTCGGCACTACGCGACTCAGTGGATGCTTCCAGTGACAGCATCATTGATTATAATGTGTTTTATTGCTTTTTGACACGATACACCACTCGTGTCTGATGTAGACAGGGTGTAAAACTAAACAAACTTTTGTTTTGGCTTCAGATATGCTCAATGTTCAGAAATTGTGTGCTTTCAACCCTATACTTAAAAACATGATTAAAAAAAATATACACTAATGTCCCTTTCGGCTATCTGTAGTTAGTTTAGAAGATAGCAGGCTGTAAATAGGCTAAAATAGGTGCTTATGAGAAAAAACAAATGTTGCTAATTTTGCCAGAGTTTGCAAGGTTCATGGCATTGTGTCTTCATAAAAGAGATTTGCAAAAAAATGCAAATGTCCTGGCTTGTGATTTAAAGTTTGCAAATTCCTTTGCAAACAACCACACCGTCTTTTTCCAGAGCAGCCCGTATTTCTCCTGAGGTTACCTGTGGGTTTTTCTTTGTATCCCGAACAATTCTTCTGGCAGTTGTGGCTGAAATCTTTCTTGGTCTACCTGACCTTGGCTTGGTATCAAGAGATCCCCGAATTTTCCACTTCTTAATAAGTGATTGAACAGTACTGACTGGCATTTTCAAGGCTTTGGATATCTTTTTATATCCTTTTCCATCTTTATAAAGTTCCATTACCTTGTTACGTAGGTCTTTTGACAGTTCTTTTCTGCTCCCCATGGCTCAGTATCTAGCCTGCTAAGTGCATCCACGTGAGAGCTAACAAACTCATTGACTATTTATACACAGACACTAATTGCAATTTAAAAAGCCACAGGTGTGGGAAATTAACCTTTAATTGCCATTTAAACCTGTGTGTGTCACCTTGTATATCTGTAACAAGGCCAAACATTCAAGGGTATGTAAACTTTTGATCAGGGCCATTTGGGTGATTTCTGTAACCATTATGATTTAAAAAGGAGCAAAACAACTATGTGATAATAAATGGCTTCATATGATCACTATCCTTAAATAAAAGACAGTTTTTTTGCATGATCAGTCATATTTTCAAAATCAATGCCAAAATTTCACAATTTCTGCCAGGGTATGCAAACTTTTGTGCACAAATGTATCTTAGAGGAATAGTTCACCCAAAAATGAAAATTCTCTCATTATTCACTTACCTTGATGCCATCCCAGATGTGTATGACTGTCTTTTTTTAGCAGAACACAATAAAGATTTTTAGAAGAAGATAGCACTCTGTCAGGCCCTTATAATTGAAGTACACGGGTGCCAGAACTTTGAAGGTACTTAAGTCACATTTAGGCAGCATAAAAGTAGTCCATGTGACTCCAGAAGATCAATGAATCTGAAAAATGAGTCTTCTGAAGCAAATTGATAGGTTTGTGTAAAAAAATAAATAGATATTTAAAATTTTATTAACTTTTAAAAAGCGCTTCCTGCCAGCTGACGCATCACATAGCTGTCGCATGACATAAGCGCATCGGCGAGTTCACGTGAGAATTCGGAAGTGGCGCTTATTTACAACAGAAGAACGAACTTCACACGAGAGTTCGGCCATTTCAAACAGCATCAGAGACCTGGACGGAAGTGCCGATTTTAAACATTTTAATTATCGACTTGTTTCTTACATAAACCTATCGTTTAGCTTCATAAGACATTCACTGATCGACTGGAGTCGTGTGGATTACTTTCATGCCGCCTAAATGTGATTTTTGGACTGTCAAATTGCTGGCAACCATGTACTTGAATTATAAGGAACTGACAGAGCTCTGTCTTCTTCTAAAAATCTTAATTTGTGTTCTGCTGAAGATAGACAGTCATACACATCTGGGATGGCATCAGAGTAAGTGAATAATGAGAGAATTTTCATTTTTGGGTGAACTATTCCTTTAATATTTGGTTCTTACTACTGGATGGACCAAATCAACACAGTTCCCAATATCTCACCAAAACAGTAATGTTGACCAGACACACACAACTGCAGTCACATGTCATGACTGCTCTTCTTGCATGCACACACATACACGAATGCTGGAAAGCAGCTGCCAAAAAGACAGCACGTGCACTTTGGTGTTATATCGATTATGGTGTTATTTGGTGTTATCAACACTGTAGAGGTGCAAGTATCATGAATGTAGTGTATATTACTTAATATTAAAATATATTGTTAAAATATAAAGTTTTAGAAATTAACTTGATACAAGCTGTGGTACAGATATTACTACAAGATGATAAAAACATTCTGAGCTTTACGGAAAATATTTGTAGCTTTATCAAGACATTATGAACATAAAATACACTGTGACCGAAGTACATTAAGTCAGTGATTGGTTTCTGAGGGTGTGCAGCTCAAAAATGAATTTTGCTGCAACTGATGTATCAACACCACATTGAATTTTCTATAATCCACACAGAAATGGACTGAGCCATTACTCTTCGGAACCAGCACCACCGTGCTGGCCCAGTCACTGTGGGATTCTTCTATTAGCCCTATATCTAGCATGGTCTTTAATTCTTCCCGAACCACTTCTTTTTTGTGCTCGGGTAATCGGTAGGGATGACTGCGTACCACTACCCCTGGGGTCATTTCGATATGGTGTTCTATGAGATTCGTACGACCGGGTAGAGGTGAGAACACGTCAGATAATTCTCCTTGCAACCTGGCAAACTCCGTGACTTGTGATGGTGAGAAGTGGTTTCCCCAAGTGACCAGGATGATTTGATCCGTGGCTTTTAAGTTCACCTCCGATCCGAGCTGCTCCCTCTCCAGAACCACCATCGCCAAAGTCACGGGGACCGCCTCTCACCACGGTTTTAGGAGACTGAAATGGTAAATCTGACGTGCTCCACCTCTATCCGTTCGTTTAACCTCATAATCGACTTCCCCAACTCACTGTGTGACCTGAAAGGGTCCTTGCCACTTGGCGAGTAATTTAGAGCTTGATGTGGGGAGCGTGATGTCCGCTGAGGTCCATGGCAATTCTTTCGAAGGGGACCTCGATCAATGGAAGGGGGCTCAATAGCGATTTTGGGGTGGCCGCCGGATTCACCAGCTGACATTCACGGCATGCCGCACACCACCTGTGAACATCCCCGCGAATGCCCGGCCAATAGAAATGGGCCATTAGACGGTTTAGTGACCCGCCATCGGATTATGATGAGCTGTCTGGAATAGCATTTACCAACTGATTTTCAGTATTAACAATTGGGTTGTATCATTTGTCTGAGTGTCCTGCATTACTCTATACAACCGATCCTTACCAATAAAAAAAATATGGGTATGAGCGTACAATGTCTGTCTGGAGGCGTTGACCATCAATCACTTTCACTTGGTCAAAGGCGTGCCTAAGGGTCTCGTCTTGTGTCTGCTCCAGAGTGAAATCCCCTGCAGGGAATCCTCTAAGGCCCCTTTGAGTCATCCTGACGTGGAGCCGCCTCCCCAGCCAGCGAATCGCACACCACACACCGATACACTTTTTACAGGACCCATCCACACAAATTCCCCTCAATAAAGTTGTAAATTCTGACCAATTCGTACCCAAAATTAGTGAATGGGAGAGGCGGGGACTAACTGCAGCCTCAACACTATGCTTTTGTCCCCAAAACTGAATATTGACCATCACTAATGGGTAATCGTGAATATCCCTGTGCACACACCTCACCTTCACCCGATGGCTTGTACTCAAAGCCTCGTCTTGAACCGAGCTTTGGTAAATGGAGGTTTGGTTACAACCTGAATCCACCAAGGCTAGCTATTTACCCCAGGTACTCACAGGTTTCCGGTACGCTACTGCTCGATCGGGGGCAGTGTGTGGCGCATCGGGAATCCTGACAAATGTCTCCACCTCCATCGCGGGGCATCTGTCCTGGAAATGCCCAGTTTCCCTGCATCTCCAGCAGACCTGCCCAGACTTCACGCCCACACCCACAGCAGTGGATTGCATTTTATTTGAATCAGGATATTTTACTTGAATTTTGCTGTTTTGGTTTGGCAGCCATTGATGCCAGTCATTTGACAATTTTTGTATGATTTTTTATTTTATTTTATTTACAGTGTATCTTGGCGCTCCCTCATTAGTCATAATCAGGGTTGGGGAGTAACGGAATACATGTAACGGGAATACATATTTAAAATACAAAATATAAGTAACTGTATTCCACTACAGTTACAATTTAAATAATTGGTAAATAATTGGTTTAATAATTGGTAGAATACAGTTACATTCAAAAAGTATTTTGATTACTGAAGAGATTACTTTGCATTTTATTGTCATTTGTTTCATTTAATCTTTAGTCCTTTCAGATAGAAAACATTTATACATATAAATTATGCAATCCAAAGTGCATTTCAACAGTGGTGAAACACTTTCTTATGATGTGTTACATTCATACGAGCAGACAGAGAAGTAAGTTTGAAGTAAGTTTGGAACAGAAGAAATAGAAATAAACCTTGTGTGAATTGTCAGCTTTACGCTAAGCTAAAATGCTATTTCTAGCCATTTTACATGCACGTTACCAGGTACGATACTATTTTTTTATCAAGAAAATTCACGTTGGATCATAATTTCTTTTTTTCTAGTAAGACCTTTGATATTAGGGCAAAAATCATATTCTTGATAATAATTTTTGTATTGTTTTCTTGTAAAAATATCTAAAAATCCTTAAAACAAGATCAGTTTGATTTATCTTGTTTTAGAAACAACACTGCATAAGATATTTAGGTTTTTCAGAGAATGTATTTTTAACGTGTATTTTGTCTTACTGTACTGGCAGAGTTTTTATAGTCAAAACAAGTGAAAAAATCTACCAGTGCTGAAGAAGTAATCCAAAGTATTTAGAATACGTTACTGACCTTGAGTAATCTAATGGAATAAGTTACAAATGACATTTTACAGCATGTATTCTGTAATCTGTAGTGGAATACATTTAAAAAGTAACCCTCCCAACCCTGGTCATAATGCAGCACATTTGCAAGAAAGGCAGAAATAGCAAAAATGCTTTGTGTAATGTACCAGCTGCATGGTGTAGAGAGACGCTTAAACACCTGTTACATTTCTCATCTCCATCTCTAGTTCCATCCAAGGTCAGAAATTAACGGGGGCTCTGGGCAAAAAATAAATAAATAACTAAATCCCCTGCAGTCTGATATTGTTCCAGATACATACATCGTGATCTTCATTTGAATTTTCGCTGGACAATATTTGTTTCTTGCTGTCTTTTGTGCAGATGTTACCAAGTCAGTGGCGGATGCTCGAGCCATAAACGCGCACAGATGGGTATTCCGCTTCTCAAGCTCCGTATCAGTTCGGTGTCGTGCTCACACGCTAAAATTATCAAATGCTACAATGTAGTTAATAATAATATTAACAAAAATAATATCTGGATGTGTTAAACAGCCTTGATATTAAATAAAGCATTATTAATGATACAATAATAATTTTACATAACATTAACCACTTAAGTGTATGAATCATATCTCTGACTAATGTTCATTGTTAAATGTTTAATTTTAAATAGTTTTATTCAATTGGCATGAAGGACTTAAGTTATGAAGGACTAATATCCCCCATATGAGCTGTGTAAGGGGGGACTTCCCCTTGAATTTCAGGCCTTTAGTTTGCTATTATGCAATGTTTACTTTCGGCCCATGACCCTCAATCAACTTTGATTTTTGGCCCTTCATAGGAAAAAGTTTGGGCACCTCTGGTTTAGCAAATAGTGTTTTGTTTTTTTGTTTGTTTTTACTGTGTTAACATCATTCAAGATAGCTGGCTAATATTAATTCAAAATTTTGCCATTTTCTATAATTAACACACTTATAAAGTTATTAAATGACACTGAAACCATTTAAAGAACCATTCAAATACTCATTTTGTTTTATTTTACATTTATTAACAAATAATAAAAAAATGTTTATTATACAAAATCAATAATTTTGCACCTACTGTAGATTTAAACTTATACCAA
Source organism: Myxocyprinus asiaticus (assembly GCF_019703515.2). NCBI lineage: Eukaryota > Metazoa > Chordata > Actinopteri > Cypriniformes > Catostomidae > Myxocyprinus > Myxocyprinus asiaticus. The sequence continues at coordinate 45,890,556 of NC_059344.1, forward strand.
ACACCACAAAAACTATTATTACAATAAATATCACATTTAGCTTGGTCAATCTTTAGTGGAGTAAATTAACTCCTGATGATGTTTCTCTTTATGTCATTTAACTCGTGATTCGCGTCTTTTGAATTTGTTGAAAAGAGAAAATCACTCCAAAAAGAGATTTTAATCTCTTTAATATATATATATATATATATATATATATATATATATATTCAGATTTGTTCACTTATTCGTTCATTTAACCATTTTTGTAAATCACACTTTTACCCCAGTAGGTGGCAACAAATGAATGATTTCTGTTTTGTGTTTTGAGTCATTAAACCATTGATAAAGAACAGAGACGTTCACGACTGAAACAAGTCTAATTATACTTTATTAAAATCAGTGTGTCTACTAAGAGACTTTATCAGTGCTTTGATATCATAAGCATTTTCCCCACAAATTACAACAAAGCATATAATTTTGTGAGCTGCTGTGCATGGCCATCAATGAATATACAAAAAAGACAACATAGCCTAAAAGTAATTACAGATTTTAATTATGTCCTGATGTCAATGTAATGTCATTAGTCACTTTTACTCTTGATTAATTCAGCCCCTTTCTCTCCTTGTTAAATGAGATTACCGAACTAAACGGGCAACACTGTCAATGGGCCATAGTGCATCCGAAAACAGGAAAGTGGCGCCTTCGGAGGCTGTATATGGAGGATGAAAATAAGGTGCTTTTCAAACTGTTTGGAGACCAGTTTCCTTAAGAGTTTCATTCATTCAAAACAGCTGTCAGTTAAGCCAGTAACTGATTAGGAAGCAAGGCAGCAAATCAGCTTCCTACATTTTCGGATGCAGCCAATAAGACGCTGATCCTTGCACATTCATGAATAGAGCACAAAAGTCTGGTTCCGGAAGTAAAAATCCCATTCATTATCCCATAGAAGAATTGATTTTCAATGATAACTTATAAACCTTTAAAGACAGATCTATCATGAGCACCGAGGTTGTTCATCGATGGTATATGCTTCTGTTGAAACCGTCCGTCTGCGTTATCTCAACTTCATTGTTTAAAAATCATGTTTGATAGCAGAATTCATGGTGAACAACTACATTACCCATGGTACAGCAGAGGAAGATTGACCAATCAGAGAACTGCATCCAACGAAACCTGAGAAACATGGCTCGGAGCGACCACATGCTCCCATGACGCACTGTGAAAGACATAATCGAGGGTGGAATAATAAGGTTCAAAACAGTGTTACTATGAATGCAAACTTTAATACATTGAAAAAGATACTCTATTAGCATAACATAAATATATATAAATAAATACAAATTTCCAACATTCTTTTGAATGTCCATGTACTAAAATAAAATATTTGATGCCATGAGTGTACCTTCATTTACTATTACTATTATTTTGAATGGCCATGGAAAATGAAGCAATGTGATAACAATTTTACCTGTTCGCAAAAAGTAGTCCATTAATTTACCTGATGAACTTTCACCTTTTGCTGACCCTTTATGCTTCACAGACCTAATGTGTGCTTCTAAATCACTTGCATCTTTATTAGCAACTGACACATAAGTGCCAGCTTTACATGTCATATATTCTGCTTCCCATGGATCTTGACCTGGACGAAAGCATGGGAATTTTTTGTGTAAATCTTCTGTAAATTTGCACTTTCGTTTGGGCATTGTTTCCACTCAGCTGTCATTTGCTGCTACTGTCAAGCAGCTGTTTGATGCCGAACACAACAGCGCTTCGCACGTTCTCGGAGAGATTGACAGACAGGAATTTGGCCAATAGGTGCTGCAAGCCGCTGTTGGGCCTCATGTATTCAGATAGAAGACAAAGGCAGGCCTAACACAGTCGTAAAAACATAACTCAAGCCCCCACCTTCTAAGTCGTAAATTTTACTGATAAAAATCGCGCCAAAATCAAACAAAGGGAGTCCAAAACAGACTACAGATCCATGAAGCCTTGCTCACTAAAGGATCGAGCTCTCAACTCCTATTGGATGAGGCACACAACAGAACGTCCCTCAAACATGACATCATCAGGAGATGAAATAATTCTGAAATGCGTCCGCCGAATAAAGACGTAGCTTTTGCTGCTCTCCGGTGCAACCTCGTGGCACAAGGAAGTAATGTCCGACTTGAAACTGTAGCCATACAATCTCCATCTCGCTGGACGAGTTGAGATTACTCTGTGTTCAACCAAACACTCTAACGGATCCGAAGGAGACCACCGAGCAATTCGCATCTTCATCCGTCTACAGAAGTGAAGAGATTAAAGATTTCTCTTCCATCTTCAATCAAGTCGACATTTCTGAGTTCTCCGCCAGCCCGCCGAGAATCAACAGCCGTACCGCCCGCTGACAATCAACAGCCGTACCGCCCGCCAACAGAGCGAGGAAACAGCCTCCCGTCATCACACAAGCCTCAAGGAACCGGGTCAAAGTTAAAGGATGGAGGAAAACACATTCTACCTGTGTCCTCATGCGATTCAAGTAAGAGGTTTACATCTGGGCAGAGATATAATATTATAGCGTGTTATTCTTGTGTTTCAAGGTTTTTGCTTGTACAGTTTACGGACCGCCATGTCTGCTCATTATTAATACTCAGGGTATTAATTATCACAAATTTGTTTTGCTGTATTGTGGTCCAACCAAATTGGATTGTGCAATTTCTCCATCGCGGGTGAGACAGAAACTGAGTTCATCCATTAAAGAGTCAAATAACGCAGGACTTTTACAAGCCCTGCTCGTAAAACCGCATCTCTGAGTGATGAACACAGCTGCTTTCTCTCCCGCTATCGCGAAATCAGCTTTAGGGCTGTCACTTAATCATCTCTCTCTCTCTCTCTCTCTCTCTCTCTCTCTTACTAATCACACACACACTGTCACGCATACACACCTTATGTGTTATAGGATTATTTTGATTTCCATATCTAATCATATCACTGTTTAGATTGTAGTTGTAAGTCGGAAGTTTATTGACTGCATTGTATTAATTATTAACTGATATTACTGCATAAATAAACTTTGTTTATATTACAAAGAGAAGTGTTTTGGTTTGTTTTGCATATGCCTGTGTCATGCTGACGGGATGTCAGTGCTCGGTTTCAAACCTTCATTCATTGTTTTTTTTTCCCGAAAATCGATAGTCTTCGGATGCCGATTTTCCTAAGAAAACAATCTAATATTGAGACTGTTTTACTATTTGGTTATTAGTCCCTAATTCCAGGGTGGTGCCCCGTCAATGTTAATCCTTATTAATATTCTATTGATTTTTGATAATTGACAATTATCTTTGATGATTGTTGAATTTGAATGATCAATAAGCTAGTGTTATTTTAATTAATGTTTCATCAATGTTAACAATTAACGATTATCTTTGATAATTGTTGATTTTAAAGGATTAAAAAAAGCTAACATTGATTCTCATCAATGTTCTATTGATTTTAATAATTAGTAATTATCTTTGATAATTATTAATTATTGCTAATAACCAAACTTGCTCCTAAACATAGCACACTACATTTACTGGAGCCCCATATGAGGTTTTAATGAGTTAGATCCAATTAATTAATTTAAATATTAATTAATAACTACAGAAATAATTATTAATTATTTTTGATAGTAACACTGATCTAAACAACCAGTAAAGCCCTACACCTCTTATAATCGACCAATTGGTGTGCAAGAAGGCGGGACTTACAAAGAGGGGTTAAAGCAATGCAAATATGCGTGCACACACAACGAAGTATTAGACCAGATGCACATCATAATGCAGCTAAAGCCGAATCCCAGACATTTTCGCAAATTTAGAAATCCCGGCCGGACACTTTAAGTTCCGAAAAAAAGGACATGTCCGGGAAAAAGAGGATGTATGATCACCCTAGCATATTCTTTCAGTGGGTCAAACCAATGATATGCTCCTTCACAGCCCACACTCCAATGCTATTGGCTCGTGCTTTAGTCAGTCTTTACTGGTGGAGAAGCCACCAAAGTGCCTCGCTCTTCAAACAAATGCAGCGTTGCGGCTGCAGCTGTTTAAAACACTTATGTGCTGATTGCAAAGTCAAATATTTTTAGGGGGGCTGAGATGGATTTTGGAGGAGCTGAAGCCCTCCTAAAAAAAGCAACGCTGTAACGCTGATGGTTTGGCCAATAGAAGACTTGAACTCTTGACTCAATATGTACTTCAAAGCTGTGTGGTTTTCAGTGTTGCTGAAAAGTGGAATAGATCATATATTTTACAATTTTGAAACTATGATTATTATCTATTAAAATCAGAACCCCAAGCCCATTTTCATTTGTTGTGGGATCCAGAGTAATTTCACTTGCTTAAAGCCTAGTGTGACAGCACCCTAAGTCTGTATTCCTTTCACCATTATCTGTTAAAGAAAGTTCATTAAAGTGAAGCAAAGAAAGCATTTTGAATTAGAGATTGTAATTAATATGGAAACAACACAACATGGAGTAGTGGTGTTTGTTAGGTTTGATTTGAGGCAGTGCAGGACCATCTAATGATGTAAAAGTGTGTGGAGTTTAAATGTGTCCTACTTCACTTGCAGCTTGGCTGGAGGTCAGTGAGATCGTTAATCTGATCCTGATCCTAGACCTGCTTGTATCTTTCACACCAGACAGCTTATTGTCATGATGATGGCCATGACAACCCTTAACCTCCCTCCCACCCTCTCTCTCTCTCCCAATTGTCTCATCACTCTGAAGAGAGACTCGTCTCTCACGCAGATACCTGATGGCCGACAGGCCTCAGCTTCCTGTGGGTCTGATAATCAACGTGCTGTCAAGGCTGTCAATATCCAGCAGACAAAGAGGGGACTGGAGCTGGCACACATTCACTCACAAATGCATGTGGATACATGCTCACAGACTCTCAATCACATGCTAAAGAGACCATACAGTGACATATTCTTGTATATCCGCTATCATTACATTATACTGCACACACACACACACACACACACACACACACACCTGGCGTAAATCAGCTGTGCCTGTCAGGCCGTGCTCTTAGTAAAGGATAGATTAGACTCTGAATCTCTGGATCTCTCTTGATGAACGCTGCAGGCTTTATTAATTAGGCCTAATCGTGATGAATTCTGGGCCTGTCATCTCTTCACACTGACAGTAGACATGGTTCATGTGGCCTGCTGAAGCTCAGTAACAGGGAGAGATGCTGAAACTTTACATAGGAAGCTGACCCATGTCACCACATCCCTCATCCACTTACACTGAGAGATCATCAAAATACATCACTCATTAGCTGCAGTCACCGCTGATGAGAAGACCCAGCACACATGCAAGAGGGAAACTGAGGTATGGTCAACAAATGCAGAACAATTTTTTACAGAATTGTTTAGATTTCACTATATTCTTTTGCCACTGTATGCATTGCCTGTAGTTACAACATTGCATGCATGTGCTGATATGTTTACCCCTGGCATTAAAGGGATAGATTACACAACATTTATTCTATCATAATTTACTCATTCCTCAAGAAGGATATAGCTGCAGGCAGAGCTCCAAAAAGGGGCGAGAGCTCCAAACCGTGAGCAAAGATATAGAGAGGCCCCTAAACTAACCTAACCCTTTCCCTAACCCTAACCGTGTGTGGAAGTGATGCCCCCTTTTTGGAATTGCCATAATCCCTTTTGGAGGAACCCTGCCCCATCTGGAGTAAACACGCACTCTTTTGGAGATCAATTTGGAGATCTCCAGCCTGCAGCTATACTCCTTGCATCCTTCAAGTATAGAAAGGTTTTTCACAACATGTGTGTAAATTATGCCAGAATTTTTATTTTTGGGTAAACTATATAGTCTTGGGTTATCAAATCACAAGTGAACAGTGTTAAATAGGCCTACATGTGTAAATGGGGTCCAAAAGATTTTGTGATCCGATCACTAAAACCAAAGATCACTCAAAGCACATACAGGTGCATCTCAATAAATTAGAATGTCGTGGAAAAGTTCATTTATTTCAGTAATTCAACTCAAATTGTGAAACTCGTGTATTAAATAAATTCAATGCACACAGACTGAAGTAGTTTAAGTCTTTGGTTCTTTTAATTGTGATGATTTTGGCTCACATTTAACAAAAACCCACCAATTCACTATCTCAAAAAATTAGAATACATCATAAGACCAATAAAAAAATTTTTTTTTAGTGAATTGTTGGCCTTCTGGAAAGTATGTTCATTTACTGTATATGCACTCAATACTTGGTAGGGGCTCCTTTTGCTTTAATTACTGCCTCAATTCGGCATGGCATGGAGGTGATCAGTTTGTGGCACTGCTGAGGTGGTATGGAAGCCCAGGTTTCTTTGACAGTGGCCTTCAGCTCATCTGCATTTTTTGGTCTCTTGTTTCTCATTTTCCTCTTGACAATACCCCATAGATTCTCTATGGGGTTCAGGTCTGGTGAGTTTGCTAGCCGGCCTGCCCAATAGCCCCCCCACCCCCTTTTCTAGAGAAGAAGTCCGCGACAGCCACCTGTGCCCCCGGCCTGTGCACAACCTCAAACTTAAAAGGCTGGAGTGCCAGGTACCAACAAGTGTTCCAGGCATTGGCATCCTTCATGGGGTGGAGCCACTGGAGAGGGGCATAGTCCGAACAGAGGGTGAATGCCCATCCCAGCAAATAGTAGCGGAGAGTGAGGACCGCCCACTTGATGGCCAAATTTCGACAATACGTTTACTTTCCTATAATCCACACAGAACCAGACTGAGCCATCGCTCTTATGTACTAGAACTACCGGGTTGGCCCAATCACTGTGGGATTCTTCTATTATCCCCATATCGAGCATGGCCTTTAATTCTTCCCATACTACCTGTTTCTTGTGTTCGGTTAACCAGTAGGCATGACTGTGTACCACTACCCTAGGGGTTGTCTCGATGTGGTGTTTTATGAGGTTAGTGTGGCCGGGGAGAGGAGAGAACATGTCAGAGAAATTATTTTGCAATCTGGCAACCTCCGTACATTGTGACGGTGAGAGGTGGTCTCCACATGGGACCCATGTGAACTGATTGGCTTTTAGATTCACCTCCGATCTGAGCTCCTCCCTCTCCGGAACTACCTTCGCCAAGGATATGGGGACCACCTCTCTCCATGGTTTTAGTAGGTTGAGGTGGTAAATCTGACGTGCCCCACCCCTATCCATATGCACTACCTCATAATCGACTTGCCGTGTGACCTAAAAAGACCCTTGCAAATTTGCAAGAAATTTTGAGCTCATGTGGGCAGTAATACAAGTACTTTATCTCCTGGTGCAAATTCTCATAGCCGAGCTCCCCTGTTATGCAGCTGGGACTGATGTTCTGTAGCAAACTCTCCTGTGATAGATGCCCCGGTGTGTGGAGTTTTGCTCTCAGGTCAAGAACATATTGAATTTCATTTTTAATCTGTGAAGGTCCCTCCTCCCAATTTTCCTTCATGACATCCAACATGCCACCGGTTTACGCCCATACAACAATTCAAACGGGGAAACCCGTGGAGGCTTGCGGGACCTCTCGCACCACAAATAACAGGGGTTCGAGCCACTTATAAGTGGAATTGAGCCACTTATCCCAATTCCGAGCATCTTCATGCACAAAATTATGCATAATGTTTTTTTAAGGTCATTAATTCAAAAATCTAAATCAAATCAAATCCCTTTATTGTCACTCAACCATATATACAAGTGCAACAGTGGGTGAAAGTCTTGGGTGCAGTTCCAAGACATTGACCATCAATCACTATCACTTGGTCAAACGCGTTTCAGGGTTTCGTCTCACAACTGCTCTAGAGGGAAATCCTCTAACAGAAATTCCCTAAGAGTGGGGGAGGATGACACCTTCCCCAGTGTCAGCCTAATGTGGAGCAGATGGAGATGGCCCAGGCCACGCCTCCCCAGCCAGAACTTCGCACATCCCACATGATTCACTTCCTCACAGGACCCATCTGCACACATCCCCTTCAATAATAAACGAAAAGCCGGCCAATTAGTTCTTATTAGCAGATAGGTGAGGTGCGGAGTAACCACCGCCTCAATGTTATGCTTTTGTCCCCGGAACATTATCATGACAGTCGCTACAGGATAATCATGAATATCCCCGTGCACACACCTCACCTTCACCTGGTTCTTTGTCTCCTATACCTCATTTTGAACCAAGCATTGATGAATGGAGGTTTGATTACAACCTGAATCCACCAAGGCTTGGTATGTACCCCCCTTTATACTCACGGGTACTTCGACCAGGGGCAGTCCACGGGCTGTCGGGGATCCAGATCAAGACCCCCACCTCCAAAACAGGGCACTGCTTTCGGACATGACTTGGCTCCCCGTAACCCCAGCAGACCGGCCCACACTCGTGGTGGTGGACTCCTTCACCTGAGAGAAAGAGATGGGAGAGACGGGGTTTGTTAGAGCAGGGAACCGGTCTTGGGAAATGTTCCCCCGTTTCTGGGGAAACAGAAATCATCATTTTGCAATCAGCATGATGATTTTGGGGAACAAGATGGTGAGCCTGTCCAGTGTGAACTCCACATAGCAAGATCACCTTGAAGAGTGAGGATGACTGCTGCCAGTGTCAACGAAAGCATGGGAAACAGCTTGCATTCCACACACAGGAATTCATGTAAGCTATTGTTTTGGGAATCCTTTTTTTAAACTACCTGGGTAATAATAATGAATAATAATAATACATTTTATTTTTATAGCACCTTTCATACATATAATGCAGCTCAAAGTGCTTCACGGTTGGATGTATAAAACCATATAATTCAACATTTCAGGGAGAGTAAAACAAATCATAGGAATAAAAATTAAACAGTACAAAAATAAAATAATACAATTAATTAAAAGAAATGTAGGGAGAACAAAATTCAAATGATAAAAATAATGAATAAAAGACAACAAAATAAATTAATCAAAATCTAGTTTAAAAAGATACTGTATGTCTTCAAATGCTTTTTTAAAAATGTAAATGCTTGGTGCTTATCTAATTTCAATTGGTAAAATATTCCAGTTCCCTGTCTGTCATTCACATGACATTGTGCTGATGTAGTGACTTTAGGTGTCACTCTTGAGAGCCCGAGACACCTCTGGTCTTTGATAAAAGGCCAATGAAAATTGGCGAGTGGTATTTACATGCCAGTCCCCCGGACATACGGGTATAAAAGGAGCTGGTATGCAACAACTCATTCAGATTTTCTCTTCGGAGCCGAACGGTCATGCTCACTGAGCTGAATTCTCACGACTGTTCATTCACCTCTGCTGGATCTGACGGCGCATTTCAGCAGCTTCTCCCTCCTCTGCACTGTTGCACTGCAGAGAGCGCCCCTGGGTGCTTCGGCAGAAAAAAGAGGGTATATTTTTCTGAAAGAGTATATTTCTCTAAAAGAGCGGCACACAAGGAATGTCTTTTTAAAGACGCATCTTTTTAAAGATGCCTTTCCGATTGTGTGTTATTCCTGGTTGCGGTCGTTACCTCTCAACTTCAGATGGTCACGATCGCTGTCTTTCATGTCTGGGTGTGACCCACACGGAGGCAGAGTTCGTGGATGGTTCATGTTCTCACTGCGAGAACATGACCATGGCAACGTTGCGGTCACGGCTTGCTTTCTTAAGAAAGCAAGCCACCTCAGCGGCTCCCTGCCTCGGTCCTTCTACCTACGGGTTTGAGGCCAGTGCGGCTAGCACTGGGGACGATTTGGGGACCCCAATGGGACCGCCTCTGCCGGGTATCCCCCGCAGACCTCCCATTCCCCAGCACGCTCGTCTGCCCCGATCGGGCTTCTGGATGAGTCCGCCGGCTCGTCTCACAGCGAGTTCGACCTCTTGTTCGGAGCCCACAAAGCTGAATACATGGATAGGAATACATGGATGGCGTAACCCACAGGTTACTGTGAACCGACAAGAACTGTTCGGCCCTTCAGTTGCTCTAAAGATGCTGGACAACAACCAACTCTTCAGAACAAAGGGGGGAATGTTGGGCCTCATGTATTCAGATAGAAGACAAAGGCAGGCCTAACACAAGTCGTAAAACCTAACTCAGCCCCCACACATTCCATGGCGTAAATTTTACTGATAAAAATTGCGCCAAAATCAAACAAAGGGAGTCCAAAACAGACTACAAATCCATGAAGCCTTGCTCACTAAAGGATCGAACTCTCAACTCCTATTGGATGAGGCACACAACAGAACGTCCCTCAAACATGACATCATCAGGAGTTGAAATACCTCTGAAATGTTTCGTAAGTTGCTTCCAGCGACTTTGTTCACCGAATATAGACGTAGTTTTTTTGCTGCTCTCCGGTGCAACCTCGTGGCACAAGGAAGTAATGTCTGACTTGAAACTGTAGCCATACAATCTCCATCTCGCTGGACGAGTTGAGATTACTCTGTGTTCAACCAAACACTCTAACGGATCCGAAGGAGACCACCGAGCAATTCACATCTTTTTCGTTTGCCTACAGAAGTGAAGAGATTAAAGATTTCTCTTCCATCTTCAATCAAGTCGACATTTCAGAGTTCTCCGCCAGCCCACCGAGAATCAAAAAAGAAGCCGAGAAGCCGAGAAGCCGTACCGCCCGCTGACAATCAACAGCCGTACCGCCCGCCGACAGAGCGAGGAAACGGCCTCCCGTCATCACACGAGCCTCAAGGAACCGGGTCAAATTTAAAGGACGGAGGAAAACACATTCTACCTGTGTCCTCATGCGATTCAAGTAAGAGGTTACGTCTGGGCAGAGATAGAATATTATAGTGTGTTATTCTTGTGTTTCAAGGTTTTTTCCTTGTACAGTTTACAGACCGCCATGTCCGCTCATTATTAATACTCAGGGTATTAATTATCACAAATTTGTTTTGCTGTATTGTGGTCCAACCAAATTGGATTGTTGTGCAATTTCGCCATCGCGGGTGAGACAGCAACTGAGTTCATCCACTAAATAGTCAAAGTACGCGGGACTGTTTACGAGCCATCCACCGCGTCTCTGAGCGATGAACGAAACAGCTGCTTTCTCTCCCACGATCGCAAAATCAGCTTTAGGGCTGTCACTTCTCTCTCTCTCATACTAACCACACACACACACACACACACACACACACACACACACACACACACACACACACACACACACACACACACACACGCAGGCATGTGACCCCTCACAAACATTCTGGCACACATTTTTGCTCGTAGATAGCTTAAATGCTAAAGCCCAGTTTTGTCCCTAAGCTATCGTACAAGCGGATATACGCGGTAACTGGTAGACGCCATGTCCGCCCCCATTCGCGGTCATATTCCCTGGCCGGAAGTCTCGCGTGACATACTCTCCACGAGAGTCACGTCCGCTATTTTGTGCGCGTCCCTCCTTACACACACACTGTCACACACACACTATAACACTATGTGTTATAGAATTATTTTTATTTCCATATCTAATCATATCACTGTTTAGTTTGTAGTTGTAATCGGAAGTTTATTGACTGCATTGTATTAATTATTAATTGATATTACTGCATAAAAAACCTTTTATTTATATTACAAAGAGAAGTGTTTTGGTTTGTTTTGCATACACCTGTGTCATGCTGACGGGATGTCAGTGCTCGGTTTCAAACCTTCATTCATTGTTTTCTTAGGAAAATCGGCATCCAAAAAATATCGATTTTCAGGAAAAAAACAATCTAATATTGAGACTGTTTTACTATTCGGTTATTAGTCCCTGATTTCAGGGTGGTGCCCCATCAATGTTAATCCTTATTAATATTCTATTGATTTTTGATAATTGATAATTATCTTTGATGATTGAATTTGAATGATCAATAAGCTAGTATTAATTTTAATTAATGTTTCATCGATGTTAACAATTAACGATTATCTTTGATAACTGTTGATTTAAAGGATTTAAAAAAGCTAACATTGATTCTCATCAATGTTCTATTGATTTTAATAATTAATAACTATCTTTGATAATTATTAATTATTGCTAATAACCCAGCTTGCTTCTAAACATAGCACACTACATTTACTGGAGCCCCATATGAGGTTTTAATGAGTTAGATCCAATTAATTAATTTAAATATTAATTAATAACTACATTATTATTTCTGATAGTAACACTGATCTAAACAACCGGTAAAGCCCGACACTGGTCCGGACCGTCTGACTCGGCTACGCGATTCAGTTTGCCAGGTGTCCGCCCAGGTTCAGCGGTATCCAAAAATAGTGGTTCCACTGAAACTCTTTCAGAGGCTCCTGGGGCATATGGCATCCTCAGCGGTGACCACCCCGCTCGGTTTGATGCATATGAGACCGCTTCAGCACTGGCTTCAGCACTTGGACCGACCTCTCATTTCTACGGGCAGGTGTTCCCCTAGAACAGGTCTCCAGGCACGTCGTGGTCATGACAGACACCTCCAAAATGGGCTGGGGCGCTGTTTGCAATGGGCACGCAGCCGCCGGCTTATGGATGGGCCCGCAGCTGCATTGGCACATCAACTGCCTCGAGTTGTTGGCAATTCTGCTTGCCCTGCGGAGGTTCCGGCAATTGATCCAGGGCAAGCACATGTTAGTTTGGACAGACAACACAGCAACAGTAGCATATGTCAACTGCCAAGGCGGTCTGTGCTCTCGTTGTATGTCACAACTCGCCTGCCGTCTTCTCCTCTGGAGTCAGCAGCACTTCAAGTCGCTGCGAGCCACTCACATCCCGGGCGACCTCAACACTGCAGCAGACGCACTGTCATGGCAGGTTACCCTCAGGGGAGAGTGGAGACTCCACTCTCAGTTGGTCCAGCTGATTTGGAGTCGATTTGGACAGGCACAGGTAGACCTGTTCGCCTCCCAAGAATCCTCCCACTGTCCGCTCTGGTACGCCCTGACCGAGGCACCTCTCGGCATAGACGTGCTGGCACACAGCTGGCCTCCTGGCCTACGCAAACATGCGTTTCCCCCAGTGAGCCTACTTGCACAGACTCTGTGCAAGGTCAGGGAGGACGAGGAGCAGGTCGTCCTGGTAGCACCCTACTGGCCCACCCAGACGTGGTTCTCGGACCTCACGCTCCTCGCAACAGCCCCTCGCCCCCCGGTGAATTCCCCTGAGGAAGGACCTTCTTTCTCAGGGATGGGGCACCATTTGGCACCCGCGACCAGACCTCTGGAATCTCCATGTCTGGCCCCTGGACGGGACGCGGAAGACCTAAGCGGTCTACCATCCATGATGGTAGACACGATCACTCAGGCTAGGGCCCCCTCTACGAGGTGCCTGTATGCCTTTAAGTGGCGTCTGTTCGCTAAGTGGTAATTTTCCGACGGGAAGACCCCCAGAGATGCGAAGTCAGATCGGTGCTTTCCTTCCTGCAGGAGAGGTTGGAAGGGTGGCTGTCCCCTTCCACCTTGAAGGTGTATGTTGCTGCTATATCAGCACACCACAACACAGTGGACGGTAAGTCCTTAGGGAAGCACGACCTGATCATCAGGTTCCTGAGAGGCGCCAGGAGGCTGAACCCCTCCAGACCGCACCTTGTTCCCTCATGGGACCTCTCTGTAGTACTTCAGGGTCTACAGAGAGCCCCCTTTGATACTTTGCAGTCAGCTGAGCTTAAGGCACTCTCCTTGAAGACTGCCTTCCTGACTGCACTCACTTCCATCAAGAGGGTAGGAGAACTGCAAGCGTTCTCTGTCAGCGAAAAGTGCTTGGAGTTCGGTCCGGGCTACTCTCACGTGATCTTGAGACCCCGACCGGGCTATGTGCCCAAGGTTCCCACCACTCCTTTTAGGGACCAGGTGGTGAACCTGCAAGCGCTACCCCAGGAGGAGGCAGACCCAGCCCTGTCGTTGCTGTGTCCGGTGCGCGCTTTACGCATCTATTTGGATCACACGCAGAACTTTAGGATCTCTGAGCAGCTCTTTGTCTGCTTTGGTGCACAGCGGAAAGCAGAGGATCGCCCACTGGCTCATTGATGCCATATCTATGGCATATCATGCCCAGGAAGTGCTGCCCCTGGTAGGGCTACGAGCCCATTCTACCAGGGGTGTAGTGGCCTCCTGGGCCCTGGCCAGGGGTGCCTCTCTAACAGACATTTGCAGAGCAGTGGGCTGGCAACACCCAACACCTTTGCAAGGTTCTACAACCTCCGGGTGGAACCGGTTTTGTCCCAGGTAGTGGCACGCAATACAAGCAGATAAGCCCGGGATAGCCGGCCGGGTGTATCGCTTGCACATAGCGCCTTTCACCTCCTCTGAGCTGAAGACGTGCGCCATTAATTCCCAGTAGTGTTCACAAACTATGTTCCCTGGTTGACTTCCTCCAAGCCCTGTGGCATTCGAGTTTTTGGAAACACTCGCTGCCGGCCCAGTACACATGCTAACTAAGAGCCCTGTTCTGGGGAAGGTGATCCACATGTGGCGGTTCCCTGTAAGGTAACTCCATGCGATGTATATCTTCCACTAATTCGTTTCCCTGTTGGCAAACACAGTCTCCATGTTTGTAGTAACTCCTCCTCTGTTGAATAGGATCTACCATGAGACTCTCCACATGGTCGGCAAGACCATGTGATGTATTTTCCACTTAAATATCCCCCCCTCTCTTTGGGTGAGGTGTGGTCTCCGCAGTGTTCTCCCCTTGGGATGGACACCCCCCGACTAGACCTGGCTTCCCAGTCGGATAATCCCCCTTGTTTTTTAGGGAGTGGAAAAAAAGAAGGGGAAAAGAGGCCACGACTGGGTTAGCCTGTCTTTATCTTTTGGGTAGTCATCTTGTCCCCAAAGGGCCGTTCGACACTCATAACTATGTTGGGGAGGTTACGTGTCGGCCTGGTGCACTAGCTATGAGGCACACAGTTGTCTGCCCATCACTCACTGGAAGTTCACGTAACACAGTTCATATAGTTTGTATAGGGACCCCTAGTGTCACTACATCAACACAACGTCGAGTGAGTGACAGATAGAGAATGTCCTGGTTACTTGCGTAACCTCCATTTCCTGATGGAGGGAATGAGACGTTGTGTCCCTCCTGCCACAACACTGAACTACCCGCTAAAATGGCCGGACCTTGTCTCGGCTCCTCAGCATAAATCCTGAATGAGTGGTTGCATACCAGCTCCTTTTATACCCTTATGTCTGGGGGAGTGACATGCAAATACCACTCGCCAATTTTCATTGCCCTTTTATCAAAGACCAGAGGTGTCTCGGGCTCCCAAGAGTGACCCCTAGTGTCACTACATCGACACAACGTCTCGTTCCCTCCATCAGGGAATGGAGGTTACACAAGTAACCAGGACAATTTTTGGTGCATAATGGCTTAAAGCAGCTTCACCAGATCTCTTAAGATTTACAATACAGTGTGATAGAAATTCTACATTGGAAGACCTCAAACTGTGTGTTGTAACATAATTTGACAAACAATCAGAAATGTATGATGGTGCTAAGTCATTAAGTGCTTTAAAAAACATTAAAAGAACCTTAAAATCAATCCTGTATTTAATGGGTAACCAATGCAGATTAGCTAAAACTGGTGTAATGTGGTCTCTCCTCTTAGATCTTGTAAGCACTCTGGCTGCAGCATTCTGCACCAGTTGCAGTCTATCTATACAACTCTTAGGTAAACCAATATAAAGTGCATTACAATAGTCAATACATTAGTCATTTTTTTCGCATCAAGTGAAACAAAGGGTCGAATTTGTGCACTATTTCTAGGATGATAAAAACAGGTCTTAATAACACAATTTAAATGAGACTTAAAATGAGACTTAAAATTTATCAAAGAATGACAACAAGTTTCTTCACCTCTGTCTTTGACTGCAAAGCCAGAGTTCCCAGTGTAGTTTCAATTCTTTCCCTCTCATGTTTTGAACCAGTAATAAGAATCTCTGTTTTAAGTTCATTTAAATGCAAAAAGTTTGTGTTCATCCATAATAGGATGCTGGACAAATATTCAGACAATCTCTTTAATGCTTTTGTGTCATTGGGCTCCACAGAGATATCCAATTGAGTTGCCAGCATAAAAATATTAGTATACCTCGTGTTCCTGAGTTATGTTACCTAGCGGCAGCATATACAATGAAAATAAAAGTGGTCCAAGAATTTAACCTTGTGGAACACCAAATAGTATGTCAGTGGTCGGCAACCCTTTTGACATGGACTGCCATTTTTTATTTTCCTGGTCAATGGCTGTGCCGATGCCCCCCAACCCCCAATTTATATTTTGAATGGACTCAGAATTTTTGAACCCCACGATGTGGGTTTATGTTTTCTCTTTTAATCGTTTAATGTAATTTTGAGTGTAACTATGGTTTAAGGTGGGTGCACCTGTATGCTGGGTTGGAAATCTCAAGGATTAATAGTGGTGTTTTCCTTATTACATCACATGTTGTTCTGAATGCAAAAATAATCAAATGAAACACAGAATGTAGGCTGTCATCCATGCAGCATGGCCGAAGCAAAGCATTTATTCACGCGATTAATCGAAAATGACGCGCTGCCGGATCGTGATGCGTGAATGGCTTGCATGCTCTGCACAAATCTGTTGGGTATACTGTTTAGCCTCCTATTCAGCTCATGAAAACAAGCTGCGTGATCATGAGGAAGGATTAAATCAAGATGTAGACTGGAATGAAGGTGCAGAATTTCATATATAGTCTACTCTACGCGTGCCAATGCTGGCACATGTGCCATAGGTTGCCGACCCCTGTAGTATGTCATGTTTCGTAGAGGTATAGTCACCTAATTTAACAAAGAATTGCCTTCCAGTAATGTATGATCTGATCCAATTTAAGACAGTGCCTGAGAGGCCTATGATGTTCTCAAGTCTTTTAAGCAGAGTACTGTGATCTACAGAGTTGAAGGCTGCACTTAAGTCCAAAAGGACTAGGGCTGATGCATTCCTCTTATCAGTATTCAGTCTAAGATCATTCACCACTTTTAACAATGCCAGGTAGAAAAATAGACACTGGCTTAACCATTAACGTGGGTTTGAGGCATCTGTTACACCGACCAGTGGTAGATAATGTTACAGTACATTGCAAAACCAAAATTTAGGCATATCTTGTGTTGTATCAGAGACCATTTAGCAGAGATGGGCCACTTCTATTAAAATGAATGGGAAAAATTAGAACATCCAACCATCAACGCATGTAGAAAAGGAAGTCCTGCCTTACAGGTAAAAGAGCCAATCACCTTTTAGAGACAGACATTGCATGTCAGTTAACTTGAGAATGAGCATGCACATTAGCTACACAAGCAGTGGAAATTGCGTTGTTCAGTGTAATCTGAGGTAAAGAAGCACAATTTATGATACCAATGTTGTAAAATGTTATTGCTGATTTGAAATATGTTCTTTGATTGTAATCTTGACCAACCGTTTTGGAGATTTCAGTCTTCCACCATTCAAGTAGATAGGAGCTGCACTTGTATACCGCTTGTTTACATAGAAAAATAGCTGCCCGGGAGCATTCCAAAGATGGCCGCCGAGTGGACTGACTTGCTAAATATACTTTGGTTGTATTGACCTGTTATATGTGATGCAACTGTATGACTGCATGCTATGCTTGTGACCAAAATTCCATATACCTTCAGTGTGCTGCACTGTGGGATGCGACAAAAGCTGGCAACATTTTTGTTTCTATTTACAAATCTTGTAAAACTGATACTGCTGTTTACATACCAAAGCCAAAATGTTATTTTTCTTTCAATAAAGTTACATCTTTCAGGTGACACGGCTTCATTTCACCAGTCATACAGCAATGAATGTTTTATCTATACATGTGCCAATTATATTTATAACTTAATCAAATCAGATAGAATTAAACGGGAAATGCACATAGGACGATGTTAAATTCATAATACCTAGTCTGTATAAAGGTATGTCATAATTTTAAAACATGAAATAAATGAAAAGCACTATAATGTCAATACACAGTCCTATATGCAGTATTGTTGTTATATGTTAATCAATAAACAACATGTTGTATGACTATGAAGCACAGACTTTATTCACACTACCAGACTACAATGTAAACATATCATACACAAAAATACATGCCTTGATTGCTTTCTTTGTATTTTCCATGAGTTAAAAGCAGCTATAACATTCACACAGATGGGATCATCACAGATGTTTTGTAACATTTTGACCAGATCGGAGCAGAAAACTACACAAAAACATTTGTAACTTCTGAATGAGAGATGTTTATGGTAATGTACCGGCAGGCATGTGTAGGCTATTTGTCGGTCACACATAAGACTCACCACCATACAGTGATGAATCATGGATTTTGCATTATTTGTGCTGAATTGAGACCTGAATAATCTTATCCTGGGATTTGGTATGGATCAAAAGCCAAAAGCCATTTTCTTATTAATAGTGATTCACAGGCGTCTGCAAGGAAAAAGTGATGTCACTAAGACAGGTCAATAACAAATGCAGAGTGTTCCATTCTACCTACCCAGTCCTAAGTGGTTAATTCTATTGCTTTACAAACCTAGAGTAGATGCAGCGCAACAAACAGTTTAACAGAAAGTAGTTGTCTCAAGATGCGTTTTTAGGTTTAAGTTCTTTTTAGGTTAACACAGCATCTAAAAAACACAGCGCTGCTGCACAAGACAGTGAATAAACAACAATACGCGGCGAAACAATCAAAAGTGTTTGGTGTGAACAGCGCCTTAGGTGGAGGTCTCTGGCTGTGGCGTTGTGCACTCTTATCAGCATTTCTCAGATTTAGCAATGGGTTTTTAGAATGCTTTGTCTGGAAAGGCGTTCAATTTGGAAATGTGTGTCTCGAGATCCTCACGTTCCATTCCATTCTGTTGTGCTCTGTCTGTTTAAACAGCCCCTGGGCTCATAGTCTGAGCTGATTCACCAGAAGCTAGTCCAGAATATTACTACCAGACATACAACTGTAATGAATATAAAACACTGTGGTATCACTGTTATTATGAAGTTTATGTCTGTGGAATTATACTGTGGCACCAGTGCAAGAGCAACACCATGTTGAAGTTGGCATGGAATCAAAATGGACCCTACTTATTTTATGAATGCATTTTAATAGTCTTATTGTGAATGATTCATCCATGCATTTTTTGCTATTTTATAAATTGTTTGACCTCGTAATCTTTAATTAAAATGCCATAACTTGACATGATGATGTGATATGATTGACTCTGCTGACATATGCAAGTGCTAGCCAGATTTAACACCACCCCTTCAAGAGTCCGTCTTGTAAACAAATCTGGCTTCAGAGCAGCTAATGCAGAAAGTAAGTGTTGTTTCTTCAGCTGTTTCCCTAACAAAACCCTGTTCCCTACCCCAAACTACCTTGTTTACATGCTTGCTGGCTTGAATTCAAATTTTGGAGAAACGGCGAATTTGCGGTTGTGTTCGAGGCATTTAATGCGTGAATGCTTCCAGAGGTGATCGCATTAAAGTCCCCTTATACATAAGTCAGGCATATGAGGTATTGTTTGAAAGCTTAGAATCTGAACTTTTCAAAGAATACCATCACTTTTTGCATTTATGTTTCACAAAATAAGGCCTGAAAATATTTGCGTCGCAAATTTGCACCCCTAGAGGTAATGGGGTAGAAATATTCATTTGAATATAAAAGTCTTTCACATGGCACTTAATTTTTATTTTTTTTTTACATTTAGTCCATAGTGTCTGTCAATGGAGAGCTCTTAAATGTGTGAAAAATTGTAGGCAGCAGCCCAAAAATGCATCAGAGTTTAACAAGTTAAAATGGAATGCTCTTTTTAACAGCCAGAAATTGCAATAATTTATGCTGTATGGTTTATATGTATTCATTGCACCCTCTTGTGGACTAAGGAAACAAAGTCTATTTAAAAATCTGCTGGCTTTAAAATTCTAATTTAACTCGAATTTTGGTAATATTTAAGGTAAAAATTAGACTTAGTTTCTCATCTTAGTTGACATTCCAACCTACATGGTTGGAAACATGTTTTAGATGGCCACTCGTGATCGGACAACCTGAGATGGATCTTAATATTAGGTGTAAACAGGGCCGTTAAACAATGGTGCTCATGTGAGCATTGCAATTTCAAGTCTCCCATTCCTGTTTCCCCCTCTTCTCCCCATTGTTTCCTTTTGTAGATTGATGTGATTAGATCATGATCCAATAGGAACATCAGGTTCTTAAGTTTAGGAAGATCATCATGTTATACAGCAATTCTGGACTCTTTTAGAAGTTGCACTTTGAAATTGTTAAATGGTTGAAAAGACATGCATGACATTTCTCAACTTCCTCTTCCACTCTTGCATGAAGTATTTAACTTTATTGATGCCTGTCCACCTGCAAAAAAAAAAAAAAGAAAAAAAAAAGACCTAATCTTTTGTGTTTCTGTTTTTACACTCTCTCTCCATTAAGTATGCTCTCACATGCTCCTATTGTATTGCATTGCATATAAGTGTGTGTGTGTGTGTGTGTGTGTGTGTGTGTGTGTGTGTGTGTGTGTGTGTGTGTGGGCATGTTTATGTGGTTTACGAGGACAATTTTTTAGGTTACAAACTGGTAATTACTAGGGTATTATGCTATAAATGTGGTTTATGAGGACATTTCTAGTGTCCCCATAATTTAAATTGCTTAAAAAACATACTAAACGATGTTTTGTTGAAAATGTAAAAATGCCGAATGTTTTCTGTGAGGGTTAGGTTTAGGGGAAGGTTTAGGGTTAGGGGACAGAATCTATAGTTCATACAGTATAAAAATCATTATGTCTATGGAAAGTCCTCATAATGATAGGTAGACCAACATGTGTGTGTGTGTGTGTGTGTGTGTGTGTGTGTGTGTGAGAGAGAGAGAGAGAGAGAGAGAGAGAGAGAGAGAGAGAGAGAGAGAGAGAGAGAGAGAGAGGGGCCTGGCCTGTTCAATCACTGACCCCTGAATCAGTTAAGAAAACAGTCTGACTTCGACCGTAATGAGAATAAATGAAATGACTGGGCTTTATCAAACAACACACAAACTCACACACATATCTCTCTTCATCATACCCCTTTGTTTCCATAACACACCCAGCAGCAACTATGAAATATTAGACCTAATTAGTTGCACAGTACAGGGGAACCTTTGTTGAGGACTTTATGTGCAACACTACCCTGTAAGAATTACATATTTATGTAAATTCCCCTACAAATAACAGGAGAACTAATGGGCTATCAGGTAGATTTTACAACACCTGCAGGATGTCTGACACGTGACAGGTGACCCGCATGCTCCATGATATAATGAGGGTTTTCATCACTCTTTTGTTCTCTCTCTCGCTCTAGAGTGATAGTATTTTCAAGCAGTCATATTAGCACAGAGGAACCTCATATCCATTGAGAACTGCCTCCTGTGAGCTAAGTGCTGTGTAGAGTCACACCTTCTGATTGCAAGACCAGACTGCTGCAGAGCTAACATGTCAAACAGGGGACTGACACATCTGCATGTCACTGGAAATGGTTAAATTGTACAATCATTAACTCATGGTTGCAAAACTACTGAGACCAGCTCAGGGGCGTAGCAATCATTTCAAAAGTGAGGGGGACAGAATGTTTAGCGCAATGTGAACGGAAGCATATAAGATATATAATTTTTATATAAATTAAAATTAATTTCTTTAGCTTCATTATGCTTCAGTAATAATAATATATTGAGTAAAAAGGGCCACATGAAATGTATAAATTTTAATGACCAGAAAGCTTTAATTTCATATAGCTTATACTGTAAAAGGGGACATTTTTACATTGAGGATCTATTTCTACCTGATCTAATCTTAAAAGAAAATTACTATTGTTAGTAGAACTTAAATTTAATCAGGTTGATTCAGCCATGTTAAATAACATTTTTCTTTAAAAAGAAAAGTTAATTTAGATGTTACCACATGAAGCACATTTTTACCTAACATAAGCTACCTGACAAACCATTTTTACATATGCAGCATATAAAATTGGTAAAACAAACTATTCTGAATTAATTACATTAGGTCACCCCACAAAAAGCCAGCTTTAGGGGTTAGTAAAAAGAGCTCCTTAAGGTAACAACTGCAAGTTATCACTTTTTACAGTGATCTGTCCTGCGACAGATGGGTTGGCTCAACTATCGTAAGATTCAGAGAAAATGAAGTGGGGTAATTTGAAAATAAAAATTTGGCTGGAAAATCATCAAACTTTGAAGCCATAGTTCTCAGTTTCAGTGTTTGTGTAGTTACTGCACTTTGCCTTTGTGGGGTAGAATTTGACAGTAGATTTCTTGAGAAATCTTTTGCCATGTACCTGCTATTATTGCCGTGTACGACTCACACAGTCGTCAAAGTGGGCAAATTAATTGGTATGCTCTGGCACAGTTGTGTCACCCACTGTGATCCAGTGTTGGATAAAAAGCATGAATTAATTTGCATGTAAGCGAGAGCGCCAAATGTCCACAGAGTTAAAAGAAAGCTTTTTCTGTTTTCAGTTGCGAGTTATAATGCCATAATAATATCACACAACAATTTACATTGCTTGTTGTCACAGGAAAAACATGAGTGGAGAGTATTTTGTCACATTGAGTTTGTGACCAATGACCGGTGTCTGAGATCCAGTTTGGGTGAGTGACATGCTCGCCATGTAAATGACACTACATCTGTGAATTTTATTGTTTGCATTTACACACATACTTATTTGCTGTATGAAAGACAGTTTGTAAACACATTTGCCCTGTGAAAAAGAGTGGAGGACGAACTTTGGTTCCCTATCTGTCACTCACTCGACGTTGTGTCGATGTAATGACACAACAGGTTACTCTTGGGAGCCCCAAACACCTCTGATCTTTGAGAAAAGGCCAGCGGGAATTGGCGAGTGGAATTTGCATGCTACTCCCCCGGACATACGGCTATAAATGGAGCTGGCTCGCAACCACTCATTCAGATTTTCTCTTCGGAGCCGAGCAGTTGTGATTCACTGAGCTGAATTCCTCCGCCGATCCATTCACCTCTACAAACTGCTGGATTTATGCTGCATTACAGCGGCTTCTCCCCCTCTGCACCGGTGGAGTGCAGAGAATGCCCCTGGGTGCTTTGGCAGACTAAAAGAGTATGCTCTGAAAGAGTATATTTTCCTCTAAAAGAGTGTCTTTTTAAAGATGCCTTTCCGTTTGTGTATTCCTACTGGTTGCGGTCGTTATCTCTCCGCTTACCTCTCCGCTTCTCCGCCACGATCGCTGCCTTATGTGTTTGGGCGCTGCCCATGCGGAGACAGCATTCGTGGACGGGTCATGTCCTCACTGTGAGAACATGACCATGGAAACGTTGCGGTTGGGGCTTTCTTTTGTCAGAGGGAAAGCCACCCCAGAGGCTCCCCGCCTCGGTCCTTCTACCTATGGGTATGAGGCCATGTCGGTTAGCACTGGGGGCGATTTGGGGATCCCAATGGGAGACGCACTGCCGGGTATGCCCACGCAGACCTCCCATTCCCCAGCAGGCTCGTTAACCCCATTCGAGTTCTGGGATGAGACTGCCGGCTTGTCTCAGGGCGAGTTTGTGGTCTCATTCGGGGCTCACAAAGAGGATGAGCTGTCGATCGCATCATCGGAGAGCGGGCTCGTTCAGTCTGATGCTGAAGACTCATCTGGGCTCCCACCTTCGGGTGTGGTCGCCCAGTCGCAGGCCGACACGGAGCTGGCGGCCATGCTTGCCCAGGCGGCCGTGAGCATCAGGCTGGAGTGGAACCCTCCACTCCCCCCTGAACCCTCGCGGCTTGACGATAGGTTCCTGGGCCCAGAGTGCCGCTCACGGCCACGCCCCACCCCAGTCCCTTTCTTCCCGGCGGTGCATGAGGAGCTTACGAGGTCGTGGCGGGCACCTCTTACTGCCCGGACCCGGTCTCTCAGCTCCTTTGCTTTCACTACCCTCAATGTTGGGGCTGCTAGGGGATACTCGACGATTCCCCATGTGGATAAGGTGGTTGTGGTGCACCTGTGCCCAAAGAACGCCACCACCTGGCGGAACCGCCTGAGTCTCCCATCCAGGGCCTGTATGTTTACGTCATCTCTGGTGGCTAAGGCCTACGGTGCCGCTGGACAGGCAGCCTCCGCCCTGCACGCCATGGCTCTCCTGCAAGTACACCAAGCCAAGGCACTAAAAGAACTGCACGAAGGTAGTTCTGACCCTGGAGTGATGCAGGAGCTGCGTTTGGCAACCGATCTCGCTCTCCGGGCGACGAAGGTCATAGTGCGGACTTTCGGGCAGGAGATGTCCACCCTCGTGGTCCAAGAACACCACCTTTGGCTCAACCTGGTCGAGATGAGGGAGGCTGACAAGGCACGGTTCCTTGATGCCCCCATCTCCCAGGTGGGCCTATTTGGTGACACCGTCGAGGACTTTGCCCAGCAGTTCTCAGCGGTTAAGAAGCAGACGGAGGCTATTCAACACATTCTGCCCCGGCACGGATCAAGATCCCACACCCCGTCTGCTAGTCACCAAGGGCGTCCCCCTGCTGCAACAACACTGGCTCTGCCACAGCCCACCCCCGCGGCCCGGCCCCCCGCCAAGAACCCGAGGAAGGCTTCGAAGTGCCCCTGAGATGGGCGACCCAGGGATGAGGAGACCCGCTGCACTGGAGGTGGTGAACAGACCACTCCATCCCCCGGTGGAAGGCCGGGAGGAGAATCTTTTGTTTCCTTTTCTGTTGATTTTGCCACATGCCCAGAGGGCTGCGCTACCCACATTGTCAACTAAAGAGCGGAGTGATGCAGGAGCTGCATTCGGCGACCAATCTTGCTCTCCAGGCAATGAAGGTCACAGGGCGGACTCTCGGGCAGGCAATGTCCACCCTCGTGGTCCAGGAATGCCACCTTTGGCTCAACCTGGTCGAGATGAGGGAGGCTGAAAAGGCACGGTTCCTTGACGCACCCATCTCCCAGGTGGGCCTATTTGGTGACACCGTCGAGGACTTTACCCAGCAGATCTCAGCGGTTAAGAAGCAGACGGAGGCTATTCAACACATCCTACCCTGGCATAGATCAAGATCCCACAACCCGTCTGCTCGTTGCCAAGGGCATCCTCCTGCGGCAACAACACCGGCTCCTCCGCAGCCCAACCCCGCAGCCCGGCACCGAGAATCAGCAGCTGTACCGTCCGCCGACAAAGCAAGGAAAAGGCCTCCCGTCATCACCCGAGCCTCAAGGAACCGAGTCGGAGTTAAAGGACGGATGAACACACATTCTACCTGCATCCTCATGCGATTCAAGTAAGAGGTTTACGTCTGGGCAGAGATAGAATATTACAGTGTGTTATCTTTGTGTATCAAGGTTATTGCTTGTACAGTTTACGGACCACCGAGTCCACTCATTACTGCTAATAATACTCAAGGTATTACTGTAATGTACTGTTATCATGAATGAGATCTGCTGTGTTGTAGTCCAACCACATTGGACTATTGTGTATTTCTGCAATCGAGGGTGAGACCAGCACACTGAGATTATCCATTAAAGAACCAAAGACCGCGGGACAGTTTACGAGCCGTCCACCGCGTCTCTGAGTGATAAACTAACAGCTGCTTTCTCTCCCACGATCGCGAAACCGGCTTTGGTGCTGCCACATTATTCTCTCTCTCTCTCTCTCTCATACTAACCACACACACACGCGACCCCTCACAAACATTCTCGCACACACTTTTGGCTAGTAGATAACTTCGTGATAAAGCTCAGCTTCATCCCTAAGTTATCGTACAAGCGGAGACACGTGGTAAACGGGCAGGCGCCATTAGCCGGCTTCTGTCTGCCCACATTCGCGGCCATATTTTCTGGCCGGAAATCTCACGTGACGTACTCTCCACGAGAGTCACATCCGCCATTTGTGCGCGTCACACCCGACACACACACACACACACACACATTCACACACCTACCTTCCTCTCATGTGTTATAGGCTTATTTTGGTTACCATATCTAATCATGTCACTGTTTAGTTTGTAGTTGTAAGTCGGAAGTTTATTGACTGCATTGTATTGATTATTAATTGATATTACTGCATAAATAAATGTTGTTATATTTCAAAGAAAAGTGTTTTGGTTTGTTTTGCATACAGCTGTGTCAAATGCTGGCAGGGGATATCAGTGCTCAGATTCAAGCCTTCAATGTTTCCTTTTGAATGTTGATTTTCTTAAGAGAACAATCTAATATTGAGACTGTTATACTGTCTGGTTATTAGTCCCTGATTCCAGGCTGGTGCCCTGGCGATATTAATCCTTATTAATATTCTATTGATTTTGATAATTGATAATTATCTTTGATGATTGTTGAATTTGAAGGATCAATAAGCTAGTATTAATTCTAATCAATGTTCCATTGATTTTAATAATTAATGATTATCTTTGATAATAATTAGTATTCTATTGAATTTGATGTTATCTTTGATTGTTGATGTGAAGGATTAAAAGAGCTAACATTGATTCAAATCAATGTTCTATTGATTTTAATAATTGATAATTATCTTTGATAATTATTAATTATTGCTAAAAACCAAACCCACTCCTGAACGTAGCGCACTACATTTACTGGTGCCCAGTATGAGGCTTTAATGAGTTAGATTCTATGATGTAATTTAAATATTAATTATTAACTAAAGAAATAATTATTAATTATTTCTGATAGTAACACTGACCTAAACAACCAGTAGAACCTACATATCTCGATGACTGGCTAATCCTAGCTCACTCTCGGGATCTGTTATGTGCGCACAGGGACCTAGTGCTCAGGCACCTCAGCCGGCTGGGGCTTCGGATCAACTGGGAAAAGAGCAAGCTCTCCCCGGTTCAGAGCATCTCTTTTCTTGGGTTGGAGTTAGACTCAGTCTCGATGACGGTGCGCCTCACCAGTGAGCACGTGCAGTCAGTGCTAAACTGCCTGAAATCGTTCAGGCGGAAACGGTGGTCCCACTGAAGCAATTTCAGAGGCTCTTGGGGCATATGGCGTCCTCAGCGGTGGTCGCGGTGCTCGGGTTGATGTATATGAGACCACTTCAGCACTGGCTTCAGATTCAAGACCCGAGATAGGCATGGCGCCACAGGGCACATCGCATGGGCATCACGCCGATCTGTCACCATTCGTTCAGCTCTTGGACAGACCTGGCATTTCTATGGGCAGGGGTTCCCCTAGACCAGGTCTCCAGGCGTGTTGTGGTTAAGACAGATGCCTCCAAGCGTGGCTGGGGCACCGTGTGCAACGGGCGTGCAGTCGCCGGCTCCTGGACAGGGCCACGACTGCATTGGCATATCAACTGCCTTGAGTTGCTGGCAGTATTGCTCGCCCTGCAGAGGCTTCGGCCGTTGAACCAGGTAAAATGTTTGCTTCCCGGGAATCCTCCCGCTGCCTGCTCTGGTATGCCCTGACCGAGGCTCCCCTCGGCACAGATGCACTGGCACACAGCTGGCCCCAAGGGCTACACAAGTATGCATTCCCCCCAGTGAGCCTGCTTGCCCAGACACTGTGCAAGGTCAGGGAGGATGAGGAGCAGGTCATCCTAGTAGCACCTTACTGGCCCACCCAGACATGGTTCTCGGACCTCACGCTCCTCGCGACAGACCCCTCCCGGCGAATTCCCCTGAGCAAGGACCTTCTTTCTAAGGGATGGGGCACCATCTGGCACCTGTGACCAGACCTCTGGAATCTCCACGTCTGGCTCTTGGATGGGACACGGAAGACCTAAGTGGCTTATCACCCGCAGTGGTAGACATGATCACTCAGGCTAGGGCTCCCTCGATGAGGCGTCTGTATGCTTTGAAGTGGCGTCTGTTCGCTAAGTGGTGTTCTTCCCGATGCGAAGACCCCCAGAGATGTGCAGTCGGGTCGGTGCTTTCCTTCCTGCAGTAGAGGCTGGAGGGGTGGCTGGAGGGGCGGCTGGAGAGGCGGCTGTCCCCCTCCATCAAGAAGGTAGGGGACCTGCAAGCGTTCTCTGTCAGCGACACGTGCTTGTAGTTTGGTCCAGGATACTCTCACGTGGTCCTAAGACCCCGACCGGGCTATGTGCCCAAGGTTCCCATGACCCCATTTAGGGATCAGGTGGTGAACCTGCAAGCACTGTCCCAGGAGGAGGCAGACCCAGCCTTGGTGTTGCTGTGTCCGTTATGTGCTTTACGCATCTATTTAGATCACACGCAGAGCTTTAGATGCTCTGAGCAGCTCTTTGTCTGCTTTGGAGGACAGCGGAAAGGGAGTGCTGTCTCCAAACAGAGGATCGCCCACTGGGTCATTGACACCATCACTTTGGCATACCACGCCCAGGATGTGCCGCCCCCCTTGGGGCTACGAGCACACTCTGCTAGGATTGTGGCAGCCTCCTGGGCTCTGACCAATGGCACCTCTTTAGCAGACATCTGCAGAGCAGTGGGCTGGGCAACATCCAACACCTTCTCGAGGTTTTAAAATCTCTGGGTTGAGCCGGTCTCATCCCGTGTGTTGTCAGGTACGAGCAGGTAAGTTGCGGGACAGCTGGCCGGATGTACCACTTGCGTATAGTGTCTTTCCCCTCCCGGAGGTGAAGACGTTTGATTTTCACCCCCAGTCGTGTTCACAAAGTCGTGGACCCTGGATGTCCTTCCTCCTTAGCCCTTTGGCAGGTGAGTTTTCAGAGAAACTCATTGCCGGCCCAGTAAGTGTGCTAACTTGGCCCTGTACTGGGGTAGGTGCTCCACATGTGCTGGTTACCCATTGGTAACCCTGTGTAATGTATCTTCCACATTAAGGGTAGGACCTACCACGGGGACTTCTCCACATGCGACACTGCCAACATGACTCGGTAAGACCATGTGACGTATTTCCACACAATTTCCTCCCCTTCGGGCAGGGTGTGGTCTCCGTGGTGTCTTTCCCTTGGGAGTGACACCCCCCCAACGTGGACACTTATGGCCTCCAGTTGATAAATGATTTCCACTCTTTTTGGGGAGAATAAAGAGGAGAAGAGACCATGGCTGGGCTAGCCTGTCCCCATTTTGTTGGGCAGTCGACTCGAGGTGCAGGGGACCGTTCAATGCTTGTAGGAGCATTGGGGGAGGTTACGTGACAGCCAAGTATGCTGACTATGAGGCACACAGTGGTCTGCCTGTCTTGCACTGCCAGTCCACGTAACACAGTTCAGCTTATTGTGGCGTTTTGTATAGGGACCCCTAGTGTCACTACATCGACACAACCTCGAGTGAGTGACAGATAGGGAACATCTTGGTTACTTTCGTAACCTCCATTCCCTGATCGAGGGAACGAGACGTTGTGTCCCTCCTGCCACAACACTGAACTACCCGCTGAAATGGCCGGGACCTTGTCTCGGCTCCTCAGTACAAAACCTGAATGAGTGGTTGCGAGTCAGCTCCTTTTAAACCCGTATGTCCGGGGGAGTGGCATGCAAATTCCACTCGCCAATTCCCATTGGCCTTTTCTCAAAGATCAGAGGTGTTTGGGGCTCCCAAGAGTGACCCCTAGTGTCACTACATTGACACAACGTCTCGTTCCATCCATCAGGGAACGGAGGTTACGCAAGTAACCAAGACATTTAACTGTGAGTGGTACACGTCCACCGTATACCCCGTGTATTCTATGCCCATGGACCAACTTATGCAATTCTATGATCAAATTTAATTTATAAAATGGACAGTTTCGACTTTAAATTCTGATCGGATGAGCCGTGTTTGAAGCCGCTGTAAAATGACTGAAATTACACAACTGTGACCACACATACTGCATCAGTGTGAAAAGTTACAATATTGTTTCTAAATTGCATAAAGTTTTCAGTTAGGAATTTAACTAATACATGGAATGTTTACTGAACATTGCTGTTTTTTTATTATTATTACATTACTGTCGCCCCTTAATTATTAAAACAATAAGCAACATTTTACAATGGGCAAGGGGGTTTTAGGCTCTCTAGTTCATGTCATCCATTTTACTGTGGTAAATCACTGTACTGCATTGTCTCTTTTGGCTTATTGACTTACTGAATACAGAATCTGATGAGAATGAATTAGCATTGTTTAGCTAAATACACTAACATTATTTTGATGGCACACAGAGTAGAGCACTATGCAAAAACATTGCATTACAACAGAAGATTATTTGTGCCTCCCCCCCCAATAGTTGTGTGCTATGAGCATTCTTCAAAGCACTTAACAAACCCTGCTGACGGTTTGTTTTTATTCTCTCTTCCTATCTCTCTTCCTCTCTCAGTGTTAATTAAAGCAGGAGCACACATGTGACTCCACTTCAGACTGGGAGTGCAGCGGGCTAATTAACCTTGCATGTCCCTCTGCGCAACTTAGCCCCACAACCACCATTATGGCTTTAATATGCCAAATTAGAAACTGATTTGGAACTGCATCTGCCCTGAAGAGAAATATTGATCCCTACTCTCTCTCTCTCTCTCTCTCTCTCTCTCTCTCTCTCTCTCTCTCTCTCTCTCTCTTTCTTACCTCCCTCTGCCCACTGGCCATTTGGTCTTGTAGTTCAGTTCTATTGCCTAAATTACTTATCCGATTGGTCCGTTTGATTAATGATGGGGCCCCTTGCTTCATTACACATGACAACACGGAATAATCAGCCACCACACATACAAGCACTTGCAAACTACTTCTGTTTTGTCAACTTCACCCTGAAGTACATTTATAGAATTATTTAGCATATAGTTGACCATCATTTATTTGTATGACACATTTCTCGATCAGTAGCCATTGTAGAGTGTCATATATGGATGGGAAAACAAGGTAAACTAGATGTGCAAATCAATGAGAGGAACCCCTGGGAACATCAGCTGCATAATCAGGATGCAGGACTTGACCCTGCCTGCGTCCAACCTGTCAATGCATGCCAGTGGAAAAGTGGTATTGTGTTTTAAGCCAGAGAATTATTTCAGCATACTCACTATGATGCACTCAGATAATGCCCTTTTCACTGTGGTAAGTTTCTCTCTCTTTCTCCCCCTCTCACTTTCTCTCCCTTGTTTCTATCCTCAAAGCTTTGGACTGCATCACTCAGTTTCTTTTTATTTATTGTTTTATGATATGTCTCTCTGAATGGTTATTTGGCCTAGTGGGATATGCTGCATTACTTTGTTGTAGGAATGAGTGATTCATTATTTTATTTATGTTGACACTGGGTATGTTGATGAAATGATAAATGTGATGTAAAATATCAATAGCAACAACAAAATATATAACAAAGTGGTCATTCAAGTTGAATGACTATTACAGTTAATTAAGCAGAAGTTAATTTAATGTGTGCTTATTGATTATTGAGATACCCATTACTGCAATGGGGCCATGGAATAAATTCATAGTGCAATTGTTCTTAAATCTGTGTAGTGTGTGGATTTTTTTTTACAATACTTTTTCTAGCTTAAGCCTAAAAAGGATTTTGTATCCTGGGAGATACAAAAATTTAAGAGGCTGTGGAGAGGAGCAATGAGTGAGTCAGTCAAATATGTGTGAAAAATATTGAAAAGGGGGTCCCTGCAAATCACCCCGCGCACATCCGTGTACCACATGAGAAGCATATTTAGCACTTACAGTATAAAGCGGCAAAAGCAAAATGAATATCATAAAACTTGCTTTGGCGGCCATAAATGTTCAATGCAGGAAAACCCCTGCACAGAAATGACAAACTTCAGCTTTAAATGTGTATAACTCTAAAACATAATGCTACTATGTTTTGGTCGTGCTGTCTTTGGTTGCAAAGGACTGCTATGAACCAATGTAAAAAAAAAAAAAAAAAAAAAAAAAAAAAAAATACACATATAAAACAGCACCATCACTATTTGAAAAAAGTCATTTTTGATCAAACCTAGACAAGCCCCATTTCCAGCAACCATCACTCCAACACCTTATCCTTGAGTAATCATGCTACATTGCTAATTTGGTACTAGAAAATCACTTGCCATTATATCAAACACTGCTGAAAGCTATTTGGTTCGTTAAATGAAGCTTAGCATTGTCTTTGTGTTTGTTTTTGAGTTGCCACAGTATGCAATAGACTGGCATATCTTAAGGTCAATATTAGGTCAAAAATGTCAAAAAAGAAACAGCTTTATCTAGAAACTTGTCAGTCAATCATTGATTTGAGGAATGAAGGCTATACAATGCTTGAAATTGCCCAAAAACTGAAGATTTCATACAAAGGTATACACTACAGTCTTCAAAGACAAAGGGCAACTGGCTCTAACAAGGATAGAAAGAGATGTGGAAGGCCCAGATGTACAACTAAACAAGAGGATAAGTACATCAGAGTCTCTAGTTTGAGAAATAGATGCTTACATGTCCTCAGCTGACAGCTTTATTGAATTCTACCAGCTCAACACCAGTTTCATGAACACCAGTAAAGAGAAGACTCATGGTTGCAGGCCTTATGGGAAGAATTGCAAAGGAAAAGCCACTTTTGAAACAGAAAAACTAAAAGTTAGAGTGGGCAAAGAAACACAGACATTGGACAACAGAACTGGAAAAGAGTGTTATGGATCTTAACCCCGTTGAGCTTTTGTGGGATCAGCAAGACTGTAAGGTGCGTGAGAAGTGCCTGACAAGACAGCCACATCTATGGTAAGTTCTACAGGAAGTGTGGGGTGAAACGTTACCTGAGTATCTGGACAAACTGACAGCTAGAATGCCAAGGATCTGCAAAGCTGTCATTGCTCCATGTGGAGGATTTTTTGATGAGAACTCTTCTCATTCTGATTTTTTTTTTTTGTGTGTGTGTGTGTGTGTGTGTGTGTGTGTTTGTATATATATATATATACATATTACCTAGCTAAAATAATATATAGGATATAGTATAAATATTTAATATTTACAAAAAATAATTAGTTTTGCAATTATTTTTGTACAATTATTTCCATGTGTAACTGGTAGGTTTTGCTAATGTATATTCTTAAAATTGCAGTCTGAAGCTATGTTCAGACTGTCCAATATTTTTGTGCATATCCGATTTTTGAATCCGATCATATTTAGAAAGTCTAAATTACAAAAAAAAATCACATGAAATACAATTTTTACAAATCTGTTTCAAGCTACATTCATATGTGGTTTGAAACCCTATTTAAATCACATTTCTAGAAATCTGTTTCAGTCTGACCGCTCTGATCAGATTTCAAGTAGCTTTTTTCAAGTAGGAAACATGCTGGCAGTGGTGGTTGAAATAAGCAGTGTGGTGGCAGAGTGTAGGTCTAGTTGAGAATATTATTAATGGAATCTTCCCGTGTGCATTGTTAAGTTCAACAGCCACATCGTTTTATCACAGGTGGCTACCACACGAGTCTGTCTGGAGGACACAGCATTTTGAACTATATATGATGGCAGGGCCGGAGTGGCAATAGGGAAGATCGGGAGAATTCCCGCTGGGCCGGTCAAAAATTGGGCAGGTTAGGTCCGCATGTTGATTGACAAACTTTCATCTTATGTCGCATAACAATTGCCAACAATCCGTAACATCCGGTATTTAAAGGATCAGAATTGCGTTCCGTATTATAGCGGACGCAGTCTGTATTTTATCATCTCACACCCAAACAAATGAGAGAGTAGCCTGTGAGAGACAAAACTGATGTTGCGCCGCTTCACTTGACAGCGAGGGAAGGATCATGGAAGATCCATCGAGAACAGATAGGCTACACATCTGAATGGATGAACGTGCTTCAGGTAGCCTACAAGTTTAATTCTGACTGCAGTCTCACAATCTCAATTAATTAATCTCTGAAATCCTTTTCCCTAGCAGTGCAGAACGATAATAGCAAAATTATTTTTTGTCACAAAATAACAGAATACTTCAAGAGTAAATGAATACAGATGCAACAGCACTACACGGTACGAAAATAATGGGACTTTACAGCTCTCAAAAGATTAAACTCAATGAAACACACTGCACAGAGTGCCTTCAATGTTGTATAATGCGATAAAACTCTCTTAAAGAGACAGTAACCATTTTGCCTTTGTCCTGAACATTTACATTCCAAGTAAAAGAAAAGTACAACTGTGTTATTTCACTCTTATCATTATAAAATGGCATGTTTTTGAATGGCATGTAAAAATGTAAAAACAATCACTCAACCTTAATAGTTTCACTGGATCTGTTGCTATTTTAATTATCTAAAATACAAGGCACTGACCATTTAAAGTGTGAGCCTGTCTTGAATCTTGAAAGAGTTATAAACATTTACAGTTCTATAGTGTTATTATGTGCCTAGATAGTCTTTAAAATAAACTTAGTTTACCCAAAAATGAAATTCCTCTCATCATTTACTCACCCTCATGCCATCCCAGATGTGTATGACTTTCTGTCTTCTGCTGAACACAAATGAAGCTTTTTAGAAAGATTTCTCAGTTCTGTTGGTCCTTTCAATGCAAGTGAATGGTGATCAGAACTCAGAAGGTACAAAAATCACATAAATGCAGCATAAAAGTAATCCATACAACTCCAATGGTTTAATCTATGTCTCCAGAAGCGATATGTTAGGTGTGGGTGAGAAACAGATCAATATTTAAGTTTTTTTTTTTTTTTTTTTTTTTTTTTACTATAAATTCTCCTCCCTGCCCAGTAGGGGGCGATATGCTTATGTAAATCACCAAAAACAGAAGAAGAATTCTTAAGAAAGAAGAGTGCTTATGAAAGTGAAAGTTTCTCACTGCTTCTCATTTACTTGCATTTAATGGACCAACAATTCTTCTAAACATCTTCATTCATGTTCTGCAAAAGAAAATCATACACATCTGGGATGGCATGAGGATGAGGAAATGATCAAATATACCTTTAACATTCACTTATTTTTACAACATATACAATGATGTCTTATGACAAAGTGAAAATCTTAGTGAATGCCGTATGTGGTATAATGACATGGAGAGCTTCAGTAATTTTCAAGTAATTACATATATTGCATATTTTTGCTGTGATCTTGTTTTATTGTTATCATCTTCACCTCCAACCCCCCTTTTGGGTGTGGGCTGACATGGACATGATATCCCGGGCTGAATATGAATCCCACTCCGGCCCTGTATGATGGCAACATGAAATAAAGCGGCACGTGCTAGCCTCCTCCGTCTCTGCCGCTGCCTCATTAGGTGTAGTCTAGCACAGCAGCTACACATAAAATCTCTATTACATTCCCCTCCAATTCTTTCTATTTATTTATTTATTTATTTATTTTTATTTTTTTGCGTACTGACGCAACGTCATTACTATAGAAACCAATGCAGATATGCCAGAAAATAAAGAAAGCCATGGGACACACAAATCAGATCTGATCAGTTACAATACACAGTGCGAACATTTAATCAAAGATTAGATTTCAATCGGATTCCGTTCGGATACACAAAAAATCGGATTTAGACTGACAATCTGAACATAGCCTGACTTTCAAACATTATGATCATTCCTATGATGGGATATCCTGCATGACTTAACTTTTTAACATTAAATTGCTGGGACCAATAAACAAGATAAAAAGCAAGAATTAAATACAAAGTGCAAACAGATGAGTTAACTAGCAGTGTCTCTGTGATGTGACTGAGCCTCAGGAAGCATTAAGTAATTATTTTCAATAATGTTTACAAGTATATCTAGGCCTTTGGGAAGGATTGAAAAATGGCAGCCTTGGCTGCATGCAGCATAGCTGCTATTCACCTGCGACGCTCTACTCATCCAGCCCCTGAATGCTATCATTAGTTCCCTATCTGTCACTCACTCGACGTTGTGTCAATGTAGTGACACTAGGGGTCACTCTTGGGAGCCTTAAACACCTCTGATATTTGAAAAAAGGCCAATGGGAATTGGCGAGTGGAATTTGCATGCCACTCCCCCGGACATACGGGTATAAAAGGAGCTGGTATGCAACCACTCATTCAGATTTTCTCTTCGAAGCCGAGCGGTTCTATTCATTGAAGCAGAATTCATCCGCGAGTTCATTCACCTCATCTGCTGGATTTTATGGCGCATTTCAGCGGCTTCTCCCCCTCTGCACCCGTGGAGTGCAGAGAATGGCCCTGGGCGCTTCAGCAGAATAACAAAAAGAATATATTCTAAAAAGAGTATATTTTCATTCTAAAAGAGCAGCACACACGGAACGTCTTTTTTAAAGATACCTTTCCATTTGTGTGTTATTCCTGGTTGCGGTCTTTATCTCTCTGCTTCTGATGGCCACGATTGCTGTATTACATGTCTGGGCGCTGCCCACGCGGAGACATCGTTTGTGGATGGGTCTTGTCCTCATTACGAGAACACGATCATGGCAATGTTGCGGTCACGGCTTGCATTCGTAAGAAAGCAAGCCACCCCAGTGGCTCCCCGCCTCGGTCCTTCTACCTACGGGTATGAGGCCATGCTGGTTAGCACTGGCGATTTGGGGACATCAATGGGAGCACCTCTGCCAGGTAAATCCCCACGGACCTCCCATTCCCCAGCACGCTCACTTGCCCCGGTCGGGCTCTCAGATGAGACCGTCGGCTCGTCTGACAGCGAGATCGACCTCTTATTCGGACCCCAGGAAGATGATGAGTTATCAAGCGCAGCATCGGAGAGCGGGCTCGTCCACTCTGATGCGGACGCCTCGGCTGGGCTCTCTCCTTCGGGGGTGGTCGCCCAGTCTCAAGCCGATGCGGAGATGACGGACATGCTTTCCCGGGCAGCCGTGAGCGTCGGGCTAACCCTCGCGGCTCGATTATTGGTTCCTGGGCCCAGAGCGCTGCTCACGGCCGTACCCCGCCCTGGTCCCTTTCTTCCCAGAAGTGCATGAGGAGCTGACAAGACCATGGGGGGCACCTTTTACAGCCCGATCCCGATCTTTCAGCTCCCCCGCTCTCACTACCCTCGATGGTGGGGCGGCCAAGGTGTATTCGTTGATCCTCCAGATGGATAAGGCGCTCGCAGTGCACTTGTGCCCACAGAGCGCCGGCACCTGGCGTGGGCACCCGAAGCTCCCGTCCAGGGCCTGTAGGTTTACATCGTCCCTGATGGCTGAGGTCTATGGTGCCACTGGACAAGCCGCCTCCACCTTACACGTCATGCCTCTCCTGCAAGTTCACCAAGCCAAGGCACTAAAAGAGCTGCACAAGGGTAGTTCTGACCTGGGATTGATGCAGGAACTGCACTCGGCGACCAACCTCGTTCTCCGGGTGATGAAAGTCACGAAGCAGACGGAGACCATTCAACACATCCTGCCCCAGTGCGGCTCAAGACCCCGCACCCCATCTTCTCGTCACCAGGGGCGTCCTCCTGCAGCAACAGCACTGGCTCCGCCGCAGCCCGCCCCCGCGGCCCGGCCCCGGTGTGGAGCCAACCGCAGGAAGCAGACACCACCCGTCTCACAGCTGGCCACCATGAACCCTAGGAAAGCTTTGAAGTGCCCCTGAGATGGGCGACCCAGGGACAAGGAGATCTGCTTCTACGGAGCTGGTAGACAGATCCCCCCATGGAGGGCTGGGAGGAGAATCTTTTGTTTCATTTTTCGCCGCATGCCCAAAAGGCTGTGGTACACAAAACTTCAACAAAAGAGTGGTTTCCTTGTTTTCTGGATCACATGTCAGGTGTGCACGGCCGTCATCACGACCGCCGTCCACCGTCCCATTTTCGCAGGTTTGGCGCTCCAGCGGCGGACCCCCCGCCCCTGCGTGCCTAGCTGTGGCACAAACACACCCACACCGGGTTGGTTCCGATGGACTGCGGGGACGATGTTCCTCCTCCCCCCTCCTCGACCAATCTTATGGTGGGTATCAGGAGCCAGGTAAGTGCTTAGATGTCCCTGGACTCAGCACGACCACGGGGCTCGAGACCCTACGATGTGGTGCCTCAGGCTTCGCCCCGCCGCGAGGTCCCACCCGCCGGTACGTCCGATGTGATTATCCCCTTGGTCCGCCTCGACCGGAGTTTGGACACGTGGCTTGCGCTTTCCAACCTGTCACGATGGTTGACCCGAACCGTCCGACTCGGCTACGTGATTCAGTTCACCAGGCGCCCGCCCAGGTTCAGCGGTGTCCACTTCACCTCGGTGAAGGGCGAGAGCGCTGCTACCTTGTGAGCGGAGATTGCGACCCTTCTGCGCAAGGGCGCGATAGAGCCTGTCCCTTCAGCCGAGATGAAGAAAGGGTTTTACAGCCCTTACTTCATCTTACCGAAGAAAGGTGGTGGGTTGTGGCCAATCTTGGACCTGCGAGTTCTGAACCGGGCCTTGCACAGACTCCCGTTCAAGATGCTGACGCAAAAATACATTTTATTCAGCGTCCGGCATCAAGATTGGTTCGCGGTGGTAGACCTGAAGGATGCGTAGTTCCATGTCTCAGTTTTACCTCGACACAGACCCTTCCTGCGGTTTGCTTTCGAGGGCCGGGCATACCAGTACAAGGTCCTCCCCTTCGGCCTGTCATTGTCCCCTCGTGTCTTCACGAAGGTCACAGAGGCAGCCCTTGCCCCGCTAAGGGAAGTGGACGTCTGCATACTCAACTACCTCTAAGACTGGCTGATCCTAGCTCACTCTCGAGAGTTACTGTGCGCACACAGGGACCTAGTGCTCAGGCACTCAAGCCTTCTAGGGCTTCAGGTAAACTGGGAAAAGAGCAAGCTCTCCCCGGTTCAGAGCATCTCTTTTCTCAGCTTGGAGTTGGACTCAGTCTCGATAACGCCACGCCTCACGAACGAGCACGCACAGTCGGTGCTGAACTGTCTGAAGGTGTTCAGACAGAAGACAGCGGTTCCACTGAAACATATTCAGAGGCTCCTGGGGCATATGGCATCCTCTGCGGTTGCCACACCGCTCAGGTTGATGCATATGAGACCGCTTCAGCACTGGCTTCATGCCTGAGATGGGCATGGCACCGCAGGACACATCACGTTGTCATCACACCGATCTGTCACCACCTCTTCAGCCCTTGGAACGACCTAGCATTTCTACGGGCAGGTGTTCCCCTAGAGCAGGTCTCCAGGCATGTCGTGGTTATGACAGACGCCTCCAAGATGGGCTGGGGTGCCGTATGCAACAGGCATACAGCCACCAGCTCCTGGACTGGCCCACGGCTGCAATGGTACATCAACTGCCTTGAGTTGTTGGCAGTACTGCTCGCCCTGCGGAGGTTCCGGCCGCTGATCAAGGGCAAGCATGTGTTGGTCTGGACGGACAACATGGTGACAGTAGCATACATCAACCGTCAAGGCGGTCTACGCTCCTGTTGCATGTCACAACTCGCCAGCCGTATCCTCCTCTGCAGTCAGCAGCGCCTCAAGTCGCTACGAGCCACTCACAACCCGGGCGACCTCAACACTGCAGCGGACGTGCTGTCACGACAGGTTACGTTCAGGGGAGAGTGGAGACTCCACCCCCAGGCGGTCCAGCTGATCTGTAGTAGATTCGGTTGAGCACAGGTAGACCTGTTTGCTTCCCGGGAATCCTCCCACTGCCCGCTTTGGTAAGCCCTGACCAAGGCACCCCTCGGTATAGACACAATGGCACACATTTTGCCTCCTGGACTATGCAAATACCCATTTCCCCCAGTGAGCCTACTTGCACAGATCCTGTGCAAGGTCAGGGAGGATGAGGAGCAGGTTGTCCTAGTAGCACCCTACTTGCCCACCCAGACGTGGTTCTCGGACCTCACACTCCTCGCGACAGCCCCCCCCGGAGAATTCCCCTGAGGAAGGACCTTCTTTCTCAGGGAC
Organism: Myxocyprinus asiaticus; assembly: GCF_019703515.2. NCBI lineage: Eukaryota > Metazoa > Chordata > Actinopteri > Cypriniformes > Catostomidae > Myxocyprinus > Myxocyprinus asiaticus. Next base: position 45,930,191 of record NC_059344.1, read on the forward strand.
GGGGCACCATCTGGCACCCACGACCAGACCTCTGGAATCTCCACTTCTGGCCCTTGAATGGGATGTGGAAGACCTAAGTGGCCACCACCCGTGGTGGTAGACACGATCACTCAGGCTAGGGCTCCATCTACGAGGCGCCTGTATGCTCTGAAGTGGCGTCTGTTCGCTAAGTGGTGTTCTTCCCGACGTGAAGACCCCCAGAGATGCGCAGTTGGATCTGTGCATTCCTTCCTGCAGGAGAGGCTGGAGGGGCGGCTGTCCCCCTCCACCTTGAAGGTGTATGTAGCCACTATAGCGGCACACCACGACACAGTGGATGGTAAGTCCTTAGGGAAGCACGACCTGATCATTAGGTTCCTGAGAGGCGCTAGGAGGTTGAATCCCTCCAGACAGCATCTTATCCCCTCATGGGACCTCTCTGTAGTCCTTCAAGCCCCCTTTGAGCCCCTGGAGTCAGCTGAGTTTAAGGCACTCACTTTGAAGACTGCCCTCCTGACTGCGTTCACTTCCATCAAGAGGGTAGGGGACATGCAGTTCGGTCCGGGCTACTCTCACGTGATCCTGAGACCCCAACCAGGCTATGTGCCCAAGGTTCCCACGACCCCGTTTAGGGTTCAGGTGGTGAACCTGCAAGCGCTGCCCCAGGAGGAGGCAGACCCAGCTTTGGCACTGCTGTGTCCGGTGCGTGCTTTACGCATCTATTTGGATCGCACGCAGAGTTTTGGAAGCTCTGAGCAGCTCTTTGTCTGCTCTGGTGGACAGCGGAAAGGAAGTGCTGTCTCCAAACAGAGTATCGCCCACTGGGTGATTGACACCATCGTGATGGCATATCACGCTCAGGACGTGCCACCCCCCGTGGTGCTACGAGTGTAGCAGTCTCCTGGGCCCTGACCAGTGGCACCTCTTTGGCAGACATCTGCAGAGCAGCTGGTTTGGGGACACCCAACACCTTTGCGAGGTTCTATAATCTCCGGGTTGAGCCAATTTCGTCCCGTGTGTTGTCAGGTCTGAACAGGTAAGTTCCGGGACAGCTGGCCAGGTGTACCACTTGCGTATACCACCTTTCCCCTCCCATGAGGTGAAGACGTGCGTCTTTGACTCCCAATCGTGTTCACAAGTTGTGATCCCTGGATGATTTTCATCCTTAGCTCTGTGGCAGACGAGTTTGCGGAGAAACTCGCTGCCAGCCCAGTACATGTGCTAACTAAGGCCTGTACTGGGGTAGGTGCTCCACATGCGCTGGTTCCCCTTAGGTGACCCTATGTGATATATCTTCCTCTAAATCGTTTCCCTGTCAGTGAACTGCATTTTCCTTGGGCAGAGGCCCCTCTGCCCCTGGTCACCATGCTTGTAGAAACTCCTCCCCCCTCAGGTAGGACCTACCAGGCGACTTCTCCACATGACATCATTCCGTCAAGACTCAGTAAGACCATGTGACGTATTTCCACTCGAAATACCCCCCCCCCCCTTCTCTGGGCGGGGTGTTGTCTCTGCGGTGTCTTCCCCTTGGGTGTGACACCCCCCCCCCCCCCCCCCGACGTAGACATTTATGGCCCCCAGTCGGTTAACAAATTCTACTCTTTTTGGGGAGAAAAAAGAGGAAAAGTGGCCACGGCTGGGCTAGCCTGTCCCTATTTGTTGGGCAGTCAACTTGTTCCCGAAGGACCATTCGATGCTCATAAGAGCGTTGGGGGAGGTTACGTGACAGCCTGGTGCGCTGGCTACGAGGCACACAGAGGTCTGCCCGTCTCGCACCGCTAGTCCATGTAACACAGTTCAGTAGTCGTGGTGTTTTGTATAGGGACCCCTAATGTCACTACATCGACACAACATCGAGTGACAGATAGGGAACGTCCTGGTTACTTTTGTAACCTCCGTTCCCTGATGGGGGAACGAGACTTTGTGTCCCTCTTGCTACAACGCTGAACTACCCGCTGAAATGGCCGGGACCTGGTCTCGGCTCCTCAGCACAAAACCTGAATGAGTGGTTGCATACCAGCTCCTTTTATACCCGTATGTCTGGGGGAGTGGCATGCAAATTCCACTTGCCTATTCCCATTGGCCTTTTTCAAAGATCAGAGGTGTTTAGGGCTCCCAAGAGTGACCCCTAGTGTCACTATATCAACACAACGTCTCGTTCCCTCCATCAGGGAATGGAGGTTACGAAAGTAACCAGGACGTTTTGCTTATTTTAACCAATCTGTGAATGTGTTTGAAGGTTTCACATGGTGAAGTCTGTGTAGACTTGCAATCATTTCTAGTGTACCTTCAGCTTTTAATGTAACTGTGGAGATTTTATTGGGGTTGTATTTTATTATATCCAGTTATGAGTAACATTTACTGAGACAACTACATGTAGGTCTATTTTAAGTACATTTTCTGTAACATAGCATTTTCTTAACTTCTTTCACAAAATTTAGATGTTGGCTCCACTTATAACCTGTGGTGTTTTTTCACTGGCATTTCCTACACCCACATCCAATAAGGCAGCATCCTACTCTCAGCCCAAATGAAAGTCTTTGTGGTCTAGACATTGTACTGCTACAATTGAAAATTATGAAGATTACATACCAACAGGCATAGATATTTTGTCGGGGAGATAAGAGGGGAATTGTGGGAAATCTGAGACTGGGGATCATAAAAACAAATGAGGATTTCAGAAAAAAACACAAAAAGACACACACAGAAAGAGTTTGACATAAATCTTAAGGCCCTGAACGGCAGGATGCTGGAGACATGGTGTCTGCACCCAAAAGACGGGTTAATAAAGTAGAAAATGCTTAACCGATGTGAGCTCTCCCAGAGAGTCCAGGTGCGACTGCTGTGGCATGTCCATGTTCTCCTTATTATTTGCAGTATCTTTCAAATGTCATTTATAAATCTGTTAGCTTGATAAATCTTTTCAGGAAGCATACATGTACCACGAAAGTCAAGGGAAATGTCAGGGAGAAAGTGAGTGAAGGATGAAATTTGGTGCTCTCTTTCTCCTATCAGGGCAAGAAAGAGTTATGAGAGACTGAATCAGGAGAGGACCATTGTGGATGTGTTCAGATGCTTCCTGAACATTAACATACCTGGCAAAATAATCCAGAAATTGTTTTTTCTGTGCCAGGAGTCTGGTTTCTCACTCTTGCTTAGCTTTCATGTTGACAAGTGTCTATATTTAGAGAACAGTCTCTCAATTCCAAATACATTCCCTCACTATCTATTCAATCATTTGTAACCTGTTTCCTGGGAACACTGAAAATGTAACTATTTAGGTGTAAATCATCGGATCCTCTAATCAACACCAGCGTTCCAATGCCCCTCTGCTCTGCTTTCATTCTCCTTATGTCTTAACCACTCTCTCTGTCTTTGATTATCTCTCTCTATCTCAGTCTCATTCTCTCTCCCAAGTTTGATTGGAGAGACAGTTGATTTCAAAGTGAGGCATGACAGATGTTGCTACAAATTGATTGCTCAGATTTAAAGCCAGACTGTAACAGTCATAATTAAAGCGAACCATTTAAATGAAAGGAAGAGGCCACAATACTTTTCAGGGGGGTTTAAAAGTCCAGAGCTGATAATTACCCTCCTTACTCAATTTACCCATGTTGGAGAATTTTTTAAATTTTTTTTTGTTCTTTTTTTTTTGAAACAAGTATCTTTATGATTGCGATTTCCATTAATAAATAAACAGAAGCTCAGACAGGTTTAAACCAGCTTAAATCACAAAAAGGTCTTAACTGGTTTTAGTGGGCATTGCTGTTGATGGCACACACTACATCTGATTTATAGAGCAGAACTTCAGCTCTGATTGATTGTATTAGTGACAAAAATGGCCAGGAATAAAAAACTTACACAAAGTGAAAAAAAAAAAAAAAAAAAAAAAGTAAAGAAATAACATTCAGAGCTTTACTAAAACATTTGGGGCTTTAGCTCTGAAAACCCACCCTTTAACACCCATTTTCCTAATTTACAGTTGTGTGTGCTGTAATGTTTATTTCTTCATTTTAGGTAGAAATGTTTTTGCTAAATTGAACCAATGCAGAACATTTAACAATACAGACAATAAAAGGGGTGAGGTAAATAAACACATGTAGGAAATGATGAAATAATGTAAAAAAAAAAAAAAAAAAGGAAAAAGAAAGTTCTGAACAAAATGCACCAACCTCTAAACTAACCTATATTAAACATTTTCTCTCTATAAAATTGCAAGTTATTAAAACATTTAAATTCTCTTTCTCTCCTTCCAACATACCTGACCTGTCCTCTCCATCCACTGCCCTCCTCCATCTCTCTTTCTGTTCTGCTGAAGCATGTTGTTGTGTGCAGGTGTAGTCTGGACGGCTGCTTCGCTGCAGATGTTAGCAGTGAGTGAGCCGCTAACACCTGTCTGCTGGCCCTCCTGCCAGAACATTCTGACAGCTCTGTCTGCTTTGACTAATGATGTGATTGATGGACAAAAAAAGAGAGAGCACAAGTACACACGCACACACACATTCTAATACACACTCTCATGTGCGGGCGGTATGAGCGCGCCATGTGCCTGATGTGGGATATGGTGTCAGTGAGCCCTCATCATGTGGCAGCTGAAGGTGTATTCTTCTGCACGCCTCATTAGTCAGTAATGGTAGAGTATGCCCCCCACATACACACACATGCTCCACCAAAAATATAAGGGGGGAAATAGAGAGGGATGATGGGACTGATCACTGGGCATACTTCACAGGGCTCTACACTTACTTTTTTTTTTAGGAGCACAGTTGACGTCCAGTTTTTTTTTAAAGATGGTAAAGTTAATGTGCGCAAAAAGGCATGAGAAAACTGAGCTCATCAATTATGACAAAATTCAGGAACATAGTGTGAGTCACGGAGTTTAAATTCTTATAAACCAAATTTTATAATTTCACTTAATTTGACAGGCTGTCTACAAAAGAACAACAGCAGCTCATGTTAACCTGCTTCATCTTGTGAACATAAATATACAAAAACAAAATGTTTAGTCTTTGATGCGTGGTCCTCTTAAATGTATTTAAGAACTCTATATTGACATCTGCACTGCTGAACACAATTAATGTTCCTGTCACACAATGTACAACAATCAGATGCTGCATATTTCTGTTGGCCAGGCTTCGTAAACTTTTAACTTTTAAAGTAAAATTTGATGCTTTTCATTTCATTCAAGCTGACTAAATGCTTGCTTGGTTGACTGAAGGGATGAAAAGCAGCCAATCACAGTGTGAAACATAACTATTGCACAGTGTAGATGCATTTGGGAGTTGTAATTTTTATTCTGACTGTACTATACAACACTTTGTGAGCTTCAATCTAGGGTCAGGAATCTGTAGGCACCTCATGATTCTATCCAATTCTGATTCTAGGAGTCACGATCCGATTTCAAAAGCTGATTTCTGATACATCTACATTTTTTTCTTATTGATTATTCTGCTTTGGCAAAGGCAAAACACAGTAACTTCACATTTTGATCAAAATTGGAGTTCTTAGACTGTAAATTGCCCTGTGACAGACAGGTCTCGCTCAACTATTAGCAAGTTTTGAGAAATTGCAGTAACTACAAAATCCACACTCAAATCAAGTAACTGTTTTGTTGGTGTATTGTGCAGCCTTTGTATGGCAGTATTGTCATCATAAAAAGTGATAAACACTGACCTCTTTACACAAGAAAATATATTAAAGAAAATAAATAGGCCTATTGGTTTTCAAAACACAATACTATTAAATTAAATAATTCAACTGATTATGTTAAATAAATGTTATATGTTTAAAGCATTGTTAATCAATTTGATTTAATAGTGTTACATTTTTAATTAGAATACATCTATCCGAGGCCTTTTGATTTTTATTTTAAATATAACTACAGGTTGGTGCTCCAGGTTGATTACATGAGATATCTGCTTCAGTGAGAGTGCAGATGTCAGCTTCTCCTTTCCTCACCACAGGTGATAAAGCGGCACAAATAGAGGGATTATTATTTAAACAATCTATCAAGCATCTTGTATGTGCTGTTCCATCTGTTTGCTGTGCGAGTAGAAGTCTCACCTGCTTAAAATTTATCTAACAAACCGTCAGGTGTGCGTACTCTTCCCGATGAGCAAAAGACCAGCAATGTGCAGCAGCAAATGAAAGAGCGCAAGAGGAGTAAAATACATTGGGAATCAGCAGATACAATTTTTTATTTGAAACTAAAATGACCCACGACTCCCGAACCACTGTCTCATTATTATTTTCAGGTGTGTTTTTTTTCCTTGTTGCACAAATTAGTGCAATAATGGTCACGAGCTTGCATTTCATGTTCTTTGTTGACATGTAGGCTAATCACAAAATCAACTCTCCCGTTGCCATATACGTGAGTTTGTGAATTAATTTCGGGATCGTAGTTTCATTAGGAGACGAATGGTGTGTGGTTGATGCGTCCAGTCTGTGATCAGTTGTGTAGGATGCGCTTGGCTTTAGGATATGCGCGTGCTTCTAACATCTGTCTCTGGTGTGCGCATAAGCTCCACTGCATTGCCGCATTCTCAGAATCGATTAATCGGAGAATCGATTTTTCCCCTACCCCTACTTCAATCGGATCACTCGCAATGGTGCGCCTAAATATTTTTTCATATAATTTTCAGTCACATTTGGGTTGCACTGTAGCACTTCAGTAACATCCTGTTCACCTATGACTACGGGACATGAAGATGATGTTCAGAATATGAATGTCAATTTTCAGACTTTTTCATAATCAATCGTCATGGAAATTAACGATCAATTAATCGATTAATAGTTAATATTGCAAAATGCACATGGAGGACTCCTTAAAAATATTCTTAGTTCAGTGTATTTAAATACATTTAGGCAACGTTTAGTTCGAATTTGGGAATTGTTTAATTACTGTTAATGAAATACAGTTAGTAGTAACTTCGATCTTAAGATAGTTAAGATATATAATTTGTTTAAATATTTGAGCTCATTAAAACGTGGCGTTGTGGATTGTAGGATATTTAGGATCTTTGGACTTATTTTTTTATTAGAAATTATGTCAAATCATAACACACAGCATAAACACAGTACAGAGCATAGGCTACCACTTATCTGGTGATAGTGTGATGTCCTTTGAATGTACCTTCATGCTTTCCCAGGTGATGGCTTACATAATGTTGGTTGGGATGAAAAGGAGATCAACAGTGCTTGTTGTCATATTGTACTTTAACACACTATCATAGTGTGTGCAGAAAACTTTAATGTTAATTTATAGAAAAACCCTCCAACATTGGCTGTGTCTCGTTTGGAAGGATGCTTCCTCCGGAGGTCGCATTTGTCAGTAGCATACTTCATCGAGGCAGCCTTATCAACGTCTGCTGTTATGATTACTAAACACATTTGTCCTGAAATTAATGAATCGACGATTGTTAAGCTTAATCGATCAAATTATTAATGACAATTAATCAATTTTTATGAATCATTAACATTCCTAGTTCAGAAGAACTTTCTTGTATCTTATCTAGCTCACAGCAAACAGACCATTGAAAGCTCTTCTGTTGTTAGATTAGTCAAATTTCTTCTTGTTTACATTTTAAATCCCGTTAACATTTTCATTATAACATTTAAAGTAAAACATATAGAAACCACAAATTATATATTAAATGCACTTATTACAAGGCTCTCTGGAATACTTGATTCTGAGTAGTCAATTCCAGCATTCTGTGGTAAATATTTTTTTTTTTTTGACCACATGTTTGACCATTGCCTCTGGCAACCTATCTCCTACACTGTGGTAGTTTCATTACTTACAAGAAGAAACCACATAGTGCTACATAGTAAAATAATGTAAACTTTAAATCAATATTTCATGTTCATTTATTTACTTATATTACTTATATGACATGTAGGCATGTAAAAACAGGAATAATGTACAGTCAGGTGGTTATCGCAAATGTACCCACAGGGTGAGGTCTTGTTTGATAATGACCGGCTATATGTATATTATCCCTAACAAATCCAACAAACCAATCGTTTCTTTTTCATGCATGCTGTGTATTCAGGCTGTAGCTCTTCACAAGATCATAGGTAGCAGTGACACAGAATGTACATAAGGAGCCAGTCACACCAAACATGTTTTGTATCAGTCTGCATTATTATTAATAATATTTTTTTTTTATTTATTTTTTTTACATGAGCTGGACAGAGGTCTTTGAACACTGTGCAGCAATTCGCTGTTTGTTTTGCAGTGGCTAGTGCTGGAGCGCCACATTTTTTAGACCCTGTTTTTCAATTTAAAGAACATTGAGACACCACAGTGCAAGAATGAATTCAGTCCTAACTCCCACTAAATCATCAAAAGTAAATATGACAGAGGAGATAAAGAATATTATAATCACAGAAATATGTGTGCAGTGCCTTTGGTGTAAGAGGCCACTTTCTCATGAAGCATTTTGTATTAATCTGTACTTACAATCTGAAAGCAGACTCTCATTGACAAACACTCTCATCATTGAGCAAAAAACTTTTTAAATTGATGTTGTGGGTCCTCACTTTCTCTTAATGTCAGAGAAGCATGGCTTGTAGATGACAAGTGATTGAAAAATGAGGTTGAAAAAGGGGATAGCATAGATGAAGACCAAAAGTGGTCTAGATGCCCACAGGAGAAAATTGGTTAGAAAATGGAAAGGAAAAAAATGGAAGAGCAATATTTTGATTAAGGAGTTGTCTCTCAAGAATCTTTGACACAGAGCGAAAATGAGATGTTTTTCATTTGAGCTTGAGATTTATGCTCTTGAAAAATGTAGAAGTGGAAGTTGAATTATGGTTTATTGGCATGCTTTGTTTTGTTTTGTTTTTTTTATAGCTGTAATTGCTATTTTTTATAAAGGCCTCAATGCTGTTTCCTTTCAGTATAATGAAGAATACATCTGCCGCATGTTAATACATGATTTAAAAGGAACATTCCCCTTGAAACAGCCCCATATACTTAAAAGAATGTAATTTATTTTGACTGAACAACAATGCGGTAACTTACTGTTGGGAAAGTGGGCATGATTCTTATCTCCTAGTAATTGGGATTCACTTTAGTTATGTCTTGAAGCATAATGCCCTAAGTGAAGTAACCATGGATACATTGGTCCCCATGCTGTTTCATTGTCATTTAACTGGGAAATATATGCTTGAATATAATGGTATGCATATCTATGTGATTGGCAAACAATTTACTTTGACAAAGTGTAGAATGGCTGCAAAAGTGTGTGGTTTTTCCAAAGTAAAAAAAAAAAAAATAAAATAAAAATTATATATATATATATATATATATATATATATATATATATATATATATATATATATATTATGGAAAACATTTATACATATAAATTATGTGATCCAAAGTGCATTTGAAAAGTGGTGAAACACTTTCTTATGATGTGTTACATTCATTCGAGCAGACAGAGAAGTAAGTTTGGAGCAGAAGAAATAGAAATAAACCTTGTGTAAATTGTCAGCTTTACGCTAAGCTAAAATGCTATTTCTAGCCATTTGACATGCACGTTACCAGGCACGATCATATTTTTTTATCAAGAAAATTCACGTTAGATCATAATTTATTTTTTTGATCTAAGGGAAACAATCGTATTCTTGATAATTTTGGTATTGTTTAATGTAAAAATATCTAAAAATCCTTAAAACAAGATCAGTTTGATTTATCTTGTTTTAGAAACAACACTGCATAAGATATTTAGGTTTTTCAGAGAATGTATTTTTAATGTGTATTTTGTCTTACTGCACTGGAGTTTTTATAGTCAAAACAAGTGAAAAAATCTGCCAGTGCTGAAGAAGTAATCCAAAGTATTTAGAATGCATTACTGAATGTATGAATGAATCTTGAGTAATCTAACGGAATACGTTACAAATTATATTTTACAGCATGTATTCTGTAATCTGAGTGGAATACATTTCAAAAAGTAATATATATATATATATATTAGCCTATTTTTAACATTTACACATTTCAATTTCATAGCAAAGTTCCATCAAACTGAACTGCGTAATCTGTAATAGAATTTAATTAATAAACTTTTATTATACAATTCAGTTTGATGGAATTTTGTTATGAAATTCCTCGTAACAAAAATCCTAATCTTAAAAATATGCAAAAATATTTTTTGAGTGTACAGTATATGAATAATGGTGTGTCTTTGTGTTGACCTTTGTCAGAAGTGAGGTTATCAGAAATTATAAACCTAGAAAATATAAGTACAAATTTAAATCAAATTAAATACAGTGAAATTTAGTATTGAAAATTTCCAGAGTTATGTGTGTACCACTTGAGGGCATTACGCTTACCACAGTTTGAGAACCACTGCTCTAGAGTTTTAGAGTTCAGCAGTGTAATTCAAGTATTGGAGGAGCCATGCCTTTCCCCTTTGCAGAGGTTTAAGGGATAAACCAGCTCCAAAGTGGCTAACCAGCCTACTGATCCTGGTCTGACAGGCTTCCTCCCCCTGGCCTGGTTCTCGCTCCTCAACCCTAGAGTCTGAACTACGAGAGAGTCAACGACCAGTAGTCTGGTCAGGCATGCACACAACTGTCAACCTTTCCACCCTCCGACCTGCACTGCTGTCACCACTCTCCATCTCCTATCCCTCTCAGGAGAGAGCATACCCAACTCTGCCACAAACAGACTGAGATATCAGAGAACACAATCACAAAAAAAAAAAAAAAAAAACCTCTTCAAAGAGACCTGTCACAGTCTATCTATAAAGATGTCACGAGAAGCTATTTTGAATGTAAGCCAGTTGTGTACTGCAGACAAAATTTAGAACAAAGGAAAGGGTGGAGTGGAGGAAAACAGAGAGAAAGACAGAGTTTGACAGATGGATGAGTGTTTTGGTTTCAACAACACTATCCTCCTCATTAGAGCCCCATTTCTGTGCCTCTCCACAGGGGACTGGTCTCCCCGCACTGTTCCACAGAGAGTTGGACGACTGGGACTCTCCTCCCCGCATCAGCAGTCCAATCTGCCTCCTGTACACATCTCCATTTAGCATGCATCTGGATCACACTCTGGATCCAGCTCTCATTATGTCTGTCTTCATATAATTTCCAGCCTGTCTTTTGCAAGTCATCATTTGACAAAATGTTTGAGGTCAGCAATAATTTATTTGCTGTTTTGAAAAGAAATTTGGCTGTTGTCACTGATCTCATAGTATTGGTGAAAATTCGCAAATTAGCATTTTAAAAATTGATAGACTAACAGCTAACATCATTTTATGTTAGTTTTAAGATTTATATTAGATAAATCAAATCAAAACAAATCTCTTTATTGTCACTCAACCATATACACAAGTGTAACAGTGGGTGAAAGTCTTGGGTGCAGTTCCAAGCAACATAGCAGTCATGACCGTGAAGAGACAGATACCAATCTAAAATAAACATCTAATTTACACATAACACAATTTACACATCTAATTTACACGTAACACAATATGCAATATACACCTAATAATATACAGTATACAATATACACAATATAAAATACACTGTATACAATACAAATACACAGTAGGCCATTAAAAATATTAGCAAAAAATAAAAAAATAAACATGAAAATATGTTATTTCCATCACTGTCATTTCCACCAGTAAAATACATTTACTGTATGTAAAGTAGACAATTTTAATCCTTTCTGAATATTCATATTGTGGTTTTTTTAGATGCTGCTCTTGTAGGATTTTTCTAAACGCCTTTATAGGACCAGTATAGGTACTGATCACAGACTTGAAATACCATTATATTATAGGAATTTCGATATTAAATAATTTAAAAAAAAAATGTCTGTTGCTCACAGGCCATATTTTTGCTCTAAGAGATTTGATCAATGCTGATAAAAAGGTTAGGGATCATTGTTGTGACTAGACAATACGTAGAAGTTCTGATTTGATCAAAGGTGATCCTTGGCTTCAAAATTTTGAGGACCACTGCTGTGTGTTTATTTCTGCCTCTAAATGCTCTACGCATTTAGAGGCAGAAATAAACACACACTGAAAACCACACACATGATCCGAAGATGGACAAACAAACTCAAACTGTTTGTTCATCTCTCTGTTTTATTGGTTGAACTATACAAATGTTGTTGCACCTCACTGTTAACCAAGTCAAAGTGCTTTCAAGGCAAGTCAGTCCACTCAGTGACCATCTTTGGAACACTCTCAGGCAGGCTGGGAAGCTATTATCAATGTAAACAAGCGACATTAATGTACAGATCCTATCTACTTGAATGGAGAAAGAATGAAATCTCCAAAATGGTTGATCAAGATTATGATCAAAGAACATATTTCAAATCAGCAGTAAAATCTGACAACATTGGTATCATAAATTGTGCTTCTGTAGCTCAGAAAAAAAAAAATAAAAAAAAAAATCTTAAGATAAGTTAAGATATTGTGCATGTACTTTCTCGAGATAACTGTGTAGAATAAAGTGTCATACTGATTAGCATTATTAATCATTATTAGAATTATAGCCATTTATTAGTATTATTGATACTTTGTATTACATTATCAAACTTATGTCTTTATGTTATGTTGTGTAAGTCAAGGCATGTCTAAAGCCTAGTGTAAGTCAAGGTTGCATATGTAAGCTTTATATATTTTCCATATGTAAGCTGTCAAGGTTGTATGTGTAAGCTTTCCTTATATGAGTTGAAGTTGCATGTTTTGATGTGTGTTTTACATTATAAGGGGAGAGGAATTTATTTTAAACTGCTATGGTATGCTTAAATACATCCTGCAAATGTAACTCCTTCAGAAAAAGATGAAAAACTGCTCTTCAGAGAAAGATGAGGAAGAAAAAGAAAAAGATGGGAAAGACACCAAAGATAATTAAAATTTTACTTTCTCTCCTATGTCTGATAGCTAACATAATTAATAAATGTACTTTTTCTTGGCAAATTTAACTGGTGTGGTTCCGTGACTTCACAACGGGGAAAAATACATACATTTAAAGTCTCCAATTTGGCGTCACGAAAAGGATCAGTGTCTTCAGGCATCTGTCTCAGAACAATCAGGTAAGAAATGTTTTGATAATTTTGAATAATCTACCTGATAATAGTCAGTGATAAGACATATTGTCTGAGAACTGCTGTAAAGAGCTGTGTTATCAATAAAGACCAGTTGGTGTTGCCAAGATTTACCAAATGCCAGACATAGCTAAATTTAAGGTTAATTTAAGTTTGATTTGGATAAGTTAGTTTGATCTGGTTGGTTGAGTTGATCTGATCAGTGAAACTCCAAATTTTTACTTAACTGGGAAATTGACCTCGGAAAAGAGGTGATTTAAAGCTATGATACAAGGTTAATAGGTCAGGTGTCATGACCGGAAAACCATAAATGGTTAGCTAGTCGAAAGGAGATTATAGACTATTGGACTTCTTGATCATATCAGTTCAGTTGGTTTTGATGTTTGTAGTTTCACTGTTTAAAGAAACAAGATAAAGGAGAAAGAAAGAATAAAAGAAAAAAGAGACAGTTAAGTTTAGTAGTCATTCGGGTGGGGTGAGACATTTGTTACACTCACAGACAGAGCTGGAAGGGAGGGAGAGGGCCCCTCCCTTACTCTGAAGGCTTTTTCTGTGACTGGCAGTCACCTCAGCCATAATATAAAAATAACGCAATAGAACAGCATAGTTAGAGAGAGTGAGACAACTTTCCCCTGCTCTTGCTATTGCCAATTGACAAAGACACACAGACCTCTCTTTCCTTATGCACACACATAGTCCGTTTGGCTTCTATAATTAGATTGGTTGCCATTTCCTTTCCTCTCTTTATGTAACGCAGTTGGTGCTCCGATCACAAAGGTTGACAAAGCAGAAAAGTCCACAGGGGCGAAACCTAAAACATCATTTTTAGGGATAAAAACTATACTTACACCACTGAAAAAAGTGAAAAGAGTGCAGCCCCTATCAGACAAGTAGCTGATTCTGATCACCAGGAATAATGGAAGTTTTCTTTTATTGTAATTAACTTTTGGAATTAGTGTCTTATCATTACAGATGGCTGAAGTAGATAGTCTACTTTTCAGAGTGATGTTCACTCACAGAGAAAAAGAAGTGATACAGAGTTTTACCAGATAGGTCATCCTACGCTCACTGGTGCCAGTAATTATTACTGATTTGTTATTTCTAATGTGGATTTAAATTTCTCTCTGGGTCAGTTGATTTCAGTTTTATACCAGTTTTATATTCTTGATTTTCAAGAATGCCATTCATGGGTTCAATACTTATGTCTAAAATTGTTATGAGGGTCTACATTTGAATCCAGCATCTAACCGATTTATTGATTTGAATAGTGCATGGAAAACTTGATGGCAAAGTTAGAGTTACCTATTGGATTGGTCACTCGCTGAAACGTATCCAGAGATCACCCTTATATTACAGAAAGGCCAGTGGGTAAACAGAGGAGACTTGAATGTCTTTGATGCTAGTTTCACTACTTTCAGTTGGATCCCCCCCCACCCCAAAAGAAAAAAGAAAAAAAAAAAAACCTAGCTCAAGAAAGTTCCAGTGCATGTAATGTTACGTTTAACTGTATAGGCTGTCATGTAATCAATCAGAAGCCTGCAACAGAATAATGACATATTTGATTGATAAATGAGTTGAATAGGATCTAAAGAATTAGAGATGAGAATACAAGGTTAAAGCAACTGTTCTAGCAAAAAGTTTACTCTTCAAGTGACATGAGAAATTAAAAGGATGTAGTGTGTTTTACTGAACAGATTATTTCAAAACTCAAGAAAATAGATTTGTTTGAATTTTTACACAAAAGTTTTGAAACACTTGACTGAAATGTTTCTCATGATCTTAAATATATTTTGATCTGAAGGCGTATGCTTAAATGTTTGAAATTAGTTTGTAGACAAAAATATAACTGTGCCACCATATTCATTTATTTCATTATAAAACTAAAATGTAATAAAAAAAGAAACGTTTTTTGAATTGATGACTTGGAACAAATAATAAAGAAAAGCAGCC
Organism: Myxocyprinus asiaticus; assembly: GCF_019703515.2. Taxonomy (NCBI): domain Eukaryota; kingdom Metazoa; phylum Chordata; class Actinopteri; order Cypriniformes; family Catostomidae; genus Myxocyprinus; species Myxocyprinus asiaticus. Next base: position 45,945,192 of record NC_059344.1, read on the forward strand.
AATAAGTGCCCAACATAGATGGGAACTCCTTCAATACTGTTTAAAAGCATCCCAGGGTGATACCTCAAGAAGTTGGTTGAGGAAATGTCAAGAGTACATGTCTGCAAATTCTAGGCAAAGGGTGACTACTTTGAAGATGCTAAAATATCAGAATCAGCTTTATTGCCAAGTATACTTACACATACAAGGAATTTGTCTTGATGACAGGAGTTTCCAGTGTACAACAATACAAAAACAATACAAAAACAGCAGCAAGACATACATAATAATAAAAAATAAAACTAATTATACACATACGTACAGACACACACATACATACATACATACATACATACACACATACACATAGGTAGTGCAAATCTAATACAATCTGTTATGTACAGTGCAAATACAAATATGTTATGTACAGTGCAAATGTTTTTTTTTTTTGTTTTTGTTTTTTTTTCAGAGGAATGAAATGGCAGAAGAGGTTGGATGTGTTGGATAAATATAAAAAAGACTACACTGTGTATTGCACATAGCTATTGCTCAATGGGGCAATTTAACTGTTCATGAGATGGATAGCCTGAGGGAAAAAACTGTTCCTGTGCCTGATGATTCTGGTGCTCAGAGCTCTGAAGCATCGGCCAGAAGGCAACAGTTCAAAAAGGTTGTGGGCAGGGTGAGTGGGGTCCAGAGAGATTTTTTCCAGCCTTTTTCCTCACTCGGGAGTGTATAGTTCTTGAAGGGGGGCAGGGGGCAACCAATAATCCTCTCAGCAGTCCAAACTGTCCTTTGTAGTCTTCTGATGTCTGATTTTGTAGCTGAACCAAACCAGACAGTTACTGAAGTGCAGAGGACAGACTCAATGACTGCTGAGTAAAACTGTATCAGCAGCGCCTGTGGCAGGTTGAATTTCCTCAGCTGGTGAAGGAAGGACAACCTCTGCTGGGCCTTTTTCACAATGGAGTCAATGTGGGTCTCCCACTTCAGGTCCTGTGAGATGGTAGTTCCCAGGAACCTTAATGACTCCACTGCTGCCACAGTGCTGTTTAGAATGGTGAGGGGGGTCATTGTTGGGGTGTTTTTCCTACAGTCCACAATGATCTCCACCGTTTTGAGCGTGTCCAGCTCAAGGTTGTTTTGACTGCAGCTGTTCAACCTCCCTTCTGTATGCAGACTCATCGTCATCTCGGATGAGGCCAATGACAGTGGTGTCGTCTGCAAACTTCAGGAGATTGACAGAGGGGTCCTTGGCGATGCAGTCATTGGTGTAGAGGGAGAAGAGTAGTAGGGAGAGCACACATCCCTGGGGGGCACCAGTGCTGATTGTACAGGTGCTAGAAGTGAGTTTCCCCTGTCTCACAAGTGCTGCCTGTCTGTCAGAAAGCTGGTAATCCACTGACAGATAGACTTGGGAACAGAGATTTGGTGTAATTTATTCTGGAGTATAGCTGTGATGATGGTGTTGAAAGCTGAACTGAAGTCCAAAAAGGATCCTTGCATATGTCCCTGGTCTGTCCAGATGTTGCAGGATATGATGCAATCCTGTGTTGACTAAATCATCCACAGACCTGTTTGCTCGATAAGCAAATTGAAGGGGACCTAGAAAGGGTCCAGTGATGTTCTTCAGGTGGGCCAACACCAGTCTCTCAAATGATTTCATGACCACAGACGTCAGGGCGACAGGTCTGTAGTCATTAAGTCCTGTGATTTTTAGTTTCTTTGGGACAGGAATAATGATTGAACATTTGAAGCAGCATGGGACTTCACACTGCTCCAGTGATCTATTGAAGATCTGTGTGAAGATGGTGGCCAGCTGGTTAGCACAGGATCGAAGACACGCTGGTGAGACGCCATCTGGGCCTGAAGCCTTCCTTGTCTTTTGTTTCCGAAAGACTTGTCTCACATCATCTTCACAGATCTTAAGTGCAGTTTGAGTAGCAGGAGGGGGGAGGAGGGGGGTTACAGGAGGTGTTGGTGTTAGTGTGAAGTGAAGGTCAGAGTGGGTGTGGGGTGTGAGATTGGGCCTTTCAAATCTGCAGTAGAACACATTCAGGTCGTCAGCCAGTTGTTGGTTCCCTACAGGGTTGGGGTTAGGAGTCCTGTAATCTGTGAGTTGTTTCATGCCACTCCACACTGATGCAGGGTCGTTAGCTGAAAACTTGTTTTTCAGCTTCTCAGGTATCTCTTTTAGCCACTCTGATTTCCCTGTTCAGTGTGTTCCTGGCCTGATTGTACAAGACTTTATCCCCACCCCTGTAAGCATCCTCTTTGGCCTGACGAAGCTGCCTGAGCTCTGCTGTAAAACACTGTTTTTCGTTGTTGAACTTTAAATAACTCCTAGTAGGAATGCACATATCCTTACAGAAACTGATATATGATGCAACAGTATCTGTGAGCTCGTCCAGGTCTCTGGCTGTAGCCTCAAAAACACTCCAGTCCATGCAATTGAAGCAGGCTTGTAGTTCCCTCTCTGCTTCATTGGTCCATCTCTTTACAGTCCTTACTACTGGCTTGGTTGATTTTAATTTCTGCCTGTAGGTTGGAAGAAGATGAACCATACAGTGGTTCACAGTTCACATATAACACAGTTTTGATTTATTTTGGATTTTGTTTAGTCACAACATAATTCCCATAGTTCCATTTATGTTATTCCATAGTTTTGATGACTTAACTATTATTCTAATATTATTAGAATAGCATTCTATGTGTTTCAAAACTTTTGACCGGTGGTGTATAAATATTAAACTTGTACACAGGGTATGATCCCTTGATGGCACAGTGACAGAATGTTTGGTATTTTAACACTGTGATAAGCTGTTTTAGTAATGCAGTCATTAAAATGCAGTCGGGCTGATTTTTTGGGGGGCAGATTCCTCTAGACCTCCCTTTCAATGATTCCAGCCTAAAAGCATCCATCCACTTCATAATATATTGTTCATCAGGTAAACTACAGTCTCGCATAGTCAGACCTATATCCACACTTTGTTTTAGGCCTGTTCCAGAACTGGAGAGTCAAATATAATATACAGTCTCAAAGTTTGTAGTAAAACAATCATAACTGTGTAATTTTAATTATGCTAACTTAAAGGAAAAAGGGTGAGGCTTGCAAGCCGCAGCACACCATCCCAACCGTGAAGCATGGGGGTGGCAGCATCATGTTGTGGGGGTGCTTTGTTGCAGGAAGGACTGGTACACTTCAAAAAATAGATGGCATCATGAGGAAGTAAAATTGTGTGGCTATAATGAAGCAACATCTCAAGACTTCAGCCAGGAAGTTAAAGCTCAATCGAAAATGGGTCTTCCAAATTGACAATGACCTCCAAAGTTGTGGCAAAATGGCTTAAGGACAACAAATTCAAGGTATTGAAGTGACCATCACAAAGCCCTGACATCAATCTGATAGAAAATACGTGGGCAGAACTGAAAAAGCGTGTGCGAGCAATGAGACCTGCAAACCTGACTCAGTTACACCAGTTCTGTCTGGAGGAATAGGCCAAAATTCCAGCAATTTATTGTGAGAAGCGTGTGGAAGTCTACACAAAATGTTTGACCCAATTTAAACAATTTAAAGGCAATGCTGAAATAAATCATTCTCTACTAATATTATTCTGAGTTTTCACATTCTTAAAATAGTGATCCTAACTGACCAGACAAGTAATGTTTTCTATGATTAAATGTCAGGAATTGTGAAAAACTGAGTTTAAATGTATTTGTCTAAGGTGTATGTAAATGTTCTGACTTCAGCTGTAGGGCTGTTTTGAGGTGAATGTTGCTGTTAAATCATGTGCTAACACATGGCAAACTTATACTTCATTGTATTGTAAGGAAACAGCATTGACCTTTACAAAAAACAAAAACAAGAGTATGACAACAACAATGTTTATGATGACTCTTATTTGATATATTAGTTTAGTAATACCCGCACCTTTTTACCCACAATAATATTAAAATAAGATCATTGTTTCCCACAGGATTTGTTTGAGACTGTGGTGGGTGGACCCTCCACATTTTACATTTAAATGCATCAATCTGGTGCAATTTCAGAGCAAAATTAAGAGGCTAGATCTATGAATAACTTTGTGCTCTTGTAAACAATTTTGTGCTTTAGTAGTAATTTAATCAAGATGGTAACTAACCACAAGAGGAATGTTCCGTTTTCAGTCAGGGACTGTAAAGACTGTAAGCCCCTGTGTCATTGCCCACATAGGGCTTCAGCCACCCCTTGAATTCAGGGATTAACTCCCAATCTTTTCTATACTTTTGGGAGTATATTTTTAAGTGTGACATGTTAGCTATTTTTTTAAAGTGTGTGTAATGTCCAAGGCTGTGTGTATCTGTATATATATTTTCATTTTGATTATGTGTATATAAGTTTAATAAGGTTTAAAGTTTATTATTATGTGTTTGAATAAAGTACAATGTACTGACTTGTCTAAATAAATTATCTGAATTCAAAGAGTTCAGAAATGGGAATGAACTAAACACTTGTGATAGTGAGTGATAAGACAGTGATAAGCACATGAGAAGAATACAAATCTAATTAAACTGTCAAATTAAATTGCTTAAATTAAAACAAATAGGAGCAAACAATACAGATTGGTGATTGGTCCTTAGCAACACTGTTTTCACATGCGCAGATCATTCACATCTATGTCAGCTGCTGTGTGGTTAGGGTTGGGGAGTAACGGAATACATGTAATGGGATTACGTATTTAAAATACAAAATATAAGTAACTGTATTCCACTACAGTTACAGTTTAAATAACTGGTAATTAGAATACAGTTACATTCAAAAAGTATTTGTATTACTGAATAGATTACTTTGCATTTTATTGTCATTTGTTACATTTCATATTTAGTCCTTTCAGATAGAAAACATTTATACATATAAATGATGTGATCCAAAGTGCATTTGAATAGCAGTGAAACACTTTCTTATGATGTGCTACATTCATACAAGCAGACAGAGAATTAAGTTTGAAGTAAGTTTGGAGCAGAAGAAAAGTAAGACCTTTGATATTAGGGCAAAAATTGTATTCTTGATAAAAAAAAAAAAAAAAAATATTGTTTACCTGTAAAAATATCTAAAAATCCTTAAAACAGGGGTCTGGGTAGCTCAGCGATTAAAGACGCTGACTACCACCCTTGGAGTCGTGAGTTCGAATCCAGGACATGCTGAGTGACTCCAACAAGGTCTCCTAAGCAACCAAATTGGCCCAGTTGCTAGGGAGGGTAGAGTCACATGGGGTAACCTCCTCGTGGTCGCTATAATGTGGTTCTCACTCTCGGTGGGGTGCGTGGTGAGTTTTGCGTGGATGCCGCGGAGAGTAGCGTGAAGCCTCCACATGTGCTATGTCTCGGCGGGTAACGCGCTAAACAAGCCACGTGATAAAAGGTACGGATTGACGGTCTCAGATGCGGAGGCAACCGAGATTCATCCTCTGCCACCCGGATTGAGGCGAGTCACTACACCACCACGAGGACTTGGAGCGCATTGGGAATTGGGCATTCCAAATTGGGGAGAAAAGGGAAGGAAAAAAAATAAAATAAAAATCCTTAAAACAAGATAAATTTGATTAATTTTGTTTTAGAAACAACACTGCATAAGATATTTAGGTTTTTCAGAGAATGAATTTTTAATGTGTATTTTGTCTTATATGTACTGGCAGAGTTTTTATAGTCAAAACAAGTGAAACATTTTAGAATACGTAATATTTAGAATACGTTATTGACCTTGAGTAATCTAATGCAATACGTTACAAATTACATTTCACAGCATGTATTCTGTAATCTGTAGTGGAATACATTTAAAAAGTAACCCTCCCAACACTGTGCTGTCAACTGAATGTGCTGCTTCTCTCTGCCACTCACTGAACAGTGTAGACGCAGAGAGGTGTGCCTGCGGCGGAAAAGCAAGACCTCATGCTCACAGGGCAGTACTGGTGACTCTGGAAAATAGCTAAGGTTTGTCCAAAAAGTTGCTAGATTTGTTGCTAGGTGCTTTTTGGGAAAAAAAGTCACTAAAGGGGTCTGAAAAGTCGCTAAATCTAGCGACAAAGATGCTAAATTGGCAACACTGTCAGTTAACATAAGAGTGTAGACTGACAGATAATGTTGTTAGCTAACGTTAACGTTAAGTTAGAGATATTTTATGTTATTATGAGAAGTGTAAAATTATTTTTGGTTCATTATGAAACTGTGGTGGGAAAAAATAGGTAATTAATGGGAAACGTGGTAAAATCCTACATTTTCTTTGTTTTATTAACATTTTCAGGTTGTAAAACAATCTCAGATCTGACATCCCCCAAACACCTTTGCAGTGCACAAGAATACATTTTCAGGTGTAACTAAAAGAAGTGTTGAGAGACATATCATTCCTTAACAGCACCCTGCAGCAGTGCTTTGCTGAGCACTTAAAACGAGATGTCTTTGTGATCAGCAGTAATTCCCGATAGTGAAGGAGCCTTGCCGGCTGTAATTCAGTATGCAAAGTCCTTGTCAAACAAGCCAGGATTGAGAGGCTACCAATTACAGCGACAGCATGAGAGAGATGTTTATCAGCTCACAGACTTAGTTCATCTGCATGGCCATGGAAGTGCTTTATTGATTGGCTATTGGGTAGCTAATAACATGGGTTATCTACATGCAGCAAGAGACAAGTACTGCTCTGTACGAAGCAGCTGGATGAGGATTTGATATGGTCCTCAGTCCACCTTGGCAAAACAGGAAGGTTGGAGTGCTCAGAGGGGATGGGGAAGTGGCAGTGTGTAGCCAACATAATCTTTTAGTGCATCTGGCACAGAATGTTTTTTTTTTTTTTAATTTCTGCAAAAAATAGTTATTACTTGGTCATGCTTTCTCTCAGAAGGAGCACAGTAGTGATTAGTTTTTTCAACTAACATTTTTTTATTGACTCATAAACATATATCAAAAACCACAACATATATACATTGAGTCAACATTTAACCCCCACTATTACCCCTCTCCAATCACCAACCTCACCCCGACCACCAACAAACACCCCTGTGGTCACAAATAGAATAAAAACACACAAATCTCCACACACCACAATGGAAATTAGGGAGCCCCATCTGACTTCCATCCCCTTAAAATAATCTGCCTGCCAATCATAATACTAGTCAGGACCCAATTTTTTATGTGTTTGTCCCCCAAATGTATGACCGCCCCATCGCCCAGAATACAGAGTCTGGGGCAAAACGAAATTTGAGTGCCCAAAACATCACATATGAAACTCTGAACCTTCAATCAAAACTCTTGGATCTTAACACCCCCCCAAAAAACATGGGTTGTGTCTCCATCTTCTGATTGGCATCGCCAGCAGGTGGGTGTGTTTTTTAAGACCAAGCCCATACAATCTAGAGGGGGTCCAATAGAATCTATGTAAAATTTTGAATTGCATAAGGCGAACCCTTGCATCTCTAGATGCAGACTTGACATTTTTTAGAATCCTAGCCCACACTCCTTCCACCAATACCAAGTTTAAATCTTTCTCACATAATCTCTTAAGAGAAGTTGAAGTTCCATCACCCAGACTCTGAATTAGCAGTGAGTAATACACTGATGCCTCATGACCTTTCCCAAAAGCAGTAATCACATATCCCAGAGTATCTGCCGCTTTAGGGGGGGTGTATGCTACTCCCAAACACAATACAGAGCAGGTGGCACAGCTGTAAATACCTATATAATTGAGATCTGGGAATCCCAAAATGTTGAACCAACTTTTCAAAAAATCTCAACACTCCACTCTCATATAGGTCACTGAGTGTAGTAACCTCCCTCACAATCCAGTCTGACCAGCAGAAAGGGGCTTATTAATACATAATTTAGGGTTCAGCCATATGCTTGAGGCAACATTTAAATAAATGTCTGAATTAAACACTCTGGACACTTTTGCCCAGAGTGCAATTGTGAGATAATGGGGTGTAACTTAACCTCTCTGGTTAGTTTGATAGAAATGCTTTGCAATGGTAAAATAGGGGTAAGGACTTCCTGTTCAATACAAAACCAGGGAGGGGCTCTCTCAGGTGGAAGCGACCAATGAGCCTAATGCAATTCAGGGTGTCCATCTTGTGTCAAATCTGCCTTTTTATACCACACTTATATTGTCTTTTTTTTCCTTCCTCCAGCCTTTGTCAATCGGTCTATGTAACTTACTGAAGTGTAAACTGGGACATTTACCATTCCAAATAAAGGACTTCGCTATGCTATCAAATTGCTTGAAATAAGAGAGGGGAAATCTACAGGGAGAGATTGTAACAGGTAGTAAAATTTTGGAAAATAAAATTCATTTTAATATCATTAACCTTCCCAATCATAGATACATGTAATGAACCCCACCTGCCCACATCGCTAAAACCTTTTTATTAAGGGGTCAAAATTAACTAAATCGGACACATTTGCTGGGAATAAAATGCCCAAATACTTAATGCCCTGTTTGGGCCACTGGAAGGTGCCCGGCTGGAAAGCCTTTACTGGGCAGTACACTGTCAGAGCCAAAGCTTCGGATTTAAACCAATTGACTTGCCTCCACAGAATTATTAATTCATTTACTAAATTCTCAGGATACAAAGGCATAGATCTAGTAGGGAGACAAATAATAAAATATCATCTGCATAAAAACACACCTCCCGCCACCACCCCTGGAAAATCATCCTCCTTTCTTATCGCGGCTGCTAATGGTTCCAGTACCAGACAGAACAGTAAGGGGGAAAGAGGGCAACCCTGCCGGGTGCCCCTAAATTAATACATTTGTTTGTACTGCCGCTACAGGGTGTCTATATAGTAACTTAATCCATCCAATAAATGTTTTCCCGAACCCGTATATTTCCAAAACCTTAAAAAGATAATCCCATTCTACCATATCAAATGCCTTTTCGGCATCAAGTGAGATGGCAGCGACTGGAGTCTGATTATTCGCCACTGACCACATGATATTGATGAAATGCTTAATGTTATCAGAAGAGCTGCGCCCATGTTCAGTGATTCAGGCACACTAGGCAGCAACATGAAAATCACCAAATGGCTTACTCACTCCATTGTCTTTATGAAAGACAATGTTTGCTGTGGGCATGTAAATTCTCTATGGCCATCCTTAGTATCTATTCTCAGTTTGGCCGGAAACATCAGTGCAAAAGTGACCTTCCGTTGATGTAAGAGATTCTTGCATTCCCTGAATCGTTCACGTTTCTCTCTTGTCGAATTTGCAAAGTCTGGGAACAAGAAAATGCTGTGGTTCTTCCAAGAAAGCTTTCCTTTACTCCTCACCTCAAGTAACACGAGATCTTTATCAGATGATCTCAGAAATTTGGCCAGAATTTTCTTTGCTTTTGCTTTTGTGACCAGAACAGTGATATTTTTAAATTTACCTATTTCCAATGAGAAAACGGGCTTTTCGTTCACATAAAGTCAGAAAAAAACAACATATGAATCCAAAATCCTTCTTTATCTGCAGTGCGATGAAGACACCGGCTTTGTCCTTTGCCTCAGACAGCTTAGGGAAGAAGTTTTGAAGGTACCTGAGGGCTGCTGAGTCTTTATCTAGAGCTCTGACAAATTGTTTCATAAGGCCCAATTTGATGTGCAGTGGTGGCATCAGCATCTTCCGGGGTCCACCAGTGGCTCCCACTTGACATTGTTCCTCCCCACAGAGAACTCAGTCCGCTGTGGCCAGTCCCGCCTGTGGTAGTGCGCCTTGGTGTCCATGCTGTCCCAAAGGCAAAGATAGCAGGGAAACTTGATAAAACTGCCTTGGAGACTCATCAGGAATGCTACCATTTTTAAGTCTCCTATGACCTCCCAGCCATACTCATCATACTTCAAGGCATCCAGCAAGGTCATAAGCAATTAGGAAATAACACTAACTACCAAAAAAAAACAAAAAAAAAAAAAAAAACATTGTGCCTGTTATGTCGAGCAGTCTCGGAAAGAGTCCATCTAGGAATTTTACCATATCTCAGCCTTCCTCATGCTCTGAAATTCCAACAATTCGGACATTGTTTCGTCGATTATGATTCTCCAAATCGCCCAGTTTTTCCCAGACGTGCTGCAAATCCACCTTGGTCGCGAGCGGATTAGCAGCTAATTCCCTCTCCGATGACTCCAGATAATTGATCCGTTTCTCGATGTGTGACTCTCTTGTAACCATCTCAGTGAATTTTGTCTCCATGGCAGTGATCGAACATATTACAGCAAGATCCTCCAAGTCTGCAATGACTTTCGCCGGCATTGCTGACATGCTCGACAGTTGATGCTGGATCTCTCCCGCTGTACCGTCCAAACTGAGTCTCTGGTCTGCGGCCCTGTCTGGGGTATCAGCTTGAGCACTTAAGTGTCTTTTAATATCTCCAGAGCCCGAGGATTTTGAATTCTTTGACATATTGTCTTCCTAGAACATTTAAGAATCAGGGTGTATCAAATCTCACCAGATTTGGACTGACAGCCTCAGACACCATTCACTTTCATTGCTTTTTGTTTTTTCCATACAATTAAAGTCAGTGGTGACTGAGGCTAGCATTCTGCCTAAGATCTCTCTTTGTAGAAAGAAAGTCACACAATTATAACAGAATTTTTAGTTTTGGGTGGACTATCCTTTTAAATGCAGAAATAACAGTAGGGATTTGGAATATCTGACCAATATTCTGTTCTGTTATAGGCTTATTCTGTCATAATATGCTTCATTTATTATCTGTAAATCAAGCAATCTGTATGTAGGGCCACAGCTCATTGTCAACTCTGGTGCATGTATGTTAGCATGTTTATTTGGAATGTCACTCACAGGTCATGCATGCTCACTTGGGCTGAACGTGGTCATGAACATGTCAAACCCTTATGTGCCAGTTTGTGAGACTTGTCTGTAGACTGTATGTGTGTGTTTTAGTGTGTGTGTGTGTCCATGCATTAATCACAGTGACAGAACAACCCACGTTCTCTACCGGGCTATGGTCTCCAGAGAAATCTCTGTGACCTCTACTACACACACTCATACTATACTCGCACTTGGATTCTGGCCCCCACAAAAACATATCTCTATTAACTTACTCAATCTGTTTTGCCATGGACAATGGGTGTTTCCTAATGCACAACAAAGAAAAAATAAATCTGATGAATAATAGCCCATCAGAATTAAGCTTCTTGTCCCTAGTTGGATGCTCTTTTCAGGTAAAATGGAAGTGGGTTCAAAAGAGGCAGATTACTGAACCAAAGTCCAAGGTTTCTGCAATACTCTTGGGAAGAACCACGTCTCGGCACAAGATTACATTTCAGTCCAGGCTCACGTCAAACCATGCCAGGCAGGACAGGAAATTGTGTCCCTGTCACTGGTATGCTGAAGAAAAATGTAAATACCCTTCCTCGGAAAGGACACCTCATATGCACCCTGGGGTCTCATCCATAGCCCACCACCTCAGGGTGTCCATCTTGTGTCAAATCTGCCTTTGTATACCACATTTATATTGTCTTTTTTTTCCTTCCTCCAGCAGACGTCCTGTTCAGTTTGCTGAAGGAATCTACCGCTGTCCAATGTGGTTTGGAGAAGCATAGCAAAATAATAAAAAATAAATAATTAAATAAAAAGAGCATAGGGAGAGAGAGAGATGGAGTAGTGACTGAAAGGATGAGAGTATCAAGGCATGTGTTTAAATCCCCCAGAGAGTAAATACACAGAGCAATTACCATGTTAAAAACAATGAAAACAGGAGCTGCCTGTAAAAGTGGGGCCTTACGGAGGAAATGTCACTTTCTTACAGCACACCTCTCTGTCAGATGCATTTAAATACACAGGTGAAGCTAAAATAAACATCTGTAATGAAAAGAGAAAACTCACTTTATCGTGGTATTTCCCCCAAGTGCCTTGGAACTCCAGAAGCTTAAAATGTCTTCTTACACCTCAGAGGAATAGTGCAAAAGAGAAAATAAACACCTGTACAAAGTATCATTCTGCATATCAACTTCAACCTCCATTTGTGTTGCAAGGTACACACTGTGTCAGAACTGTGATTTAGGTAAACTGAATGGACCTTTTCCCATTAAAAAAAAATAGCTATCATAAACTGTGTTCATTGTTATGTAGCTGTTGGCGGTATATTATTATAAAAACGGATAGTTCTAACTCTAAATTCTGATTGCAAGAGCCATGTTCAAATTTGTAAAATGACTAAAAAAACACACATGTGAGTACACATTCTATATTAAAGGGATAGTTAATCCAAATATGTTCAGTCTATCATGTCTTCTGTGGAACACAATAGGAGATCATTTAAGGATAATCTAATCCAGTAAAATCAGACCTCTTTGGTTCTTGTGTATCTTATGACCATTAACCATATTAATCATGCCATTTGACGAGGCATCATGACGTTTGGTCAGGACATGTGCAAGAACTAATATTGGCACCTGTGCCCAGGGGTTGCATTTACCGAAAATTCTCCATCATTTACCGATTTATTTAAACATTGATGGATAATTTCAAATGCTTTCCATCATTTTAACAGATAAAAAAAAGGGAAAAAAAAGAAATAAGAAAACCACTTAAACCTGGCGCATCAGTTTTGATCTCTCACACTCCCGCGGTGTGTGTGACCTGCCCCTGTTTATTGCCAGGTATTAAGATGCGTTTAAGGCGATCCAATCACAAGTGGACAGATGCCATCGCCATTTACACCTGATCGTATACTGTATGAGTCTCATTTGTCCACATCTGTTCGGATTTCAAGTGGAGTGTCTTCATGACTGCATACATCAATCATTACAGTATGTCAGTGTGTTACTGCATGATAATAAAATGCAAAAAGTAAAAGAATAATAAAAAAGCATAAAAAAAGTCTTACTGTTTCTGCCAATTATACTTTACTCTTAGGCAAACATGAAATTTTGAGCAGAATTCTCCATTATTTTGATATCAAGCACACTGAAGTTCCGTGAAATCACTTGCTTAAATGACTGGCGTCCTGTTGCTTTGACCCCCATCATCAGCAAATGCTTTGAGAGACTAATCAGAGATTACATCTGTTCTGTGCTGCCTGCCTCACTGGAATCACTGCAGTTTGCATACCGCAACAACTGCTCCACTGATGATGCCATTGCATCTACACTACACTCTGCTCTCTCCCACCTGGAAAAAAAGAACACATATGTGAGAATGCTGTTTGTAGACTACAGCTCAGCATTCAATACCATAGTGCCCTCCAAGCTTGATGTGAAACTCCAGGCTCTGGGCTTAAACAGCTCGCTGTGCAGCTGGATCTTGAATATCCTGTCAGGTAGACACCAGGTGGTTAGAATGGGCAGCAACATCTCCTCATCACTGACCCTCAACACTGGAGCCCCGCAGGGCTGTGTTCTCAGCCCACTCCTGTATTCCCTGTACACACATGACTGTGTGGCAACTCACAGCTCCAATGCCATCATTAAGTTTGCTGATGATACGACAGTGGTAGGTCTGATCACTGACAATGATGAAACAGCCTACAGAGAGGAGGTGCACACTCTGACATGCTGGTGCACAACCTCTCCCTCAACATCAGTAAGACCAAGGAGCTTGTGGTGGACTTCAGGAGAAAAGACAGAGAACACAGCCCCATCACCATCAATGGAGCACCGATGGAGAGAGTCAGCAGCTTCAAGTTCCTCGGTGTCCACATCACTGAGGAACTCACATGGTCCGTCCACACTGAGGCCATTGTGAAGAAGGCTCACCAGCACCTCTTCTTCCTGAGACGGCTGAGGAAGTTTGGAATGAACCACCACATCCTCACAGTTCTACACCAGCACTGTAGAGAGCATCCTGACTGGCTGCATCACTGCCTGGTACGGCAACAGCACCGCCCTAAAGTGCAAAGCCTTGCAAAGGGTGGTGCGAACTGCCAGACACATCATCGGAGTTGAGCTTCCCTCCCTCCAGGACATATATACCAGGCGGTGTGTGAAAAAAGCTCGGAGGATCATCAGAGACTCCAGCCACCCAAGCCATGGGCTGCTCTCACTGCTACCATCAGGCAGGCAGTATTGCAGCATCAGGACCCACACCAGCCGACTTCATGACAGCTTCTTCCCCAAGCAATCAGACTTTTGAAGTCTTGATCTCTCACAATCAATATACATCAGCACTGCACTTTATTAATCTTATTATCTCACACTGGACTGTCATAAATTATATTCTCTCTTAACAACACACTGGCAACTGACTATCAACCAACAGCCTGAATGTCAATACAGCACAATACACACTACTGTATATACAGTATATTGTATACTGTGTATTCTATATTGTGTGTATGTGTATTCTATATTGTGTGTATTGTATACTGTACATTGTATATTATTATTATTTGTATATTGTGTTGTGTGTAATTATGTGTATATTAGATATATAAATTGTGTTGTGTAAATCTGATGTTTATTGTAAATTGGTATATGTCTCATCACTGTCATAACTGCTATGTTGCTCAGAACTGCACCCAAGACTTTCACCCACTGTTGCACTTGTGTATATGGTTGAGTGACAATAAAGTGATTTGAATTTGATTTGATATAATGGATGCTACACCCCTGAATGCAGCCTCTGTATTTATAAAATGAAAAAAGAATGATGGATAAAAAAGACCATGATGGAAATTTTACAACCCAGTCCGTCAGAGTGACAGATAAAGATTTTTTTTCTAGCGCAACCTCTGCCTGTGCCACATTGGATTTGGCACTGCTTACATAGCTTTTCAATGATTTGATGGTAAAAAATGTCATGGTTACTTGTGTAACCTCCGTTTCCTGATGGACAGAACGAGACGTTGTGTCGATGTAGTGACACTAGGGGTCACTCTTGGGAGCCTGAGACACCTCTGGTCTTGAATAAAAGGCCAATGAAAATTGGCAAGTGGTATTTGCATGCCACTCCCCCGGACATACGGTATAAAAGGAGCTGGTATGCAACCACTCATTCAGGTTTTATGCTGAGGAGCCGATATAAGGTCCGGCCATTTCAGCGGGTAGTTCAGCGTTGTGGCAGGAGGGACACAACATCTCGTTCCCTCCATCAGGGAACGGAGGTTACACAAGTAACCATGACATTCCCTATCTGTCACTCACTCGACGTTGTGTCGATGTATTGACACTAGGGGTCCCTATACGAAATGCCACAATTGGCTGAACTGTGTTACATGAACTGGCGGTGTGTGGTGGGAAGACTACTGTGTTCCTCATAGCCAGCACACCAGGCTGACACGTAACCTCCCCCAACATAGTTATGAGGGTCAAACGGCCCTTTTTGGGGACAAGTCGACTACCCAAGAGATAGAGACAGGCTTAACCCAGTCATGGCCTCTTTTCCCCTTCTCTTTTTTCCACTCCCTAAAAAAGAAGGGGGATTATCCGACTGGGCTGCCAGGTCTAGTCGGGGGGTGTCCCTCCCAAGGGGAAGACACAGCGGAGACCACACCTCGCCCAAAGAGAGGGGGGGATATTTAAGTGGAAGGATGTCACATGGTCTTTCCAACCATGTGGAGAGTCTTCAAGGTAGATCATGCCCAATGGGGGAGGAGTTACTACAAACATGGAGACTGAGGCAGAAGGGCTCTGCCCAAGGAAGACGCAGTTTGCCAACAGGGAAACTAATTAGCAGAAGATATATATCACATGGGTTTAGCCTTACAGGGAACCGCCACATGCGGAGCACCTACCCCAGAACAGGACTCTTAGTTAGCACGTGTACTGGGCCGGCAGTGAATCTCTCTGAAAACTCGACTGCCACAGGGCTCGGAGGAAGTCAACCAGGGAACAAATTTTGTGAACACTACTGGGAATTAATGGCGCACATCTTCAGCTCAAAAGGAGGTGGAAGGCTCTATGTGCAAGCGATACACCCGGCCGGCTATCCCGGGCTTATCCACTTGTGTTGCTTGCCACTACCTGGGATGAAACCGGTTCCACCCGGAGGTTGCAGAACCTTGCAAAGGTGTTGAGTGTTGCCCAGCCCGCTGCTCTGCAAATGTCTGTTAGAGAGGCACCTCTGGCCAGGGCCCAGGAAGCCGCTACACCCCTGGTAGAATGGGCTCATAGCCCTACCGGGGGTGGCATGTCCTGGGCGAGATATGCAATAGTTATGGCGTCAATGAGCCAGTGGGCGATCCTCTGCTTGGAGACAGCGCTTCCTTTCCACTGTGCACCAAAGCAGACAAAGAGCTGCTCAGAGATTCTAAAGCTCTGCGTGCAATCCAAATAGATGCGAAAAGCGTGCACCGGACACAGCAACGACAGGGCTGGGTCTGCCTCCTCCTGGGGCAGCGCTTGCAGGTTCACCACCTGGTCCCTAAAAGGAGTGGTGGGAACCTTGGGCACATAGCCCAGTCGGGGTCTCTGGATCACGTGAGAGTAACCCGGACCGAACTCCAGGCACATTTTGCTGACAGAGAACGCTTGCAGGTCACCTACCCTCTTGATAGAAGTGAACGCAGTGAGGAGGGCTGTCTTCAAGGAGAGTGCCTTAAGCTCGGCTGACTGCAAAGGCTCAAAGGGTGCTCTCTGTAGACCACAAAGAACTACAGAGAGGTCCCATGAGGGAACGAGGCGCAGTCTGGAGGGATTCAGCCTCCTGGCGCCTCTTAGGAACCTGATGATCAGGT
This sequence comes from Myxocyprinus asiaticus, assembly GCF_019703515.2. Lineage (NCBI taxonomy): Eukaryota > Metazoa > Chordata > Actinopteri > Cypriniformes > Catostomidae > Myxocyprinus > Myxocyprinus asiaticus. Next base: position 45,961,808 of record NC_059344.1, read on the forward strand.
CATGCTTCCCTAAGGACTTACCATCGACTGCGTCGTGGTGTGCTGCTATGGCGGCAACGTACACCTTCAAGGTGGAAGGGGACAGCCTCCCTTCCAACCTCTCCTGCAGGAAGGAAAGCACTGATCCAACTGCACATCTCTGGTGGTCTTCGCGTCGGGAAGAACACCACTTAGCGAACAGACGGCACTTAAAGGCATACAGGTGCCTCATAGAGGGGGCCCTAGCCTGAATGATCGTGTCTACCACCGCTTAGGTCTTCCGCATCCCGTTCAGGGGCCAGACATGGAGATTCCAGAAGTCTGGTAGCGGGTGCCAGAGGGTGCCCCTTCCCTGAGAAAGAAGGTCCTTCCTCAGGGGAATTTGCCAGGGGGGAGCTGTCGCGAGGAGTGTGAGGTCCGAGAACCATGTCTGGGTGGGCCAGTAGGGTGCTACAAGGACGACCTGCTCCTCGTCCTCCCTGACCTTGCACAGGGTCTGTGCAAGCAGGCTCACTGGGGGAAATGCATATTTGCATAGGCCAGGGGGCCAGCTGTGTGCCAGCGCGTCTATGCCGAGGGGAGCCTTGGTGAGGGCGTACCAGAGCGGGTAGTGGGAGGATTCTTGGGAGGCGAACAGATCCACCTGTGCCTGTCCGAATTGACTCCAAATCATTTGGACCACCTGAGGGTGGAGTCTCCACTCTCCCCTGAGGTTAACCTGCCGTGACAGCGTGTCCGCTGTAGTGTTGAGGTTGCCCAGAATGTGAGTGGCTTGCAGCGACTTGAAGTGCTGCTGACACCAGAGGAGTAGACGGCGGGCGAGTTGTGACATACAATGAGAGCACAGACCGCCTTGGCGGTTGACATATGCTACCATTGCCGTGTTGTCTGTCCGAACTAACATGTGCTTGCCCTGGATCAACGGCCGAAACCTCCGCAGGGCGAGCAGAATTGCTAACAACTCGAGGCAGTTGATATGCCAATGCAGTCACGGACCTGTTCAGAGGCTGGCAGCTGCGTGCCCATTGCAAACAGCGCCCCAGCCCATTTTGGAGGCGTCTGTCATGACCACGACGCACCTGGAGACCAGTTCTAGAGGAACACCTGCCCGTAGAAACAAAAGGTCGGTCCAAGGGCTGAAAAGACGGTGACAGACCGGCATGATGACCACGCGATGTGTCTCGTGGCGCCATGCCCAACTCAGGACTCGAGTCTGGAGCCAGTGCTGAAGCGGCCTCATATGCATCAATCCGAGCGGGGTGGCCACCACCGAGGATGCCATATGCCCCAGGAGCCTCTGAAAAAGTTTCAGTGGAACCGCTGTTTTCTGTTTGAACGCCTTCAAACAGGCCAGCACCGACTGGGCATGCTCGTTCGTAAGGTGCGCCGTCAAGTAGACTGAGTCCAACTCTAAACCGAGAAAAGAGATGCTCTGAACCAGGAGGAGCTTGCTCTTTTCCCTGTTGACCCAAAGCCCTAGTCAGGTGTGAGAGCACCAGGTCCCCACAGGCATCGGCCTGTGACTAGGCAATCGTCCCTGAAGGGGGAAGCCCAGCTGAGGCTTCTGCATCCGACAGGACAAGTCCAACAAGTTCTTACGAAAGCAAGCCGCGACCGCAACGTTGCCATGGTCATGTTCTCGCAATGAGAACATGAACCATCGACAAACGCTGCCTCCGTGTGGGTCACGCCCAGACACAAATTACAGCGATCATGACCATCCGAAGTTGAGAGATAACGACCGCAACCAGGAATAACAAACAATCGGAAAGGCATCTTTAAAAGACGCGTCTTTAAAAAGACGTTCTGTGTGTGCCGCTCTTTTAAAGAAATATATACTCTTTTAGAGGAGAAAAATGCTCTCAGAAAATATACTCTCTTGTTTTTCTGCCGAAGCGCCCAGGGGCGTTCTCTGCAGTGCACCAGTGCAGAGGAGGGAGAAGCCGCTGAAATGCGTCGTCAGATTCAGCAGAGGTGAATGAACAGTAGGATTCAGCTCAATGAGCATGACCATTCGGCTCTGAAGAGAAAATCTGAATGAGTGGTTGCATACCAACTCCTTTTATACCCGTATGTCCGGGGGAGTGGCATGCAAATACCACTCGCCAATTTTCATTGGCCTTTTATCAAAGACCAGAGGTGTCTCGGGCTCCCAAAAATGACCCCTAGTGTCACTACATCAACACAACGTCGAGTGAGTGACAGATAGGGAATTTTAATTCATGACACTTTTGGGTGCGTTCCTACAGGTTAAAGTGTGTCACTATCTATTGCTATTGTATTGAATTCAGCCAAAAACTAAATTAATTACATTTAAATTATCTCTTTTTGTTTGAAGCATTATAAATGTGAGTAAATGATAACAACAAATGATATTTTCATTTTTGTGTGATTTATTCCCTTAATATTTTAATTGCTATGTTGCTTGGCAACAGCAAATTCCTGAAGTTAGGTTAATGAACTACTTGGTGGAAGATTTGTTTATTCCGATTATTTATTTATTCCATTTAGCATCGTGCCTAAGAACACTCCTTACCCATGGTAAAATCACTGTAATGCACAGCCTCTTATGGCTTTAACATGTTACAGGCACAACCATTTTTTAGCTCTGCTCTTAACACTCTGTCTTTAGAAGACCTCTTACAACTGACTTATATTTGGGCACACATCTAAGTGTGCAAACGGTCAACATGCCTCCAGGTGTGTCCGGTCTCCTGGACCCCACTTTTGAGGTGCTTCCAGTGCTGGACAAGGGGGCCATTTATCAATGCAAACGTAATAACATCCATTTGAATCTAACTAAAAATCAATATTTAATTACCAAATTGTTAGTGGGAATGAAGAGGGATGGAGGAAGTCGGGGCAGGCGCATCGGGAGGGAGGCGTCAGAAGGTTCGATGGGAAGATGAGATGATTCATGGGACCATCAGAGGAGGGAGAAGCAGCAAGAAAGGGGAGGGCTGGTGGAGGACGAGTGGAGGGGGAAAACTTGGAGAGGCCCAACTCCCCTATGACCTTGACGAAGAGGGAAAAATATATATAAGAAAATAAAAGCAACTGTCAACTCCCCATTGGTCATGATCAGCCCATAAATCATGGCCAGAAAGATGGGGGGTGAATTGGGTGGGACTGGGAGGGGTCTGGGGCAAATTTCACACCTACACAATTCTTTTCATGTGCATTGCCGGAAGGATCTGTTACAATACCCATAGGGTACTTATGTGCTACGGTTAGGGTGAAAAAGACTGTATGTGTGTTTGTTTTGTTGGCTGAAAGGGTAAGAGTGAGCTCTAAAGGATCTGTTTGTGTGCATGAGATTTCGTTAACCAGTTGCCCCATTGATTTAGAGGAGGGATTTTCAAAGTCTTGGACAGTAAGCAGGTACATTCTTGACACTTATTTGAAGTTTTATCAGGTATTTTCCTCGAATGTTATATTAAAATTCATCATATTTCAGGTTTTGGAGAAATTCACCAACGCTGATCAGTAACCTTAATTTCAGTCTGACAGATTCATTTGGCCAATGCGTTATACACTGATGCGTGATTAACAGCTATAAATGTTTCTATTAATAATATGAAACCATATTCCACATTATTTTTATTAAAATACCAGATTGTTCTCATGACAATGGGATTACTTGACTGTTTTAGGTTGTTTGCTCATCTGCAACACATCTATAAAACGTTTAATCTTGGATGTCAATAAGACATTCAGCAGATGTCTTTGAAGTATTTATAATTTAGAATGTTTTTAAATCTGATCTTTAGCAGATTTTAATTTGATTGCGATGCTTTCCAGATGAAAAGATCTAAAATAGACATCTTATAGATGTACGTGTGCTATCTGAGATGGAGGCACACCGACCTGATCATGTTGAACTCATAATAATGGACACACATGATTTTATATATATTTTCAGATTTTCTGCGTCCTAGATAAACTTGTGCAGATGCTTTTCACTGAGGTGACAGAAGATGTCAGTCGCAACAGATGCTCTTAGTTGAAGGTTGTATTTGCTCACGTCACTTACATCATCAGCGAGCAACAGAATATAATTCTTACAATACGAATTTAAACATGTGTTATGCTGCATTTCCTAAAAAAAATAAAAATAAATGGCGAGCTGACTACTCGTTTCTCCCTTAATATAACACGTCAACAGTGGCAGAATCTGAATGAACAGAGGCAGAGCTTAATGGCTGTATAATAGATTTGCAAATACATAGGACACATTTTGAGCACGCAAGCAGCCTCCCTGAGCGAGAGCAGGGAAATTTCATAGAGCAATGTAGTTTATTTGAGAGCGTGCGACCAGTTTTGAGGGAGAGCAAAGGACATCCGTGCAAGCGGAGAGATTTGCGCTGGCACAACCGGTACATGGATGCGCTCTCGCAGGATTTGCATGTTGTGCTCTTGACATTAATAGTTTACACCATAGAGCTACGGTCTATTAAGCTGGATTTTGGTCTATTAAGCCAATAATTTTAATTTATCTTCAAAATACATTTTTATGTACATTTATGTATCTTTTGATTTTACTTGGTGAATTTATCATCAATCTCCACACCTCCCAGTTTGAAAACTGTGGATTTAGAGAGACATGACTGAAGGCTATGCAGTACAAGTATAGTGAGATCTGATGCAACAGTATACTGCTTAATCATTGGATCATTGAAAGGATTGATTCCAGCAAACAGATGTACTCAAAGGTGTATATGGAGAATGTTGCTACATCTATCACCATATTCTTGTTGCAGATTTAATCCTGTTGTGTCCAGTCTAGTATATTTGCATTGCACTACGTCAGAGTTTCAGACAAGGCTAAGGGTTAGCAGATGCATGTTTAGTACATACAGAATTTAGTACATACAGAATGAACAGTGAAAGTGTTTCAGAGTTAGTATAATTCCTTTCCTTTTATTAAAGTTGAAGCCTTTTATTCCTGGATTTAACTGCAAGATGTTCAACACTGGCACTTTCACAACTCTATACTTTCTATTCTTGTATGCTTATAATCGATATACATTTAATTGCTGTAAAAATTTCCAAAAGTCAAAAAGCTAACCAGTGTGTGATTTGGTACCTATTGCAGCATATTTTCACATAAAATATGTCTTTATGATATGAAGTCCAAAATTAGGACTGATAGTGATAAATGAATTGCACATACCTCTCAAAGCTAAACCTAATTGTCAATTTTACCATAATAGCAATGTTTATTTGTTACACAGGACAGCAGTTTGGTGAATCTTATCAAGTGTTCCATGCTAAAGAATCTTTTGCATGCTTAATCCTTTCGTTAAGTAAATGAAATACAAAGAAGAGAACAGTGAAATGCACACTCTTCTTATGCAGCCGTCTTTACAACAGCAGTATTGAGAAGTGTTAATCAATCTCAAATATTACAAAACAAAACGAGCAAAAAAACAAAACAAAAAATCCCATCATTTGATACAGTATATTTGTATGCATTTAGTCAATAGGTGTCACTCTTTTTATGCCTAATAATATCTAAATATTCAAATATACTTTTCTTAAAATAGAACAGTTTTCAGTTGTTGACCAGTTTCTGACCAGTGGTGCTAGGTAAGATTAGCTTGATTAAGTCTGTATAACATGCCAGTAGGAGTTGAGTATTTTATCTGCTGCAGCCCTCTGCCCCTCCCTCTCACAGATGAGTGGGGTGTGAGCTGTTTTTTTTTTTTTTTTTGACAGGGCTCCAGATTGTAAGCGCATCAGGTGACAATTAAGATGTAACAAAATAAACTGTTTGCTGTCACTTTCACTTACCCCCACTGTCTTGCCAACCTCCCAATGCCCCACAACAAAGCAGTGGTGTCAAATCTGCCTCCCTGATGTACCCCCAAGGTACCGGAAATGCTTTGTACACACATGCAAACAAACACACACATACAAACACATGCACAAACATGTCCACACACTTACGCATGCACACAAACACTTACCATGAAGCCCCTAGACACCTGAGATATGTATTTGTAGGTGGGCACCATCTGTAAAACTTGTTTTCCTTCTCAGAAGAGACCGTGACTTTCTTCACCCTACTTATCATTTCCCATTTCAAACAATCTGAAAATGGCATGCGCACACTAAATAATTAATCAGCTGCTAACATTAAACAACTGTTAACACGCTCAAATAATTAGTTATGCTTGCTTGACATGTTTGCATCTTTAATAATTGATGCATTTGTCTTAATTACCAACAACAGTATTTTGGCCCTGTTATTCCTTTTCCACTGAAATAGGAAAAAGACAATTATTCCATAAATATTAATTAGATACCCTTATTAAAATCAAGACAAAGGGGCAGGGAGAGTTACAACTGAGTATTTTCTTTGAGTTTAAACAGAGTTATAAATCTTCTTTCTCTCCCCGCCCGGACAGGTATCTTCACCACGAGACATTTTTATCTGTGGCTTTGAATAAAATATTGTCACGTTTTAATACGCGCTTTGGTATGATCACATTTGGAGAAACATTAATGCTGTCAATGGGTCGTGATGATTAATGCAATTATTATGATAATGATATTAAGCAGAATTATAAATGCATTCACATTAATCAAAGATCTTCCTCTTTGCGCCGCTGACTGTGAATTTCTTCTCAACTAAACTGAACAGAAACAAAGAACACAAAAATAAATCTTCCAAACAAAGCAATAGTGGAGATCTGCAAACTCTGTAATCATATGCATTACAGAGCTATGATGCACAACAAATTCACCTCTTTGACAGTAGTGCAGTCATAAAATAATTGTTCACAATACAAGCAGCAGCAAACTTTCCTGCAGCTCGCCAGCCATTTTGTTAAGCAGGCCTCTTTATACAGTGAAATATTTAAAATGTTTCAAGATGAGTTTTCTTTTTCTTATAACAGTGTTCGAAGAGGTGCCAATAGTGTCATATTTAAACTTTCATGTGTGGCACCTCTATGTAGTGAACAGGGGAGTGCACACAAACACTCACTTTCTCTCAGATATCAAAAATACAGCCGTCAATGTGGAAGTGGCTGACTTTGGGAGGACATTGACACTCTGAGAGAGCAGGGCAAAGTTATTTTTCTCTTTTCTTTTTTTTTTTTTTTTTTTTTTTTGCCGGTAGATTAAAAAAGCAAATGAATGACACCGCTCAACACCCCAAATCAGCCCCCACTATTAATATTTCACACTGATGGCAGCTGTTTATCACAACACAGCAGCATTAAAGACATAAAGATGCAAGCAAGAGAGAAAGAGAGGGTAGAATAGGGGGAGGGCAAGGAAGAGGGAAGAGCCAGGATATGGCATGGCCTCAAGTCTTCATTAAATATGCCCAATTTCAAAATGCTCGGCAAACAATCAAATTTACCATCACTGAAACCCTTCTAAAAGTCTTGCTATCACTTGGATTTCAGTGGAGAACCCCTATTACATCTTCTCTTGTCTGCACATAATTTTTCCCTATACACCTACCTCTACATTCCAATGAATGTGATTTTCATTATACTGTAAATTATGCATGTACGTGAGCACCAACAAGAATATCAGAATCATAATACAGATCAGAGGCAAATGAAAAACGATTTAAAGATGAAACATGTGAATCTTAAGGTCAGGAATTAACCTCATCCTTCTTATCGGTGTATTGTGCTGGATAATAGCCATTAAACATGCAGGCTATCAGTGACACTCTCAATTGGAAATGTCCATATTAGGCAATATGCAAATGCAGTTGATGGGGTATAAATTCCAGGACAAGACAGTAAGCCCGCATGGGGCAATGATTAAAACGGGGTTGTTAAAGATGGAGAGGGGGATGAAAAGTAAAAGGAGCGAAGGTGGTTAAACTGATATTATAATGAGTGACTATAGAAGGTGATGACCATCAGTTGAACCAAACCAAGTCAATGGGAAAACAAGTGCATCCTTCCTTAGAAGACAGTTAGGGCAAGGCACAGTACCCTGAATGAGCCAGCGGCATCGATAGTTGTCAGTCTAAAATGACTCTGTCTCTTAGTATGTGCTCACCACAGCACATTGGAGAACTGGAATGCATTGACTTTTCAATCTCTGAATCTTCCTTATCCCCTACACTTCATTATCATAATATGTCAAAAAGCTCAGATTTTTAACCTGTGGTAGCAACAGGAAGGTCATGGGGCAAACAGGATGAACAAACAGTAAAAAATAAACAGATAAATAAAACATGGGACATATTTGAGGGTGGTGAGCTGCTTGTAGCATGTCAGGTTTGGAAATGTCACAAAAGCATATTTATGGCATGCTTTTGAAGGACATTATTTGATCTTGACAGTCTTAATCATTCACGCTTTCCCCTCTATCTCCATTCTCTTTTCCCCTGCCCGTCATGGATTATTGGAATAGAAAAATAACAAGTGAGAAAAGTGCCCAGGAGCTGAATCAAAATGTCAGGTTTGTACTTACAGCCGTATGCGGTGAGACAGGTTCAAGGGTTTCAATTATTTGTATACGGTGCGGCCGGGCACTACACGAAAGGTTATGTCACCCCTTAGATATTTACCCCCCATTTGAATGGGCTTGATATTCAACTGCAGGCCCATTGCCACTGATATGGAACAGATCTAGCATTTCAGTGGAATGAAGACTTTGGTAGGGAACGCAGAGATTGACAAGGAGGCTTGGGGGAAAGGGGGAAGTATTGCCAGACTCTCTGTCATTGTACTCATATGTGAACAAGATGATTGCCTGGTAATGTGTGGCTGATCCGTGCAAGATTGCTCCATGTTTCGGATCCTCTGGGATGCTGGCGTGACTGTACAGCCAGAGAGGGCCTGTCATTTAAGGAACAATGGAATAATGTGCCGTTAGATCTTATGATCAAGCTCACTGATTGCTTGGTAGCTCAGCATATTTTGATTACTTTGCAATTTGATTTTACTCATTTACTATTTAAAGGGTTAGTTCACCTGAAAATGACAATTCTGTCATCACGTACCCACCCTTATGTTGTGTCAAACCCAAATGCCTTTATTGGGTCTGTGGAACACTTTATACATTTTAAAGGATGTTGACACTGCTCTTTTTTTTCATACAACGAAATTGAATGGTGACTGAGGCTGTCGGGCCAAACATCTTCTTTTGTGTTCCATGGAAGAAAAGAAAACCATGCAGGTTTGGAACAAAAAAACAAAACAAAGTAAATAATTACAGAACTATTCCTTTAAAGTAAGCCATGAAGTATTTTGCTACCTTACAACATTTACACAGACAGGGCAGTTCTTGCATTATACTGTCCCCAGCAGTATTATAGTGGTCCAGGACTTGGACCCGAGTCCGACTCGAATCGCAATATTCATGACTCGTCTAGGACTTGAACACTTATAACTCAGACTTGGACTTGAGCATTGAGTGCATTCTGACTTAGAGGAGAAGACTCGTTACAACCGCTAATTTGTTGTGCATTCTACCCAAGTTCACAACTTAAAGCATTCAGCCAATACAATAGATTAAGTTATTGTTTACAAACAAATGCTCCATTCCGCCACTTCCAGGTTCTTTTGGCAGCCGAGAACTGCGCTTAATGGGCGCGTCAATTAATTTGAACAGAAAATGCCCAAAAAAGTGTTGTTTGTGAGGTGGAAACACCAGATTATTGGAGATTTGGTCATCTTTACATTTCCATCAGGATCAGTGGATCAGGAAAAACTCAAGATTTGACAATTTATGATATTTCATGTATCACCGTCGTAATCACGACTGCTCTATTAGACCCAACTGACCCGCTGCTGCTGTTGATAGAATTGTACTTTTCACGAAGGAAGCACACAAACTCCGATCACAAATGGCTGTTTTTATTTTCTCAAGTGCAATCACTGTGACAGATATGAGGCCAGTATGACCTAATGATACATGAACAAGACCCATGTAAAATCTAACAGGAAAAAGGGGACCCCATCTCAACCAATGCAGTGCATAGGTTACTGTTTGAAAAATTATATGAGAATAAAAATTGTCATATTGCTAAAATGCAATTTATTTTATTTTTTATTTTTTTAACGCATCAACTTGTTCAATCAAAACTGGCGTCATTAAGTTTAAATATGAAATATGCTATGGAAATCAAATTACATTACTGTATGTAAGTTAATTATTTAAGCAGTAAAGACACATATTGCATGTCTGATGGTAGTTTTCACTCATATATATTTCTCAGGCTTTTTTATGTAACATTTCTCAGGCTTTAGAAGTGTGTTAAACTTGTGAGGATGGTGTAATTAATTATCAACCTGTTTCTTGTCTGACATAACCATACAGGCATAATGAACCAATTTAAAACATGTTTAGCCGATATTTCAGAAAGAACCTACATATATTCTTCTTCACTGTAAACCATAGATATATCTTTATAATAAATGTCCTTTTTAAAAACATATTTTACGACAATTATAAATCACTCTGACTTGTACATAGTTAATGGGGACTCGACTTTGCCTCAACTCTGAAACAATATTGGTGACTCGGACTTGATAATTGGCTTGGACTCGAGATCTAGTGACTTTACTACAACATTGGTCCCCAGTATCCTCATCCAGACTGATCTTACGAAAATGATAGGCTGAATTTTGTTTAGCTATAATTGGTCTGTGCTTACCAAATTTCAAAACACTGCCCCCAGTGGCTAAAGTGGTCTTTTGTTGTCCATATGGGCATTTGTGTGCTCCATTTTCCTGGTGAAATGTCCAGGGAGGGGCACCAAAGGCAAGTTGTGAAGCTGTTTTCAGCTGTACAGGATGTAATACAGAGAAGAATGCATTTATTTTTTTTAAACTGTAGCCCCCAACCCAAACTCGAGGCATAAACCTTACCATCAGTGGCGTAAAATGTTTATGTTAGATGGAAAAATGCAACCTCTGAATCACGCTCGTCACTGATTAAGCAAACACAACTAATTTCTGGGTTCAGCGTGGAATCTGAACCCGGGTCTCCCACACTGCTAATGCAAAGTGCTTCCAATTGCACCACAAGGGAAGGTAAATACACCTGAGGCTATGCAAAATGTCTGATGGGAGATGGTGCTTGTCAGTGAGTCAGCATAATGTGGCCGGTTCTAGGGTTCTGGAACTCTCGAAATAACAAGCCAACTTCCCTTGTGATCATTTTGCATCATCATATGTATCAACCCCTCTCAAAATCAGTGACAAGTCCTGCTTCATTCAGAGTAATGATGTAATAAAAAAACATAACTAAGGAGCCATTTTGGGAGCCTATACTCTTAAACCAGACCTTTTCATACATATTTTCTCAAAGTTTCTCACCTTTCAAAGACATTTTTCTTGCCTACAGCACCTTGAACATAAGGGTCTGGGCACTGATGTGATGAGGGCTATATCATCGCAAAAGACAATCATGGTGATCAGTTAGATTTAATGCTGACCCAGGTTTGAAATGATTGCAGGTGGAGCGAGTGACATTAATGGCTAGCCACAGATCCCATCTTACCTCATGAAAGTTGTTCTGTGTAAGCATCCAGCCCTACCCCTGCACCCCCTCCACCAGCCGCTCCTTGTTAAAATCTCACAGTTATTGAAAGTGATATGAAATTTCTAAATGTCATTAACTGACACCTTTTCCCCTCAGATCTATCAGCTGGGAGACAAAAAGGTCATAGCTCGGAGGTGAATATATATATATATATATATATATATCCCAGTCATGTTAATTATGGCTGTCATTAATGAGAGGAAATGGATGGCAGGGCCCACTGAAAGCCTCCATCAATCGAAGCTACGAACAGGGCCAGCAGTCGCCCAAGGTGGGACAGGGTCACCAAAGTGCCCAGAAAAAGGTGAAGGGTCTCTTGTGAGAGGTGAAGAGGGCTGGGGTTTCTCTGAGGTAAGCTTTCATTTCGTAAAGCAGCTCCATTACAAATGCAGTTACAGAAGTATTCTGTTAAATGAATGTTCTGGGTTCAATACAAGTTAAAGGGATAGTTCACCCAAAAATGAAAATTCCCTCATAACTTACCCTCATGATGTCCCTGGTGTGTATGACTTTATTTCTTCAGCAGAACACGTATGAAGAGAAATAGAAGAATATCTCAGCTCTGTGGGTCCTTAAAATGCAAGTGAATGGTAATCAGATTTTTGAAGATCCAAAAAGAACAGACAGTTAGCATAAACATCATCCATTCGACTCCATCGGTTAAATTAATGTCTTCTAAAGCAATACGATCTCTTTTGTTGCAATAAATAAATAAATAAATAAATATTTTATATATATATATATATATATATATATATATATATATATATATATATATATATATATATATATATTTAAGGATTTTAACAATAAATCATCGCTTCCGGTCAGCATCAGCATTTGCATTCACGTCACGATAGGGTGGAGTTCACGCGGTCTCTCGTGTGACGTATTCGTGTTGGCATGTTATGGTCGTAATCTCTCATTTTTCTCTTGGTTGAGACATCCAGAATAAGCACACAAATGCACCATTATGAGTAAAGAAATAGATACAAATACAGATCTAAACTAAAACCAACAAAGCTTCTGTTCAGCATTCCTCCTACTTAGTTGTGAACAGCACCACTCTTCCAGGTATGTCACACGTGCGTCAATTCTCGCTTGAATATGCCAATGTGATTACGTCACACACATACTGCTGCTGACTGGAAGCAATGATTTATAGTTAAAAAGTACTTAAATATTGATCTTTTTCACACCAAAAGTTGCGTTTGTGTGCTTATCCTGGATGTCTCAACCAAGAGAAGAATGTGAGATTGCGTCCGTAACATGTCAACGTGAATATGTCACACGAGAGACCGCATGAACTCCACTCTCTCATGACGTGAACGTGCATACTGCTGCTGACCGGAAGCGATGATTTATCATTAAAAAGTACTTAAATATTGATCTTTTTCACAACAAAAGTGACCGTGTCACTTTAGAAGACATTAATTTAAGCACTGGAGTCATATGGATGACGTTTATGCTGACTGTTTGTTCTTTTTGAAGCTTCAAAGTTCTTATCACCATCCACTTGCATTTTAAGAACTTACTGAGCTGAGATATTTTACTATTTTTCTTCAAATGTGTTCTGCTAAAGAAAGAAAGTCATACACACCTGGGATGGCATGAGGGTGAGTAAATTATGCGAATTTTCATTTATGGGTGAACTAACCCTTTAAGCTCATTTGACAGCATTCGATGAACAATGTTGATTACCACTTTTCTTTTCTTTGTTGTTTTTTAGCTGTAACTGTGATTTGTTGTTGTTGTTGTTGCTTTTTTTTTTTTTTTAACTAAAGGAAGGACGAGTCAAAATTATTATTTGTGGTAATCAACATGATGCATGCTATTAAATGAGCTGAACATCGAATCCAGAGTATTCTTTAATCACTATCACAAACTATCATCATTCAACAGGAGGGCAATGCAAAGTATGAGTTGGACCATTTTTATGGAGACAAACAAATGAAGCTCAAATGAAAGTAAAGATATAAATGAAATTATACTTCTCAGCAGCTAAAAAATATTAAATTAGCTACCAGAACCAGCAGAATATGGTGATCCTTCAGTGATCATAACGCCACAGGCTCGCACCCAGGTAAACACAGTGCATGAAAACCATTAAAAAGGTCCAGGGTCTAAGTGACGTTGTGGCTACACTGAGTGAACCCAAGCCTCTTATGGTCTCTTTGTTGTGTGTCAGTTTTCGGGGTGAGAGGCGTTTAATTTTGGAGTGAATTCCACACTACATAACCACATGGCATTTAACTTGAGAAATGGCTTTCTGCTTCAGCTGTCTGTGTTTCCATCATCGTGGTGGGCTGGTGGGATAGATGATGGGAGGGAGAGGAAATTGTCTTTTTTCAGCTTCCTGATGCCATTAGACAACAGCACACAGCGGGCGCATGTGTCTTCTTGGTATGCATGTAGTGTAGAGTGTTGCAAAGCATGTTACAATGGCAGAAACACGCTGGGGGAGGGGAAGATGGTGGTCGAGATCTTTATCTGTAAAGACGAAAAATGTATGGGGGGTGGGGGGGTACTATAGGTCTGTTAAAGACAAAACCAGCCCTGATTCAAATTCAGTTCAAATTGAGCCAGAAAGAGGACAGTCCCACTGAGAATGCACTCCATTATCAGCCTGAGCTACAGTCTAAGAGGCCATGTTATACACCAATGCTGAACCACAAACACATGAGCTTGTTGTAATTTATCTGTCATAAACTGTTTATAAAGAGTGTATGACAACTAACTCAATGTTCCAAGTAATGAATGCAAGTTCACATGATATAAAAAATAAATAAATAAATAAATAAACATATTTCAGTTCTTGAGTGTCTTGTATTTCTAAATTATAGCTAACATAATACAAGTTTCAAAAAAGAAAGATGATTTTTGTTGCATGAGTAGTTTGTTTTATTTCTATTTAAGGACCTACATGGCACTTTCTTGATCTGAAACAGCATTGAAGTAAAGCAGCTATGCAGAGTTCTGCTGATGTCCTGTTGGCAGATATCTAATGAGTTCCTGATGTGGAGCAATAACTAATTTCAGGCTTAGATTAGACATACAGAGGGCAGGTTGCCGAAAGAGTCAGTCATGTTTTTTTTTTTTTTTTAAGACTTTGCCAAATGGAGGGAAAACAATCTAAACAACATTTTATGTAAAACCCTAAATCCTATTAGAGACATGTAGAAGGAGGAGGGAAATGTTTGACAAGGGAAAATGTTGAATTACTTCCTGTACAGTAACACAGTAACATTCATGTGGTCCAGAGCCTGATTAAGGGGAATGTTTTGGAGGGGCTCAAGCTGGCATTATAATACCAAGACAAACCATAAGTCATGAGACTGGATCTGAAGCATTAGCCTGTGCTTTGGTCTCAACAGTTTGCCTAATGCTGGGTCACCGGTGGACGGCAGCCGACATCATTCCACATTCTACATGACAGAAATATGGGCAAAGAATATGTACCCCATCAAAGAGATTTAGGACACTTGTTCAGTGGTGGCAGCTCTTGAACCTTCTCCAATCGAGCTAATGCTGAGTGAGTTTTCAAATATCTGTTCTGTCAGAGTCAAACAACTCACTTTGTCGTTTGATGTTAAATAAAATGACAAAAACTAATAAAGTATTGTGATACTACTGCATGCACCGTTCCTTGGTGCATCACCATTCCATGCTCAGTTTTTATATGTTTAGATAAACAGTGCATTTAAAATTGCACAATATCTTGTCTTAATAAATACTAGAAAGGCATGACCTCATCAGGGGAACTCAAGGACAGACTGAAAACAGATCCTCCAGCAGTCATGCAATATTGGGTAATTCCATACAGTCTTCTCTCTAACTAACCTTGTGCATATGGGAGTAACACTGAGACCTGCCACCTAAGAGCTCACCTAAGAGCTTTATCTTAACTCATGAAGCACATTTTAAGGTTAGCTGACAACATTTTGTACTGTGCAAGCTCACATTCACTAATAACAGATGAAAAAGTTATTGGCAAATGTACTGCTCAATGATTGTGCCAAGAAAATGTAGTTAAAGAGACAGTTTACCTAAAAAGGACAATTCTGTCATCATTTACTACATTAAGCCTTATGTTGTTCCTAACCTATAATATTTGTTTTATTTATTAATAATAATTAAAAAAAAAAATTCAGTCAAACACATGCAATTTTAGGTAGAATGACCAACATGATCACATGGGAAGTCGGCAATATGCATTTCTCTTCTCTGTGCTGTCCTGGGGTGCATTTCCCAAACGCATCATTAGCGAACTATGGTCGCAAGATTCATTGTTACCAACATAGTTCAACAAGTTGGCATTTCCCGAAACCGTAGTTCCAATGAGCATTTGCAAACTGCGTCGCAAAGTTGTGTAGTTGGAAGTACAGCACTCCGCCTGTGGTTAAAAGCATAGTTCCTTGTTAGTTTGTGGTGTCGACATCATTGATTTTGCCGCAGCTGAGGTGTGTTCTATTCAGACTTATCACCCCTATGCCCTATTGCTTTCAAAGACTTCACCATCCACTCCGAGGGCTTTGAAAGGCTTGAAGTTGTTTTTAATGGAAATTCTGTTTGAAACGATCTTGCAGCGTGACTGTCACAACTGTTCTCCCTTCGAAGTGCCCTCTGAAGGCATTATTTATGACGTTTAGAACACAGGATTGGCTTCGTTTTTGCATAGAAAAGGTAAGTTATTTTATTATTTACAAGCGCATATCTTTGTTACAGCATTTTCCGTTGAGAAATTTCACACTTGGCTATATATGTAAAACACAATATGCATGTTAATGGTTTTCACTGATATAAAAAGTTATCTGTACTGTACATACAGTATATGCAACATATCTGCAGTACTTTGAGTATAGTGTCAGAAAAGCGCTAAGTGTAAAATTCATTCATTTACATATTTCAAAATATTACAATTTCATATATGTAAAACATAATTTCCCAAATCAGTGTAATTTTATATAGCCAATATGCCCAAATAAATGAACAATAATTGTAGAAATATACATGTATGACCATATATCTGATTTCTGTTTGGGATAACATGTGTGTAAATGGTCTTGTGTTTATTGTGAGGTGTTCACAGAAGTAGAATATTATAGAATATGGAATATTCTCAATAGGCTATGTTATAGAAAACAAATGTATACTTCTTGTTTGCAGTAGTCTTTCAATTAATGTTTGCAGGGGGAAAAACCATAGACCAATTTAGGAAATTACACAAAATGTTTATTAACACAAGTTATGTCAGTCAGATGAAATAATAGAAAATACAGTAACCAAACTGTATTTAAAAATGAAAAAAAGTAACCAAACATTTTTTGAATAAAATGTTCTCTGACTTCTGCTCCTGCAGGATGCATTCTGCCTTGATGTGGGTTCAGTAGATCATCATCATCAGCAGCACCAGCATGACCCCCTCTTCCTCCTCAGGAAATTGAACAAATTTCCGTGACTGATCAGTTTAGTGTTCATAAGCTGTGATAGCAAAGGTGTTACTGCTTTCACAGCCTTGCTAACCTAAGACTTGCTGAGCCACAGGCCATCACCAACCACCTCCACAAAACTTCCCACAGCATAATAATGCAGCTTTTTGTGCCCCTCTGAAGGTGTGGTTTCTCAACCTGCAGCAATTCAAGGATCTTGGTCCTTGGAATCTGGAATTTTCTTATGATGTCATCATCAGATAGTGGGTCAAGTGAGGAGAAATTTGTCCTTATGTAGGCATTTATATACACTACCTGACTTCTGCGTCACCTTCTGTGCTTAAGCTGTAGGCTTCTTTGTAAAGCTGCATTGTTGAGCATTTGATACACACAGAGATACTGGATTTATTAGGAGAGTCATTAATACATCTGCAACTGATGCACCTGAGGAATGGATAGAGACAACTTGGTGGCTAATAATCATCTAAATTAACTAGCTAAATGTGAGTGTTTCATTAATGATTTGTGACAGTAATAGGGCACAGCTTAATTTTATTATGAAATTATTGTATTCATCTGTTAATGGGTTTTTGGTTTTAAAATAGGCTGCTTTCATACTGTTTATTTTTTATTTTTATTTTTTATTTTTTTCATAGTTTTCATGCTGTGGCTTGGGAAAAATGAGAAGGCCTCTCTTAAGAGTTGTCTGAGGATTTAAATAAAGGATGTGTTTTGTGTCATGTTTGGCTTATATTATCATGGCTATTATCTTGTATATTGAGAAAATCTTTACATAGCCAGCTTTAGTTACTTGACTGTTGTAGTGTATGTGATGGTGGGTCATCACCAGTGCAAAACAATAAAGGTTTGTATTTCATTCCATACACAGGATTCTTAATCACACTTACAGTATATAATTTATTAATGATATTATTCTGGTAGTTGATAATGAAGTAATGACATTGCATGACATGATTCACACAATAATCGCATACATTTGATCTGGCATTCCAATAATACTGTGATTCACCAAGTCACAAATATCACCTATTATGTGCTAATTTACACATGTTAAACTACTGGATGAATTCCCAGTGTATTAGAAAAGCTCTAACTCAAAACACATGTTAAAAAATGAAAGAGTATTTTTGGTCATCAAATGGGATATTATATTTTATATTTAAATTCAGATTGTGAAGGGTTTTAACTTCTCTGTCACTGAAAAGCAAGTTGAAAATTGCATGTTTGTTACCATGCAGCACCACACAGCTTCACCAGAGCACCATTTGCCAGACCCAGTCTGTATCTTTCACTCCATATATATTTAATTCTATATATTTCATTGTGTAAATAATAAAAGTGGCATTCTTATTGTTTTTTGAAAAGTATGCATATATAAGTGCTCAAGTGCGGTAAAGTGAGGTAAGAGAGAAACCCCACTATTGCATCTCAATGCTGCGAGAGGCTGCAATGAAAACAAACACGCCAGCAACAGAGGGGCATGTGAAAATAAAGCAAAACAAAGGAAAACAGAAAATAACAGAAGTCGTCCTCAGATGCCATGTTTATAATTTAATATCCATTTGATCTCTGCAGAGGTTATTACTCCACCCACTGAGTAACGTCATTAATGACAGCTCTACATTGTTGAACCAATGTGGTTCGAACTATGGGTGTGCGACATAGTTACTAGGGTTTTGGGAAACACTCGTGACTAGCTAGTTAGTTTCTCTAATGATGCATCATATTATGGTGGTTAAGCAGTGAGTTACATCATTGTACAGGAAATGCACCCCTGTACAGCTGAAAACAACTCACTTCACTACTTACGGTGACAGCACCTTCGGGTGTCAGAGAGGAAGAAGAGGTTTTAGAAGAGGAGGAAGGTGGGAAGACGAGCGAAGATAGACAATTTTCCCCTTAAATATAACATCTCCATTATCTCTGAATTTATTTATAAAACAATCATGCTGCCAAATATGTGGTCATACACACAAATCCATGTAGGTAATTTATTGATTTAGGCCTAATTATTATTATCTTTTATTTCACTTATTTATTATTTTTATTGTATTATTTTATTTCATTTATCTATTATATGCCTTTATTTTAAATTATATTGAGGGAGTTGGTTCACCTCTGTATCTTTGACCTACTGATGAGTTGAATACATTCACTAGCAATTGTTTTAATCAAAAGTTAATCATCATCGTCTTAATCATGTGTATGTATTCAGATTTTTTTATAATTATGAATGTTACAGGTGATTTGTGTATTTGGAGTGAGGGACATATATATCGGGTTAGCCCGGCTCCCAGGAACATATACAGTATACATTTGAGTTCTAATTAATTCATTGATCATTGATCGAATTAAGCAAGAGTTTTACTGTGTTTGAGTTTTAGGTCATTAATGCATCACATGTATTTACTGACAAAAATAAAACTAAACTATAAACTAAAAGTATGTATATTTCAGTCTAACTTTGTGCTGCATAGCGTTTGGATGAATAATTTCACTGACGTTTAAATGTATATTTTACTAGTCTAAAAAATAAGAAACCCTCAGAAAACAGTAAAAAAAAATTATGAGTTTATGAGTCCCATTTAAAATATTCAATCTATTCCAACAGCCAAATCCGACATTAAATTCCGCTGAAAAGGGGCACTTATCTGAAATGTGCTTGCCTTGCATTATGATCATTGTACATTAAATATAGAACATGACACACATCCACTGAATCAACATTAGCATATACAGGCATATTTATTGAAAACAACAGGCAGTGCTGGACCAATAAGAGCAAACTTAATAGCCTGTTCTAAACAGCATTCACCAAGTTAAATTTACTTAACATATTTAAACAGTCAAGACATTGTTGAAAATAATTAACATGTAAGCCAAATCTACGAGAACAAAAATGCCCTCAAAAGTTGTGCGTATTTCCCATACGTGATCTAATATTACAACTGTTAGGTAAGGAACGTTAACCAATAACAGTTATGATGTAAAAATAAAATAGCTATGGGATAGAAAAAATAGTTTATATATATATTTTTTTTTTTTACAATAAACCTAATGTATTG
Organism: Myxocyprinus asiaticus; assembly: GCF_019703515.2. Classification (NCBI taxonomy): domain Eukaryota; kingdom Metazoa; phylum Chordata; class Actinopteri; order Cypriniformes; family Catostomidae; genus Myxocyprinus; species Myxocyprinus asiaticus. Next base: position 45,981,828 of record NC_059344.1, read on the forward strand.
TTCTAAACATGATGTGCACACATAAAAGATTGTTTAATCATTTAAGCAGTCAGCAGTAGCCTTCTTGATCAGAAGGGTAAAAATAATGATAATAATAATAATAATAATAATAATTTGGCATACCTAACCTAAAATATTAATTTTCTAGTCTATTTACTCAGAACATACATTTTTGATCATCAAAATTTACGTCAACATGGTCCGGTGAAAGACTGGACCTGACTCTCCTGAGGCGATTAACCTGCATTTGAAAAAGCTCGATCTGCTGGAAAATAACTTACAAGCATGCACAGATTTAAAGAAGACTCAAATGTGAAAACATCCATAGTGACTTGTAAGCCAGTGTTTCGGAAATCTGCTTCCCGCACCACCTCCGAAGTGATTTCCATTGCTACTTTGCTCGTCTTACGAGAGGACATTGTCCTGCGCATGCCGCGAGTGAGAGAGGGAAGAAGCAAATGGAATTTGTATACATCTGCTCCAGATATCTTTTTTAATAATTGTATTATTAATTATATTATACTAGTCTCACACATCCCTAGTTTGTTCCAGCTGGATAAGGCCTGTGTTTTAGTGAGGACTGATTAAACCTTGAATGAAAGCTAGCCCCTTCTGTTTTGATCTGTCTAATTATGTCATTGCTGGAATTGTTTGGAATTTTGAGATTCATGTGACTAAGCCAAAGGAGCTGAGCTCAAATGGTATCGAAAAGAAGAAGAGCCTATTGGATTTATGACAAACCTGTAACCCTTAAAATACTTGCTTAAAATTTGTGTTGAAAGATAAACAATGACGCAGCTCTGAATCGTGGCATTTATGTAGTGACACAGAACACCATGTTTGTAAGATTTCTAGAGTTATCTATACTGTTCCCCAATCAGAACTCTGTACTTGTAAGAGATGATATTAATTCAGTTGGATATGCCTGTAATTACTGTTGTTTCAGGAATTATAGTTCGAGGTTAGATCCTCAACTAATCTCAACATGAACTGTTTTTAATTGTTTTAAATTTTGCGATTGTCCTGCAGTTGTCTGGAAATACCTATGTCCTTACAATGGTCTTAAGTGCTCTACGATTACTCCAGAGCACTCATAGATCTTCGACGATTTTGAAGTACTACTTAAGTTACGATGCATATGGGAAACAGCTGTATAATTCTAAGATGATTCGTCATTTCTAGATCTACTTAGGCTTACGATGCTTTTGGAAAACCAGGCCCAGGTCAGGAAAAAAACAAAACAAAACAAAAAAAGTGCGCCCTTGAGGCAACAACTGCAAATATTCACTTTTTACAGTGTGCTAATGATTTGTAACATGCCTATGATACAAAGTGTAAGTAAACATTATAAGTTCTAATGCATTTTAGACACTTGCATATTATTTCTTGAAATTATATATAATAATGATATGAGTTGTCAATGTTATAATGAGTACAAATTACTAGTAATAACATTGTTTACAGTACATTCATTTGTATAACAAGCACTATAATGGTAATGTCATGTTAAGATTTTAATGCACATCTCACAGACTCGAACAGGTGTTGCAGTTCATTTATTAACGAGAGAGATGTCTCGGTTTTTAGCGCATCCGTGCTATTTATGATCGAGATTAATATTTATTTTTACATTTTTATCTGACTGTAAAGAACAGAAAGGATGTTAAAAGAAAGTGGAGTGCAGGATCTCATCTTTGATGGACACTCGTAACATGGAAGAAATGGTCAATTTTAACCTCAAGCACTTTTCAACAAAATGCGATTTTCCAGGTATTCCAGAACTTACATTTTAAAGAGCTAAATACAAGCACTTCAAGGACCTTGTGCGAACTCTGAAAACAGTGTAGAAAAAAGTGCAGTAGGGGTAAAATCAAGCAATAGTGTGATTATGATGTTTAACGTGTCATTTCATTTATGATCACATGGACAGAAAACAATGTTTCATATTTCAAAATATTGAGTTTTACCTCAATATGGTTCATAATTTTTTTGGTTCGCGTTATATCGAAACTCAGTATATCATCCCATCCCTATTGTCAGACATTCTAAACTCAGATCATATCCATTAACTGACACAGGGCATACAGTACAGTATGTTTAGATAAAGGTTAAAGACAACCCTAGCCTCCTGAGAGCAGAGCGTGACTGCTGTGTGCATTTTTCATTTCCCTTTTTGATTTGTAACTAGTAGCCCCTAACAAACATAAAAAAAATAAAATAAAAAAAAAAATAAAATAAAAAAAAAATAACATTTTTTGTTTTTTTCCTAAACATTGATGTCCTCATATGGGACAGTGGGATTCAGTTGTGAAATTGTAATAATACCTAGCTATAGAAACTCTGTTTTTTGTTTTGTTTTTGTTTTTAGCAAATTGTTTAATATGTTTCCAGGAGTGTTGGTTATTAATGTTTTGAGATGTTCCAGTCTTTACAGCTTATTTTCTGTAAAGCTGCTTTGGAACAATGTAGATTGGAAAAAGCACAAATTAAAAATTATCCAATTAAAAATTATTTGACTTGATTTCACTTCTGTTACAATGTTGAAGTGAATGCGCTTGACTGCATGTGAAAGCTATATTAAATGACTTAACCTCCAGTGTGCTGTCTGTCTGCACTGGTCTCAGAACAGCTCGAAATGCACCTTAATTTCATCCTAACTCCATGTAAAGGCTCTGAAAGCAGCATTTGTCAGCTTTTGGGTGAACCCACTGATTGTCAATGTGTTATTGACCAGTGAATATAGGATTTCTTAGGGACAAATAGCACTATAGTCCACGTCAGTGGTCATTGTGTTTAACAGTATGCCGTTTCCCGATAAATCTCTCAAATTTTCAAAATGGCATATCAGATTAAACTAGAGACTCAAACAGGATTCAATCTAAAAAATTTATTAGATTTCTTACCAGATGCAGTTTTGTAGGCGTTTCTCCCATAGACAAACTCTGCTGAGATCAGCGCCATGTTGTTCTGTCACATGACTCTGCGAGTCAAAAGTTTAACCCTTTAATGACAGCCCAGATTGTCCTGAACTGAGATCAGTCAGTTTAAATTAAATTAAATTGTGCAGAGCGTATAGTGAAGACAAAACACAAAGTCCACGCAGAAGGATGTGGGGACACACGAGGCTAGACTTGGGCAGCAATATTTGAGGATGTTGATCTGGCATGGATGAAAAACTCTCTGTAGAATTAAAGGAGTAATTCCTGCAGTGGGCCCTGCCTGTGAATGTGCTAATCAATTGAAGTGCCTTGTTACCTAGGTAGATTTGAGCCGCTTGACCGCTAATGAGAAAAAGGGGTTAGTGAGACTGGGGTTGAGGTGACGTGGATGGTGGAGAGGTAGGGGGAAGACAGGTTTTCAGCGAGTGACAGTTTTAACTCTTTTCAAAGGTACAGAGTGATTAATGAGGGCTTTTTATGGTGAGCGGGAACAGAGGTTCGGGTGAGTCACGGGCCTGAGAGTATTGACATCTCCATTATTTACTGAGTGATTGGGGCAGCCGAAGGCCCCTGATTAGAAAACAATAAATGCTGTTATTGGTGATCTGGGTCTAAGCAGGACACTTCAAATGCATGTCTGAGGTTTTCTAATTACTGTGGCCAACTGCCACTGGACCGTGATAAACCAAAAGCAATAGAGAAGTCCCTGGGGGGAGGGGGTCTGTGGTCTGCATAAGTCAGTGTGTGTGTGTGTGTGTGTGTGTGTGTGTGTGGGTGTGTGTAAATACATTGCACATTAGAATACAATGTATGGTCCTGACATATACACAAATCCCCAGAGAGCATATTTATTGGATATGTTCTATTTCTATTTACAATCTTGCTGTTTAACAAGTCTAAATTGTATTTTGACAGTCATTTACCATTAATTTGGTGTCAGTATCAATATATAATCACCCCATACTCAATTTTTTCACAAACTATTAATGTATATTAAATGGCTCTCAAACACCTCTGATGTCATGTGACATTGTTCTGTTTGTTAGTAGCCACCATGGATAAACAGTTGAAGTCAGAAGTTTACATAAACCTTAGCCAAATACATTTAAACTTCACAATTCTTGACATTTAATCGTAGAAAACATTCTATGTCAGTTAGGATCACTACTTTATTTTAAGAATGTGAAATGTCAGAATAATAGTAGAGAGAATGATTTATTTCAGCTTTTATTTCTTTCATCACATTCCCAGTGGGTCAGAAGTTTGCATACACTTTGTTAGTATTTGGTAGCATTGCCTTTGAATTGTTTAATTTGGGTCAAATGTTTTGGGTGGCCTTCCACAAGCTTCTCACTGTAAGTTGCAGGAATTTTGGCCCATTCCTCCAGGCAGAACTGGTGTAACTGAGTCAGGTTTGTAGGCCTCCTTGCTCGCACACGCTTTTTCATTTCTGCCCACAAATTTTGGAAACGCTTTAGATTACAGCCCGCAATTTACAGTGTAAGTACACCAAATTTACAGTGTACCTTTTTTGTATTAATAGTGTAACTACCAGTACGTACTTGTAGGTACAAGGGAACAATATGCAAAGTTCGGGGAATAAAGGGGTAACAACCTGGAAAATTACAAATAATTTATACTGTAAGTATTTTATAACTAAGGGGTAACTATTCTAATATTACATGGTATATGACCTTATACTATGCTAAACAACAATCTTACTTTGAGAGCAATTAAGCAAGAACATACACAGCGTACCTTTTTGTAATAATAGTGTACCTACACATATAGGCCACTGTAGGTATTTTTTTTAACTATGGGGTACATACTCTATTATTACAGGATACATGAATTTTTTTTTCTTCTTCACTACTGTCATCTGATGGAGTTTTGGTTCCTTGCCATTGTCGCCTTTAGCTTGCTCATTGGGGGCTTAAATGACTATTAATATTCAGAAAATATTATCGAACTAACTGTATTGACACTATCAGACAAGAACACAAAACTTGAACTGAACTGAGCTGAATAAATACACTACCGTCTTGAGCTGCTTTATAGCTGAAATTGAAGTATTGTTCATAATTGATGCATTTTGAAACATTATTGTTATTTTTCTGTTTATTAATGTGAAGCTTTTGAAACAGATCTGTAGCCTATAGTATAAAGTGCTATATAAATAAATGTGATTTGATTTGACTTAACTTGACATGATGGAGATATTACATGGAATATGACCTACTATGCTAAACAACAATCGTTTGGGAGCAATTTAGAAGGAACATACACTGCGTACCTTTTTGTAATAATACATAGGCATTATATTATAATCTATCTAACTATCTATCTATCTATCTATATAGATAGATATATCTATATATATTTATATATATATATATATAGATATAGATATATATAATATAATACCTATGTATTATTACAAAAAGGTATGCAGTGTATGTTCTTGCTAAATTGCTCGCAAACGTAAGATTGTTGTTTAGCATAGTAGGTCATACATACCACGTGATATTAGAATAGTTACTCCTTAGTTATAAAATACTTAAAGTATAAATTATTTGTAATTTTCCAGGTTGTTACCCCTTTATTCCCCAAACTTTGCATATTGTTCCCTTATACCTACACATAAGTAATTTATAGGTACACTATTATTACAAAAAGGTATGCTGTAAATTTGGTGTACTTACGCTGTAAATTGCGGGCTGTAATCTAAAGCGTTTCCCAGATTTTCTATCGGATTGAGGTCAGGGCTGTGTGATAGCCACTCCAATACCTTGAATTTGTTGTCCTTAAGCAATTTTGCCACAACTTTGGAGGTATGCTTGGGGTCATTGTCCATTTGGAAGACCCATTTGTGACCGAGCTTTAACTTCCTGGCTAATACCTTGAGATGTTGCTTCAATATATCCACATAATTTTCCTTCCTCATGATGCCATCTATTGTGAAGTGTGCCAGTCCCTCCTGCAGCTAAGCACCCACACAACATGATGCTGTCACCCCCTTGCTTCATGGTTGGGGTGGTGTTCTTCAGCTTGCAAGCTTCACCCTTTTTCCTTCAAACATAACGAAGGTCATTATGGCCAAACAGTTATATTTTTGTTTCATCAGACCAGAGGACATTTCTCTAAAAAGTAAGATCTTTGTCTCCATGTGCACTTTCAAACTGTAGACTGGCTTTTGTATGGTGGTTTTGGAGCAGTGGCTTCCTCCTTGCTGAGCAGCCTTTCAGGTTATGTCGATATAGGACTCGTTTTACTGTGGATATAGATACTTGTCTACCTGTTTTCTCCAACATCTTCCCAAGGTCCTTTGCTGTTGTTCTGGGATTGATTTGCACTTTTCGCACCAAACTAAGTTCATCTCTAGGAGACATAATGCGTCTCCTTCCTGAGTGGTATGATGGCTGCGTGGTCCCATGGTGTTTATATTTGCATACTATTGTTTGTACTGATGAATGTGCTACCTTCAGGCGTTTGGGAATTGCTCCCAAGGATGAACCAGACTTGTGGAGGTCCAAACATTTTTTTGATGAGGTCTTAGCTGATTTCTTTCGATTTTCCCATGATTTTAAGCAAAGAGGCACTGAGTTTGAAGGTAGGCCTTAAAATACATCCACATGTATACCTCCAATTGACTCCAATTAGCCTATCAGATGCTAAATCAGGCTTGACATAATTTTCTGGAATTTTCCAAGCTGCTTAAAGGCACAGTTAACTTAGTGTATGTAAACTTCTGACCCACTGGAATTGTGATATAGTCAATTAAAAGTTAAACAATCTGTCTGTAAACAATTGTTGGAAAAATTACTCATGTCATGCACAAAATAGATGTCCTAAATGACTTGCCAAAACTATAGTTTTCTAATATGAAATCTGTGGAGTGGTTAAAAAATGAGTTTTCATAAACATCTAACTTCAACTGTACCTATTTAAATAAGAACAGACATTAATAAGAAGAATGTATTTTTCTAGCAAAGTCTAAGTTGACTGTATTGTATTGTGTTAACAAATGCACATACTTTGGATTGTCCCTTCGTTTCATTGTAAAACTACTGTACTCAAGTGGACCACAGAGATCATCTGAAAAACAGATTTTAAGTTCACTAAACCACATAACATTGCACTAGGTAGCTATAGCTATGGTCAGTTGCATCACATGTGCTTTCAGATGAATAGGCATGGCCTATTACCAAGAGAAAAAAAAATAAATAAAAAAAAAATAGAAACAGAAGATTTCCAGAGCAAACAGAAACATCTTCACGTGTTTCCTGCTGACATTTAGGCTCTGAAAAAAGCCCACATGTTTAATAAGAATCAACTTTCTGATGCAATGAAATATTAAAGTCTAATTTTAACAATACGATGGCTGACTTTCTGTCTGATTACAATGTTTTTTTTTTTTTTTTATACTACAGCTAAGCGGGTAACATTACTTACAAACATTTTTAAATGAAACTTTTTATATAGCAGTCTGGTTTATTTATTTATTTATTTTTAAGAAAGTGAAGTCGATGACTTTTTTCCTCATGTTATTTTCATTGCTATGTGCTATAATATGTGGGGGCACATTGCATAATTTCTTCTCAGATGTAATTCTTTTGCAACAATGGTTTAATTTATAACAGCTTGATTAACATCTACATATTATAAGCAAAGGTTAAAGCTATGAATCATCTCTCAATTTGAGGTAATTGAATTATTCAACATTCATGATTTGGCCTAATATACTAAATTTGTTTATCTATTTATTAAATAAATATATTTTAATGAATATTCCATAAATAAATTTAATTATGTAAACTATGGTTGGAGAAGCATAGGGAGCATATTTACATTCTTCAACATTAAAACCTTGTAATGTCTGTGCAGCGCAGTTTAAAGCTTTAACTAGAAACACTTATTTTATGGATGTACACACACAAATTGCAACATCTCTTCATGGTCCAACAGTCTCTAAATATTTAAGAAATGCAACCAAACTATTATAAAAAAAAATAATATTTTAGATTGCATTTTTGACCATTTCAACATTTGTCAACATATGTAATGTCAAATCTTTCATTGCCTCATTTCTTAGCTGAGAAGGAAGGTTATATTTCAGCCTGCTGTGTTGAAGTGATGCTTGATAACACCAGAATATCACTGGGTATCACAAGTGACATCACAGATGGCAAGACGCATGGCATCCCATCATCAGCTGGTGACACAGTTGCCCAAAGTGACGGGGAAAGTCACAATTATTTCATACCTTTATTTATTTATTTGCAAACCTAACAGTAACTGTGCTTAATTGATAATGTACTGAATATTCCATGCATAGGCAAGTATAACATATTTTAGACAGAAAAGATAGCACCTATTGAAACTGAAATGAAGTTGCTTTAATTATTGACTGAATGTCAAAGAGATATGCAGACAGACTTGTGTGAGGATTATTGTCATTATCATTAGCTTAGTATAAAAACAATTGAGGAAAAAGTCCCCACCATGATAGAAAAACAAGCGTTTCTGTGTCTTTGTGTGTGCTGGTTGAGCATTTTTTGAATGTGGCATCAGAGTGCATCTGTATGTTTAACAGGTAGGAAGGCAGGAGATGGAAGCCTTTTCGCACTGGATTTATGTCATGCCCAAGCCCTCCGAAATAGCTGTTCTCCACCCTCCCAGGATTTACGTGTCACTTAATGGGCAGAGAGGCCTGTCCTTGACAAGTACACCTGTCAGCCAGCCATGAATGACAGGACCAAGTCACATCCTATCCTCGAATTCCCCTTGTCAAAACAGGAAAACTAACATCGGAATCAAACCTGTATGCAGGTACTAATCAACTCCCGTATGCCTCACACAGAGACAACAGCGAGCAAGTTATATGAAGTAGAACTGTGTGGGTGTGTGCCACCCACTGTGTTATTAAGGACTGATGCGCCACTGTACCGTGCCGATCTGTGAAGGGGGAGGGGCTAATACTAACATGATGGATCTTTCCACTAACATAACTGATAATGATGCTAAACGTATGCATTTAAATGTGCCTATAGAAATGGCATATGACCAAGTAATTTGTGGGTGACTAGAACTAACAGAGCCAAAAGATCGCAGAAGTGTAGAGTATATAACCCAGTCCTCTCTTTAATGAGTGCCTCGGTTTCAGGCGCTTTAGAGAGCTCTGCAAAGTTATCACATAATGACAGCAACAGCCAGGAGTGTCTCCTCTCTTTCGAATCCTTAAACAAAATATTGCTGTGCAGTAAAATTGATGACATCGTTGAGTTGTGTGTTCACTTTCTTCTAATATCTTCAAAGGCATGCTGCTTCACAGTGGGAGAAGGGAAAAAGAGTTTGACTTGCTTGTTTGTGTGTGTAAATGCATACATACTGGAGGAAAAAAGAAAATACTTGTAGTTGCTATTTTAAAACATGATTAACTATGGATATAAATCAGATAGTCTGAATGAGAGGAACCTTTGAGAGCCAGTCTGATTGTAACAACCTGGCCTCATAGAACCACATTACTATACCTACATTTTTGCCAAAGAATTTAATTAAAATATGTGCTTCGTTGTATGTATTTCTTGGTGAAATAAACACTAGAGCCACTAAAACAACACTGACTTTTATTCTCTTTTACGCAAATCACGAGTAAAAGTGGAGATTATCAATTCATAAACACTCACTTTTCACCCTGTTTCTCAAAAAATGCTGTCTTATGACATCTAAACAATTTTACTATAGCGTATGACTTGTAAGGTGATACATTTTAGTGTTTGCATTACATCACCAACTACATTTATAAGCTGGTTCGGAGACAATCAAACTGCACAGTAACTGAGTGTAGCAGATCTCTTAGTTCTGGGCAAAGGAGGAGTCAGGAGACAGCGAACAGTCAAAGGTGAGTTTTTATTATTCTCTCTCAGTCTTTAAAACTTAACAGATAGGGCTCTTGATGTCCAAATTCATAAACAGCTCCAGATATGTGGCTCTGTCTCTCTCTCCACTCTGACGCTCTGGCGTGCCTTTTCAGGTCTCCCTCCGCCATCACTATAATGAAAGACAGGTGTTAGAGGTAATTGTGGCCCAGGTGATGAGCCTTACCGCTCTCCCTCTCTGACAGACCGACACATGACCACGCCCCCCATTCCACACTGAGCATTGTAGTTGTGATGCAAAGGACAGTGTATGAGTTCTCAGGAGCACATGAGTCGAAACTTGTGCCAAAATTGTCATAGAAGCAAAATGACACAAATGACATGGTTGCTTCAGCAATTGTGTTTTTATGTTACATGTTTTCATGACTCTATCATTTAAGATATAGAGTAATAAGGTATGTTTTGTTTATTTAAAACTTGATTAACCTTAAAAACATGTTTAGTATGGTAGAAAATTGTAACTTGTTTTCAATGCCACACTGGGGTCTGGGGGCATGCTCCCTCGTAAGAAAATTTTGTACATTTTAAAGTTAAATGCATCAATCTGGTGTACTTTGAATGCAAAATTAAGAGGCTAGATCTATGAATAACTTTGTGCTCTTGTAAACAGTTTTGTGCTCTAGTAGTAATTTAATCAAACACATTGGTTGTATAGATTTGAAAGGTGATGACACGGCAAAAAGTCACAATCACAAATCATGGTAAACGAGATGGAGTTTAACGCAGTTCACAAATGGTCAAAACACAAAACTGACTAACTGGGAGTGAGAGATGTTTTGCCGGCACAAAACACATTAGAAATCTTTTATGTTATTATGAGAAGTGTAAAAATATTTTCGGTTCACTATCAAACTGCGGCAGGACAAATTACTTAATTAATGTAATTAAGGTAATTAATGGGAAACACTGAATATTTCACCTCGGAACTGCCCCGATACATGTAAGGAACCACATAATATAATTTTGGTAAAATGCTGCCACTGTCATGTAATTTTCATGAGATCAAGCTCGATTGTGAAATGCTTGTAAAATAAAGCAATGGATCTAAACTGGTTGGGCACACCCCCAAAATTGGGTCACAGGATAGCAGAAAGCAGGAAAAATGTAATGCTAAATGCTAATTATAAAATACAGTTAAACACATAATTATGCAAAGTTAAAATAGCAAAATTAATAGGCTTCACAACAAAAATTTTGTGGCAAATGAGCATACATCCAATGTTGTAGTAGTGTCTGAAGAGGTGGGCATACTGTGAATTTATGAAGGTGGGCATACTGTGAATTTATTAATCAAATTCAGACAGAGATCAGAGAAAAAATAAGTTACCCTGAACCCCTGTTTGGAATCAGCCTTTTCTCTCTCTTCGGAGAGTGTCTTTAACCGTTATCTGCTGTAAAACCATTACAGTGACACACTCATCGATGCTTCGCTCCTATCAGCACCCGCCAATGTCCTAGATGTCAACAAGACACATCTTCATGACCTGCCCATTAGAGTGATGCCTTCAATTTAAAGAGATTCTGCTACTCACAGGGCATTCAAAATACAGTTAGAGTGCAAAATAAGAGAGACAAAGAGTGTGTCTGGGAAGTGTGTGTATATGTGAGTGTTTCTAAACACTCACATATACATGTGTGTATGGGTGACACATCCTTGGCATCGCAGAGCACACAAGCTCTTCACAGAGCGGCACACCAATTCTGCAGAGGGACAGGATTGACTGTGACACACGGCAGCCCAGCCCTGTACTATAAAAAGCCTGCATATGCTCTTCTCTTAGGTAGAGAGAGCAAGCGAGAGAGAGAATGAATGAGTAAGAGAGAGAAAGACTACTGAGTGAGAGACCGCGTATGTGTGGACCCCACCATCACCACCATTCCATATGGGGAGGCGGACCTTCGCACTGCTGATGGACAGGCGGGCTGAGATGGCCCATCTGTGCCTTTTGCAGGTGTTTCCAATGATTATATTATTAGCTATATCTGCTCATCTTTGAGTTTTATGGGCTTTTTAGTGTCCCCGGCCTCAGTAGGAGAGGAAGAGAGGTAAAATATATCCACCAACACCACCATCTGTCTCCAGGAAGATGCACACGCTGACTTCAAGGAAAGAGGGGTTTCATTCCAGTTTTACGAGGGCATAGCTTTTGATTTAATTTTTCATTGCTGTGATTGTGTGTGTGTATGTGTGTGTGTGTGTGTGTGTGTGTGTGTGTGGGAACGTGCATGTAACCGTATGTTGAGCGGGAATAAGCTGGGGAAATGTTTTGACTAGGCAGTGAAACTATTAGCACGGTAATGTTAAAAAATAATATAAAATAAAAATAATTAATATCATTCTCTCTTACTTTTTATGAAATAGACATCAGAGACTTAATGCAAAGATTAACAGTCTCACATCAACAGCTTTTTGAGGTGTGCAGGCTTCCCTCATGCTTTATTTTACTGTATGTGCATGAGCAAAACAAAATCCAATTTATAACAATAAAGTAGTAGCTGCATCCCAAATCGGACTTTTTCACTATTCTACTATGCTTTTTTTAGAACAAGTAGTGTGACAAGTGTGTTCACTGAAAAAAAAAAAAAAAAAAGAAGAAAAAAAAAGGGGGGTATTATGAGTACGTGGATGAAGTACTTCTTCAAACAAAAAAACAAAAAAATTACATGTGAAATGGTGGACACTACCTCATGGAAGGGGCGTGGTTACCTAGCTGTGATTCTGGCCTTACAAAACAATTATAATTAATAGTGAATGTAGCAACTTGCGAAACTTCTAAAAAGACATTGCAAATGTGAATTGAATGCTTTACCCCATGCTATGTGAATATGTACGTTATTTGAGATATTGACCTTATTCAGCCCTGCCCCTTTTCAGCGCTCCAAGCTTCTGCGTTTTGTCTCTTAACTTCCTGTTTGTATTGAAGAAGAGTCGCTCAAAATGGGTTACGTGTGGGAGCACAGAGTGTATTTTTCCAACAAGAGTTGATGGTGTAAGTCTACACCACCCCTTTATTACGTGAAAATGCTTGTGAGGTGTTTTTTCTGTCACTGGAAATGTTTGTTTTTCTGGCACACAGAGGTTCATTGGACCTGGCAGATCACATTCAGACAGCTATGACACACTGCACTTTTACATGATACAAGAGTTTAATTGTTGTACTTTTAATTCTGCTTTATTTTTTAGGTGTAAACTTGTTAATAATTTGTGTTAAAATGTGTAGTTGAAGTGAAATTTCAAACTGTGACACAATAATACAATGCGTATTATTTTACATGCAATTTCATAACATTAAAGGAAATTACATTTGTACTTTTTTGAATTTATTTGTCACCCCACGTTTTTAAAATGCTTAAAAGTGATTAAAATTGTTAACGGAAACAGAACGGAAAATAAAACTACACTTTTACATGTACTGTATATACGTGTGTGTGTGTCTGTGTATGAATATAGTGGTACCCCTTCCCGGTTTAACACTCATAAAATCTACTCGCATTAACTATAACGTGATGGGTGAATGACACGAGAAGATTGTCGGTATTACGGATATATTTTTTAATGACTTTGTGTTTGTGTTAGACTTTCATGAGCACAGAGGCATATTAGTACGTCCACAGTGTAAAAGTAAGATCTTGTGTGTTTATGAATGAAGTTATCTTGTTTTAAAATCTCCACGCTCTGCTTCCAGTTTTTATGACATCCCCTGAACACTTAAAAAAAAAAAAAAAAAAAACACTTCTGGCAATCATATAACCTGTAAATTCACTTTGCTAGCTAATAAAACTTTGATATCAAAACCATAGAGATCTGAATAGCAACCACTGGACCGGAAATTCAAAGACAAAATTTTCAAGATGTCTCCTCTGGCGCATAAGGTGTTGGAATGAGGTTGGCTAACGTGTTAAAGCTAGCAGCAACAAATCATGAGCATTTGAAAACATAATTTCCTTCATCTGAAAAACAGTGAATGCTTCCATGTAATAAAAACTAAAAAAGGTTAGTGTTCCGTTTGAGATGATACTTTGAAGATTCAGATTTGAAAATACTCTAGATGGCTGAGTGCACAGTCTATAGTGCGTCATTTGGTACAGCTATTGTAACATCCTGTCTACACCAGGCACATCCGTTGACGCAACACAACATGCCACAACGGCTTGAGGCTGTCTACACTGGACGCATCGACACGAAAGTTCTAATCTGTTTAATTTGTGTAGTAGCGCCATCGGGTGCAGTGCAAAATGGAATTCGACACCCATTTATTGTCGCCACAACTGACGCGCCGCAACGGACGCTTCCAGTGTAGACAGAATCATTGATTATAATGGGGTTCTATTGTTTTTGACATGACGCGACGCTCGCGTCCAGTGTAGACAGGGTGAATGAGAACAAAGTCTTAAAATGTCATATGTCAGTGTGTCTTTAAAAACGATTTCTGGATCTGGATCTTTGGAATTACGAATATTGTAATGAATATGCAGCATAACCTTAGACATTCAAGAACATTAGCACCATAGACAGACTATTGTGGGGTCACATCTTAGCCTGCATATTGATGTGAGACCTCAGAGTGGTCAGGCCTGTGTTTTGTGCAAAACACACCTCATGCTTTTGAGGGATGAAGGCAACAACAAAAAGCTCTTTATTCAGAAATCTAGCAACACAGTGAAGAACGTGTATAATCTGCTGCTAATCTCGGTGTATTACGAGAGAAAAAAGCCTCTCCCTTTGAAAATTAGACAGAGAAACATCTTTTTGTTCTTTTGTTGCTTCACTCTTCTTTCTTCCTGTCTCTATCCCCATCTCTCTCTATCGTATTTGGCAGACGTTGATTTTGTTCTCCTCTTTGTCACGGTTGCTTCTCCATGCTGCAGTGGCGGATGTTTGGTAATGGCCATTTAGACTAATCAATCGGCCCCTTTGAAGTCAGAAGATGAAAGAAGTGTTTGACAGCTAATGTGTGTCTGTCCCATGACGTGAACTGCATGCCAATGTCAGTGCTTTGAAGGCAAAAGGACGGGCACATCACATTGAATTTACCCTCCACAGAAAAGATATACCTCAGCTAAGCGCTGCCACAATAACAAGTGTCAGCCCTCTCTCTTTCTCTCTCGCTGTTTTTCTACCTCTCATTCCCTCTCTCTCTCTCTCTTATATATCTGTCACATACCTATACCTCCTATGCAGCTCGTGCCATATTCTATTCCACGCTTTCCCACCAAAATGTGTTCAAGTAAACATTTCATGCTTGCTAATGCTAAGGAGAAGTGGCAGCTTCAGGTAAGTGACAGGCTGAGATCTAACAGAGGTTTAGACCGATATTGATGAAGAGAGCTCTCTTTCTTCCATCATTTCTCACTCTATCCCTCCACAGTTCTTTTCAAAGCACTCTGTGTTCCCATCCAAAATAATAAACCACTCATTTCACATATTTCATTGTGTCTATTGAGATTACACAGTAAAAAGTGCAGTTGTTAGCTTAAGGAACGATTTCTACCTGATCTGGGCTGCATTTCCTGATATCAATTCATTTGAGCTCAAAAGTGCTCTCTACGTGTGAGGTTACAAATGTTTGTTCCTTATCTTCATGACTTTCCTAAAAATGTACTTAACATGAACGTGCAAGGATGCACTTTACGTGCTACTTAATCTGTTTGTGAATCACTCGTTATTGTTACTTCATTAATGCTTTTTGCGTAACTCTATAACTACTTGGAATTTACCTTTCCAATTAAAATTTTATAAAAGTTATTTTAAGTTAGTTTATTAAATATTCATAAATTCATTATATAAATGATTAAATATTATTTTGTGCAAAATTATCTATTACATGCATACATTTAAAAGTTTTCTTGTTGGCACAAAGTTGCAAAAAAAAAAAAAAAAAAATATATATATATATATATATTTAAATTAGAGTGCCAGGTTTTTCAGTCTATCCTTGCCATGAAATGTCCTGGTTACTTTCGTAACCTCCGTTCCCTGATGGAGGGAACGAGATATTGTGTCGATGTAGTGACACTAGGGGTCACTCTTGGGAGCCCCAAACACCTCTGCTTTTTTTAAAAAAGACCAATGAGAATTGGCGAGTGGAATTTGCATGCCACTCCCCCGGACATACGGGTATAAAAGGAGCTGGTATGCAACCACTCATTCAGGTTTTGTGCTGAGGAGCCGAGACCAGGTCCCGGCCATTTCAGCAGGTAGTTCAGCATTGTGGCAAGAGGGACACAATGTCTCATTCCCTCCATCAGGGAACGGAGGTTACGAAAGTAACCAGGATGTTCCCTATCTGTCACTCACTCTACGTTGTGTCGATGTAGTGACACTAGGGGTCCCTATACAAAACGCCACAAATAGCTGAACTGTGTTACGTGAAATGGCGATGTGTGACGGGCAGACTGCCGTGTACCTCGTAGCCAGCGCACCAGGTCATCACGTAACCTCCCCCAATGCTCTTATGAGCATCGAACAGTCCATCAGGAACAAGTTGACTGCCCAACTATAGGGACAGGTTAGCCCAGCTGAGGCCTCTTTTCTCTCTCTTTTCTCCCCAAAAAGAGTGGAATTTGCTAACTGACTGGGAGCCATAAATGTCTGCGTTGGGGGGTGTCCCTCCCAAGGGGAAGACACCGTGGAGACCACAACCCTCCCAAAAAGGGGGGGGGGTTACCGAGTCTTGTCAGAAGTATGTCATGTGGAGAGGTCCCATGGTAGGTCCTACCTGAAGGGGGAGGAGTTTCTACAGAGCATGGCGACTGGGATCAGAGGGGCCTCTGCCCAAGGAAGATGCAGTTTTCCATCAGGGAAACAATTTTGTGGAAGATATCACATGGGGTTGCCTTTGGGGAACCAGCACATGTGGAGCACCTACCTCAGTACAGAGGCTCATTAGCGCACGTACTGGGCCGGTCAGCGAGTTTCTCCGCAAACTCAACTGCCGGAGGGCTAAGGAGGAATGTCATCCAGGGATCACAGTCTGTGAACACGACTGGGAGTCATGAGCGTACGTCTTCACCTCAAGGGAGGGGAAGGGCGCTATGCGCAAGCGGTAAACCCGGCCAGTTTGTCCCGGAACTTACCTGCTCATGCCTGCCAATACACAGGACGAGACCGGCTCAACCCGGAGATTGTAGAACCTCGCAAAGGTGTTGAGTGTTGCCCAGCCCACTGCTCTGCAAATGTATGCCAAAGAGGCGCCACTGGCCAGGGCCTAGGAGGCCACCACACTCCTGGTGGAGTGGGCTCGTAACCCCACAAGGGGTGGCATGTCCTGAGCCTGATATGCCATCACGATGGCGTCAATGACCCAGTGGGCGATCCTCTGTTTGGAGACAGCGCTTCCTTTCCGCTGACCACCAAAGCAAACAAAGAGCTGCTCGGAGCTTCTAAGGCTCTGCGTGCAATCCAAATAGATGTGTAAAGCTCACACTGGACACAGCAATGCCAAGGCTGGGTCTGCCTCCTCCTGGGGCAGCGCTTGCAGGTTCACCACCTGATCCCTAAAAGGGGTTTTGGGAACCTTGGGCACATAGCCCAGTCAGGGTATCAGGTTCACATGAAAGTAACCCAGACTGAACTCCAGGCACGATTCACTGACAGAGAACGCCTGCAGGTCCCCTACCCTTTTGATGGAAGTGAGCGCAGTCAGGAGGGCAGTCTTCAAAGAGAGTTCCTTAAGCTCAGCTGACTCCAAGGGCTCAAAGGGAGCTCCCTGTAGACTCAGAAGGACTACAGAGAGGTCCCACGAGGGGACGAGGCATGGTCTGGAGGGATTCAACCTCCTAGCGCCTCTCAGGAACCTGATTATCAAGTCATGCTTCCCCAAATACTTACCATCTACTGCATCATGATGAGCCAAAATAGCAGCTACATACACCTTCAGGGTGGAGGGGGACAGCCGCCCCTCCAGCCTCTCCTGCAGGAAGGAAAGAACTGATTCGACCATGCATCTCTGGGGGTCTTCCTGTCGGGAAGAACACCACTTAGCGAACAAACGCCACTTCAAGGCATACAGGCGCCTCGTAGAGGGAGCCCTAGCCTGAGTGATCGTGTCTACCATTGGATAAGCTACGGGTGGTAGGCCAATTAGGTCTTCCGCGTCCCGTCCAGGGGCCAGACGTGGAGATTCCAGAGGTCTGGTCGCGGGTGCCAGATGGTGCCCCGTCCCTGAGAAAGAAGGTCCTTCCGCAGGGGAATTCACTGGGGGGGGGGCTTTCGCGAGGAGCATGAGATCAGATTCGGCAGCTCTTCCGCTCTTTGAGCTTCAGGAAGGATGGCCGCCCGTTCGCTTTTGTGCAGCAGCTCCGTGATGCCTGCCTGAAATGGCTGCTGGTGGTGGGAACCTGTGGCATCGGGAAAATGGTCGATCTGGTGGTACTGGAGCAGTTCATCTCCCAACTGCCCCGAGGCATGTCCGAATGGGTCCAGTGCCACCGGCATCGTTGGAGGGAGCCGTCCAGTTGGCAGAGGACTACATGGCAGCATTTCCAGGAGGCGGCGAAGCAGGCTCTTTCTTCTCTCTCTCTTACCCCCTGTGCCTCATGTTCCCTCCCCTCCCCCCGTTCTCCTCACTCTCACCCAGTTCCGGCTCTGTGGAGGTGGGGAGGCCCGTCCAGACCCCACCCCTTGTCTGTCTCTCCTACCCCCCATCTCCCTCCGCTATCCACCCCTGGTTGGCGAGACCACTCCCACAAGTGCAGAAGGAAGACCTGGGCCGGTCTGCTGGAGCTGCAGGGAAACCGGACACAGCCAGGAGCGGTGTCCAGTAATGGAGGTGGGGACACTGGTCCAGATCCCCAACGCTTCACAGGCTGCCCCTGATCGGGCAGGGATGTGTCGGATACTGGTAAGAGTAAAAGGGGATACACATCAAGCTTTGGTGGATACAGGTTGTTCTCAAACCTCGATCCACCAATGCTTGGTGCAAGGCATGGGCATTGGATAAAAATAAACTGGTGAGGGTGAGGTGTGTGCATGGTGACATTCACAAGTATCCAGTGGTTACCACTGAGATATGATTCAGGGGAAAAAGGCATAGAGTAGAGGCTGCGGTTAATCCCGATAAAAAAGTTTTGGGAGTAATGTGTGTGGACAGGTCCTGCAAAATAGTGGGGTGGGGTGTGACCTGCGATACAATGACTGGTGAGGCGGTGCCTGGGATGTCAAAGTCAGCTCCGCGTCGGGATGACGCAGATGGGGGAATTCCCATTCTCAGGGGCTTCCCTGAGGGAGATTTCCCTCTGGAGCGGTCGTGTGAGTCCCTTAAGCACGCATTTGACAAAGTGAAAGTAATTGATGGTCAAATCCAGCCTGGTGTTGCGCTCACATACCCATACTTTTCTATTATCAAAGAGCGGTTGTATCGAGTGACGCAGGACAGACAAACCAAAGAGTATACAACTCAGCTGTTAGTACCAAAATGCCGTCGGGAAACACTTTTCCAGGTGGCTTACTATAATCCAATGGCTGGCCACTTAGGTCACGAAAAGACGTTGAACCATATAATGGCCCATTTTTTTTGGCCGGGCATTCATGGGGACATTCGCAAGTGGTGTGCGGCGTGCTGTGAATGTCAGTTGGTAAATCCACTGGCCACCCCAAAAGCGCCATTGTGCCCGCTGCCAATGATCGAGATCCCCTTTGAGAGAATTGGCATGGATCTCATCGGGCCATTAGAATGGACTGCACACGGCCATCGCTTTGTATTAGTTCTGGTGGACTATACAACGCAATATCCGGAAGCGGTGCCTCTAAGCAACATATCAGCACGTAGTGTTGCGGAGGCACTCTTCAAAATTATCTCCCAAGTGGGGATTCCAAAGGAAATCCTCACTGATCAAGGCACAACATTCATGTCACGTACACTTTGCGAACTCTATGAATTATTAGGTATTAAGTCGATTCGCACCAGCGTTTATCACCCGCAAACCGATGGGTTGGTTGAACGATTTAATAAGACCTTAAAAAATATGATTCGTAAGTTCGTACACGAAGATGCTAAAAACTGGGATTAGTGGCTCGAACCCCTGCTGTTTGCAGTACGAGAGGTCCTGCAAGCCTCCACCAGGTTTTCCCCGTTTGAGCTACTGTATGGGCGGTGGCCACGCGGCGTGCTTGACGTCATACGCGAAGCTTGGGAGGAAGGACCTTCGAATAGCAAAAACTAAATTCAATACGTTCTTGATCTTAGAGCAAAACGCCACACTTTGGGGCGGGTAACACAGGAGAATTTGCTCCAAGCACAAGAACGGCAATGCCAACTGTATGACAGGGGCACTCGACTATGGGAATTCACACAGGGAGATAAAGTGCTTGTATTGCTGCTCACTTCGAGCTCCAAATTACTTGCCAAGTGGCAAGGACCCTTTGAGGTCACATGACGAGTCGGAGATCTTGATGTTAGGTGAATGGATAGGAGAGGGGCACGTCAAATCTACCACCTCAACCTCCTCAAACCATGGAGGGAGGCGGTACCTGTAGCCTTGGTGACGGTAGTTCCGGAGAGGGCGGAACTCGGGCCGGAGGTATTTCCCAAATCAAGTTCATTCTCCCAGGTCCCTTACAGAGATCACATCTCACTGTCGCAGCTTACAGAGATTGCCAGGTTGCAAGCGGAATTCGCGGATGTGTTTTCACCCCTACCCGGTCGCACAAACCTCATAGAACACCATATCGAGACCACCCCAGGGGTGGTGGTTCGTAGCTGCCCCTATGGTCTTCCTGAACACAAGAATACGATTGTTCAGGAAGAATTAGAGGCAATGCTTGAAATGGGCATAATACAAGAATCGCACAGCGATTGGGCCAGCCTGGTAGTTCTGGTACCGAAGAGCGACGGCTCAGTCCGATTCTGTATCGACTACCGGAAAGTGAACGCGGTGTCCAAATTTGACGCTTATCCAATGCTGCGAATTGATGAGTTTCTCGATCGATCAATTTTACTCGACGCTGGACTTAACAAAGGGTTATTGGCAGATCCCTTTAACTCCAATGTCCCAAGAAAAGACGGCTTTTTCCACACCGTTTGGATTACACCAATTTGTGATGCTTCCATTCGGTTTGTTCGGAGCCCCGGCCATGTTTCAGTGTCTTATGGACAAGATCCTCAGACTGGACGACATCATAATTTACAGTAATGATTGGCAGCGGCATATGCAACATCTGAGGGCTGTCCAGAGAACGCTGAGACAGGCGGGACTCACGGCCTACCCGAAGAAGTGTGCAATAGGGTGGGTGGAAGTTAGGTATCTGGGGTTCCACTTGGGTCACGGGCAGGTGTGTCCACATGTTGATAAAACTGCAGCAATCGCAGCCTGTCCAGTGCCCAAGACCAAAAAGGGGATAAGGCAGTTTTTGGGGCTGGCTGGCTACTACCAAAGGTTTGTGCCTAGTTATTCTGATGTCACCAGCCCGCTGACTGACCTTACTAAAAAGGGGCTCCCGATCCGGTCCAGTGGACAGAGTCGTGCCAACAGGCCTTCCTTAAGGTAAAATCCGCACTGTGTGGGGGGCCGCTTTTACATGCACCTGACTTCTCTCTCCCCTTTATTTTTGCAGACTGATGCATCTGACAGGTTGGGCGTGGTGCTCTCGCAGGAGGTGGGGGGGAGGAACGGCCAATGCTGTTTTTTGGTCACAAGCTCTCCTTCAGGGAGACAAAATATAGTACCATCGAGAAGGAGTGTCATGCAATTAAGTGGGCTGTTCTGACCCTCCGATACTACCTGCTGGGGCAGACCTTTGCCCTCTGTTCTGATTACGCTCCTCTGCAGTGGCTCCACCACATGAAGGATACTAACGCGTGGATCACCCATTGGTATCTGGCTCTCCAGCCCTTTAAGTTCAAGGTGATCCACAGACCAGGGGCGCAGATGGTTGTGGCTGACTTTCTCTCCAGGGATGGGGGGAGTGGGCAGGCCGGATGTTGCCCCGGCCTGAGTCAGGGGTGGAGGCATGTGGCATGGGGGTGTGGTCATGTGTCGGTCTGCGGGAGAGGGAGAGCGGTAAGGCTCGTCACCTGGCTCATAATTATCTCTAACACCTATCTCTCATTATAGTGATGGCGGAGGGAGATTTAAAAGGCACGCCAGAGCATCAGAGAGGGAGATAGAGAGTGACCGACAAGTCCAGAGATGGCCACGAATATTCTTATTTATTATTTAATCTGTGTCGACGGTTACCGTCGATTGTGTATGTGTGTGAGAAACTGAGGATTAAAAGACTGACCTTGATTCTGCTTTGCTGTCTCCTGACTCCTCCATTTGCCTGAACTAAGAACTTGTTACAGCAACATAAACTGTTTTAAGTTCATGCATAATTTTGTGGTTGTCCTGCAGGTGACTGTTTGTCTCCTTTATTTATTTATTTATTTTTATTGTATTGTACTTTGACATCAGTTACAATAATTAAATTGTAAACAAAATGCATTCAAAATGTATTAATTTATAGATTTCTTTAAAATTTTATTTTATTGGTTATCTGAAAACTAAGGGAATTGAAGTCCTTAAAAACAGCTGTTGAGCATTACCATTAGAGACAGTTAGAGGACACACTGCACAGTGCCAGGAGGGGGGCAACGTCCACCCTGCTCTCTCTCAGAAACCCATTATTAGCCATAACTACACACAGAATGCACACATGGTGGTCCCTGAACCCTGCGCAGGAATTCTGGGAACGTGGAGGCCTCGTCCTGCAGAGAAACATGAGTGCTGAAGTATGTAAAAGGAAGTGATCTGTGGCTCTCCTACATGGTCACCCAGCTGGGTGCCTGTAAGGTTTTTATGACTTTCCGCAGAGAGAGGCCCTGGTGCTCCTGTAGCACAACGCTGTACCTCATCAAAGACTGTTTTAAAAAAAAAAAAACACTGCTGTTTCCATTTCTGTCTCTTTCTTTTTATCCTCCTTTCTGTCTGTCTGACTGTCTGTCTTTCATGCACTCCTTTTCTGTTCCTATAGTAATGTCAATATCTCCACACTGCAGAATAACACCATGCATAACCTAAACCACATGTACTGTAAATCAGAGAAAGAAAGTGTGTGGATGTATGAGAGAGAGAGAGAGAGAGAGAGAGAGAGAGAGAGAGAGAGAGAGAGAAAGAGAGAGCATACTATTACAAGTAGGCTTGCCACTTATGAAGTTTTAAAATAAGGGCCATTTAACTGGGGGGGAATCACGGCCCCTAACCACATCCTCCACAGTTTTAGCAATAAATGTGTTGAGTTAATATGCGTTATAAATAAAAATTGTATACACTTTCTTATATGCTGAAATTAGAACTTTCCTGACCCATGAAAAATGCATCTTTTATATGTTAAAAATATATATTTTTATTATTTGTCTCCTTTATCTTATTTATGTATACATTTTGGTTGGTTTATATGTATTTTTTTTTTCTTCCTTCACCTGTACTTGTCTTTATGACTCAGTGATTGTATTCATACATTGTTTGACCTTATTGAACATTTATATAGAAAAAAATAATTATGTTCTGAGTTACCTTGTTTACTTTTGTTTTGTTGAAAAAGGCTGCATTTAGATCCTCATTCCTCTCCTGTCTCATCACAGAAAGACTGACCAAGAAATGGATCTAGCGGCCATCTAGAGGATTCTACTCCTTCAGCAAGGGGACCATCCAATTGAGGATCACGCCCGTGAGTTTTTAGAGCTGGCAAATGTAGTGCACTATCCAGACCGCTCTCTGGTGGTTTTCTTCCAGGCCGGTCTGAATAGTGCACTGAGGGAACTCATGCCTCCGGCTGATCCTCACTGGACACTCGGCAATTATGTGGAGAAGGCTCTGGAACTTAGCGGTTCCCCTTATACAGTGGATTATGGCTGGAACCCCTGGCCAAAACCTGCATCCACAGCCCCTGTCTCGAAGCCTTCCACAGCCCCTGTCTCGAAGCCTTCCACGGCCCCTGTCTCCAAGTTGTATGATCTGCCACTGATGTCAGTGCGTAGGTCCATGAAGACCCTACCTCAAAAATTGTCTGCGCCCATGCCTGCCACGGTCAATGAGCCAGCGCCCACGCCTGCCAAGGTCAACGAGCCAACGCCCATGCCTGCCACGGCCAACGAGTTGCCAGCCTCATCCATCCCAGAGCCAGCGTTGCCAGCCTCGCCCGTCCCAGAGACAGCATTGCCAACTTCGACCATCCAGAGGAGGAGGAAGAGAAGAAAAGTTTCCATTCCCAAGTCTCTTCCCATGTACACGACCACGGAGGTCGTTTCCGAGTCTCCTCCCATGCCCACGACCACAGGAAGTCATTCCCGAGTCTCATCCCATGTTCACAACCACGGAGATCATTTCCGAATCTCTGCCCATGCCCATGACCACGGAGGTCGTTCCTGAGTCTTTGCCCATGTTCACGACCACAGAGGTCATTCCCGAGTCTCTGCCCATGCCCACGACTACAGTTTTGTTTTGTAGTTTGTTTAGTTTTGTAGTTCTATGTAGTTTCTTTTCATGATTGGTTTTCCCCTGATTGTTTCCCCAGGTGTTCCTCGTTCCCTTATTTTCCCTTGTGTATTTAAGCCCTTGTTTTCCCCTGGTTTCTTTGTCAGTCTTCATCTGTATTATGCTGTGCTTTGTTCCCTGTGTTTTGTTTCATTATGTTCTGAGTTACCTGGTTTACTTTTGTTTTATTAAAAAGGCTGCATTTAGATCCTCTCCTGTCTCATCACAATTTGTTAATACAAACATCAGAAAAACATTACATCACTACATATCTGCTTGTACATGACTAATTGTTGTGGATGTTATTAACTATATCATCGTCTTGGAGAATCTGCCCTATAACTGATACTTCAGTAAAAATGTTGTCAGGTTTGCTGTAGTTAATCATGAAGCATAGGAGCTTGATGACTGATTCAAATTAATTAGCCAGTGGCGATTTCTCAGGGCCAGCAAAGCCTACTCTGCTGGTGTAACATGCCTAATAAATATTTTTTCATCCTTTCATTCTCATTTACCTTTTTTGCCTATGTATTTTCAATACGTTTTCCACTCCTAATTCATCTACAAATGAATAGCAATAAACAAAAAGTTTATCCAATCAGAATTTATTCATCGATGCTTACAAGCAAAGTGTGACAACTGTTTCACAAATCGCATGCCGGAAGCCATGCTTCTTAGCCGAAGCAGTGCGTTTGTTTGAGCTCCACCCTGTCAGGCCTTCAGAATTTCCACAGAATCCCTCAACAGTGCAAGTGAATAAGCATCAAAAGTCAGATTTTCAGATTGTCAGATTCATCAGCCAATCAGACTGATTTATTTGTTCTTGGTGGGTGTGGTCTTTAGGATATGTCCCAGTCCAGGCCTTTTAGCTGGCATTGAGTGATGCAATCATGCTTTAAGTGATGTACGTAATTTGAAAGAGCGCGAGATCTCGGCTGTCATCAATTCCTCATCACCACTGAGAAAGAGATCCTTATGGATTTAAAAACCTGAGATGTTCTGCATGATCATGCGTTTCATTAATTAAACAGGAAAGGAGGACTGATTTTTACTTAAAGCAACTTGGTAAGTGCTTTTTGCATTGTTATAGCAACATCAGGGGTTTTCTAAGCGTAAATTAGGCTGCTTGAGCATTCAGTGTCGTATCAAGTTTTGAAAATTAACCATGTACCCTGACGAAACAAAATTTATTGCAAGCAAAATTTAAATTGCAAAAATTATTAGAGAGCTTTTTACTGGTATTAGACCTCCTTGGTTCTGGCTTTTGTGTGTGGACGTGTTTTTAAAATGTCAATTGGTATTATTAGTTGACTGCCATGTAATATATGATATACGGTGTCTTATTCATAGTGAAACTGGGTTTTCTTAATGGCATGAATCGCACTGAGAGCCTAGACTTGCCAGTTGCACCAGCTATTCATAAGTTCCCACTTAGCCTAGTTGTGGCAAAAATGACCACGAAGTCACAATCTACACACTAATAAATATTTGAGAGTTGCACCATTAAACGTAGAACGTAACCCTACAGATAAACTAAATATTTATGAAAGCCTCCAACCAGCAGTAACAGACGGAATAAAAAAGCAGACTGATTTAATTACATTAATGAGCTCATGTTTTGCATGTCAGGCTTCAATTCTTTCTACATATATTATGATATTGACATTTACATTCATTAACATTTACGAGAGAGAACAATATGTAAAAAACACTTACTTCTTAGCGGCTCTTCAGCATTAAACCAATCTAATGGTGCCCTTTCCTGTGTGCGTCGCCTGGTGTGAAGTTTCAAATAATAAGAAATATACACCGATGAGGCAAAATATTATGACCACTCACTGGTGAAGTGAATATCATTCATAATCTCTTAACAAGGGCACATGTCAAGGTTTGGGTAGATTAGATGGTAAGCGAACAATCAGTTATCGTACTCAATGTGTTGAATGCAGGAGAAATGGGCAGGAGTACAGACCAGAGCGACTTTTACAAAGGCCAAATTGTTATGGGCAGACGACTGGGTCAGAGCATCTCTGAAACGGCAAGGCTTGTGGGGTGCTTCCAGTCAGCAGTGGTGAGTACCTACCAACAGTGGTCTGAGGAGGGACAAACCACAAACTGGCAACAGGGTGTTGGGCGCCCAAAGCACATCGATGCGCGAGGGCAAGGAAGGCTATCCCGTCTGGTCAGAACCGACAGAAGGTCTACTGTAGCACAAGTCACAGAAAATGTTATTGAATGTTACGGGAGGAATGTGTCACAACACACAGTGCTTCACACTCTACTCTGTGTGGGGCTGCGTAGCCGCAGACCGGTCAGAGTGCCCATGATGAACCCTGTCCACCCTCGAATGCTCCTACAATTGGCATGCAAGCATCGGAATTAGACCTTAGAGCAAGGGAAGATGGTCTCCTGGTCTGATGAGTCCCGTTTTCTTTTACATTACGTGGACGGCCATGTATGTGTGTGCCATTTACCTGGAGAAGTGATGGCACCAGGATGCACAGTGGGAAGACGACAGGCCGGTGGAGGGAGTGTGATGCTCTGGGCAATGTTCTGCTGGGAAACCCTGGGTCCAGCCATTCATGTGGATGCCAATTTGACACGTGCCACCAACCTAAACATCGTTGCAGACCAGGTAACCGCCCTTCATGGTAATGGTATTCTCTGATGGCAGTGGCCTCTTTCAATAGGATATTTCAGCTCTTTCATGTGCCCTGCCACACTGCACACATTGTTGGGGAATGGTTTAAGGAACATGATGAAGAGTTCAAGGTTTTGCCCTGGCCTCCAAATTCCCCAAATCTCAATCCGATTGAGAATCTGTGGGATCTGCTGGACCAACAAGTCCGATCCATGGTGGCTCAACCTCGCAACTTAAAGGACTTGAACAATCTGCTAATGTCTTGGTGCCAGGACACCTGCATGGGTCTTGTTGACTCCATGCTTTGGCGGGTTTGCGCTGTTTTGGCGGCATGCAGAGGACCAACAGCATATTAGGCAGGTGGTCATAATGTTTTGGCTCGTCATTGAATAAGATATTAGAATGAATAAATTACTATTTTTCCAGCCTGATGTAATAGTATTTATTTACTACCCCTTATTAATTTTAGATACAGTTCCTGAACTTTATTATTTACATAGGTTAAATAAATTATTTATTTAATCTACTTTTATTACATATCGTATTTCAATGTGGGTATAATTTATTACAGCTGACAGTTACGTGAGCAAATAAGTCTGAACATCAACCGTAACAAGATCAAACTGAAATTCACAGATTTTTTAACACTTCTGTGTACAAATTTGAAGGCTGCTTGGATCAGTACAGGTAAACTTCATATTATGTGTCAACGCATTACTTTACGGAGAGCTTACGACCTAGCTGGCCCTGCGTTCCAAATGGAATAAATCACTTTCTGAAAGTCACTTTGAATAGGGTGGCCAGCCGTCCCATTTTTCCTGGGCACTTTTTCTAGGGTCCCAATTTATTCTGAAAAAATCGTGTTTTGTCCTGTAGTTCCCCTCTCCTAAAATGTATCTATCGCCTATGTGGCTTTCTCAGTCACATGAGTATTCTAATCAAAAGGTAGCCAAGGATACGGCTTGTAAAACCAATAAAATCACACCGTGTTATTTGAAGTACATGATTGGATTAAACTATCCAATAACAATCCCTTATCAATAGATGTCCAGTTAGTGAACTGATTGAAGAGTCAGTTTGAAAGAGCACACAGATGAAATTGTGGCTGGAAAAATGTCATGGAAGCATGCATGTACATTTAATGAGGATTTTCAAAAAGAGTTTACATTTCTAAAAAAAAGACAGACAGAGCCTAGTAAAGTGAGGTGTGAGATTTGTGGAGCTTGATTTTCTTCTGCCCGCACAAAATCTGAAGCTGTCATATGCAACTTACTCGCTTTTGTGCAGCTAGATAATCAGAAATTACTGCAGCATGGCAAAACACGTTTCCTCTTCCAGCTCTTGAAAGAATGCTACACATTTTCAATGGTCTGCGTGCATACTTTCTTTCTCAAGAAAAATGCCCAAAGTTTCTAAGAGACATTTTCAATGATCCTTGCACTAAACTTTGGACTGGCTTCACACTCAAACACTTTTAACCGTGCAATGGAGAGAGTAGAGCAAGACCACATATCAGCCACATAAGTGGCTTTGAACATTCATGACCTGAGAAAAGTCTTGCAGACCAGGCTGGAGGAATCATTCATACCCTCTGACATTAAAAAGCAGTTGGATGCCCTGGTTAAAGCTGGTGATATGCGAGTGGATAATTTTTTTTTTTTTTTTTGTGCAGTGAGAAACTTTTATTCAAGATTGGTGGATTACCTCCAAAATTGGAGCTGCTCATTGAAGAACAAAGAAAAACTTGAGTGGGCCCTACTGAGAGACATCCCTGAGTGGAAAGACATTCAGAGCAGCCTCGAACACTTCTACTCCAGAATACCCACTCTCAGTTTGATTGACGAAACCACGCTCCTTGATGAGTGGGACTGCGTGAAAAACATTGCCACTCGTTGCATCACTGAGTGGAACGTGAACAAGACGGCCAAGTCTGAGAGATGGACAGATGTTTTTCATGAGCTGGAGGCAAGACCATCAACTTCGGAGTCTCAGCCAAGGTCGTGGAGTTTGTTTTATGCCTGCCTGGGACATCTGCATCTGTGGAGCGTGTGTTCTCATTAATGAACGCAGCATGGACACCAGATAAATCTCGACTCAGTGTAACAGTCATGAAGTCAATGTTTTTCGTATGTCTTAATTTTGGACTGGACTGCTCTGCATTTTACGATAAACTCTTGAAAGACACGCACACACTGAGAAAAGATTGCTGCCAGTGAAAAGTACAAGGTGACAACAGTTAAAGATGCGGATGCACCCTCTACTTCTCATTGATCTACTTCTCAAAAATAAAATTTTTGCTGGGAGAGGGCTCTCCTGTTTTCCACAAGCAGGAATCTGGTCACCCTAACTTTGAAGGGAGAACAATCATGATAGTCATGCTGTAAGATCACGTCAAACAGAATTTCCAATAAAAATGATGACCCTTATTTTTGAGCCACACACCTTTTAGCCCTCCAAAGCTCTCACAGAGGATGGTAGAAAAAGGTATAGGCATGAACACTTCTGAATGAAACACACCCTAAGTCTTGCCTTAAGAACAGGTAGTGCAACCAAATTATGGACTGACTTATAGTGCATTCAAGTCATGTCAGAATTACTGTATTTACGAGATGGGAACTCGGAGGTACTTGGAGCCATTCCTCAGACCTCATAAGTTATTAGTTTCTATGGCAATACTTAAAACCCCAAAACGGCTTTGTTGTTGATAACAGTAAAATGTTTATCACTTCATTAATTTACCTCTGTATGCTTTTGCAAAATGATTAAGAACAAAAATATATGCTCCAGGCATCAATGCCATAATAAAATAGCATATTAAACAGAAATATGTTTACTACCTATAACTGTTGAGGCTGCTACCATATTGGTTCTTTTCACATTAAGTCACGACTGTCAAATTGGAGCTTTCATAGAATTCCAAGTTTACAACTTGGAATTACGAGCTCTGTAAAGATATGAACGCTTTTTACAAGTCAGAATTTCAGAATTACGGTAATTCCAACATGATGTGAATGCACCATTCGTTACAAACTAACCAACAGTTACTGTAGCCCTTGCTTTAAAAAACAAAAAAGCTATAGCAAAACATTCATTTGAATGTTCACATTTTTATTTTCATTAATACATATTTTTGCTATATAACACTTGATGGCATGCACATGTAGTATTCACGTGTACAGAAAATGTGACTTTTCTGAGTCTCATACTAACTTTATGTCTGCAATGTATTGTGTTTAAAGCCTTATTGGTTTCCTAAGTGTCAATTTTGTTTTGAAAAAACTTGTGATTAGTTTGGAGGTGGGACTTAGGTCAGGTAGTGTGTGTGTGAGATCAGAGCGACACAGAAAGAAGATGAGAACTTCAGAGTTAGACACGCAGAATGTTGCTCATTAATATTTCTCTCATACTAGGGGCCTGGGAAGCTCAGCGAGTACTGACGCTGACTACCACCCCTGGAGATGCGAGTTTTAATCCAGGGTGTGCTGAGTGACTCCAGCCAGGTCTCCTAAGCAACCAAATTGTCCCAGTTGCTAGGGAGGGTAGAGTCACATGGGTAACCTCCTTGTGGCCACGATTAGTGGTTCAGAAGTTTGTATGTTAATGTAATCTTGTGTTGAAGCAGTAAACATATTTGGCTTGCTGTCCGTATACTGCAGGGCTCGGAGCTCGAGACACGACTCGAGTCCTGATTACCCCCCAAAAAGGTATTAAGATGAAAGATCAGTACCATGATTATGGCCGGAAGTATTTAGTACAGTGAGCCAGCAACAATTCTATTTGGCAAATTGGCTTGGCGGATACTTCTCAATTGTTCTTCCCCCCAAAATCTGTATAAAGGGAGTGCTTTACATGTGTGTTTGAAGGTGCGTTCTTGTACAATAGCTGGTCGAGAGGGCTACACTGCGATTCGAATGGGAGAACACCACTCGTCATAGAAGTGGATGGGCTCATGGCATGCGAACGGGGAAGGTCAAAACAAGAGTTGGCTCCTGCTGCATTCAAAAGGGAGGGCTCACACTGTGATTCGAACGGGAGGCTGCTCTACAGAGAGAGAGAGAGAGAGAGAGAGAGAGAGCTCAAAACATTTGAACAGGAAGCCCAGCAAGCAATCGAACAGGGATGGTGAGAATGAGAGTTGGCTCACTCTGCGTTCGAAAAGGAGGGCTTACACTGCGATTCGAACGGGAAACTGCTCTATAGAGAGAGAGAGAGCTCACGGCATTAGAACGGGTAAGCCCAGCAAGCAAATGAATGGGGAAAATGAGAACGAGAGTTGGCTCACGCTGTGTTCGAAAGGGAGGGCTCACACTGCGATTCGAATAGGAGACTGCTCTATAGAGAGAGCTCACGGCATTCAAATGGGTAAGCCCAGCATGCATTCAAACGGGGAATGTGAGATCGAGTGTTGGTCGTGCTGCCTTCGAAATGGAGGACTCACACTGCACTTTGAACGGGAGATTTATGCAGCTATATTGGGCTGTACCATTGATATATTACATCTAATCAGCCAGCTTACAGAGGCAGCCTCACGTAAGGGCCCGATCCGGGTGGAAGGTTTAGATTAAAGGACCTGTGTATGACGATAGGGAGTTGTACCATAGGTATACTGTCAGATCAACTCGCTTGCGGTGGTAGCCTCATTCAATGGTCTACCCAGAGACAGGGAAATATGGTGCTTGAAATGAACAGGAGGAGATGGTGACCGCAGCTGTAATGCTCGTTACAGCTGCTGTGAAGTGAAGACAAAGGGCTTTAGCAAAAGTATGGTAAAATACTGCTGTGGCAGTAGAGGAGATGGAATAGTGAAAAAAAAGGGGGGGGGGATGCTCCTGCGGGAGCGGAGTTTAAACTACTGCTGCAGCAGTGGATTGATAATCTGGGGGCATAGTGAAGCGCTGCTGTGTTTCCATTACTGTATATGCACTTCTATAAAAGTATGGAACATAGACATTGAAAGCACCTGTGGAGAAAAGAATAACTCAGTGTACGCACCTGTAAGGGAAGCAAAAGGTTAGTTAAGAAAATATAACCATTACATTTATTCACATCTGCAAGGGAACCAAAAGTTTAGTTTGGAAAAACATGAAAATTACGTTTGTACGTGCCTGTAGGGGAAGCAAATGGTTAGTTAGGAATATGTAACTTTGTACACACCTGTAAGGGAAGAAAAAGGTTAGTTATGAAAACATAACTTTATTACGTTTGCATGTCGGGGTACTGCTGTGGCGGTATCGAGCAAAGGCGGGAGCTGCTGCGGTGGTATCGAGCGTGGTCGGGCGCTGTGGCACAGTATCAAGTAGGGCACTGCTACAGCAGTACCAAGTGGGGCGCTTCTGCGGCAGAATCAAGTGGGGCACACATGGCTTTATAATGTTTACACACACCTGTAAGGAAGGCACAAGGTTATTTTGGAGGTTATATCAGGCTCTATTTATTATGTGTTGGGCTCATTTTAACCATGAGCAAAAGAAATGCCAATGCAAAGGCTAACGGGAAATGCTAAAGGCTCTTAAGGTTACTGCACCACCACTGTGCTTGAATGGGAGAGCCTGCATTGCGATCGAATGGGAGGGCCCACACTGCGATTCAAATGGGAGAGCCTGTGACCAGTGCACTGAGGCTCACACTGCATTCAAACGGGAGAGCCCACACTGCAATTTGATGGGAAAGCCTGCATAGCGTTCAAACGGGAGGGCCCACACTGTGATTCAAACAGGAGAACCTGTGGCCAAATTGCATAGGCTCACACTGCGTCCGAATGCGAGAGCCCACACTGCATTAGAATGGCGGGTGGCACAGAATAAAAAACCTTGCCGAATTGCGGTTAGCGATGGGTATATATTTATGAGCTATGCCCCTAGACTTTTAATAAGAGGAAACATAAGGGGAAACAGGTAACATGGTTGCAGTGTTGTGGGAGATTTAGTGGCACGGCCTGAAAGGTTCCGAATTTGCGGCACCTGAACGACACATTTGTGCTGCTTTGCGGTGTGGTGGGAGTTTGTCGCATGGTGAAGGTTTAGACGCACGGCCTAAAAGACACCGCAGTTGCGGCACCTGGACAGCACATTTGCGCTGCTTTGTGGTGTGGTGGGAGTTTGTCGCATGGTCCGAAAGACATTGCAGTTGCGGCACCTGTACAGCACATTTGCGCTTCTTTGTGGTGTCGTGGGAGTTTGTTGCATGACCCGAAAGACGCCGCAGTTGTGACATGTGGACAGCACATTTGTGCTGCTTAGAGAATTGAATAAATCACGCTCCGAAGGGCACTTTGGAGGGAGAAACAATCGTGATATTCATGTTAGAAGATGACGAACAATCGCTGGATAGAGAATAGCCTGAACAAGCTCTGGTGAGGTAATGAGGCTGACAGGCATCACCTGTGTGGCAGAACCTGATTAAAAATGCTGGGGGTTGAAATGGTGGTTGGATTGAATAGCTAATCTTTGTTTCTCTCGCTTCAAAATAAAAATGAAACTCTAATGGCATGCCGGAATTGCGCCCGTTTGCGGAGGCAGCTCGAACTGCTTTCCGGGTGAAAAGTTTAGAGAAGAGAACATATCAGCAGTCGTAGAGAGCTGTTTCACATTTTTAAAAAGCTGGAGCAGCCAGTTTGCAGAAGCAACTTCACGCTATAAACTGGTTCAGCGAATGGAGCATAGAAAGATAGACGGTAAAAAAATATAACAACGTGGTAGCCGTCAATACTGCTAAAAACAAAAGAGCTGCTGTGGCAGCTTTTGTTGAATAATGAGATTGTTTGGATGGAAGAGCTGTTCTGGTGAAGCCGAATGCTTTGTAGAGAAGTTGCATCCGATGATCCAACTGCCTGGGTCTGTTCGTGGGCAATGGGTGGGGCCGAGTAGACAATGGGCGGGGTAGAGTGAAGCGGCGACATAGTTTTACGCCTCAGCGTACCCACGAGTCACAAAGGCCTGAAGCGGGATATTTGGTTTTCTTATTTTCATATCTAAGTTAATTGCTGGCTTATATACACCTTAAAAGAGTCTGGATCCAGTGAATATCGGTGTATACCAAAGAAAAGAGTTTAAGAATGTATACCTTTGAATTTGGTTGACAAATGTGTTTATATAAGTGTTTTAACATTGAAAAGCTGTGAGTTTTGAATGAAAGTTTTTTTTCTTTTTTTTTTTGTAGTCGATTCGTTGTTCAAATCTTTTGATTGGTTACTTGATTCTTTTGAATTATTTGACTCCCTATTTGAACAATTTAATTCCCCATTCGATTCCCTATTGAGTTATTTGACTTTATTCAACTTTTGAATCTTTACTCTATTTCTTGTGTAACCACCAATACATAGCTATTGTTAATTGAGAATGTCTCGGGTTACTTGACTGTAACCCTTGTTCCCTGAAAAAGTGGAACAAGATGCTGCACTTGATTAAGCGCTTACGGGAACGTCTTTAGAAGTGACCAGCTGTGAATATGTGTGCAACACGTCAATGAAATTGACTAGAACCTTTATAGTCCCTGTTGGTGACATCATCAGAATGAGCCAGTACCAGGGGCTATAAATAGATGTGCCACAGGTGCATTATCAGGTACAGTTGTCTGAAGAGCAGTCCTGGGACATCCTCAGTGCGGCAATGAAGCGCAGCATCTCGTTCTGCTTTTTCAGGGAACAAGGGTTACAGTCAAGTAACCCGAGACATTCCCTGTCAAAAGCTACACTTAATGCTGCACTTGATTAAGTGGTTATGGGAACGAGAATACCCACACCACCGCACTGTGGGTGTCTGGACCCCTTACGGTTGTGTAGTGTGTGCTCACAAGAACGTGAAAGGTCTCAGACATGAGCTTGTGACGTTGACTCAAGGATGCGAGAGCTCGGATTGGCATGAACATCCAAACTATAAAATCTTATGAATGTGTGCAGAGAGGACCAGCCTGCCGCATTACAAACATGCTGCAGAGGGGCACCCCCGCAAAAGCTTTAGAAGAAGCGACCCCCCCTGGTAGAATGAGCCCTGATGCCTACTGGTGAAGCTTGACCGCGCGCCTCATAGGCAAGGACAATAGCATCCCTCACTCAATGTGACATTGCCTGTTTTGTGGCAGCCGCCCCACTGTTATGGCCCCCATGACAAACGAATAGTTGGCCTGACTTACGCCACTGGCTAGTACAGTGGACGTAGGCCTGAAGAGCACGGACTGGACACAGTCTGTGAAGTCTCTCCTGATCCGGCGTTGTGAACGGCAGAGGACAGAAGGCCTCAAGAGTGTCAGGATGAGGATGCAATATCGCTTTCGCCATTCCTGGGGCAAAGTCTAAGCAGGATGGCAAGACAGACAGAGCCTGTAAATCCCCAATTCTTTTTAAAGAAGTGATAGCCATAAGAAAAAACATCTTTAGAGTCAGGAGCTTGTCAGACACCGACTCTAGATGTTCAAAGGGGGTCTCAACCAGACCCTCAAGGACTATAGCTAAGTCCCATGAAGGGATCCTGGTTCTAATGGGAGGCCTCAGTCACATGGCCCCACGGATGAAGCGAGCAAGCAAAGGATGTTTCCCCAGTGGCACCCCGTCAAATCAAGGCGTGGCAAGCCAACAGAGTGGCCACGTAAACCCTGAGAGTGGTGGGGCATGTGCCTACTGATAATTTCTCCTGCAGGAAGTCCAGAACTGAAGCAATCTGGCAATTAACAGGATCTGCATTATGTGCAGTGCACCACCTTTCAAAGACACCCCATTTATTGGCATAACTTTTTCTAGTGGAAGGAGCCCTAGCACTCAGAATGGTCTCAATAACTTCAGGTGAAAACCCAGTGTCTCTCAGTTGGTACCCTTCAGGGGCCAAACATGAAGGTTCCACAGCTCAGGCCAGGGATTAAATATTGTCCCCTGTGCTTGAGACAGAAGGTCCCTCCTCTCCAGTATCGCCCAAGGCGAGCCGTCAAGGGGAGATATTATCTCTGAGAACCATACCCTGTTCGGCCAACATGGCGCTATCAGTAAGAGGCAAGATCCTTGTTGACGAACTCTGGCTAGAACTCCCGGGAGCAGAGAAACTGGAGGAAATGCATACAGGTGCATTTTGGGCCATGTATGCACCATCACGTCCAGACCCAGGGGGGCTGGGTGACTCAGAGAGAAGAAGAGGGGACATTGCACTGTCTGTTGGGAGGCGAAGAGGTCCACCTCTGCTTCGTAAAATCTTAACCAGATTTGTTTCACTACCTCGGGGTGGAGTTTCCATTCTCATGTCTGTATTTTCTGTCTGGACAGTAAATCCGCTCCCACATTTAGGCATCCAGGGATATATACTGCTTTGAGTGACATGAAAAAATCTGCTGCGCTAGTCTGTTTAGCTGGCGTGACCGCAGACCTCCTTGGTGATTTATGTTAGAGACTGCCGCTGTGTTGTCCACCCGCACCAGGACATGGCAGCCTCTCAGATGCTGGAGGAAATATTTCAGGGCCAGAAATACAGCCAACAACTTGAGACAGTTGATGTGCCAATCGAGCTGATGACCCTCCCATTCCCCTTGAGCTGGACGACCACTTAAGACCGCTCCCCAGCCCGACAGGGAGGCGTCTGTCGTTAGCAATCTGTGACGGCAAGACACACCTAGAGTGGGACCCAAGGCAAGGAACCGGGGTCTGAGCCACATAGAAAGGGTACGTAGCCCATGGTGCGTAACCCTTATCTGCTTTCGGGGATTGGCCCTTGGATGAAATCCCCTGGCTTTGAGCCACAACTGAAACGGTCTCATATGCAAAAGGTCCATAGGTGCCATGAGACCTAACATTCATTGATACTGAAGAACAGTACGATCTTGGCCTAGCCTGACTTTGCTCAGGGTATTCTGAATGGTCTCAATTCGAGTGGGAGACAGCTGTGCCCACATCGTGATCGAAATCCATACGATCCCTAAATATGTCGTTCTCTGGGCAGGAGAAAGAACGCTTTTCTTGTCGTTGAGTCTTAACCCCAGAAAAACTAGATGAGCTAAGATGACATTTCTGTGCTGTAATGCCAGTTCTTCCGATTGTGCTAGTATCAGCCAGTCATCTATGTAATTCAAAATGCAGATGCCCTGAAGTCACAATGGAGCTAGTGCTGCATCCATGCACTTTGTGTATGTGCGAGGTGATAAGGCCAGGCTGAATGGAAGAACCCGATATTGGTAAGCTTCGCACCCGAAAGCAAACCTCAGGAACTTCCTGTGTTGTGGCAGTATTTCTATATGAAAGTATGTGTCCATGAGATCGATCATGACTAACCAGTTGTGATGTTGAATTTGTGACACGATCATCTTGACAGTTAGCATCTTGAACTTGAGCGCCTTGACTGAGCAGTTCAAGCCTCGAAGATCTAAAATCGGACGCAATCCCCCATCCTTCTTGGGAACCAGGAAGTATCTGCTGTAGTAACCTTACTCTCTCTCTGGAAGGGGAGCATATTCTATAGCCCCCTTGACCAGAAGAGATTGCAGCTCTTGTGACAGTAAATGTGCTTGTTCCGGTTTCACGGTAGTGGGGACCACGCAGTTGAAACGTGGAGGACGGCGAATGAATTGAATTCTGTAGCCCTTTTCTACTGTCTTTAGGACCCACATAGAAATACCTGGCAGTAGCTTCCACACTGCCAGGTTCTCTGAAATGGATACCAACTTTGTTACTTCCCATTGAGGAGATGTTGGGTGTTCCGTGTTCTGGGCGACAACAGGAAGCATCGGAACACTCAACATTTCGCTGGAAACCACTGCCCCCAGAAACACCAGAGGTGGTGGGGATGGAGAGGTTTCGTGGGGGTGTCGGGAAGGAGCGGGTAGATGTTTTGCACGCCCCGTCCCGAGGGGGGCTACCCCCACAATGCTGAGTGCAAGACCGCCAGGACTTCTTTTTGGAAATAATGATCCTGAGGTCTTGCTTTGGAGGCTGCTGAGGGCGACGAGCCAGTCCCCAATCTTTACAAGGGGGAGTGTGACTCGCCACACTTTGTTTTTGAGCCTCCCTTCTAGAAGGACCGGGGCAAGGCTGGGTGGCTGGTAGCCCCTCCCCCTGAATGCAGTGAGGAAGGAATTGCACAAAGGCTTCCTCATGTTTTTTCACCTCCCAAAACCTGGTGACAACTGTATTCACCGAATCGCCAAACAGGCTGGAAGGTGAGACCGGGGCATCAAGTAGGAATACTCTGTCCTTATCCTTGATACCCGTGAGGTTTAGCCACAGATGCCTCTCCATACTGACCAAAGCAGCCATTGAACGGCCGATAGCACAAGCCGTCTGCTTGGTTGCACGGAGAGATAAATCTGTGGCTCGACGAAGCTCTGAGAATGCTTCCTCGTCGATTGTACTACCCGCACTCAGGTCCTTCAACAGATCAGCCTGGTATGCCTGTAACACCACCATAGTGTGTAGTGCAGCACCAGCCTGACCTGCTGTTTGAGCAGTTGAGGCAGTTCTACACAGCTTTGTGGGGAGAATTGATCTTTTTAATGATAATGTTGAACTAGGCGAGAGATAGCCCGTCTCTTCTACCTGTGGCATCATCGTATACCCCCGTGCCTTAGCACCCACGATTGTCGAATATGTCGACGTCGAAGGCACAAAGATACAGGAAGTATAAGGTTTCCCCCACAAACGAGTTAACTCATCATGGAGATCTTCAAAGAAGGGGAAAGACTGATTTTGTGTTCCCTTCCCCTGGCCACCAGACAGAAATCTGTCTTCTATTCTCGATCGTTTGGGGGTCTCTTGTTCACGTGGCCAGTCTAGCTGTAATCTGGCCACCGCACGAGTAACCACCCCGAGTAATTCCTCAACCGCTTTGTCATCACGTGAGGAACGTTCAGAGGTAGGCAACTCAAAGTCCACAGACCCAAGAGATTCATTGTCCCCCTCATGAACAGAAGAGGTGCCGGGGCACTCTTCGAGATTACAAACTGGATCTGGAGAGAGAATGAGGGACGGACACGTCTCTCACTCCTCAGCCAGATCCATACGCGAGCCCCACAATGGAATGGTGGGTGCTGGCTCTTGGAAGTAAGTGAGACGAGCGCGCAGCCTTCACTGTGAACAGCTCACAATGCTCACACTCGCCTCGCTCCAATGCAAGAGCAGCGTGCTCTTCCCCCAAACAAACAAAACAAAACTGGTGTGTGTCCGATTCAGCCATAGGACGTAAACATGGAAACACACACTGTCTGTTCACTCATTTTTTCTGTCTTTTGTCTTTTCCACACTTGAATGACAGAGAAAGAGAAAGTTTTCTGCACACTGCCTGACAAATCTAACTCCTATCAGAAGAAAAATAGAGAGCTGAGAAACTGTAGAAGCACAAACACAACACAGAGTGGTCTGAAGACAAAAGACCTGATGATGCGCCTGTGGCACATCTATTTATAGCCCCTGGTACTGGCGCATTCTGATGATGTCACCAACAGAGGCTATAAAGGTTCTAGTCAATTTCATTGACGTGTTGCACACATATTCACAGCTGGTCACGTCTAAAGACGTTCCCATAAGCACTTAATCAAGCGCAGCATTAAGTGTAGCTTTTGAGAGGGAACTGTATTGATTGGAAGTGATCGTGAATCTTTACTGATTCGTTTTTGTCTTAAACACAAAAAAAAAAAAAAAAAAAAAAAAAAACTAGGCACAAATTATTTTTTTATATATTTTTTATTTACTTTTAAAAGATAAGAGAATTAATAAATAAATTAAAGATTTTTTATTTATTTATTTTTTATTTTTTTATAAAACCATACTCTTGAAGTTCTGCTCTTTGTTTTTGAAAAGACTTTAGTTCATATAAGCCTATTTAGAGTGAATAACCATTAGTAAATATAACCCAGAGCACTTCATTTCAAAGGAGTGAAGGAAGTCCTACATTACTAAGCCCTTAGTGTGTACTTCACGTCCCAATTTAAGTGAGACCTTATGCACAGCTTGTGCAACCCTACCATCTGCACTACTTTCCCACTGTTTAAAAATATACATGAATAAAAACAACATCATTCCACATATTGAAAAAAAAAAAAAAAAAATTGAGCCTAAAGAAACCTACATCTCTGACAAGTAATACTACTACAATACTCACCTCTAAATGTTTCCCCAAAAGTTACAGTAGCCATGGAAATTGATAATAGTCTTATAAAGCAAGCTCTGCTATTGAGGAGACAGCATGTGCTGTATTTTAACTCTTGCTTCTAAAAATCTAAGTCCCTTAAACAAAAGTACAGTGGATGAAAAGTGTCTATACTCTTTTTCTTAAGCGCTGACTCTTTCCCACAATGCTTCATCCCTCTCTTTTACCCTCTTCCATAAGCCCCTCTGAAAATATCCCAGCACTAGTAACATCACAAAGGCTTACTTATCTCTGTATTACCTATTAAAGGTTTAGATCCCAGCGTCTTTGATAAACACTCTCAATAAGGGTTTATCTCCATAGCCTTATCAAGCTCTTGACGGTTCCTCTACCCTCACTAGAGTAATTTGCTTAATTAAAGTGTCATTTCAGAAAGGAAATATGGAGCTCATCATTCAAAGAAAGATACAAAGAACTTTACAAGTCTGTGCGAGTGTATGCATTTATGTATGTGTGTATGAGTTTGTATGTGTGTGTGTTTGTAATATTTTCACTGTATTATTATTTTCTGCCTGGCTTAGGGTAAGCCCTCTTAGTTTTTTGTGGCCGGTGAGCTTTAAGAAGTGCAGGGACATTTTGGAGATCTCTCTAAGGAGACCAGAGGAGAAGAGGAGGAGGAGATGAGACACACAATAAATAAAATGGTTGCTTTCTAAATGAGGCCCATGGAGGATTGGCTTTTAACGCCCGCAGCTTCCGTCAGCACTTTGGCCGATTTGCGTGTGATTTCATTAGGGGTGAAAATAACACCACAATGAAGATGAAAATAGACTTTGGAAAGTGTAGCAGGAAAGAAAGATGCACATAGACAGCTGAGATAAAAAAGTAGCATATCTACCAAACTGGAGCAGAACATTGTGTTTTACATTTAGTTCTTCCATGAAAACACAAAAGGAGATGTTCGGTAGAATGTTAGCTGCAGTCACTATTATTTATTTTCCAATTTTTCATTTACAATAAAAATGAATTGTGACTGAGGCAAACATTTAGTCTTTTTGAGTTCCAAAGATAGAAAAAAAAAATAAATAAATAAAAGATTTTTCAAAAGCATGGAAAAACTCTGTCTCATAAACAATCTTACAAAATGAATCGAAAATAACATAATTAGTCACCTTTAGCACCATAAATAGAATTATATCATTACACATATGTTAGTGAACTGTTCGATATTTTAATTGGATTTAACATGGATTTTCATTAGCGAATGTGGACGTACACGGTATTCTTTTCATGGGTTCCAATGGCGCATGTTCAGTTAGACTTGAGTCTAACTGTTCGTGTTGCCAGAACTCAGTTGGTAGGTTATCGATTGCTAGAGAATTTATTTTTGGATATAATCTGAGCTGTCACTTACTATTTTAGATTGAAATCAGTTTTATGACTAAGGTTTCTAGTCGGGTTGTTGAGTGGACAGCTCGGTTTCGAGACGCATTTTCCGGGTCCATCATATAAAATGCTTGTCAGAATTAGCTTTCACTTGCGATTTCGCGAAGATTGGAATCTGGCATCCGAATATGGCTGACATTATGCGAGCATGAATGGCTTTGGGTTGTCAGGGAAATTAAAGAGCCAGCGTGATGTAGGCAATCTCTTCACCACAATTCAGCCAGACAGCTGTGGGAAAATATATTATTTTAATACAGTAATGTATTTTTACACATGCAGTTCCAGTCATAACACCTTGAAAAGTGTGCCTCAAACTGCTGTCAGTTTTGTTTACTGTGATTAACAGTGATATGAACTCTCTGGACCGCCTGCCAAGCTGTATCACATTTTAATCGGCTTTTAATACCTGCGGCCACTTTGTTCTTTGATTTATTTCCTTTTTCCTTCCCCATCTCCCTCTTTGTTCTTTCTTTTTTTTTTTTTTTTTTAGTTTAAAAGAACTAATACAGGGTTTCTTGCCCCTTGAGCATTTTTTGGCCTAGTGACAAGGTGTGAGACAAAGATGATTTATGCACACGGGCGCACAGATGCAGGGGAAGAAAGATACGCAAGATCAAATGGAGAGACATGATAACGCATGAAAAACGACTCCCCGGCCTCGTAAATTAACAGTCGGGAGAAGGTTGTCATTATCCGGGTTGCCTTTAAGACCATGGTATGGAACCCAGATGATACGGGAGAGATAGTTTGTCTGAAGTTTGAGTAATTGATGACTTAAAAATAAACCGGAGGATTCATCTTGGGAGGGAAGGAAGAAGAATTACTCAACACAACAAACATGCAGCATTGGGGTCAAGAGCATAGCACGAGTTCCCCGACTCATTCTCTCTTCAGACAAGAAAGCATTAAAGATTAAAACAGGGACAGAGAAATAACAGTTTTGAAAAGTGGGAGAAGTTATAAAACTTTCTTCAGTCTGATGAATCCACAAAATACCTCATTGTTCTTGGCTTAAGTGTGTGTGGATTTATGATGGTATAAACATTTAGATAGTAGTGATATCATTTAATTAAACTTTAATTAAAACTTAATGACATGGTTAGTATTTATAAACAGTGGTACTATCTGTACATGTGACATTTAATGAAAATGAGGGACAAATGACAGCAGGAGGTTGTTCTCCTAAAGCCAGTCTGGTTTTAGTGGTCGTATATGATATATAGATAAAACCTTCCTTAAGTTGAGTAAATGCATGCAAGTTTAGTTTTAATCTGTTGTATAGGCCAAAATGTACTTACTCAAAAGTATGTGTTGTGTACATTTTTCCAATTGCAATCTGTTTGTTGATCTGAATATGAATGTAAACAGGAGTTTAATGCATAATGACAAGTCTTCCCACACACGACAGTTAAAATGTGAACAAGAGAGGGGAAGTCTTCACATTTGCACGAAAAGGTGAAGGACATAAATATGTGAGGAAAGTAAGAGATGTAAGGAGAAAATATGCAGTCCTAACATACAGACTGTCTATCATTTCCTTTTGATTGAATCTGTGTTGGATTGGTGTTTTAGAGCCCTGACATGTTATTAATAAAACAGTCTCTAATAGAAATATCATTCCCTTATTTTTCAATCAG
This sequence comes from Myxocyprinus asiaticus, assembly GCF_019703515.2. Classification (NCBI taxonomy): domain Eukaryota; kingdom Metazoa; phylum Chordata; class Actinopteri; order Cypriniformes; family Catostomidae; genus Myxocyprinus; species Myxocyprinus asiaticus. Next base: position 46,024,938 of record NC_059344.1, read on the forward strand.
CCACAACATCGTGCTAAATCTGCAGTGCATGACTTTAATTAAAGATTGATGGGATGACCATTCGTCTGAGGCACCGTTGATCCAGTAATTAAAATGACAAAAAAAAAAAAAAAAAAAAAGATTTATTTATAGAAATTATGTTAACTCTTTTCACTTCCCTGTCAGCAGGCCTACGCTTTTACTTTAATGAGAGAAGCCAGCAAATGTAATTTTCTTTTCCTGTCTTCTCTCTTTCCTCACAGTCAGAACTAGAGCAGAAGCATACGTGCTTGTTCATATTCTATTTGAGACATACATACTTTTAAATCTGTTAAAGAATAGAAGAAATTATCTTTCTGTAGGGATGATCATACATGCCACAGTTTCCTCAATCAACTTTTCTAATAAGTGAAACTTTGGCTTTCATTGACCTTAGTTCAGCAGTTATCATAAAGAAGAAGGGAATATAAACAAAATTGCTTTGCATTTTTATTTTGGTTAGTAATTATGTAGTCTCTTGGAGTTTGACAAGGCCTCTAATGAGTTCTCAGAGGACCTCTTTTATTTGTTTGTTTGTTATTTTTAAGCTTGATTAAGTCCCATGTATTTAGCTAGCACAATTAAACCGAAGGGGGATACAATATGAGCTTAACTTGGTGTTTCATTCACTTTTGTTTTAAACACAGTTTTAGCTCAGTAAGCTAAACCATTGCTTCTGTGGGAATGGCTTACCTTTGTTCCTTTTTTATAGTATGAATTATACAAGTACATGTAGGATATTGGGTCAGAAAATTGAAGTCGACAAACTAATATGTTAGCATGTTACAATACAATATCATGTATTGAAAATCGCTTTAAAGCTCTATATCTAAATTGTATAAGATATAGAACAACATTTCCAGAAGATGTAGATGTACAAAAGTGAGGCAGAAATGTTTTCCACATTGTTTCTGACAAGATCTGTGACTGAGACTGTGACTGAGAAGTAATTTGACAATGTCCAAACTGCCACAGCCTGATTGACAGTGAAAGGGACGGTGCTTTTGTACCCTGTCTCAGAACTCATAAAAATACTTTGATATGCTACACAGCATTCTGATGTACTACACATTTACGTGGACAGCCACATTCTGACTGAAGACATTTTAAAACTATGAATAAACTATCATTAACTCTCACTTGTGCCACAGACAATGTATCAGTTGAGCAGAGTTCCAGCCAAAGTGAATTAATGACAAAGATCCACCATCTGTAAATTCCCCATAGACTCTGTAAAACAGGCAGCCATCATCAAACCATTTTCCTACTGTTTGGTGGCAAACTTCCCTTTTCCCTGCGCATGCTTTTAATGGATTTCTGCAACACTGCTAGATATGCGTTTGCTTGTATGTTCTAAGTCAAAGCAGGAAAGTAAAAGATGTATTAAATGATAATAATGACTGATGTTATTTCTTCTTTTTTACCTAAAAAAAAAAAAATGACTTTGTGCTATCACAATGGTCAGATGGTTTGCAAGGCTGACAGAATTATTAAAAGAGAAAGACTTGAAGGATTTCCTTACATTTATCGCCCAGTGCATAACACCCTTACTAGCCTTTAATATATAAATGTAACGGATTCCGCCAATTTCTATTAAAGCCCTGGGCTCACAGATCCTGAGTTAATTTCAAGACTGAGTTGGCAACAAAGAGTGAGGAAAAAAAGCAGGATTTATAATCTTTTCCCTACACCATTTGTTTTCCTCCAGAAATCGAGATAATAGAGGCAAGTAGGATCCTTTGCTGTACAGAGTGCAAATGGAATCACTGGCTTCCCATCCCCCCCCCCCACACTTGATAAAAACATAATATATCTTATGATGAATGTTGTTATAAAGCACACCTGCGATAAGATTCAAGTATTCATATTTCCCATCATGTTAATGCTGGAAGATAAACCGAGCCAGTATCGCCAGTGTCCACCTCAGTGGTTGGCCCATTTTTCTGTCGTCACACCTAATGGATGGTGCTGCTTTTTGTTGTAGATGTCAGGTACATGCCTAAACTGGACCAAGCTCCTGCGCAGATGATAATAAAACTATGAGCTGGAAATATTGGATGGAGGCTAAGGAGGGTGGCGGATGATTACCAGTGGCAAGTTCAGTTGGCGAGTCTGCAGAAAATCTTTTCCCTCAAAAAGAGATTGACACATGTAAGTTCAGTCATGTGGTTAGTGTTGTTAGTGGAGGGTCAGTGACTACTAGTGTTATTAGAAGTGTGTTGTAATTTACATTTATGCATTTGGCAAATGCTTTTATCCATAATAATTTACAGTGCATCTGAGGTACAGATTTTGCTTCTGAAAGTTTATGTACCCAGAAAACAGCTGAATTACGGACAAGCGCCATAACTTATCAGACATATTTTGCATCTCTTCAAGCGTGAATACATTTCCCTCTAAAGCTACCGATAGCCCATTTTGCAATCAACCTCTGAGATGTGGGTTCTGGTCCTGTGGGAAACAGAAAATAATCGCATTCACATAAACAATGGTGAACGTGATTCGGAGGTTGCATTTTCGCTTTAAAATTATATTTGTACTCCACTCACATTTAGGTTAAGGGTAGGTGTTAGAGGGTAGACTAAAAAAATATGCATTCCTGGACTATATTTCATGATTTACAACTGACAATACAACTCGCTTTAGGTGTCACTCTGTGGATATTTCACCTGGAAACTGGCGCCAATACGTTCAACAACACTTCCAGCTTCGGCCATTGGGTGCAGTGATACGATTTTCGTTAAGAACTGACTAAGCAAACTTTTGGGCTGCTGTTGCCAAATTGCCCGTAAAAGCTCCCTGGGAATCGAACCCATTACTTTGGTGTTGCTAGCACCTTGCTCAACTACACTAACAGATACAGGTATACCTGTAGGTATAAAGGTATATTTAAATATTTAAACGTTCCCAAATCAGACAGACATCACATGGCTTGAAATTTGAATCACAAATTTTCATTGTAGAGAGTGAGACAAAGTGAACTTCCTGTTTTCTTGCTCATTTACAACTGTTCTTCCTTTTTACTTTTACGGGTCCCTGGAAGTGACACAAGCAGCTGTGCGCCATATACAAAATTCTCTTTTACCCCCTCACTAACTCTCTACGGCCTCAGCAGATCCCAACCCTCCATCAATTCAAACTACTGCAAACAAGTCAACCCAAATGCTGGCAGCTGCAGATGTGAGACTCTGTCACCTGTGCCTCATAATGCCCGCTCACACCCCCTCACCACGCTCTCATCAGCCCCCCTTGTGTGCTCCTCAGACTCGACTGGCGTCTGATATGGTAAGAGGGATGACTCTCCCGGCACGTCCCTTCCTCTGTGCAGCCCGTCTCCCCATCAGCCCCTTCCAATAATTCCCGGCCTACTGGCATCATGGGCCCAATTAGGATGACACATCCTATCAGAGAGCTTGTTTTGCATAGTCGAATACAAATGACTGTGGAAGTGAAATGTTTTCGTAAACTTGCTACAATGAAGACAAAGCCGGCTGTTAGTTTCTGCCTAAGCTGTCATGAGGAGAATGAACATATCAAACAACGTTTCAGTTCAAGCGTTTTGGGCTTCTTCGTTTACCCGTAACACGTTGTTTTGAGCATTCACTGTGTTTGGACTTGACTAAGGGTCGTATCTCTAGTTTTAAAGGACAAATGCTGTGGTGGCATGTACAAGGAAGCCTGTAACTCTGCTTTCCAATAAGACTCATTTGCTTTGATTGTTTTGATATTGATGAAGTTGCTAGTTTGAAGTCATGGAAACTAGAATACACCAAATATTTTATCTTAAAACTGTTTTTCTGTAATGACCCCATAACGCCTGCATCAATCATTGTTATAACAAAAATGAATAATTAAATTTTTTCTTCCCTTCAAGAAAATCAATATTTCCCACCCAAACATTTAAGCAATTTTTAGCTTTTATTTGTCCTCTAAAGCTGTCTTTAGCTAAATGATACTGACCCTTTGAATCTTTTAACATCGCAATCAATAAAGCATGTTTATGCAAAGCTTGCAGAACCATCAGTTTGGGACTTTTGAAAAAATATGACCCTAGCTGCAGCTTGCTAAGTGCAGAGCACTAGCACTAAATCTCTGGAGTTAAAGTTTCACTGGGGTGTTATGGGTAAAAATGCCTTGTCAGCCATCTGCTACATTCTCACCCGACATCCATATTTCCAGAGTCGCTCAACTCCTGAGAGGGACCTGTACCATCACGATGGGCCGAAATCCTCATAACAGCTCAGCTATTGCAGCAGACATCCCAAAACAGCAACACACTCCATAAAAGAAATTGTGACAGACAGAGCCCCTGATGCTTCTAGTCTCTTTTCATTTTTTAAAGCTTTAATGAGCAGTGATGGCGATGCTTGTCAGCATGACAATCTGGCACAATGTATCATAGAAACAGGAAAGGAAAAAATATATAAATAAATGACATTTCATAAATGTCATGGCAGGGCTGGTTACACAGTCCTTGGTAAATGCTAATCATGGTTGATTAATCAGGCAGTAATCTACTGATCCAAAAAGTTTATGCAGTCCATTGTGCAAAATTAGCTGCCTCTAACATGTCCCTTTAAATCATGCAAAGGCAACCACTGTGATAAGCACATTTCAAAAGCGCCCTCTTTCGCCTGGCTTTCAGTACATTTTTTTTTTTTTTTTGGAAAAATATGACGCACATTACATCTTATTCTCTCACTCTACTCTTCCCCCTGTCCTTCTCTCTCTTTTCTGTCTAACTAGTTTTTTGTTTCTCCCACTGCTGGACTCCTTCCAAGTCGGCTAAAACATGTCTTATCTACTTAAGCTTCTTGAGTGGTGATCAAAAACACTCACAATTGTTGCACAGAATTTGCAAGTCAATATGCTTGGCTCCATAGATATTTAAAACTGCTTTTAATTTGACTTTTTAATATGTGATTTTATATATATATATATATATATATATATATATATATATATATATATATATATATATATATATATAGTGCTGTGCAAAAGTTTTAGGCACTTGGGAAAAATGTTGCATAGTGAGGATGTCTTCAAAAATAATGCCATAAATTGTTTTCATTTATCAATTAACGTCATACAAAGTTGAGTAAACATAAAAAAAGCTAAATCAGTATTTGGTGTGACCACCTTTGCCTTCAAAACAGCACTAATTCTCCTAGGTATGCCTGGTCTTGGTCGTTGGCAGATAGGATGTTCCAAGTTTCTTGGAGAATTTGCCACAGTTCTTCTATCTATTTAGGCTGTCTCAATTGCTTCTGTCTCTTCTTGTAATCCCAGACAGACTCAATATTCAGTGGGGGGCTCTGTGGGGACCATGCCATATGTTGCAGGGTTCCCTGTTCTTCTATTCTATTCTATTTGCAAAATAAATGTTTGGGAGTCTAAAATTTATATTTCCTATTGACACACTAAAGCTGAAAATATAAATAACCATCTTAAGACAAATGTTTTTGTGAAGCATCTTATGTGCCTTAGACTTTTGCACAGTACTGTATATATATATATATATATAATATATATATATATATATATATATATATATATATATATATATACAGTATATATGATATTTTAATATAGATAGATATCTAACATCTGTCGCCCCCTTCAGGACAAACAAAGTGAGGTGGCAGCACACAAATTGCATATATACAATTTTTACAATTGTAATAATTTTATAATATTAGATATATATATATATATTATTTTTGTTATTTTTTTATTTATTTTCTTTTGTTAATTGAAATTGGTTTGTAAAGAAGTTTTTAGAATGTAGGCATAATTGATTGTGTTTTATTATATTTTTAAATATAAATTAAACATTATTTCTAGTATTTAAGCACAAGCATTTATATCAAATTTTTTATTTTATTTTTTCATGATGAGAAACAAATTCAGTCAACTTTTTACAGGCAGTGTATGTATTAAAATCCTATTTTAAATTAAATTCTCGCCGCAATTCACGTTTGATGTTTGATTTACAATTATGTTTGAAAGTCTACACAATCGCTGTCAAATTGTATAAGAAACATTATGTGTCTTTACAGATACAGTTTTTCTGTGTCTTGTGTGCACTTTACATGGAAGCACCCCCCACTAACATTTATGAAATATTCATGCACAGACCTCCACTCAGCCTGTTAAATTCTTCTATGTGTACAGCAAACACTGCCACAGTTGTAGTCTGCATTAGAGTTATCATCTGAGGATGGTTGAATTTATCTATAAATTATTATGGGGTGGGGAGGGGGAGTGTAAGAAATGCGTCATGTACAAAGTGTCCAGGCGTACAGTACTAGCAACCCCTTCACCAACAAAATATACATGCCTCCTGCCTAGGCCGGCAAGAATTAGTGAGCTAAGCACTCGTAAATCACGGTGCCTGCAACTCTCTCTTCCTGTGGCTCTGAGCACAAAAAAAAACAAAAAAAAAAAACCTTGGGGTGGGTGGAGGGTGTCCAGAGGTGTGGGGTTGCTGGTTTGAAGTAATATGCCATCAGCATCTGGGGAAAGTCAAGGAAGGTGCTCTAGTGCAAGAGAACATCGTGTCAACAGCAGAGTGAGAATAACACCATACAGAGCTGTGACTGGAGCTGGTAGGATATGAAAGCTGTCCCAGTTTTTTTTTTTTTTTTTTTTTTTTTTTTTTAGCATTCATGGCAGGCAGGGTCTTTAAAGGAATAATTCAAGCAACAATGAAAATTACTTCATAATTTACTCCATGTCATTACAAATCTGTATGACTTTCTTTATTTTGCAGAATCCAAAAGGACATGTTTATATTCATTTATCTGTCTCTTTGATACAATGGCAGTGAATAGTGGCTCAATTTAAAGCTTATAAAATCTTGAAAATCTTTATCCAGTTCAATTTTATTCCTGAAATCCATAGGGGGATCAAACACAGTTATTTCAGTGTGAAACCACAATAATAAATGTGTATATATATATATATATATATATATATATATATATATATATATATGTATATATATATATATATATATATATATATATATATATATATATATATATATATATATATATATATGTATACACACACACACACACATACACTGGCGGCCAAAAGTTTGAAATAATGTATAGATTTTGTATTTACAATGTATAGGCAGGACAATTAATAATGTGAAAAACTGCTATTACAATTTGAAAAAAAAAAAAAAAAATGTCAGAACTTCTTGAACTTTTTCAAAGAGTTCTCATCAGAAAATCCTCCACATGCAGCAATGACAGCTTTGCAGATCCTTGGCATTCTAGCTATCAGTCTGTCCAGATACTCAGGTGATGTTTCACCCCACGCTTCCTGTAGCACTTGCCATAGATGTGGCTGTCTTGTCGAGCACTTCTCACACACCTTACAGTCTAGCTGATCCCACAAAAGCTCAATGGGTTTAAGATCCATAACACTCTTTTCCAATTATCTGTTGTCCAATGTCTGTGTTTCTTTGCCCACTCTAACCTTTTCTTTTTGTTTTCTGTTTCAGCATTTTCTTTGCAATTCTTCCCATAAGGTCTCACCCCTGAGTCTTCTCTTTACTGTTGTACATGGAACTGGTGTTGAGCGGGTAGAATTCAATGAAGCTGTCAGCTGAGGACATGTGAGGCGTCTATTTCTCAAACTAGAGACTCTGATGTACTTATCTTCTTGTTTAGTTGTACATCTGGCCTCCCACATCTCTTTCTGTACTTGTAAGAGCCAGTTGTCCTTTGTCTTTGAAGACTAGTGCACACCTTTGTATGAAATCTTCAGTTTTTTGGCCATTTCAAGCATTGTATAGACTTCATTCCTCAAAACAATGATTGACTGATGAGTTTCTAGAGAAAGATGTTTATTTTATTTTTTTTCATTTTTTTCATTTTTAACCTAATATTGACCTTAAGACATGCCAGTGAAGCTTAAATCTGTACATTATTCCAAACTTTTGGCCGCCAGTATATATGTAAGGAATAATCCATGGCTATGTGTGTATTAAACAATTTTAAATGCACGATGTGGAGTCAAAGAACCACCCCACGTGAAACCCTGCAAAGTGCATTTATTGGTCACTTGCCAGAATTGATTAGTTACAGCTGTAATATATATTTTTTGCAGCACAAATTGTGACTGGAAGTATAAAAAAATAACAGTTAATTTTATCTAAGGGCCATTAGATCTACAGCTCTGCCTGTTCTAAATCAGAGGCATTTCAGCACAGCAACATAATATACACAACACAGTACAGTTTAAATTTAATAGGTCCTGATTTCAATCTCTCACCATCCGTACAAAACAAGCTAAATTCCATTATATTAACTATGCTGATGAAAGTGGTTAGGAAATGTTTTCAATTCTTCACTCTGCTTGCTCTTGAATGTTATGTTGCTATGGTTACAAACAGCACGTTAATATCAAACAGTGATTAAAACTGACCGGAACTACCTGTGCATTAAATGGTTTGAACTGCACACATTCCAGACTCAAGTATTATATATATATATATATATATATATATATATATATATATATATATATATATAAACATAATTTATTGATGTCTGTGGTTCAAACATGGCTCAAGTCACTAGGTTTCAGTGGCTGCTTTGCGAAAAATATTTGATTGTTTTGATAAGAAGTTGACAATTTGAGCAATTACAGATTGAACACCAAATTTACATTAATGGACTATTTCATCATTTTCTGTGCTTTAAATCTACTCCTCGATTAGTGCTAGATCTAGATCTTTGCACAGATTTCTACATCCAAAAGAAGAAATGTCTGCAATTGAAAAGCCATTACTTTGACATTATACATCTGCACATGTTCAAGAATAACATGATGATACTGCTTCCTTGAGGAAGTAATGAAAAACTGATAAAAAAACACAAACACATGTGGCCTGTGACAGATACCTGGATGCTATTCAGCGGCACATGTTGTGGTTTCTAATTTACAGCAATATATCAAATTTTCCACAGTGTAAAAAATGAAATAATGAGCCAATGATGGGCCATTACAAGAGTTACTGAATTAAGACAGAATGACTCGTATAAAATTCACATTTTTGGTCAGTGTAGATTTTGAACCTCCCACTTGTGGCATAAACAAATTCTGATGTAAGGCTCATGCAGCTGAGATCATATTTGCTGCTAGCTTACAGTGTAAAACCACATTTCCTTGGATTTAGCCAATATCATGGTTAGTAATGAAATGCCCCAGGGAAAACAAATTGCTGCTGTCACATAATCAATAGACATACAGGAATAAATGTCAAATGCATGTTTCCTCACTGGTCATGAAACATAGTCGCTCCCCAGCATGCTTCTGTCCTGCAGGGCCCCTCCCAGCATGCACTTTGGTTCAAAAGGTCTCTTGAGCCATGTTAAGATTCCCAGGGAAAATAAACTTCTCCCTGCACACTGAGCTATCTGCACACTGATATATGCAGAAGTTTACTTGACAAAATGTGTATATTTGTAATTGCAACATCATCACATTAGCTTAGGGTCGAGTACGATGTCATAATAGTCCACTAATATGTATACATATACTGTATATAATACATTCATGCATTTTATAAAATATATCATTATACATTCAAATGAATGTAGTGAGACAGACTACTGTCTTGTAGTATTTCCCCTAGTTTTGTCATTTGTGTATAATTGTGACTTTCCCTTTTATGCATCATATATTAACTTTAATGTGACTTGCATTATGCAGTGTGTATAAGAACAGCGCATCTGTATGTTTTATTGTATCACACCCCTCAGTATTAGGTGGGTTTTTATAGCCTATCAGCGTGCGTTCGTGGGGTATATTAGCGTGGCTACGTGCCGCCTAGATGGGCGTCATGGTCTAATGACCTCCCCCTTTCCGGTATCGGACGCTTCCACTCCAAAGTGTTCGTTTGTGCGAGGCTCGTAACGAGCTCCGCTGGCCGACTGCTGTCTTCCTCCAGTCAGCCTGTTCAATACTTTATACCACCTGTGTATTCGCGGCTGTAATTATGGCTGTAGCTCCAACACTTTTGATGAAATAATCTGCTCACCAGAAAGTGTCTGTCTGCATAGAAGCTGGAGGGCTGAACTCCAACGCTACTGTTTTTGTTTTTTTTTTACTATTTTGTTTTACATTTTGTTTTTTGGTATGTTTACATTTACAACTCTGTCTCTGGTTCCGGAAGTGCTGTTTTGGTACTCACAGAGAGAAGTGTGATCATTATCTCTGTATGTGTATATACTGTGCCAACAGGATCATCATTAGAATTTGGAAATAGTGTTATTTTGTTCCGATTGAAACCATTTTATTTTGTTATTGTTTGTGTGAAGTTGATCTTAGCATGGTGATTTGGCATGAGCTCTCCCCTGCCCTTCACACTAACATATTTTATACACTTTAATGAGCATGCAGTGCACATCTGACTCATCTAATGTTGAAATAAGTAAAATATTTTTGTACTTTGGTATTCACATCTCTTGCCCTTTTGTTTTGAAACAACAAACCTGTGTGCCCTTTTCAATTTGTGATTGGGTTAGTATTTCCCTGTTAATTACAGGGTGGTGTAGTCAGATTATCTATTGGTTTTCCCAAACATATTAGCATCAGCAGCATTCTTCCCCCTCTGCTGGTACAACCACCCTACTTCCCACTTCTGAAGTGGTAATTATGAGTATGTCGTGTTAACGTGCTTTGTTGTCGTAAAGAACGGGAAACATGGACCATGCCAGGTTCATTCATACATATTTCTTGAGGAACTTTTATTTTGACACCATAATACATATCACTCAGATAGCTTGCCGACAATAATGGAATTTTGGTCAAATACAAGCTATATTCACAGTGTAAAAATGTACACCATGAATAGAATGGTTGCTGATATACAAAAATGAATTTGACCAAAACGGCAAGCACTAACAATTAGCTGTATTTAGAAAAAATGAACAAAACCTGTCATTCACTACAGAAACTGTACTCTCCTCCGCCATGTTGAAAGTTTAGAACTCCTCCCATCTCGGAAACTCGGGTATCAAAATTATCTCAGAGTTTCCCAGTCGTAATTACGACTTGAGGGTCGTTCTTAACTCATATTTACGATAATTCACACAATATTTTATGTTCCATTCACTTCCATTCATATGCATCTGAGTGTGTAAGACCGGAAACGCAAGCTTATGTGAAGAAATTTCACATTTAACATTTTAGCCATTATTCGGCTGAGTTTGGAATGGCGTACTACTGTACTACTCTTACTCTTTCTACCATATGTAGATAGAAATCAAATGAGAGCAGTAGTATGCAATTCTGAACTCAGCCACAGTCTAGTACTAAGGTGGTGAGCAATGACTAGTGGCTAAATTTCCCTCTTCTCCTCCTCCTGCAAAGTGATTTCTCAATGTACACTTGTTCCATTTGCAGTTCGCTGTGACTTTCGGAATGAGCATATACAGTACACTCCCTACGATGTAGAATCTCACTTAAGAGGGCTGCATATCCTGTGAAGCCCACTTTGCAGGGCACAATCAGTTATTGTACACCAGCCATAGACATTTCCATGATTCCAATTTGTAAACATTTGTTTAGCTTGAGTCTTTAGCAAATTTCTGTGCCAGAGGAGGTGAAGGAGGGTGAGATAAGATGCAGGTAATCTTTTATTCTGTCAGTCTTAGTCTCAAAACACTACTTTCTGACTGTGGCTGATGGAGAGCTCTTATGTGTACTGGGTGGAAGGGGGTCTCTTTTGTGGGAGCAAAACATGGTGTCAATGCACCTTGTTGTGTGTCCGATAATTAAAAATCGGATTTATTGGCAGGCGTCAAGAATCACAGAGGACCTCTCTGCTCCTGTCTCTGCGTTATGATGTGCATCCTTCCTTAGGCTAAATTTACTTGATGAGAAAAAAGGGTGAAGGGGGAAAAAAAAAGAGGCATTTGGTTTCTTACCCTGTCACCTCAACTAATCCAGCCCCCTTAGGCTTGTCTGTCAATCAGCTGCCATGGCAACCAGAGCAGACAAGGAACAGAGGCCCTGACCAGCCTTGCTTTGGTGCAGTTTATTCTAATATTTATTGCCACCCAGAAAATTAGCATAATACAGACAAGCAGCAACATCGTGGGTAATGTCAGTTTTAACAAAGACCCAACTAAGGGAACACAGATGCACAGTGCCTTGCTGTATAATTTAACACGACAGTGCCAGAAAGCATTTTTGATTCCTAAATTTTGACTTTGCTAGCTTGTAGAATTGAATGTGTTATCTCAATGGGCTTGAACATTGAGAACATTGCACACTGTCATCAAAGCAGGTACTGTCACAAATCCTTTATTTTTTCTTGCAAATGTTTTGTAATATTTGATATGTATTCAAATCCTCTATTGTGTTATACAGAATGTATTTGGACAATTAAGACCCCCTTAAAAATGTACGACTGTCGTGGCATTAGATAACAAAATATTATGCCAAGTGGCATTTATTTTCAAGAGTAGCACAAGCACACTTTTTTTAGCCAGACTTTTCACGAAAATAATTTTAACCACTCTCGTATAAAAGTAATATTATTACTTATAATAATAATACAAAAACAGTGTTCGAAATTGAGACTGAAAAATTGTTTGTTGTGACACCTGTATCTAACTTCATACTGTACATCCACAAAAAAATAAGCTGCCTCCAAATTTGCATACTATGTACTGCATTTTTCTCAAGAACATACCTCTTGGACATTAGTTAATGCGTTCTTTTGGTATGTAGGTGTGTATTATAAATACATTCCTGGACAAACTTTACACATGAAATGTGGGTATTGTCCCATAACCCGAATATGTGGTGTAGAAACAACAACCGTGAAAATAATATACTCTGGTTTTGTTGAATAAGCAAAATTTAACCACAAAGAACAACTTTTGTGGTATGTATGTATATATATATATATATATATATATATATATATAGTACTTACAGTTGAAAAGAGCCTCCTGAATCGCAATTAATCAAGATTTTTTTTTTTTTATTCAACATTTTAAATATGACGTTTCCTCAGCTCACAAGGGATTATGGGATAGTAATGTTTCCAGTGGAAGAGCACTTCAGAGTCTCGCCAGATGCAGAAGGTCATTCAAGTATTTCTTGCCTACTGTTTTATAAATACAGAGGATTCAGACATCCTACTCAATTGAAATACTGCTTTTGTCATACTATATAGTTGGGAAGCATAGAAATTCGGATGCTGGGATTACCTTGGGGCTAGTTGGTTACAAGTAATTACAAAACATTTAGTTGTGATAAAATTGTTATCTGCAAATAATAATTGATTTGCAGATGCCTCTTGGTTTGATATTTTGTTGTCAAATGCAATGACATTCCTAAATTTTTAGTGTGGCTTAAGTGTCTAAATACTCTTTTGGGTGCCACAGTATCTGCGTTTACTATTAATTAACTTTGACACACTGATAGAAATTGTATTTTGTGGTTTAGAAGGACTATAGAACTCCAGATGTCAACACTCAGTAGAGGTGGAAGCTGATGCATTCACACATACATACACTCTCAAAACTAGAAGAGGGCTGTGGTTAGTTGTGGATGTATACTGTATCAAGTGTATCCCACAGTCAGTCAGACAGACAGGTAGATGGCTGGTTGCAGGGGCTGTATCAGGTGCTTTCTCTCTCTGGGAGGCCTGAGACAGGCCTGTGCTGTGTTGGCTGTCAGCTCATCATGGTGTTCAGGTCCGGCTGGCTGACGGGCTCCGGCTCTGAGGCCTGGGCTGATGACACCTTCCTGTTCTACTGTGACAGGCCCAGTCTGACAGGCGCCAGAAAACACTCAGCCCTCCTCAGCATTCACAATGTCTAATACACACACACCTGGACATGAGCACACTTACACACATTCACAACCTCATACCTGCTTTGACATGAAAGAACACTCATATTCCACGGCTTACACAAACACACAGCCACACAAACTCAGTGATTTACACTCATAGCCTTTCCATTTCCACAACCCACCGTTCCGTGCTGTCAAAACTTGATGACAAACATACAAACATATCCAGATAGCTGCAAAATAAACAAAGTTGCCATAAAACTCATCAGGACATGATAGATCCAGGATCCAGTAATGGCTTGAGTTATTATAGCACAGGTGAGTGCTAGGAGCTGTCTTTGCAAGTTGTCAGTAAAGAATGCCCAGAACGCAGGCTCCTTTGCCAGACCTCTGAAGGTCGGACAAGCTTATGTTTGGCTGAGGAACTTTGGCTGAGTACACACCAGCTGTCTTTTTAGCCATCACTCAGACCATGCTACACTGTTTGTGTGTGCGGCTGTGCGTCTTTATTGTCGTTCAAATGCTGCCAGTGTGTGTCCTATGCTTGCATTGCCACACACACACACACACACACTAACCCTTTTCAGGGGCTACCAGATGCTGACTGCTTGAGGCCTAGAGAGAGAGAGAGAGAGCAGGAGGAGGTTGGCACAAGCTCTAGCATCACACCCTCTCTCTCTCTCTCTCTCTCTCTCTCTCTCTCTCTCCCTCCCATGCAGTCACCAGAAGATAAGCCTGATTTGTTTTGGGAGCTATCCAAAACACAGAAAGAGAGAAAGAAAGGAGAGATATTCAAGGGGCTAAGAAATAGGGAGAGAGAAAAAAGGTGAAGTGAAATAAAGAGCATGAGTACAAGAGTGTGGCACCCCACGGCATCAGGCAGAATAGGCCTCACCAGATATGAAGAGATTAGCCAGCAGCTACTTTAACCCAGACCATTGTAAGCCTAACTAAATTCAACTGAATATAAAACCACATACCAAAAAAAAAAAAAAAAAAAAGATCAGAACTAATACAATTCTCATGAAGTCTGAGTTGTATTCAAAATAAGATGTGGTTCATTTCATCAAATGCCTAAAAATGCAGTATTAAGGTCTGTAAATCTGGTAACACTTTTTGTGACTATATACATCACTTTCCACATCAGAGTTTTATTGCTAATTTAAGTTTTTTTTTATTTTTTTTATCCCCTTTTCTCCCCAATTTGGAATGCCCAATTCCCACTACTTACTAGGTCCTCATGGTGGTGCAGTTACTCACCTCAATCCGTGTGGCGGAGGGGAAGTCTCAGTTGCCTCCACTTCTGAGACATCAATCCGTGCATCTTATCACGTGGCTCACTGTGTATTACACCACGGAGGCTCACAGCATGCAGAGGCTCATGCTACCTTCCGCGATCCACGCACAACTTACCACATGCCCCATTGAGAGCGAGAACCATTAATCACGACTACGAGGATGTTACCCCATGTGACTCTCCCTTCCCTAGCAATCGGGCCAATTTGGTTGCTTAGGAGACCTGGTTGGAGTCACTCAGCACACCCTGGATTCGAGCTCGTGACTCCAGGGGTGGTAGTCAGCGTCAATACTCGCTGAGCTACCCAGGACCCCCTACTGCTATTTTAACTTAAAAAAAAAAAAGTGTGAATAAATGGAAACACTCAAATATTCTTGAATTTTAATAAGCACAAATGTGATGTTTCTAGCTGAATTCTCAGTTATTTGTGTTTTTAGTATTTAGTTTTGCTGCTTTCAGTTGTCTTGATTCTGAAAGTATTTTTCCCATTCATTTTTCTCTTATGGATTACAAAACAATCCTTCATAAAAGAGTTCTAAGTGATGAACCAAACCAACAAACTCCGAATTGGATCACAACATTACAAACTTTGATTTGAATAAAAAAAATAAAAAAAAAATTGAAAATCAGACAAAAAGGCAAAGGTTCTGTACATGTTTGTGTACTTTTTGTCTTTCATCAGGGAATTGTCACGCCTCCCTCGGGCTCTCCACCTCCCTTAATGTTCCGCTCCTCTTCTCCCAACTTCACCACACCTCCACACAATCAGCTCACTCATCAAGGACTGCTTAAATATGTCACTTTTACTTCAGTTCACTGTTAAGTCTCACTTAGGACTTTTGTTTGACCGCACAGCTCCCATACAGTGTTTTCGCTCCATCTTCCAAATTAATCAAAGCCTAAAGGTTTACCTTATTGTATGTTATATTGTTACCAGTTTCTATGCCTGATTCTTCCTCCGAAGTATTGTGGACTATATTTACCTGGATACTCACCTTTGTTGTCCCCATGTTACCCAGTGAAGTCTACTTACCGTAACTTACCTACCTGTGTACATCCTCCAGTGTACCAATTGCCTGTCATTCCATCTGTGTCTTCATCTCACTGTGTATAACCTGTATAACCTGTGTCTTTTCATTAAAACTCTCTCACACCTGATTTCACAACAAAGCTTGTGTGGATTGAGTCCATAACAGAAGACTTGACCTACTATGGAACCAGCGAGACCAGACTCACCCAGCACAGTCGAAATCCTCGAGGCACTTGTACAGCAACTTCCCTCGCTTCGAAGAATGCTACTCTCACAGTCAGTCATCCACAGCCTAGTCCTCCCGTGCCATCATCTCCACCAGTGGACACGTTATTGGACACACCGGCTCCACCTTCATATACCAGCCACCATTCAGGACTGGTTGTCAATCCAGCACCACATTCAGGAACTGCTGATGATTGTAACGGATTCCTCCTCCAGTGTTCTCTTTCCATGGAGATGCAGCTGCACCGTTTCACCACTGACCACTCTAAGATCGCTTTCATCATCTCTCTCCTATCTGGTCGAGCATTACGATGGGCGACCTCCCTCTGGAATAACAATGACCCGGTCACTCGTTCCCTTGATGCCTTCACTTCTCACTTCAGGGAGGTATTCTCACATCCAGCCGGGAACACACATGCGGGGGAACAATTGCATCATCTACGTCAAGGCAGTCGTTCCATCACAGATTATGCCATAACCTTTCGCACCCTCGCTTCAGCCAGCGGGTGGAATGAAGCGGCACTCCTCATTGCTTATTGCCAGGGGCTCACAGCTACACTCAAAAGACAACTCACTGCATACGATTATACGATGTGGCTTGAGCGGTTCATTCAGCTCTCCATCTGGGTGGCTCATCACCTACAGACTTGTGGGAGTACTCCATCACCCACGTTGCAACCAGAGCAAAGTCCAGTTCCTCCTCACACCACAGACCCCAGTGATGAACCCATGCAAGTGGATTCATTGTGCCTCAGCTCCGCAGAGTGCCAACGCTGTATCCAGCATCACCTCTGCCTTTACTGTGGGGCTGCCGACCACCTGCTGAGTATATGCCCCATTCGTCCTCCACGAGTAGTGGTGAGTTCAGTCCAATATAAGCCTGTAATTCATTCCCCATTGAGTACTGCAGTCACCATTTCTGCCAACTCTTTATTATTCACCATAGATGCCCTCATCGATTTGGGTTCTGCTGGTAACTTCATCTCCCCAATGCTCTGCGAACGAATCGGCCTTGCCACCTTCACCTGTTCCTCAGCACTCCCTATCCACTCAGTAGTGGGACAACCCTTAGGGAAGGGCTTCATCACTCATCATACATGTCCTGTAATGCTGAAGGTTGGTGCTTGTCATTTGGAATATTTATCCTTTCTGGTGTTGGAAGACTCTACGTCCAACATTGTTTTGCTGCTACAACACTCCCCCACTGTGACTTGGGCCTCCGGAGAAATCTTGTCATGGGGTTTGCAGTGCTTCCAAGCATGTCTGGCTCAGCCTCATTGACGTACACCTCCACCTGCTACAAACTCCTTCCTGATACAGATCAACACGACAACAACTGAGAGTCATAACATCAATCAGTCTGTTTCCATCCACCCCATCTCCTCCATCCACTCATCAATAACTCTAAAAGTGTGTGGGAGGTGGGGGGAGGGGGTTGTATTCGAGCATGGGTCAAGTCTCAAGCCTCGAGCCCTCCTCCAGGGATAGCGAGAAACTCCACTAATAAACACTTTTTTTTTTTAAGTTGAAGTAACGTAGACTGATGGCTTCAACAGAAGCATATGTCATCATTTAACAAACTTTGAACTCACATTAGGTCTGTCTTTAAAGGTTTATAAGTTATCATTAAAAATCCATAAATGATTCAATATCTACTTCCAGAAACAGACTTTTTCACTCTATTAATTGAACTTCATTTGTGCTTCCTTCTCATGATCTGTGTCAATGCATGTTGATATCAGGCATACTGAAAACGTTTTGTGAAGTGTTGTGCATGTAATGTGCTTTTCCAAATTTTTGATCAGTAATTTTTTTTTCTTCTTTAAAATCCCACATAACAAAACTATTTTTTGTTTTTTTGTTTTACCACAGTGAATGATTGACAGGTGAGAAACTGATTCTTTACAGTTATTAGCGTTTGCACTAAAAATGTGATGATACTATTTTTTTTTCTAGAACTCTGATACACAGGCCAGTTTATTTTGCAGTTTCTGTGGAGACTCACCATATTCATTTTAGAAGGTGTGTGTGTGATGGGCTAATTCATTGCCTCAAAGAGTGCTAGCACTCATTCTGCTCCAGCTTGTTCCCTTTTAATCGCTTCTTCTTTCTTTTTTTAATTTTACACCAGAGATGCTCAAACAGTCTCCTCAGCATTTTGCTTTATTTCTCACCCTATTTGTCCTACCTGCTTAATTCCCCTCTAACAGGCTGCGCCAAAGTCGTTAGCTGATTAAGGCTCTTAATTGGGCTCAGAAGAAAAGGGCAAAGATGGAGCTAAGTTTTGAGAAACAAGAATTTCGTTTTTGTTGTTTTTAAGGGAGAGGAGTGTCCTGCCTGTTTAGATTCCATGTTCACAGTGCACAGTGTAATAGTTGGGTCATTCCTGGGATTTGGTAATATTTTAGCTACATTTAATTAATTTTATGTATACTCCAAAATATATTAAATGTACTGAATAACTCAACCCCATTACAGGTTTACAGTGAAGAAATGTGACAGGATTGAGTGTGACGGAGTTGTTGATTTTTCCTCAAAATGTCCACTGTTCCTCTTGTGGTGTAGGACAGAAGATCACATAGCTTGCATGGTATTAATACATTTTATATATATATATATATATATATATATATATATATATATATATATATATATAGATAGATAGATAGATAGATAGATAGATATAGATTAAAGTATCATATTGAAAAGCACTGATTTAATATCTTAATTTCATGTGATGGGTTTGAGTTGTTGAACTTGAACATACCCATCTAACTATAATACACTTCAAAATATGAATACAGATTATTATATTTCTGACCTGTTTCTTTAACATGCTGTTGAAGACAGCTGAATGATGTCACTTCTGATTAATGATGTCACATATGGGTGGAACTAAAAAAAATTTATGGGCTGAAAATGGTTGGTGTGACAAGGTTGATTTCAGACTAAGGGACAAACCTTTATAGCCTGGTATTTATAAAAAATAAAGTAAAAAAATCATGATTCTTTTGGTAAAATATCTTTCTCAGCAAAGGAACAAATAAATCTTTACATTGATGACAAAAAATGATAGTGTGCACTTTTTATTATTATTGTTGTTATTATTATTTTTTTTAATAAAGTGCCTCAGGGACATGACACATTGCTTGGTTTAAGATTGAAAGAAGAAATTGTTTTATGATAATGATTATTTTAATGCAATAATTAATTAAATTAATTATAATGGACATATCAACATCTTATGAAAAGCTTTCAACATTTAATTTTAGTCAACCACCATTCTGGGGGACTGAAATATTGCTGAATCCCAGGAATGACCCAGTATCAATAATATAAGTTTTTTTTTTATTTCATTAACTTTCATGGTGGTAACATTGTATGATAACTTTAAGTAACAAACATTGTTTATTTGCAAAATGCTTTAGACCAGTGGTGCTCAACTGATTTTGCTTCAGGACCCAGAATTTACATTGGAAATCAAGTGGCGACCCACCATAGTAAAAATGTAACCTGTATTTAATGTATCCTGGGTCGCAATTCCTTTTATGTTGCATAGTTTTGTTCATGGCTTTCAAGTACAAGGACATGCATCAAGTGATATTATTTTTGTTGTTGATGTCAACAACAAAAGTGACAGGAAGTTCCCTATCTGTCACTCACTTGACATTGTGTCGATGTAGTGACACTAGGGGTCAATCTTGGGAGCCCCAAACTCTCAAACCCAAACCTCTGCTTTTTTGAAAAAAGGCCAATGAGAATCAGCGAGTGGAATTTGCATGCCACTCCCCCGCACATACGGGTATAAAAGGAGCTGATATGCAACCACTCAATCAGATTTTCTCTTCGGAGCTGAGCGGTTGTATTCAGTACACTGAATTCAATTCCCTCCAAAGACACTCCTCAAAACTGCTGGATACAGCACATTTCAGTGGCTTCTCCCCCTCTGCACCCGTGGAGTGCAGAGAATTCACAAAAAGAGCGGCACACGCACGGAACGTCTTTTTAAAGATGCCTTTCCATTTGTGTGTTATTCCTGGTTGCGGTCGTTATCTCTCCGCTTCTCACGGCCACGATCGCTGTCTTACTTGTCTGGGCACTGCCCACATGGAGACATCTTTCGTGGATGAGTCATGTCCTCATTGCGAGAACATGACCATGGCAACATTGCGGTTGCGGCTCACTTTCGTAAGACAGCAAGCCACCTCAGCGGCTCCCAGCACCGGTCCTTCTACCTACGGGTTTGAGGCCATGTCGGTTAGCACTGGGGGTGATTTGGGGACATCAATGGGACCAACCCCTCCAGGTAACCCCCACGGACCTCCCATTCCCCAGCACGCTCGCTTGCCCTGATTGGGCTCTCGCATGAGACTGCCGGCTCGTCTCAGCACGAGTTCTACTTCTCGTTCGGAGCTCGGGAAGATGATGAATTATCGAACGCAGCATTGGAGAGCGGGCTCATCCAGTCTGATGCAGAGGCTTCGGCTGGCTTCCTCCTTCAAGAACGGTCGCCCAGTCTCACGCCGACGCGGAAATGATGGACATGTTTTCCCAGGTGGCCGCGAGCATCGGGCTAGAGTGGAACCCTCCACTCTCCCCTGAACCCTCGCGGCTCGACGACTGGTTTCTGGGCTCAGGGCACCGCCCACGGCCACACCCAGCTCCTGTTCCTTTCTTCCCGGAAGTGCATGAGGAGCTGACAAGATCGTGGGAGGCACCTTTTACTGCCCAGTCCCGGTCTTTCAGCTCCCCTGCTCTCACTACCCTCGATGGTGGAGTGGACAGGGGGTATTCGGTGATCCCCCAGGTGGATAAGGCGCTCGTGATGCACTTGTGTCCGCAGAGCACCGCCACCTGGCGCAGGTGCCCGAAACTCCCGTCCAAGGCCTGTAGGTTTACGTTGTCCCTGATGACTGTGGCCTGTGGTGCCGCTGGACAAGCCGCCTCCGCCCTGCACGCCATGGCTCTCCTGCAAGTACACCAAGCCAAGGCGCTAAAACAACTGCACGAGGGCAGTTCTGACCCGTGACTGATGCAGGAACTGCGCACAGTGACTGACCTCACTCTCTGGGCAACGAAGGTCATGGCGTGGTCTCTCGGGCAGGTGATGTCCACCCTGGTGGTCCAGGAGCGCCACCTTTGGCTCAACTTGGTCAAGATGGAGAGGCGGACAAGGCACGGTTCCTTGATGCCCCCATTTCCCAGGTTGGCCTGTTTGGCGATGCCGTCGAAGACTTGGCCAGCAGTTCTCGGTGGTGAAGAAGCAGACGGAGGCCTTACAACATATCCTGCCCCGGCACAGCTTAAGACCCCGCACCCTGTCTGCTCGTCACCGAGGGCGTCCTCCTGCAGCAACAACACCGGCTCCGCCGCAGCCCACCCTTGTGGCCCAGCTCTGGTGTGGAGTCGTCCGCAGGAAGCAGATGCCACCTGTCTCATGGATGGCCATTAAGAACCCGAGGAAGGCTTCGAAGCGCCCTCGGGACGGGCGACCCAGGGGCAAGGAGACCTACTCCTCTGGGGCTGGTCAACAGACCACTACATCCCCTGGTGGAGGGCCAGGAGGAGAATCTTTTGTTGCCGCATGCCCAGGAGGTTGTGGCACCCAAAAGCCTGACAAAAGAATGGTTCCCTCATCTCCTGGGTCAAATATCTGGTACGCACGGCCATCGTCACAACCACCATCCCCCGTCCCATTTTGTCAGGTATGGCACTCCAGCAGCGGACCCCCCCCCACCCCTGTGCGCCCAGCTGTGGCACAAACACGCCCACACGGGATTGGTTTCAGTCGACTACAGGGATGAGAATCCTCCTCCCCCCTCCTCGGCCAATCTTATGGTGGGCGGCAGGAGCCAGGTAAGTGCTTCGATGTCCCTGGACACAGCACGGCCACGGGGCTTGAGTCCCCTCGACGTGGCACCTCGAGCTCTGCCACACCATGAGGCCCCACCCGCCGGTACGTCCGACGTGATCATTCCCCTGGCCCCCCTCACCCGGAGTTTGGGCGCATGGCTCATGCTTTTCAACCCGTCACGATGGCTGACCTGGACCATCCGACTCGGCTACGCGATTCAGTTCACCAGGCTCCCGTCCAGGTTCAACGGTGTCTGCTTCACCTTGGTGAAGGGCGAGAACGCCGCTACTTTGCGTGCGGAGATCGCTACCCTTATGCACAAGGGTGCAATAGAGCCTTTCCCTCCAGCTGAGATGAAGAAAGTGTTCTACAGCCCTTACTTCATCGTACTGAAGAAAGGCGGTGGGTTGCGACCAATCCTGGACCTGCGAGTACTGAACCGGTTTTGCACAGACTCCCGTCCAAGATGCTGATGCAAAAACACACTCTGACAAGCGTCCAGCATTAAGATTGGTTCACAGCTGTAGATGTGAAGGACGCGTACTGCCACATCTTGGTCTTACCTCGACACAGACCCTTCCTGCGGTTTGCCTTCGAATGCCAGGTGTACCAGTACAAGGTCCTCTCCTTCAGCCTGTCCTTGTCCCCTAGCGTCTTCACAAAGGTCGCAGAGGCAGCCCTTGCCCAGCTAAGGGAAGTGGGTGTCCGCATCCTCAACTATCTCGATGACTGGTTAATCCTAGCTCACTCTCGAGAGTTGCTGTGCGCACACAGGGACCTCGTGCTCCAGCACCTCAGCCAACCGGGGCTTCGGGTCAACTGGGAAAATAGCAAGCTCTCCCCGGTTCAGAGCATCTCTTTTCTCAACTTGGAGTTGGACTCAGTCTCGATGACAGCGTGCCTCACAAATGAGAGTGCAGTCAGTGCTGAACTGTCTAAAGGCATTCGGATGGAGGACAGCGGTTCTACTGAAACTTTATCAGAGGCTCCTGTGGCTTATGGCATCCTCAGCGGTGGCCACACCACTCGGGTTGATGCATATGAGACCGCTTCAGCACCGACTTTAGACTTGAGTCCAGAGATGGGCATGGCGCCGCGGGACACATCGCGTGGCCATCACGCTTATCTGTCGCCACCTCTTCAGCCCTTGGACCGACCTTGCTTTTCTAAGGGCAGGGGTTCCCCTAGAGCAGGTCTCCAGGTGTGTCATGGTTACAACAGACAAGCTGGGGTGCCATATGCAACGGGCACACAGCCGCCGGCTCCTGGACTGGCCCGCGGCTGCATTGGCACATCAACTGCCTAGAGTTGTTGGCAGTACTGCTCGCCCTGTGGAGGTTTCGGCCATTGATCCAGGGCAAGCACGTGTTGGTCTGGACGGACAACACAGCATCGGTAGCATACATCAACTGCCAAGGCAGTCTACGCTCTCATTGCATGTCACAACTCACCCGCCGTCTCCTCCTCAGGAGTCAGCAGTGCTTCAAGTCGCTACGAGCCACTCACATCCCAGGTGACCTCAACACCGCAGCGCTGTCACATCAGCTTACCCTCAGAGGAGAGTGAAGGCTCCACCCTCAGGTGGTCCAGCTGAATTGGAGTCGATTCGGTTGAGCACAGGTAGACCTGCTTGCTTCCCGGGAATCCTCCCATTGCCCGCTTTGGTACGCCCTGACCGAGGCACCCCTCGGTATAGATGCGCTGGCACACAGCTGGCCCCCTGGACAGCTATTTTGGCTCAACATGATGCAGTATTTGTGGAAGCACGACTTGATCATCAGGTTCCTGAGAGGCGCTAGGAGGTTGAATTCCTCCAAACCACGCCTCTTCCCCTCATGGGACCTCTCCGTAGTCCATCGGGGTCTACAGGGAGCTCCCTTTGAGCCCCTGGAGTCAGCTGAGCTTAAGGCACTCTCTTTGAAGACTGCCTTCCTGACTGCACTCACTTCCATCAAAAGGGTAGGGGACCTGCAGGTGTTCTCTGTCAGCGAATCATGTCTGGAGTTCAGTCCGGGTTACTCTCACATGTATGTGACCGGGCTATGTGCCCAAGGTTCCCATGACTCATTTTAGGTATCAGGTGGTGAACCTGCAAGCTCTGCCCCAGGAGGAGGCAGACCCAACCTTGGCATTGCTGTGTCCAGTGCAAGCTTTACACATCTATTTGGATCGCACGCAGAGCCTTAGAAGCTCCGAGCAGCTCTTTGTTTGCTTTGGTGGACAGCGGAAAGGAAGCGCTCTCTCCAAACAGAGGATTACCCACTGGGACATCGACGCCATCACAATGGCATATCAGGCTCAGGACATGCCACCACCTGCGGGGTTACGAGCCCACTCCACCAGGAGTGTGGCGGCCTCCTGGGCACTGGCCAGTGATGCCTCTTTGGAAAACATCTGCAGAGCAGCGGGCTGGGCAACACCCAACACCTTTGTGAGGTTCTACAATCTCCGGATTGAGCCGGTCTTGTCCCGTGTATTGGCAGGCACGAGCAGGTAAGTTCTGGGACAACAGGCCAGGTGTACCGCTTGCGCATAGCACCTTTCCACTCCCTTGAGGTGAAGACGTGCACTCTTGACTCCCAGTCGTGTTCACAGACTGTGATCCCTGGATGACTTCCCTCCTTAGCCCTCTGGAAGTTGAGTTTGCGGAGAAACTCGCTGACCGGCCCAGTACGGGTGCTAATGAGCCCCTGTACTGAGGTAGGTGCTCCACATGTGCTGGTTCCCCGAAGACGACCCCATGTGATATCTTCCGCAAAATCGTTTCCCTGGCGGAAAACTGCATCTTCCTTGGGCAGAGGCCCCTCTGCCCCGGTCACCATGCTCTGTAGAAACTCCTCCCCCTTCAGGTAGGACCTACCATGGGACCTCTCCACATGACATACTTCCAACAAGACTCGGTAAGACCATGTGACATATTCCACTCAAAATACCCCCCCACCCCTTTTTTGGCAGGTTGTGGTCTCTGCGGTGTCTTCCCATTGGGAGGGACACCCCCCGAAGCAGACACTTATGGCTCCCAGTCAGTTAACAAATTCCACTCTTTTTGAGGAGAAAAGAGAGGGAAAAGAGGCCACGGCTGGGCTAGCCTGTCCCTGTAATTGGGCAGTCGACTTGTTCCTGATGGACCGTTCGATAAGAGCGTTGGGGGAGGTTACATGATGGCTTGGTGCATTGTCTATGAGGCACACAGCAGTCTGCCCGTCACACACCGCCAGTTTACGTAACACAGTTCAGCTAGTTGTGGCGTTTTGTATAGGGACCCCTAGTGTCACTACATCGACACAACATCGAGTGAGTGACAGATAGGGAAACTCCTGGTTACTTTCGTAACCTCCGTTTCCTGATGGAGGGAACAAGACGTTGTGTCCCTCTTGCCACAACACTGAACTACCCTCTGAATTGGCCGGAACCTGGTCTCGGCTCCTCAGCACAAAACCTGAATGAGTGGTTTCATACCAGCTCCTTTTATACCCGTATGTCTGGGGGAGTGGCATGCAAATTCCACTCGCCAATTCTCATTGGCCTTTTTTAAAAAAAGCAGAGGTGTTTGGGGCTCCCAAGAGTGACCCCTAGTGTAACTACATTGACATAATGTCTAGTTCCCTCCATCAGGGAACGGCGGTTACAAAAGGAACCAGGACATTTTGTCTCCCCCCTTTTAAAAATTGAAGAGCATATTTACTTATATGAGCCCATTATTTTCCCATTTGTTTCCTAATTTCAATCATAATTCAAACAGAACATACAGGTGCATCTCAATAAATTAGAATGTCGTGGAAAAGTTCATTTATTTCAGTAATTCAACTCAAATTGTGAAACTCGTGTATTAAATAAATTCAATGCACACAGACTGAAGTAGTTTAAGTCTTTGGTTCTTTTAACTGTGATGATTTTGGCTCACATTTAACAAAAACCCACCAATTCACTATCTCAAAAAATTAGAATATGGTGACATGCCAATCAGCTAATCAACTCAAAACACATGCAAAGGTTTCCTGAGCCTTCAAAATGGTCTCTCAGTTTGATTCACTAGGCTACACAATCATGGGGAAGACTGCTGATCTGACAGTTGTCCAGAAGACAATCATTGACACCCTTCACAAGGAGGGTAAGCCACAAACATTCATTGCCAAAGAAGCTGGCTGTTCACAGAGTGCTGTATCCAAGCATGTTAACAGAAAGTTGAGTGGAAGGAAAAAGTGTGGAAGAAAAAGATGCACAACCAACCGAGAGAACCGCAGCCTTATGATTGTCAAGCAAAATCGATTCAAGAATTTGGGTGACCTTCACAAGGAATGGACTGAGGCTGGGGTCAAGGCATCAAGAGCCACCACACACAGACATGTCAAGGAATTTGGCTACAGTTGTCGTATTCCTCTTGTTAAGCCACTCCTAAACCACAGACAACGTCAGAGGCGTCTTACCTGGGCTAAGGAGAAGAACTGGACTGTTG
The DNA here is from genome assembly GCF_019703515.2 of Myxocyprinus asiaticus. Classification (NCBI taxonomy): domain Eukaryota; kingdom Metazoa; phylum Chordata; class Actinopteri; order Cypriniformes; family Catostomidae; genus Myxocyprinus; species Myxocyprinus asiaticus. The sequence goes on from NC_059344.1 coordinate 46,051,654, forward strand.
CCCAGTGGTCCAAAGTCCTCTTTTCAGATGAGAGCAAGTTTTGTATTTCATTTGGAAACCAAGGTCCTAGAGTCTGGAGGAAGGGTGGAGAAGCTCATAGCCCAAGTTGCTTGAAGTCCAGGGTTAAGTTTCCACAGTCTGTGATGATTTGGGGTGCAATGTCATCTGCTGGTGTTGGTCCATTGTGTTTTTTGAAAACCAAAGTCACTGCACCCGTTTACCAAGAAATTTTGGAGCACTTCATGCTTCCTTCTGCTGACCAGCTTTTTAAAGATGCTGATTTCATTTTCCAGCAGGATTTGGCACCTGCCCACACTGCCAAAAGCACCAAAAGTTGGTTAAATGACCATGGTGTTGGTGTGCTTGACTGGCCAGCAAACTCACCAGACCTGAACCCCATAGAGAATCTATGGGGTATTGTCAAGAGGAAAATGAGAAACAAGAGACCAAAAAATGCAGATGAGCTGAAGGCCACTGTCAAAGAATCCTGGGCTTCCATACCACCTCGGCAGTGCCACAAACTGATCACCTCCATGCCACGCCGAATTGAGGCAGTAATTAAAGCAAAAGGAGCCCCTACCAAGTACTGAGTACATATACAGTAAATGAACATACTTTCCAGAAGGCCAACAATTCACTAAAAATGTTTTTTTTATTGGTCTTATGATGTATTCTAATTTTTTGAGATAGTGAATTGGTGGGTTTTTGTTAAATGTGAGCCAAAATCATCACAATTAAAAGAACCAAAGACTTAAACTACTTCAGTCTGTGTGCATTGAATTTATTTAATACACGAGTTTCACAATTTGAGTTGAATTACTGAAATAAATGAACTTTTCCACGACATTCTAATTTATTGAGATGCACCTGTGCATATTACCCAGGAGGAAAGGCTCCTCATTACCACGGTTAGGTCAGTGTAGCTAGTCTTAAATAATAGTAATAATAATAACAAATTATAATATTTATGAAAAAATAAATACTAGCTGAAACACATCATGAAACTTTAACTACAACTGCCACTGTTGATATAAAATGAGGTCTAATAGATTCTACTTTTAGATTATTTCATATGAAGCCATATCATTTTGTCAAAATATAACAGTTACTTTTACTCCTATAAAATCATGAAACAATTTTGTAAAGGTGATGATGTATAATGAAAAAAAAATTGTGCATAGCACAGTGTTGCTCTTTTCCTCCTCAGTGCTGTTTGGCATGTCAGGGCTGCCTACTGTTTGAGAGGTTCGACTTGACTTCCTCCGTGTTGCTTTAAACTAGAAAAGTCTCACTAAAATTAAAATTGGTCACATCAGTTTTGAGGTCTGCACTCCGCAATATCAAGGGAAGCCCGGCTGTTGCACATGCGCACCTGAGAGTAGAGTAGGTCATGATCGTGAGCTTGTTCCGTTACACTTATGCGAAAGTGCAGATGAGAAGCCTTTTGCTGATTGCAAGATTTTCATTAAATCTGCCTCGGCAGTCCTAAATAAGCTATCACTTGGGCGGCTGCCGAAATATCTTCAATGGGAGAACCATGGCATTGTTCTTTCCATGCTGTCCGCAAACCAGTCCGAATAGACCTGCGACCCATTTTTTGGTCATGACCCACCAGTTGAGAAATACTGATTTAGACAATAATAGATTAAAATACTTTCAAATTGCTATGAATGTTATGGTAGTTGATGAATATATTTAGGTAGTTTATGCATGGCATCCTTTAACTTTATTATTATTTTTATTATTTAGGGCCCAAGCACAAATGCGGAGACCCTATTGTTCTTCTAAGGATTATAATTTTTCTTTTTTTTTCAAGGTTTTCAGTACTTTTGGGGTGTTTAACATGCGTGAAAACTCTTTTTTGCACACACATCAGAGTTTTCGGCCAGTAGGGCTGTGCAAAAGTTGAAGGTGGGGGGGATTCTGTAGCACCCCCTTGAAAATGAGCATGCAAGAGGGGCTCTATAGAACCCCCATTTTCACCTACAGTCACTAAAAGTGGTACATATATAGTTCTCATAATGCTGAACAACTTTCATTCTCACAGTCATTAGCTCTGCCCAACAGTTAGTCTGCCATTTAGGATTTTCTGAAAATCCCAGGCTCTGAACTTTCAAATACTCCTCCTAGGGGATTCATGTGACTAGCACCAAATTTGTGCAAAATCACGGCAAGACATTGTAGATGCTATATTGTGAACAGATTTTTGATATTTTGAATGGTGTCGCCATGGCGAATAATACATTTATGGCAAAAAATGAAAAACAGGAAGTACCTTATATCTTCTGTGTGCATTGTATGATTTTGATGAAAATACAACTGTATGTTTGGTAATGGGGCTGATCACATTGATGTGGCTATTATGGGTCATGGTCATACCGCTACCAACTGGCAGCAGAAAGTATGGCACTTTTAACAGACTTTGAAATAGCAGTCTTGTGTTTACAAGAATTGCTTCAAAATTCTTTAAAATAATGTCAAGACACTGCTGATGTAAAATTGTAAAGGGATATTTGATATCTTAAATACTGTTGCCATGGAAATGCATTAACTGTTATTATTTCTTTCTTCCTATATTTGGGTATTTTTGAGGCACTTGGCATGCTTAAAATTTCATTACATTTTGCACACACATCAGAGTCGTCGGCCACTAGGGCTGGGTGAAAGTTCACGCATGGGCGTGTAGGGGGGCACTATAGCGCCACCTTTAAAATAAGTGTGTAAGACAGCCCCTGTAGCACCCCCATTTTCACCTACAGTCACAAAAATTGGTAAATATATAGTTCTTATCAAGCCGGACAACTTTTATAATTATAGTCATTAGGTCTGCCCAACAGGAAGTCAGCCATTTTGGATTTTTTTAATATTGCAGTCTCTGAATTTTAAACACTCCTCCTGTGTGATTCATGAGACTGTCACCATATTTAGACAACATTATGCCACGACACTGAAGATGCTAAATTATGCTAAATTGACTATTTTGAGTCACCGTCATAGCGCCACCACCTGGCAGAAAGAAGTGTGGCTCTTACAACAGACTTTAAAAAAATAGTTCTCATATATTTACTCAAATTGCTTCAAAATTGTTTAGAATAATGTCAAATACCAAATGCATGTGTCCACCTTGCATTGTTTTCCAAAAGCCACCAGGTGGAAATGGACCAGTTGTGCTTGGGTACTCATTGCTGTTTGCAGTTATATTATTATTATGTTGTTATTATTATTATTATTATTATTATTATTAAGATAGTAATAGAAATGTAAACATGCACCAATAACAATACTTTAACAATACTTATTAATCTGGTTTAATTTCAACACATACGAATACATTTTTTTAATTAAAAGTTGTGCATGTTAGTATTCATGCAATTTGAACTAGCATGAACTATCAATGAACAATTGTGTTTATATTAATAAACTTTATTTAATGCTTTAAATAGTTATCATCTATTGTTTGTTTATGATACCTAATGCATTAACTAATGTTAACAAATAGCAACTAATGGTAAAGTGTGGCGAGTTATTTCTACCGTTCTTTTCACTGAGTATGGGATGTCAAATTCAAGTATTTCATGTCAAGGACCCCATTTTCATATACTTTCATGTTTGATTATTATGTATATACTTGATAACAACTTATTACTCTAATGAAAGTTATTATAAGTATTACCTCATTAATGTTCCTGTTCACTAGCTTTTACAGTTACACAAAAATTATGTGAAATTAAATGTATGATTAATTTGTATACAGGATTTTACATTGCATCTCTCTCTCTGGCTCTCTGAGATTTGTGCTCTTACCCCTGGCCATAAGGGTCATGTAAATACTGAAAGTGAACTCAAATCAATTTGACTTTGATCTCTGCCTGACCTTGTGGTTTTAGTACAGCACTACTGACCGCTCCCTGGGCCGCCTGTCAGTAGGAGATGACTGCTTCTTTTTAGTGTGCTGCATGGGCTGTGGGCTGAATGACAATAGGAAACTAATTCACTCCTACTCCTGTTGACTGGGTGCATGTCTGGGTCATGTGGGACTGGGTGGAGTCATGGTTCAGGAAAGGGCCAAATCTTTTTGAATGTGTAATTTAAATGTGAATTAGGTCACAAGGTTAAACATGGGTGTCATTTTGTATGTGATGTAATGATTAAACCATGATATGGTTACATAGTTACTAGATACTGTAGTCATTATAGATGTACACAGTTTATAGTATATATAATTAAGCATGCTGCGTTTCTTAATTAATTCCTTCCATCTTTGTCGCATATAAAAACTAATTCAAAATAAATAATAAAACGGAGCAACACTGCTGAGAAGAGTGTTTTCTTTGACAGCAAAGAGCATTTTCTTTGTGATTACTGAAAGAGAGAGAGAGAGTAAGAGGCGGAAGGTGATGAGGGCATTTGGGGGGTAAATTGTTCATTATGGATAGAAAGACATTTGTGGATTTGGGCAATAGGCATGAGTGCTATTGCTGAATGATGAGGGGAAAAAAGCCCAGTGTGATCAATGAAGAGAAGAGTGAACTCTGCCAGCTGCTGGGATATCACACACACACAAACACACTTGAAAATAATACACATACATCTTTGTGTATATCAGCATGTGCTACACAGAGAATCCTTCATGCGTGCAAATACACACACACACACACACACACACACACACACACACACACACACACACACACACAGTAAACAGAGACAGAGCATGACATTTAAAAGAACAAATCTGATATTGACTCCATCACTGTCACGGTGGCTGCCATAAAGCAGCGGCAAATATTAAAACATTTTTCATCTGTGCTGCATTATTGGCACCAGAAATTGTTTTCCCCTCCATCTGATATTCTCCTGAACTGCTGCAGCTCTCCCCAGAGACCACATGCTGTTACCAAAGCCTCCAAACATACTGGCAGTTGATGTGGCGGTATTCGTGTATGCTTGCCACTCAGAGAGTCCTTATCCCACTCACCCCACACCCTGCTTTACCCGCCTTCTCCCGTCACACATGTCGTCCTGTCTCTGTACTGAGGAAGAAAGAAAGAGACACGGTGTGACCCTGACACAGGAGGTGCTATGTAAATATGTTTGTATGTGTCTGTGTTTGGGACAGTGAATGAATCAGAGTGATTCTTGTACGAAAAGAAAACCTGTAGGTTATGTTTATATCACAGTTACACTGCACTCAGATTGCACTGAGTATTTACAGTAATACGTCAGTGAGCGAGGCATAATAGTTATATAGCCAATGGTGTGCGATTAAAGAGAACAAAGACCTGCCAGCTTCACACTGGCCAAAACAGACTTTAAACAGATACCTGTTCTTGTGGCACATATGTCCTGTGCACATGATCCAGACATGTTGAGTCCAAGTGTTCACATGGGAGACACATGTTTGAATCCTGACCACCTACATCACAACAATTTACTGTATCCATGTGAGAGTGCAGTTGTACTAAATGTTGTATGATGTTACACATTTGAAACACCATTTGACCAATCAGATAAGAGACTGGAACTAATAATTGTGCAAAAATTATTATAATATTATCTACTGGCAGAGTACCAATACAGATTTCCCGATTCAATTCAATTACCATTCACAAGCTCTCGATTTGATTCAATTACAATTTTATTTCGATTGTATTTTATTTTTTATAATCTTTTGGTATTTTTCAGTTATAATGTCCAATTTGCTTACATTTGAAAGCAATTTGATGATTCCCAATATCAGTTTTAATACCACAACAAAATACTGAGTAAACATTGTTTCAAGTTCTCAAGCAATTACGATTCAGAAGCTTTCATTCAATTCCAATTTTGTTTCGATTTTAATTTATTTATATTAATTCTGGTATATTTTATTTATAATGTCCATTTTGCTAACATGAAAGCAATTTGATGACTTTCAATACCAATTTTGACACCACAACAAAATACTAACTAATTTGAGTAAACATTGTTTCAAGTTAACAAGTGATTATTCAAGACAAGCAAATGGTTTTGAGTCCAGCGAAACATACACGTTGACAGGTGCGCCGAAAGTGTCATAGAAGCGACACAAAATGACGTTGTTGCATCAGAAAATGTGCTTTTCACTTCGCATTGTGTTTTTGGACACTGTCAGTTAGAATTAGGCGTTGGTTAATGGTAAGCACGTCTGTTTGTCCCCCCCCCCACTACACGTAATTTCGTTTTGCAAAAATGTTGCCACGGTCACAATGTTCATGAGATAAGGCTGTATAAATTACTGTGTTACCTCACCAAAATGGACATTTTCACAGAATTTTGAAGTGTATTTTACGATTTAGGTGTGTGTCTGCATTACCGCAACTCAACAAATGCTCTCCAAACACATGCAAACATAAAACACGCACACAAGCTGTCTGTCAGTCAGTCAAACAATGTGCGGGTACAGAAATAAGAAAAATAAAAAGGGATTTTTAAGATTCTTGTTATTTGACTACATTAGTCTCTCTTTCTAATTTCTTTTAATTTTGAACTGTTAACGAGATCAATCAGTGGTTGTCCTGTGATTTTAGGACGCTGTGTGTTGTTCGCCAAACCAAATGGTGTGCACCCCTTAAAAATTGTTCTTGTGATTTTAAGAATTGATATCATTCAAACAAAGATTGTGATTTTTTTTTTTTACCGAACCCTAATGTTATTTTATTTTTTTAATAGCTTGTTTACTGCAAAAACACATTTCAGCCAAAAGAGAGCATTGCCATACTGGCAAGTTTTGCCAGTACACATCTTTTTCCTCTGGTGGCCATCTTTAGCTTAAGGGAAGAGAATCTGGCTTCTCCATCTGCTGGCTCTGATAAGTGGTGTGAGTTTGATTAAAATAATTTTCCATGCTGCTTCTAATGATGATTCTGGAAGCCTCTTCATCTTGTCATATCCCTCACGTGCCCGGATGGCCTATTTACACACACAAACACAAATTCTCCTTACGTCACCTGTTCCAAAAGCACATCAGGACTGCTCTTTCTCCAGGCCTCTAGGCTCTTTTAAGAGCACTGTATGATATTTGCCTCTAATGTGCATAAATGAGGGCCCAAATGGTCTTATAACAAGGCCTCCCTCAACAGAGACAATACATCAGGTTAAAACACACTACAAAATGGAGAGCGTGATTGTTCTGGGAGCACAGTGCTCATTACTCAACACTGTCTCTCCCTTGTTCTTTCTCCCTCTCTTTCTATCTGTTTCCCTCTACCTCTTTCTCTTTTTCTTTCACTAACATGCACACTCTCCCAGTCCCTTCTTCCCTCTCTCTCTTTTCTTCTCCAAAGTCTCTGGTTTCAGCGGGCGCACATGCATGGAGCCAGATCCACCCCCAAACTGTCAGTCCCCTGCTTTTGTTCTGCATCTCCATAAGAGTAACTAATGCATGTCTGGTGCCTTACTGGATTAGATTAATGTCATTATTGACTGCATCAGTCTCCGTCAAATGTGCAATGAAGAGGAGATGAGAACAGGCCTTTTGATCAACAGGCCAACATTTCATCATGCGTCTCAGGTTGCTGGATGGACTTTATGCTGACACTGATGTCTGAACCCAGTCAAAGTATGAGCGGATTTTGTGTGTGTGGTTTATGTGTTTATTGGAGAGGGAGAGAGAGAGAGAAACGGAAAGAGAACTGGGGGATTCGATGTATGTTTTTTGTTGAGTGTGTTACCTAAAGCCTCTTCCATGTCCTGAACTTGCTGTGACCTAGGGGCACTTTGGGGTCAGTTGCCTATTGGCCGGGATAGATGATGTAGTGGGTAATGGCATTACATACATCCCTAAAGCCTGCAGCTCTTTAGAGCAATAATCACTCATTGTTACTCTATGTGTGCTTTAAGATTTAAGCCCATTCTCTGCCTGGACTCTGGCAGCTCCACAATACACCACAGTGGCTGCTCAAATACAAATACACTTTAGCATTTTACAGCGGTGTGAATTATACAGTTGTCAATAATAATAATATAATAATAATATATCATTAAAAACATTGACAGCTATATAATGGTGATCATAATAGTAACGATTTAATTATTTAATAAAATATATATTTGTATAATATAAATATTATATTTAAATTATTATTATTATTATTATTATTATTATTATTATTGCATCATTTAAACCATTGTCAGCTGTATAATAATAGTAAATTAATAATAATAATAATAATAATAATAGTATTAACAATACAACATTGACAACTGTATAATGATAATAATAATATTACTATTATTTAATTATTTAATAAAATAAATATATGTATAATATAACTATGAAATTTAAATAAATTATTATTATTATTATTATTATTATTATTATTAATAATAATAATAATATTGCATCATTTAAACAATTGACTGCTGTATACTAATAGTAAATAAGTAATAATAATAATAACTGTTAATTATATATATATATAAATTAATTATTATTTATATTATTATCATTACTAGTAGTAGTAGTAGTAGTAATAGATGTTGTGGTGGTGGTAGTAGTAGTGGTGGTAGTATAGTGTTAGTGTTACACACATCATGTTACTAAAATGAATTACTATAACAATAGCAGCACATCATGACAACAGTGACAAGCATGTCTACAAGACTAGTTTTTTATTTGTTAATTATTATTATTTTATTTATTTAATTCATATTTATTTTGTATTAACATTTTTTGAAAAAAGCTTGATGTATTCACACAAGTCCATAAACAGAGGAGCAGTAAATATTTACTAAAGAAAGTGTTTAAACACATAGGGTTTATTTCGCCCTCAGCACAGCACAAGAACAAAGTCTTTCTAGCAAGTCAGTCCACTATCGGCCATCTTTGTAATGCTCCCGGGAGGCTATTTCCAGTCATGCCAGTGCAGCTCCTGTCTACTTAAATGGAGAAAGGCCAAAATATAAAAAACAGTTGATCAAGATTACAATCAAAGAACATATTTCAAATCAGCAATAAAATCTGACAATACTGGTATCATAAATTGTGCTTCTTTACATTATATTACACTAAAAAACACAGTTTTCCTGGCTTGTATAGCTAATGCACATGCACGTTCTAGAGTTGATTGACAGGTGATGTCTGAATCTAAAAGGTAATTGGCTCTTTAACTGTAAGGACTACATCAGTTGACCACTGGGCGCTCAGAGCCCCTTGATTGAGTGATCCAGTTTCTCCCATTCATTTTAATTGAAGTGGCCCATCTCTGCTAAATAAACACTGACAAGAATAAATAAATATTCAGGTGCTCTCCCTCCGCCTGCTCTCTCTCTCTCTCACATTCGCTTGCTCACTTGCTCTTTCTGTAATACTCTGTTTATGAAACATATCAAGAGAAGAAGAGTTAGACCACACAAGGAAGGAAACTGCTCACTCATTTCTCTTCACCATCTGCCAGGTCACATGACCCATCTGCACACCACAACCTTGTCAATCAATCATAGGCAGGAACAATGGAGAATAATAATCATGACAAACTAGACAGAGGAGAGAGCACATGTCCACAGACGTACACACACACAAACACACTGACTCACACTCACCATGCATCGAAAAATGAAGGGACAAAACTTAATCAGGAGGGGTCATGTTAGGGAGTGGGGAACAGATTAAATTACTATGGTATTAGATACGGGAAATTATTTCTGTCAAAACCATCTTTACTGCAATTATAAAATGTTAATTATGTATTTCATTAAGTAAGTGGATTAGAGGCAGCGCTGATGGAATCAATCTGAAGAAGGACTGGACCACAAAGACACACACACACACACACACACACACACACACACACACACACACACACACACACACACACACACACACACACACACACACACACACACACACACACACACACACACACACACACACACACACACACACACACACACACACACACACACACATATACATATATATATATATATATAAATGTAAAGGACAGAATTCTAATTAACCCCAACTGGGGCAAAGCAGAGGTGAAGGACACCAATCACCAATTATGCCATTCTGTCCACTTGAGCAAGCCATTTTCGTCCATTTAAATGATAGTAAATTTAATAGTGTTACAGTTGGATTTACAGTGTTTTCAGTTGTCTGTTGAAAAAAGTATCAAGATCTACTTTCAAATCACACCAGCTTTGACACTCTTTGAATTGTTGGGGGAAAACTAAAGCACCTACAATTAACTCGTTTGCATGACTTTTGTATACAGTAACTGCTGAATTAGACTTAGACATAGAAGTCTTAATTTTAGATTTAGGTATACTGTTCTGTTAATATGATAAAATACATATACAGAGTTTAAAGGGAATGCCATACTCATGCATTGTTCACAGTACTGACGTATTAAATGTTGTAATTTCATCAGAGATGTGGCACAGTGGTAGTTCACATGTTCACAATGCATAATTGCTATGTGCACACAGGCACACTGGTTTAAATCAGCCTCAAGCATAACTTTTTTCTCAAGATAGACAAAATAGAATTAGTTGCGAAAAGGACTTTAGAAGAAGAAGAAGAAAAAGAAAAAAGCAATTGTGCACATTTTTGGAAACTGATGATGAAGTTATGAAAAGTTACAGAAAAGAATAGAAAGAAAAAATGGGAAAATGGATAACAAAATTGAAAAATCAAAAGGCTACAAATGTTGCTTTGTTGGCCATGAATGTCATCAGAGAAGTCATGCAAAAGGACATAATACTCATAGAGAATAAATGCCCAGGATAAAGCTAACAACCATTCGTGACTGGACATTTAACAATCTGTTATGTTCCAGTCATAAATATTGCGTGTGTGCGCTCAATATGGCACTCATTTCAAAGGCAGAGCAAGACTCCAATTTAGATGCAAATATCTGATAAGAGCAAAGTACATCCTTCCAGTGATGGAATGCACTTTTTCTTTCCAATTTCTTATCTGATGTTTATTCTTTGACAGACACCAGACAAAAGTGAATGTTGTGGATTCCACATTCCTGAGGGAATGTAGAAAATAACAAGAATAAGAGAGACTGAAACAGACAGCCACCCTCAATCCAATTAATTTGATTCAGACATTATGTTGTTTGAAATATGTATATTATTATTATTATTTTAGCTGCACCTCAAGGTTCTATTTGTTCAACAATATAAATATCTATCCTACACATTTGTAGTTCATGTACCGTATATGTATGCATGTGAATGTGATCAGGAGTTTACTTGTGGTCAAACAAATTGGAACTCGTATAGATTCAAAATATTACCAAATTCGTAGTAGATCGTCACCTCCAATTATTGTAGTAGTTTACTAAATGTGTACAATATTTACCTTTCTGATTGCATAGAACACACATGTACATGCAAAAACAAACACACAAAATCAAACTATGTCAAGAATAGAGTTGCAGTATATGTGTATTTATCCATGGGTCTGATTTATTGGACTCTAGCATCAAGTGCATTTCCATATTAGAGCTGGAAACTTTTATTTCTGCTGATATTGAATTCTTGTTCTTGTCAGTGAGGGATTTCATGCAAGCTATTTGGACTGAAGTTAAAAAAATGAATAAAAAAATATCATGCATATGCTAATACATGCAAGAAAAGAGATAATAAGCATGACTCAAATACATATAATTGTCTGATTTTTTTCGGGTGCTATTTTCCCCCCATTTCTTGTTATCATGGACCAATAATGAATTTATTTACTTGGTCAAAAATAGGTCTCCATTTGTTCCCAGCTATATTACTTTTCACAGTGTTTGATGTGCCTTTGAAATGCATTCCTAGAAAACAACTCCATTTGTAATTAGGACTAGACTACAATTAAACTGTGTTTTCACTGTTAGTGAATAATTATCATGGGGATAACCTGCTTAAAGTCACTCTTCTAAATTACTGATAGAACAACAAGAAGCACACAGATTGAAAAGGGAATTAAACAAGTAAGATGTAGAGAAATAACACAAAAAAGTTAAATGTGAAGTGGACATTAGAACACATTTTAGAGTGTATATGACACTTATGTGTGTGTGTATGTGAATATGTGTATCTGTGGAGTGATTATAGAGTCTAAGAGGCTCTGGCAACATGATAAACCCCCTATTCGCTTCCCGCTCTCTCCGGGGACATATTACACCTCTCATTATGCTACTGATTGGCCTGATTTAATCTACAAAGCAATCTACGAAGGGCACTATCATTCCACACCACTAAGCCTGCAAACAGAGAAAACGATAGAGACAACATGAATAGGTTTGCTTCCAAAAACTACATCAACAGTCAATCAACAATAAATGTTTAAATATTCTTGAGCTAACCCCTACATATGCCCCATGTATTTAAAGTTAGTTTTTGACTGTAATGGTATAGATACACACCACCCTGTGCATAGCTGAAAAGGCCATTTGTATTCCATTCTCTTTGTCACTGAACTTGAAGCAAACAGTCTAATTTACAGGGCAAACTTTCCTCTCTTCGATAGCTTGATTTGATATACTCCAATAAAGTCTTTCTTCCAGACACCATCAATTGTCTATGGATTTTTTCCTCCCTCTACCCACCACAAAAGGGAAACAAAAAGGAGGCCTGCACAGCCTCCAGCCTGAGACGCATTACTGATATTGATGCAGTAGGAATATTGTCCATTTTCACCTGGGGATCAGTCTAGCCCATTGAGGGGTGTTTTACGTGGCACGTCCTCTCTGTGTGGGGTTACCCCACAATGTGAGTGTGTCTATGTGGGTGACAGCCTTTCAGCAACAGGGTTTCACTGCAAATCAAGCAAATCTGGCATGGACGCTGGTCAGATGATCTCAGAAATCACCCCTGTGACCAATGATTTTTCTGTAAGTATGGCGAATCTAAACTGTCCAAAAAGCAACAAGCAATCGACATCAACAAAATCTGATGTAGCAGTCCATTACAGTTCATGAGACTCATTTTGCCCTTTGTAAGGTAAAAATGCAGTAGCATTTATTCAAAATTATGTTATGGCACAGATCGGTTCTTTTAAGGCCTTTGCACACCAAAGGCATTGCGATTATGAGAGGACGAATGAAATCGCAGACGAATAACCCTTCCACAAAGAAAGCAATGCAAATGACAGCTGTTAGCACATTCACACCTTTACAATAGGTGTGTGTGTATCTGTTTGTGTTATACATTTGCTCAAAACCCTGCATGTTACAAATTAAACATGACAACATTTAAACATTCCAAGAGTCTATATAATACTAGCAATACAACACAGATCTCATGCAACAAAACCCATCTTCAGTCTGACCCATTATTAGACATTACTTGCCAACAACAGCACAGCTGTTAATGACTATTAACATTTGCACAGATATAAAGATTTTGCGGAAACACCAAAAAATAAAAATAAAAATAAAAACATTAAGATCCACAAAGTTGTTAATTAAAAAGGTGATATAATCAAAAAATATGTACGCCGCGAAAAGTTATATTAGAGATATAAGAAAACTCACATTAGATTAAATGTAAAGGCAAAAATTGCAGCAATATGGAATACATTATGAGGACAATCCACATAAGATCAGTCGCTCCAGGTGAGAATGGCTCATTAGGAATCCATTGTTTCGATTCAATATGTTAATCCTGACGAGAAATCATGGCGAAGATTCACGTTTGGTGTGCAAAGGCCTTTAGACCGCAGACCATTTTTATCTAGCCCTCCGATTGATTGTGATGAAATTGTTGCATTGCCAGTTACAACAAAGGGCTCTCTGCACAAAACTTAGCATGTGTTAAACTCAGCAGGTGAATATAAAAACATCCAGTGTGCAAATTCCCAATATTTGTAGGACATTTTTATTTTATTTTTTTTATTATATAGAAAAAGGAAGAATCATATTATGTATATGTACATTTTTGCTAAATGCCTTTGTGCATATCATACACCAGAGAATGAGTCCTGAAGAACACAAAGTCATTTATTCTCCATTCCTTTTTGATGGGATTTATGGCTATAACTTTCATTTAATACTCCTATTTTAATTTAAGGCTGTCACTATCAATTATTTTTTTAATTGAGTAATCTAACGATTATTCTGACGATTAATCAAGAAATGAGAAAAAAATTGAATAACTCATATTGCATAATGTTGTCGAGGTGAAGTCATGTTTGGCTGAGTTTTAGCCTTAGCCTTAGTTTTGATGTACACTAGGATTGAATAACAACAACAAAATGATTGTGCAAACAAAATCTAAAGCCAACAGACACTCAAAATAGATCTGTAATGTAAAAATGTACATAGTTCCAGCTAACGGACATTAGCTACTCCAGGTGTGGCCAACTTTTCTTTTAATGACAGATCTACTTTTTTTTATTAACTAGTTCAACACATTTCAGTTTAGACCTCAAATATGGGAAAACATACAAAAATATTTTATCTTTTCGGAATAATGTCTGCCCATCAATCTTGTTTATTGAGGATGAGTTATATTTATAGTTAAACTATTTTATAGAGATATGAGAGCCATTTTATTATTATTATTATTAATTTCACTTAAATGCAACACGGAAAACAACAGGCTATTTACAGTAATCGTGTCATTTAGAGATACACATTTTCCTTCTGTGGCATTGTTGCGCTTGTGCTGCATACTGCCCAGACAGCAAAAGCTTGTCGCTAGCCACGTACCATGTAAAATGCCTTAAGCATCTGGACATTCAGTTTCTTCTTGAGTAAACACTGTTAATCATTTCATATGTGAAGACTAGCTGTTACTACCTCAGGTTAGCCTGTTTTATACTGCGTCTGCAATATAGACATGCAGCTGTGTGGCTTTAACGGAAAGCTCACCTTGGGCTTTGACTGACAGCATACAGACACTGCGGCTTTATTCAGTAAATAAAATTCTCTGGATTCCCACACTGAGTTTTACATTTGATAATGTCCATAATCTATACAAATATTTATGGCATTTCAAATTAATATAAACTAAATAAACGACATCTTATTTACATGAGGAGGAAGATCACATTTAAATTCAAATTGTAACTAATTTTCACAGAACGGAACTCAAAGCACAGTTTGCTGAAAATAACCTTAGATCACCTGGATTCTGTCAGATTTATTGAACAAAGTGTTTGTAAATCCGTCACTGCATTTGCAACTTTAATCAAGTCTGACAGATGTCTTTTTCATGCTATTATTTTATGTTGCTCCATAACAGCATATATTGTAAAAATATATAAAGCAACAGTTGTGTAGATAAATAGGTTTAGAGTGCATTCCAATGTGTTTTTGCTCTGTTCAGCGAGTCCATCGCGGCAATGAAGGGCTCAACTTCTTTTGCTCATCTGGACATAGCACCGCAAATGGCATGCAGTCTACCTAGTGTCTTACTGTGCTCTGTCCGATGGGTCTGTGCTAACCGAAGGTCATCTTTGCAAGTTGCATATGTTTTTTCAAATCTAAAGTGAAGTGCTCTTACACAGCTGACACCTCTTGTCATTATGCGTTCGGACCCTCGTCCGTGGACTGTGTCACTTCTGCCTTATTTTCAATATGTCAATTTTGTAATCAAGGAATTTTTTTTAATAGATGAATCTAATTAAATTGAGTAATTGTGACAGCCCTATTTTAATTTAAATAAACATGCAGTATTAAAGATGTTTAGTTTTGTGCTTTCATGTTAATTGATGTTGTTGTTACTTACAATGCTCAGATCTAATAATTACTTTGAAAAATGCTCACAATCACAAAAACTTTGAAGCCATTTTGCTCAGTTTCAGTGTTGGCGAAGTTACTGCGTTCTTATTCTCAGCTATGTCAGTCTTATTTTTATGAATTTGCACAAGGCAGGCATACCGAGAGGAAGTCCATGACTGCAGCAGGTGTCAGGCCCTGTTGGACAATGTCTCATCCAGCTGCGCTTTTATAGACTGCAGAGTTGCTCTAGTTTCACTGGTAAGTGCGATTGTAAAGGCACACCAGGACCCCTTGGTACTAGTTAGCATGGTGGCTGGCAGCTGGAGCAGGCTGATGGAGGGTGATGAGTGGAGTGGTGCGTCACTGGGATGGAGACGAGGAATGGGAAGGGAAGAGGTGGGGGTGGGGAGTGCACACCTGGCATCCAACACAGATGGGCATAATCATCTCTTCCCCAGAAGCCCTCCCTTCACTGCCACCATCTCAACCGCTTGAGTGCACACATACGTACACAGACTCACACAATCTCATACACAATCATTTGCTCACAAGCTGACACGCAAGCTTGCATGAATGCACACTTGCAGATGCACACACACACATACAAACACAACCTCCCACACTCGACAAACGTAGAAACAGACATATGGTTGTGCACAAACATATACACAATGCTTGGCGGACACACAACGCTTGCAGGTCTTGCTGAGAGGCTTTATATTATTGTTGCGGAGGGTTTGTAGAGTGTCACATCTTTCGAAAGAGAAACCAGTCCACAGTGTGTTGTGTCGCACACTGCATTATTTGACAGCTTAACATTTATTAGAACACAAGGTACAAATGAGACACACTTATAGCAGTGCTCACAGAGGAATTAGAGACACACACACACACACACACACACACACACACGCATTATACCCAATCTATTCTCTTTCACTGTGAATATATTACACAATCACGTTGAGCAATTAGACACATCCGTGGGGACCCTACACACTGAAAACAAACAAGCAAACAAATCCTAATAACTAGAAGAGCAACGGAGCCCTAGAGACACCTCCAGAGGTTTAGGTTCATGTCATTATCAGGGCTCTGTTTTGACACGGCAGAGACACACATCAGAATGGATTTGTTGTTTTCAGGAAAGCGAGCAGGGCAAACAATAGGTGGAACACAATCTGAACGTGTATAATGCATTCTAAAGGAAACATGTGACATTTTGAGCCTTTATTCAAATGACACAGTGGCTTCCCTCCCTCCATTCTAGGAGAAAAAGCCAATGCACACTGTTCCGATTATCTCGGTGGCCTGTTGGTCGATAAGCGGTTAACGCACCATGGGTCACGTCATTTATATATCAAAAAATATTTCACCAGAAAGCACGCCCTAGACAGACCATCTCATTTAGCATAGACAACCCCCAGGGGAGCCCTCCATTTCCAGGCAACAAAGGGGTCCGCTACTCATCCCTTCCACTCCTTTGATGTTTATTTTAGTAGCCCACCCCTGCTGCACCAGGTCCTTTTGTGTTCAGCCAGGTTCAACATGCTCAACCTCATCCCCAGCCAGTCAGGTTGCCTCTGGGCGGCCCCCTCCGCTGACCTGCTTTACCCCTCACTTCCTTCTACGTTCCCCCAGTATCCTGTACAGCCCAGGGGCAGCTGGTGCTGGCAGGGTGGGAGGAGGGTGAAGAATATTAGGGCAAATATCTCACTCAACCAGTGGGAGGGGGAATGATGGGATGATTGTGGTGGTGGTGTGAGAGTTTATGTGTGTGTGTTTGTGTAAAAAAGGGGGGCAGCATATTCTTTCACTGCCTGCCAATCCATCAAAGCTCAGGCTACTGCTGTGAGGCCCGTCAGCCAGCACAGAAAAGTACAAGACCCGGCAACAGAGCCCCTCACTCGACGGCCATCACTCATCCACTCGCTTTGAACTCCACGTGGCCTTTCCCTCATGCTCCTCTTCAAAACTTGCAGTCATTTTTCCTTAGTAAGCACCTAGTTAGAGCCTAAAGACACCAGCACGTCCATGCTGCTCTATTTGTTTGGATCGGTCTTGCCGTTTCTCTCAGAACAGTGGTTTATTTTCATGTCTGGGTTTGATAGTGAGATTACAGTAAAAGGTGGAATAAGGAAAGTGGATGTGTTTACATGACTGTGTTTGTGTCAGAACTTTTGCTTTTCTCAGCAGTTAGGAGAGTGAGATGAATGAGAGAGAGAGAGAGAGAGAGAGAGAGAGAGAGAGAGAGGGAAAGCAGGAAGGCACACTCTGCAGAGGTGTTAGTGTTAGTTGACATCATAAGGCTGGACACATTTTTGTCACGCTTCCAGATTTAACCCGTCTGCGTTTCGCTGAATGCCGCATCGGTCTTCTTTCTTTTTCTTTTCTTTTTTTTTCTCCTGTGCCTTCTTTCTTTCT
This sequence comes from Myxocyprinus asiaticus, assembly GCF_019703515.2. Taxonomy (NCBI): domain Eukaryota; kingdom Metazoa; phylum Chordata; class Actinopteri; order Cypriniformes; family Catostomidae; genus Myxocyprinus; species Myxocyprinus asiaticus. Next base: position 46,069,761 of record NC_059344.1, read on the forward strand.
TTTTTTAATATCTCACAACCTCAGTTCCAGAGACATTATGTCTCTCACAAAAGTCTGATGAAGGGAAGATATTTTGTGGTTGAAAAAAAAAGCAACTAAAAAAGACAAAATTAATACAGCTTTTGAGAAAGGCACAATATTTGCTCCAGAGGTCAGAATAGGCCTAGGCTAGATACCCTACTAAAAAGATCAGCTCAGACCAGTTTGCTAATAATGCTGGTTTAGTGCTGGTAGTCATTTGTTCACCAGAAAAATGCTGGCCAAACAGCACTGACCAAATGTGGCTTGCTGCTTAAGACTAGTTTTGAAGCTCCAAAAGCATAAAAAGGCAGCATAAAATAATCCATACTCCAGAAGTAAAATCCATGTCTTTAGAAGAGATATGATAGGTGTGGGTGAGAAACAGACCAATATTTAAGTCCTTTTTACTATCAATCTCCACTTTCAAATTCTTCTTCTTTTGTCTTTGGCGATTCACATTATTCATGTATTTTGCCACCTACTGAGCAGGGTGGAGAATTGTGAGGAACTACAGATCTGAAATATTCTTCTAAAAATCTTTGTTTGTGTTTAGCAGAAAAAAGAAATTCATACACATCTGGGATGGCATGAGGTTGAGTAAATTATGAGAGAATTTTCCTTTTTGGATGAACTATCCTTATAAGAAGCCTGGCCTGGTTCCTGCACCACAACAACAGACAGAACAATCTCTCGCAATCTTCAGATATTATCGCATGTTTTACTAGAAATGCATTATTGTCAGTGCTGGTTAGTAACTGATTACATGTAATCTGGATTCAATTTTTAAATACTCATAATCAGATTACAGTTACCATTGTATGGATTACGTGATTACATGTGAATCAGAAAACGGCAGTAAATAGTTCATGATTTTATTGATTTCCCCAATTCTTCTCTTTAAAAATGTTCATTCTAAATCAGCCTACTGCTGATATACATTTGGTAAATCTTGGAGTGTTTTTGGAAGAGGGAGGAGGGTTGTGGAATTGCAAACACATACCTGATACTAGCCACTGGCCAGGTAAATATTACACTAAAGATTGAGCATCTCACTCAGCATTTGACCACTGGTTTTACAGAAATAATTTTACTTTTAAAGAGACACTGGGAAAAAACATTACTGTGCAATTTAAACTCTGCCTTCCAAAGGTTAATATCCTGTCCACTTCTGTGTGTGATCTCTGATCTACTGAAGCATTTGAAGGTGTGTGTCATATAACCACATGTCACTATGTATTAAAGGGTTTGTCCTTAAATTTATGAACATGTCCAAATACATGTCATTTCATATTCACAATCAAATCTACACATAAATGCCGAACCGATTGCTTTAGTGCGGTAAAGTTAGTTTTAGTTTCACAAATTGCTTTTGTCCTCAGCTTCAAAAATGTACATGAATATGCTTTTACGATAACTGTTAAGACTTTTTTGTTTTTCTGTGATACTGATTCACAAATATAACTGATCTGATCTGTTACCTCACATGGATGGATTTTGTCATGCAGAAATCGCTGGAGTAAGACCACATTTGTTAAATAAACCCCGAATAACCTGTCCATTATTCTAGAACTCTCCCAAGAAATTGTTTTTCTTCTTCTAAAAATGTATGTTGATGAATTATTCTTATCAGTTAAAATGTGCCTTTGTATTTCATGACCCTTTAAGTACCTTTTTATTTCACTCATAAACAGAAAAATAGTGAGTGAAATCATATAAATTCTCACATTTTGATTCATTGACGAAGTTTTCTTAAATGCATTTAAGCAATATTTTGTGAAAATGGTACAAGGTTATCCTACTTAAATGCATGTGACATCAAGTTAACAAAAGTTAGGTCAGATGAAATCCAAAAGTAATTAAATTAGATTACCAAAAACAGTAATCCAAGAGACTATGTTACTAATTGCTATTTTTACTATTTATTAAGTAATTATTAGTATTAATTATTTTAGTCATGTAATTTGTAATCAGTACTTGATTACAACTGTGAAGTAATCTACCCAGCACTGATTATTGTAGTTACACTAAACTATTGTCTCAATATTTTAGATTCCCAAAACCAACCCCATTCCTAAACCTAAGCAACTATCAACAAAATAAAACGTGTAACAGGTAGTTCAATTTAGTTACGATAATAGCTACATTACACTATTATATAGATATTTTTGAGCACCTTACTCCACCCTTACACCTAAACCTAACAAATTCTTAACAATATTAAAGATGTTTCCATATGGCAAATCTGTTTCGGCTGATGGGAAGGCTGATCAATTTAGAAAAATAGTTTTTTCTTACACAAAGCTATCACATGTCATCAGATGACCTGGAATACAGTGAATGCATAGATAAAGAATTGCTTTTACGGGTATTTTTATGTTGCTTTTCTAATTTTTTGAGCCACAACTGGGACATTCTGAAAACTGTTTGTGTCCTTTAGACCTCGTTTCCACCTGGTATTAAGATGCGTTTTTGGTGATCGAATCACATGTGGTCAGCGCTAAATACAGGTCTAAAACGGGTCTAAAACCTTTTGTGATCGGATCACAAAAACCACATACGTATGTGGTCAAAAACATATGTAACCACATCACATTTGGTGAGTAAATGGTAATCCGTCCTGTATGCGTCCCAGCAGCATTGAAGTGCCACCCCTCACCTGTCAATCAACTGCTGCACTAAAACCAGAGTTTAAACTTCACCGGATATGAGTGGTTTAAAAGGAAATAACCATCCAAACAGAAAAAATTAAAAAGCATATATATACACAAATGTGAGAACTTCACAGATCTTCTTCAGATGTCTGATATCAACATGCAGGGAAACTTATGAGAAGAACGAACATCTGCAGCTCAGGTTTATAAAGGTAATCTACTTAAATAACAAACAATTCTGCTCAAAATATTGCTTTTGTGCTTAGATTAAATTTCAGCTTCATCTGGGAGAAATAGTGCACTGTTTTTTTTTTTTCTGTGCTTTCTTTGTCTTTTCTGAATTTGTTGCGCTTTAATATCATGCAGTAACACACTGACATAGTGATTGATGTACGTCGTCATGAAACAGAGTCCCTCCCTTCCAAATTTGATCACAAGTGGTCACAGGAGATGCATTTAAGTGGCCAGTGATGTGTCTCACCTGACCACATGTGATCGGATCACCCGAGATGCATCTTAATACCAGGTGGAAACAGGGTCTTATTTTTAAAGTAATAAGCAAATGATGACAATTTTCAAATAATTTAATTAAATAAAGTAATGGAATGCTCTGAAATTAAATGAATTAAATGCAGCACTAGACTGACATTTAAAATACGGACTAAGAGCAATGTTTAGATGGTGCAGGCAAAAGGTCAACAGTGACCTTTGAAAAAAAAAAATAATAAATAATAATAATAATAATAATAATAATAATAATAATAATAATATATATATATATATATATATATATATATATATATATATATATATATATATATATATATATATAATTTTATTTAACATATGACTGTCCTTTCCACACTGCATTGATTTTTAATAAAAGTGATTACATCACATTAAATCGAATATGCTCTTGCTTATCGTTTTATCTTCACATGGATTTCTGTATTCCAAACTTACTGTTCTACCTCACTTTGTTGTTTATCAATGATTTAATTGTGTTTGCTGGTGTTGGCGGAGACTGTGAGGCCATATTAAAATTCTGCAAGTTCCAAAGCAATCTGACATTGTTGGTGGCGAACCACATTATTGTGATGGAGGCCTGGGGACAATGTCTGTGTCTTTATGACAAGGCACTCGGCAATATCATGTCCAGATGCCGCACCCCTGAAACAGCATAACCTATAAAACTAACCTGACTGCGGGCTGTTCCTAATCGCATGAAGCCTCAAATCGGGACACAATATTGTTTGAATTCTATTTGTACTGGTGCAACTGACCCTTATATGACTCACTGACGACATTAAAGGGGAGGAAAGAGCGAAGAACAGAGAGGAATCATGGGATGTTTGTGAAAGGGAGAAAGGATAGGGGTTATTTTTCAACTCAAGATGGATGTGCTAGCATCCAGTGTGATTAGAGAAGTGGATAACTCACGAACATCTGTGCAAACTACAATAAAGAGGGATTTAGTGTTACCCTGAGGAAGGCAAGGAGAGGCTGTCTGTCCATTAAACGGTTTATTACAGAGCCAGAAGCCTTGTTCTAACTCACTTATTTCTGCGCGGGGGTTTAGATTCGGTGACTGCTTGTCATCCTCAGCAGACAACGCTCCAGGCTTGATTCTCTCTCTCCCTCTCAAACTGACTTCTATCTTTCTTCCTCTTTCCACCTCACTCGCTCTTACCATTTCACTGTCTCTCGTTCCTTGTCTTTCATTTGCTCCCATTGCCTCCAATATTTATCCATCCCTCCCTCCATATCTCGCTCTCTCTTTTCCGCTTCCTCTCTCTCAGTTGCTGTCTGCCTCTCTTTCTCTCTTCTCTCTGTGAGTGCACTAGGAGGATGACAATCAAATGACTCATTGAGCAGCTGGAGAGGCCGACCTCCAGCGAGGGCTTAACTACTGAAAGTGAGCATGATCATGTCACACTTCACAATGCTCGTTGGCTGTAGCCGTGGCAGCGGGAGGGACAGGGAGGGGCTACCTTAAAGAGACAGCAACACTGTCGAGACAACAGAGAGATCTGCTTCTCTGTACCATAACACTTCAAACTTGACGAGCTATCAAAAATATCTTATTGTAATGTTTATTGACTTAACACTTTGTGATGAGATTGTAAAGAACTACAACAGTGTAGTTCTAAAGTGGGAGGTCACTGGGGAGGAGTTCCGGGTTTTATCGTGTTGACGTGCAGAATGTCATATGTGCAAGTTAAAGTTTCATTAAACTGAGTTATTTTGGACCTTAACTTGTCTCGTCATTGCTGCAGTCTGCATGACTGTTTTGATTTATTATTGTGAGATATACTGCAAAACAGTTTTGTAATTTATTACAGGTAGGAGGAATGTAATTGCAGCAGTTGTTTGCATTAATGTGATATATTGTGTCTGGCTGTTAACTTTTTTTCTGTGAAATAAGGACAAGTATAGCTGATGTATTGTACACTTGAAACAGGCAGGGATATCAGATCAGTAATGTATCGTCAAAGCATGACAAACACGAGCACTTGTCTCATTAAATGTCCCCATGCGCCATTTCAAATCGCAGCTCAGTGTGCGTGTGTGTGCGCAGGAGGAGACAGCATTGGCTGGGAGGAATTGATGCCCTGTGTTTGGCTAATTAAGACAGCACTAGACATTTCCGTGCAGTGAGATGGCAGAGAGCTGCTAATTCATAATTGACGTAATGGATGGAGTCTGTCTGTTGGCTTTTTAAACGCTCGCGATTTCGCCGTGATTAGCTGACACGTACCTTTGTGTGAATAATGAAAATACGCACCATGCTCCACACTTTAATGGATACTAAGCCAATCTCAAATCAGTGTTCTCAGACAGGCATCTTTTCCTACCTCGCTTCCTCTGTGAGCCTCTCTCGAATGGCTGTCAGATGAAAAATGGACCTTGTTTGAGATGGACACTTTGTTAAGTACAATCTTCTAATATTCTATTATACACAATATAATTATTACAATATATTATATACAAATTCCTGCTTTTCAGCTGCAGTGTACTTATAACAGTATTGATGTTATCACAATCGGAGACCTGCAATTTTGTGTTTCCATTGTATTAGCCAACAGACCTGTGCACTTTGTATAAACTGTACATCTCAATAAGGCATACAGACTTGAACAATGACCACAACCTAAAATGGAGGATGTGTGTTTATATTGTGATGTTAGTGAAAACTATAATGCAAGGTGTTTATTTACATGTGCAACACATAATAAATAAATACAACAAGCACCTTGATATTACCAAAGTTTTTCTATTTTCTATTGGCTTCATGGTAATATATGCTTTTTTGAACATGTACAATGTTTTTAGACATGTATCATGGCAATACCATGGTACATGAATGTGGTAATCATTAAGTACTATGATACTACCATCTAACACCATCAATATACAGTGGTGTTTTATAGATACAGTATGTATCTGTAACGTTGGTGTCTAGGAGTGGAAGAGGAAGAGAGGAGATGCAGGAGTAGATTATAGTCTTTTAATAAATAATCGCTGGAGTAGAACAAATGCTGGAGTGGAATCCGGGGGCCTGGGGGGCGGCTTCAGTGCTGGGAATGAATCAGGAGGCCTGAGAGGCTGCCACAGGGCAAGAACTGAGTCAGGAGGCAGAATTGCTGGGGAAGCGGGCAGAGCCGCGGAAGAGACTGAGGGCGGAGTCAAGGGAGGCGGAGCCGTGAGAGGCTCGAGAGGCGGAGCCGTGGAAGGCAGAGCCATGAGGAGCTCAAGGGGCAAAGCCGTAGAGGGTGGAGCCGTGGAAGGCGGAGCCATGGGAGGCTCGTTGGACAGAGCCATGGAAGGCAGAGCCATGGGAGGCTCGAGGGACAGAGCCGTAGAAGGCGGAGGGGAGTACAGACTGAGACTGGGGAACGACCTCCGTGGTCGTGAGCACGGGCAGAGACTGGGGAACAACCTCCATGGTCGTGAGCATGGGCAGAAACTGGGGAACGACCTCCATGGTCCTTCTCTTCCTCTTCTGGCCAGCAGGGAGCGTAGTCACGGGGACGGTCGAGGCTACAGGCACTGGCTCTGGGACGGTCGAGGCTACAGGCACTGGCTCTGGGATGGTCGAGGCTAAAGGCACTGGCTCTGGGACGGTCGAGGCTACAGGCACTGGCTCTGGATCATTAACCATGGCAGGCATGGGCACTGGCTCATTAACCGTGGCAGGCTTGGGCACTGGCTCATTAACCATGGCAGGCTTGGGCACTGGTTGTGGTCCGGGGTTACCGTCATAATTCACAGAATACGGGGGAATTGCAACCTCCGTGGTCGCTACCGCTGACTACGGTGGGGAATCGACCACCGGAGCTTGAAGAGGATGAGCCCCCCCAAAAAAAATTATTTAGGGAAATTGTATTGGGAGGAGTTACCTTGGAAACAGGGGCTGTGGAAGACATGGAGACAGGGTCCATGGAAGGCGTTACCTTGGAAACGGACGATATTGAGGGGTCTCATTGCAGGCTGCATGTGCAATTAGACCCCTGCAAATGATCCAGAATGCAGCAGCATGTCTGATCTTTAATCAGCCAAAGAGAGCGCATGTTACACCACTCCTTGTCTCTCTCCACTGGCTGCCGGTTAATGCACATATCAAATTCAAGGCTCTGATGTTGGCATACAGTCACTGGGTCTGCTCCAGCACACCTAAAATCATTTCTGCAGAGCTACGTGCCCACTAGAAGCCTGCGGTCGGCTAAGGAACGTCGCTTTGTTGTACTAACACAGAGGCACCAAAACACTTTCCCAGACTTTCGGCTTCGTCATACCACGTTGGTGGAATGACCTTCCCAACTCCATCCATGAAGCTGACTCACTTTCTGTCTTCAAAAAATGACTAAAAACACCATGAGCACTTAACCAGTCACTAATTTAAAAAAAAAAAATTTTTTTTACTGTAATATGGCACTTTTTCGTACCACTGTCTCCTTAAGATAATTCGCTTATATTTTCCTCTTTTGTAAGTTGCTTTGGATAAAAGCGTCTGCCAAATGAATAAATGTAATGGATGAAGAGTGTGGCTCGGATATATTCTAAAAAGGAAAGATTATCCACTTCCGGAAGAGCAGTGGGACGGTAGAAGTTCAAGCCCATTCCGTAGATGGCACAGAGGTAGGGGTCCGAGATAGAGGTGGAATTGGCGAGTTGACAGAACTTGACGGTGTAATCCAGGAGAGGAAGTTCTTGTTGAAATATATCCATAAATAATCCGGTAAACTCCATGATTCAAGTGGGTCTGGAGTAGAACAAACACTGTAGTGGAAACAAACGCTGGAATGGAAACAAACTATTAAACGTAACACTTCTTAAACACAAGGTAGCACTTCGTTAACTCAACGTAACACTTCAAGGACTGACAAAGGAGTGGGTAAAACTGGAGGATATTTATACAAAAGGAACTAATGAGGCAATGGAATACAGGTGAGGATAATAAGAAAATGGAAGTGATGAGGGCTGTGCACTGTGGGAAATGAAGTCCGGGGGAAAACTTCAAAATAAGAGTCCATGAAGAAGATGATGGAGACAGGCAGTGACAGTACCATAGTAATACTATAGTTTTGTTTGTAGGTACCAAGTACCTTGGAGTACCATGTAAGCAGGGTTGGGAGGGTTACTTTTTATATGTATTCCACTACAGATTGCAGAATGCATGCTGTAAAATGTCATTTGTAACGTATACCGTTAGATTACTCAAGGTAAGTAATGTATTCTAAATACTTTGGATTACTTCTTCAGCACTGGTAGATTTTTTCACTTGTTTTGATTATAAAAACTCTGCCAGTACAGTGAAATATTACACATGTTAAAAATACATTATCTGAAAAACCTAAATATCTTATGCAGTGTTGTTTCTAAACCAAGATAAATCAAATTGATCTTGTTTTAAGGATTTTTTTATATTTTTACAGGAAAACAATACAAAAATTATTATCAAGAATAAGATTTTAGCCCTAATATCAAAGGTCTTAAAAAAAGAAAGAAAAAAGAAATTATGATCCAATGTGAATTTTCTTGATAAAAAAAAAATATGATTGTGCCTGGTAACGTGCATGTAAAATGGCTAGAAACAGCATTTTAACTTAGCGTAAAGCTGACAATTTACTCAAGGTTTATTTCTATTTCTTCTGCTCCAAACTTCAAACTTTCTTCTCTGTCTGCTTGTATGAATGTAGCACATCATAAGAAAGTGTTTCACCGCTACTCAAATGAACTTTGGATCGCATCATTTATTTGTATAAATGTTTTCCAACTGAAAGGACAAAATATTAAATTAAACAAATGACAATAAAATGCAAAGTAATTTCTTCAGTAATCAAAATACTTTTTGAATGTAACTGTATTCTAATTACCAATTATTTAAATTGTAACTGTAGTGGAATAACATTGGTCAAACAAAGAGAGCGTCTCGCCCCCACCTCAAACCATTGGTTGAGGAACATTGTTGGGGCGGGTCTAAGCGGGTTGCTCTAAACAAACAGAGACATTTTCAAAGTGCCATAGAAAGACAGTGCTTACAGTTTTCAAAAAAATTAACCTATGAATGGCTTACTAATAGTTGTCTCTGCATGTTAAGCTTGGATAGGTGAAAGTATTTTAAAACAGAAAAAGGTTACATACATCAGCTTTAACTCAATTTCCCAGCTGTAGTGTAGCAGTAATCTGAGCGATCATGGAGTGAGAGATAATGCCAATTACTGAAACCACTCACTGACTGACTGACTGACTCAACCAATGTCAACTTAACTGGCTCACAATACATAAAAAAGGTCTGTTGTCACCACCTTCTGGCTAAAATCTTTAATGACACAGGGATAAATGAAAAGACACTCATCTTTTATGCATCTGCACTGCTAGAATGCCACGAACAAAAGCGGAGGGATACAAACAGTAAAGCATCCGAGTGCTGATGTTCTGAGACATCAGCACTCTTGGAACATCTCTCGTCCAATCAGATTTGAGGACCGGAACTAACTGTTGTATAATATGGTAAGTAAATATATATATATATAAAAGTACCATGATATTACCATCTAATACCATCACAGTACCATCGAATCGCCACAGTACATTTTGTTTTTGTAAGGGTAAGACCTCTGAGACCAAACTGCATGCTCCATGCATATCCTTTCTGTAAACTGAAAAGTGTGTGTCTTTTTGCATTTTAATCCGAGCATATTAATTTCCACAGTCTTTAATACAGAGAGGAAAATTGTGCAGCCAACCTTCTTTGCAGACAGCAGACAGTATATCCGTCTCCATGTCATTCACAACGTGGCCCAAACAGACAGCTAAAATAGCACTCTGGTAGCATAAACAGCAAGATTACACCCACGGGAGTGTGCAGTCTGATTGTGTGTTCTATTGTGCACCCTTCACCCCTTTCCTCCTCCTTTCCGCTTGACTACAGCCTCCTGATATTCAGCAGGAGTTGTCAGATGAACTGTTTATACTCTAAGAATTAAGTGTGTGTGCCTTTATGTGTCTCTGTAGATATCTACATATGACTTAGCCCACAATATTAAAATGTGATATCAAAGAGAGCAGTACGTTTGGAAATGCACTAAATACGACATGAACACTGTATCAAATATGAAATTATCTGCACTGAAGTTAATTGACTAAACAAAATAAATAAAAATAAAATCATAAATAAAATAATACAATATGAGAGAAAACACTGAAAACAATGAAGGAAATCACATTAAATATCATGCAATAAATACACACAAAACCCCAAAACTGAGCATGCTCATTTGAAAAGGAATAAAGCCATTTTGCACCATAGTCATTAGCACTGCAGCAGAATAATCCAGCCAATCAGAGCGCAGGGAAGGAATCAGCTCTTTCTCTGATGCCCATCAGCTGTCGAGCGGGGCCAGCTGGGTGACATCATGGGGTCTGTTTCCGTGGTGATGATTGACACAGTGTCTGTCAAAGCTAGAGAGCTGCGCACATGTGACTCGTCATTAGCGATGAGAGGGAGAGAGAGAAATCCGCTGCCACTGTCCCCATCCTGTCTAATCACCTGCCCATTGTAGCTGAAACGCAGTAAACATTAGCAAAGAAAAAGTGACTGATTTAATCTCATCAAAGGCATACGTCGGGGATTACACTTTGTTTCCCTACTCGTCATTATCTTTTGTGTTAAATTACATGAAAAGTCGACAAATATTAACATATGTTTTCAAGCTTTCCATAGTGCAATGTAAATGTAAGCGACACCGTTATGACTGCACTACAAGTATTTGTGCATATTGATGTGCTCTTCTGAAAATAGGATATACATCATGTAAAGTTATGAGTAGCTGTACGTGATTGCTCAGATAGATGATGTAGATATTATGTAGATGAGGTTTTATAAACAAAGTATTGAAACTGAACTTAAAGGGAGAATTCACCCAAAAATGTAAAGTCCTATCAATAACACTTTATAATATCTACATGTTATATGTCACAAACTGTTCTGTGTTTTCCCCTGTCTTCTATAGACTCTGAATTCACCTTCTGCACTACATTTCCAAAGAAGCCCAGTCATCATCCTCACCTGTCCTCCATCATTGTGTTCAGCTGTTTTGTGTTTACGTTCATTTATCCCCCTATTTATACCTTCATGTTTAGTTATTCATTGTCTAGTCTCGTCAATAGTAGCATTGAAGCTAAGTTGTCCCTTTGTTCTTAAAGCCTTGTGTTATTTGTATTTGTATATCCATCTTCTTCATTAAATAATGCATTTGGGTTCACTAACCTCTCTCTCTCCTGGCTCTTTGCTTGACAGAAGACTAGACCATTGAAAAGATGAACCCAGCAGAACATCTTATGTCTTCATCAGACCATGGTGGCTCCTCCCTTCAAAACATTTTTTTTTTCTGGCATTGAATTATGAATCATTGAAAGAACTGAACATAATTGCATAGGCTACAAAATTTTAGCAGGATAATATTTTTAATTGCTGGTGCTCACGGTTACTACATGTTTTAAAAGTCTTATCTCTTAACATAAAGTAAAATAATAAAATTATGTGTCTAAAGGACAAGTGTGTTCATCTCCACAAGACTTCAACAGAAAACGGAGAGAAAACCGGCATGCAAAATGAGGCCGATTCCACATGTGTACTTCCACCCTAGACAGCCCACTCTGTAAATACGTTTAGTTTTTTATCAAATTAATTTGATATGTTTTCTTCTTTGCCTATGTTCGATCTGAACAGAACAGAAAGTATGTTAATATTTACCGCGTGCAGGCAGATCGACGGGAGGGCGGAGCAAAATCGCACTCGGTCTTCTTTCAGTTTCAGCACGAGCACTGAATATGGCGAACCCTGATTGGATTAGAAGCTTGATGGACGTGACACTCATTCTTTTCTTTCATTGGATCCATTAAGTTATTAAGAAAAAAAGCAAATTACATAAAATTAAACACTTCTTGTAGATTAACCTACAGTATCTATGAATAAAAAAATAATTTTAAAAATGCTTTGTAAAAAAAATAAAATGTTGTGTATATTCAAGTGTGTATTCATTAATTAATAATGTGTTACCATGACTCTCACTTTAAAATAATTAGTAATTCCTTCGTGTTTATGTGGTAACACTTGACCTCCAGCAATATCAAACCTGCCGAAGTTAATAATTTGTAATGAACAGAGATATCCCAAGGAATACACATGTTGGGCACATACATCTGTAAGCTGACTATGATACTCTACCAGCCACTGTAGCCATGATTTAGCAAGCTGTTACATTCCTAAATTAATTCCCACAAAGAACATGTGAGGCGCTTGTTTCTCTGAAGGCAAATTTCATGATCATGTTCACAATAAAAACATAAATTTTAGACACAGTTTATGTTTTGATTAGTAATTAATAAGTAGTTATTTTAAATTAGCCATAGTTAGTAGATAGTTCTCAATGAGAAAAATCAAATTCAGTAATTATTACTGATTACCTAACAGTGAACTAACTCAGTCATCAGTTCGCTATTACTGACTGATTGGCTAATCATGTTTCCATATTATTAAATAGTAGTAACTAAAGTGTTAATGTAGTACTATTCATTAACCCTGTATTAATTCCTGCATAATTACCTATTAATGACGGACCATTATTCTAAAGTGTTACCATGTTTTTTTTATTTTTTATTTTTTTATTTTATTTTTTTATCCTTAGTAAACAACTTGTTAATCATACCTAACTGATTTATTTTAGTTGATGCAAACCAGTGGTAAAGAAGTGTTTATGAGAACATTAAGAAAGCATAAATTCATAGTTAATAAAGATATTAAATATGTAATGAATTGGATACACATTTCTGCTTAATTAATGTGTATATTGTTTTAGGAACACTTACTATAAAATCAATTAATGCTTAATAAAGGTTGTAATAAAGCACTTACTAATGGCTAGCTAAGCATTTTGCTTGACCTAATCTAAAGTGAGAACTATAACATGGCTCAGCAGTAAGTATGCCCAGCTGGCCCTGGGCCGGTGTGACAGTTTCGCCCTTTTGGGCCAGTACTGCATTGTCACTAAATCTTCTGTTGATCTTGTAAATGTGTTGTACATGTGTCCTAGTCTGATTATTAAACCACAGCAGCCTGCAATTTCATTTAAAATATATCCAGTTGTCTTGTGTTGCACGCTTCAAAGTGATGTGTGAAGGCGTTGACCCGCTAAAAACATCACATTATGACTTCTGTAATCTGTGTATTAGATTACAGAGAGCAAAACACTCATTTAATGTGAAGCATGCAGCACATTGCATTTATTTAATGAAATTGCAGCCTCTTATGGTGTAACAATCAAACGACCACGTAGCGAACTGCTTATCCAGAAGTGTGAAACTTCTGTCATACAGACACAGAAACTGACACAGTTATCCACCAGAATAAAAGTTTGGTTTAAATGGATGCATGAAATTGAAGAAATTATGACATAAAATATATATTATTATTATAAATATTATTATTATTACTATTATATCAGGAATAATATTTTAGCAAATTTCAGAAGTGTGCTGTTGTACTGAATGTAATGTAAGTTTTTAATTTATACAGTGATTTTCTGTTTTGCTCACATTATTTGACCAAAAAATATCTGTTTTAGATTCAGCTGTGAAGATGTTATTTATGCACATTATTTGATAAAATAATTACATTTGATGAACTCTTTATGAATTCATTTGATTAGTCATATTTTTAATAAAAAATAATCTTTTAAACATGGAATTCAGAAAAAAATTAAATGGAAAACAGAATTTGGGAAAACAAAGCAGAATTAGGGGAAAAAATATTTAATCGGGTCCTATTTTTTATGCCTCGCAAACTTAAACATTTTCATTTTCTTTGAAGTAATAAAAGTTGTTGATGTATTGAATATCTAATTTTGCTCATTGAAACTTGTCATCTAAGTGGTGATTTGGCTAAAAAAGAGAGACAAATGTGTCTTCCTGATGGGGGCCTCCCGGCATGAATCCTGAAAGCTGAATTCTTCGTTGATCAGCATTCAAATCTTAGGACGTTTTTGTCATACTGCAGGCATTTGTACAATAAATACTGTGCTTGTGTCTTTTTACTACAAGGATTGGTACCTGAGATCGCTTGCAATCTCTGGAAAATTATTACATAAAATGCCTCGTTAGCACCCCCACCTCCCATGCGGTGACACTGGTTCGAGTCCCGTTTGGAGTGGGTCAAGTAGGACCGGTTACAGTGGTGGCGTGACCCAGATGGGAGTGAGGTTTAGTTGGGTGAGTGTAACGGGAGCCAGCTGGTAGGTAGCTGTGCAGTATGTAAACCTCACTCTCCTGGCCTCAAGAAGCACACTAGTGACTGACGCTGGATGCTGTAGCCTTTAGCCTCCTCGTTAGTGTGCCCGCCTCCCATGCCGGAGAGTAGGACTGGTTACACTCATAAAGCTCAATAGGATGTAAAATGCTAAAGTGCCGTTTGAGCAATTAGAGGATCTCTTTTAATAAACTGTATTTCCCTCTCTCACTATTATTCCTGTACTTTTTTTTTTTTTTTTTAAGCTTTAGTGTCTGTTTTGAGCCTTTGTGATTGAGATGCTGTGGAGATGGTTATTTCAGGGCCAAGTTTTCAGAGTAATGGATCATTAATCCTTTTACATGTTTGTTTAATTAGGCACATACAGTTCTCACTTTAGATTAGGTCAAGCAAAGTGCTTAGTTAGCAATTAATCAATGCTTTATTACAACCTATACTGTATATTAAGTAATAATTGATTTAATAGTGTTACTAAAACTGTAACAGATATATTAATTACGTTTAAATGTAAATCCAATTAATTACATATATAATCTCTTTATTTACTATGAATTAATGCCTTATAAAATATTATCAAACTGCTTATTAATGAACTTATTAAACAATAATAAATAATTTGCTACAGTGAATATAAACAAATAATAAACTATTTGTATGTAGCATATTAATGTAGGAACAATAGTTTATAAATGATCAATTGACTATAAACTAATGCTTTACAAATACTTTATACTGTGTAGTTATTATAAAGTGTTACCAGTTCTATCCTCATTTACTCACCCTCATCTTTAAACCCAGTTGACTTTATTTCTTCCAAAGAACACAAAACTATATTTTACATAATTCCATTTGTGTTCCTCTGATGAAAGAAATTCATATAGTTTGGAAAAACATAAAGGTGAGTAAATGATGCCAGAATTGTCATTTTTGCATGAACTATTCCTTTAATTTATGAGCAGGGAAAATTCAAGGGGGTTCTTTGCTATGCTTTTCTCTGCAAATGCACCAAAAAATAATAATATTACAGAACTTCCAAGCCAGTGGTTGCCATTAACGTCCAAACATTATACCGCATTCCTGTTCTTCTTGGCAGCTGTACAATTACTAAAGATGTTCAACAGCAGCCGACAACTTTGATCAGTCACAACAACATTTCCGCCTCTCAATGGATATTAAAGTCAAGTGTATTTCCATGACTAATCACAGTGAAGCCCTTGTGTCTCCACTGGGTCACAAGTGACACATAGACCCACAAATCAGACAACATGTCTCTCATGTAAATACACCGATCAACCACAACAGTAAAACCCCCTGCCTAATATTGTGTAGGTCCCCCTCGTGCCACCAGACATTGCCAACCCGCATCTCAGAATAGCATTCTGAGATGCTATTCTTCTCACCACAATTGTACAGAGAGGTTATCTGAGTTACCGTAGACTTTGTCAGTTTGAACCAGTCTGGCCATTCTCTGTTGACCTCTCTCATCAACAAGGCATTTCCATCCACAGAACTGCCGCTCACTGGATGTTTTTTGTTTTTAGCAGCATTCTGAGTAAATTCTAGAGACTGTTGTGTGTGAAAATCCCAGGAGATAAGCAGTTACAGAAATACTCAAACCAACTTGTCTGACACCAACAATCATGCTACTGTCCAAATCACTGAGATCAAATTTTTTCCCCATTCTGATGGTTGATGTGAACATTAACTGAAGCTTCTGACCTGTATCTGCATGGTATGCACTGCTGCCACACATTTGGTTGATTAGATAATTGCATAGATGATTGTTGGTGCCAGGCGGGCTGTTTTGAGTATTTCTGTAACTGCTGATCTCCTGGGATTTTCACACACAGCAGTCTCAAGAATTTACTCAGAATGGTGCCAAAAACAAAAAAACATCCAATGAGGGACAGTTCTTGTTGATGAGAGAACAACAGAAAATGGCCAAACTGGTTCGAACTGACAAAGTCTATAGTAACTCAGATAACCACTCTGTACAACTGTGGTGAGAAGATGCAGGTTGGCTCTGTTTTGGCAGCATGAGGAGGACCTACACAATATTAGGCAAGTGGTTTTAAAGTTGTGGCTGATCAGTGTATATAGGCCTATACTATGAACTGACATTTCCAATTCACTCATTTAGTGGGAGGGTCATATCCACACTTGGCCATTGACCAGTGGAAGCTTCATATCACATGTAAAGTCACTCCAGATGTTTCTGCTGTAGCTTGCCACAACCTGCACATCTGGTAAAGGCGAAACCACATATCCAGGTGCATATCAAGACAGAATTTTCAAAGAAAAGATTAATTAACCAAACACTTGAAATTAATGTTCATTGATGGACCTTTAATTATGGAGTAATTAATTATCATTACAACGCAGACTAATTATATCATTAAGTCAACCAAAAATAAATTATGCCAAGGTGGTTCCAAGACACTTATTTTACTTATTTTCAACCCAAGCAAACTGATATGTAAACAACATAGTCATTGCTATTATTTGTCATTTGTATTATTACCAAGGTGGCAGCTAGCCGCATGTCTTCCCATGGGTATTGGCTTCAATACATTTCCCTACAATCTGTGGCGTTATTTTAAACATTTGTGCAGTAATAATGTCTCCAATATAGAGAGAGAGGAAAAAAAAAAAAAAAAAAAACATTGAAGTTTTATAGTCATATAGAACTGGGACTGATTATATCTTGTGTGTGTTATCCACGCTCTTGTACTCTCTCTCTGTTTTGTTTAAGATTGAAATCCCCAAAAGATAGCGCAAGACTGACGGTTCTTCGGCAAAGTTCACACTGTGTGCGCTGTGAAATGCACTGAGCCCACCCAAAACTGTCAAAACGACAAACAGTTCATCTCCCCTGCAAGCAGAGCCCAGCTATCACAGCCCGTGTCATTGCAAATGGACGACATCTTCTGTGCGTGCCTGATAAGGGCACTCACCTCACAGTGACCTAATTCAATGTACACACACTCACAAATATATGCTCAGACATGAGTATATACAAACACGCACATGCACACGCACACACACACACACATACACCAAATCTCTTTTTCCTGTCTCACTCCCATCTTGTTTCCTAGATGTGCATGTCTCTGGCAGATGTACAATGTCACAGGCAGGGGGAAAAGAAAAAAGTTCTCAGGCAAAAGCGTGTCTGCCAATCACATGTCACCATGTCCAACCATGTGTCAAACCCTGTCATTTAAACCTCACATCACAGACCCGTCCATATGGTTGCCTTTCTCCTGTCGCTCTGTCAATCACAAACACAGAGCTGAGGCATAGGTTGGAAAACAGTGTGGATGCAAACCCCATGAGTGAGGGAAATTCTCTGCAAAGCTAAAGGCTTCCAGACCTGCAAATTAGTTGACTGACAGCTCATGATTGTCCTTTCTCAGCGGTGACATGCTGGAATACTCCTAAACTACCACCGCGTCTACTTCATTGGACTTCGGCTTTTCTCAGCTTCACTCGTTATTCTCCCCCGGACTCGCTCGCTCATGCTTTTTCCCCTGCATGCGTGTGTCAAAACGTCAATTTCAGCACGACAGGATGTGACAAGGCCTGTTGCCCAGGGGGATGGCTGGGAATAGAGGGCTGCGCAAATTGATTTTGATTTCATTCCAAATCATTAAAAGTGTTTAGTTCTAATGGGAGCTGATCAGAGCGTAGTTCGGAGCATGGCACCAGGTCTAGAGATTAGTTCTGTCATTCGGGCGATCAGGGCCTGTCGGGTCCACTCGCTCTGCCGGAGATGGGGAAAGTCACGTCACATCACAGGTCCCAACAGCCAAGCTCCATCCAAAGCCTTCGGTTTGCATAACAGACACAGTGCAACACGAGTTCCCTCTACCTCACACAAGAGGTGCAGAGATCCACCCACCAGTGTCCAGAGCTGTCACAAGCATATGCTAATGCGACAAGATTGAGGGAGAGAGCCACTGCTACAAGCATTTTATGCAAACAGACTGCTGGGGCCAGGGGGAAAAAAGAGAGAGAAGTCTCAGTGTGGAAGGATAAAAAAATATATGAAGCTTTTGTGGACTGCAAATTGTGCTTTGTACTCTTCAATTGTCTGATTTTCTAAATGACACACATTTAGAAGAGATCTTTTGAGTAGACTGCTGGGTGTGCATCATTTCTTCACGATATCTAGGAACTGCAATCAATGTCAGCGAACCCTCTAGAAGCTACATTGAAAACTCCTTACATTTGTCGTCTCTGCAATGTTCTGCATATTACTTTCCTTGGAAATCACCCCATTTCTTGTCTCAACAAATCACCTTCACATAGGTGAGTGTGTCAAAACGGACACTGGATGTAGTTTGGGAAACCAGAATTGCTGCTTGTGGTGGGTAAGTAACAAGATGCTGCCGGCTGCACAATTGAAACTCCATGTACAAGAGTTTCTAATTTGCAAGCAGCTGATGGGCCAGAACTTTCTGAGCCGATCAAATGTGACAGCATCAAAGACTGAGCTAAAACAGACAAACTTTACAGCCTCTTCATCAGATAGGAAATCCCAGGAGAGAGGGGGAAAAGGAAGAAGAGAGAGAGAATGGAGTTTCAAGCTTGAGGGTTATTGCAGGATAGACTCCTCAATTTGCACATGCAGATAGGCCCATATAGACACCTGATATATTTAACCAAGTCAAAAAAGACAGGTTTATGAACGTGGTGAATTGCCATATCTAAAAAAGTATAAAGACTATCATACTAGGCATATTGTGAATTGTACATTTTTAACATCTCAGTTCATACAGAATTTTTCTCCATTCTGATGATGAGAGGTTTTATGTGCAATCATAGATATACTGTAGGTGAAATGTCTTATGAAAGTCTTATAAATAAATATGAAAGGTTGAATGATCTGTCCCAGGCTTGAGTGCTAGTGGGATCAGTCTCAATCAACAGCATCTCATCAGCCCAGGCTGGACTTATTAAAAACTTTTATCAGTGTGACATAGGGGCATCATTCAACAATAGGGTGTAAGAGTGTCTGAGTGGAATGACAGTGGGACGAGGTGCCAGTCTTCCTAGGGGGCATGAATGTGCCCTTATGACAAGGACATGTGTATCGGAACACTAGGTTCAGCCAAATGTGGTATAGTTTTATTTATTCATCTTTATTTATTCATTATTAGTGGTGCTTGCTTTAGAAAGTCACCACTATAGAGTGCTGCTATTTCACCGGTCCACTATAGAGCAGAGTTCTGAGGCATTTTTCCACACAATTGTGGAACTAGTGCCTGAACTAAAATCAGTTTGTTGTGGAACTATACCCGTTCTGACTAAATTCTAAGTGCCGTTTTTTCCACCAGGGAATGTGGGTTCGTCCACACATGATGAACATGTAAAGGTTCACTTCTAGCCTTGAGGTAAAATGAAAACATCTTTATTAGTGCATGATACAGACAGTGAAGCCTTCAAAAGGTGCAAATAACTATGAAAACGAGGTCAGCAGAGCAAAAAGTTAAATAAAAAATTTAAAGCACTGAGCAGTAGAACGAGTAAACTATATACATAACACAATGTACAAACTACATGCACAATAACCATGGAACATAAATGAATTTATGATCCTTTATTCTCTTGTCATCTTGTTTAATTTTGTTTATTTTCAATCTAAATAGTTTAATGTCATCAAAGCCTAACTTCACAAGGCAGTCAGAATATTTGTACATCTTGTTTCTGGTTGATGTTTAAAACTCACATTGCATTTTTTACTCTCCATAAATACTCAGCAAATCCTGCACAGCAGCATCTGTCCATCTATCCATTTTGATTAGATTTGAAAGCCTACTATAGCAACAACTCAACAAAAGTTTTAAAGGTTACTAACCGGACTTTTAATGGCCAGTATCGGCTGTCTGATGCATGATGATGATGCATTTTTATTTAACATCAAGAAGTGTTTGCTGTTCTGACTCCCCCCAAATAGTTCCACTTTGTAAGTAAAGTACCACCTCAGGACCAGGTACTGAAAAGATTCTTGGTTTGGATCAGTTTTTAGTTCCACATGGAGCTAGTTCTTGTGGTACAAAAACAATGAGATCCTAAAATAGTCCTAAGAACTAAGTAACGTTCCTGCAATGGAAAAAAAAACGGCTCTAGTGTCCGCCCACTTTTTCCTGGTTCCAGAAGTATTTTTCCCATTATTTATTTATTTTTATTTATTTATTTATTTATTTTTTTTGTAGTGACTATTTGCACCCCATTGTAAATAGCATCTGCCAAGCAGTGCAGCTATTTGCACCTATAGTCTGGTGGAACCACAAATATATAGGTAATAGGTGTAGCTGCAGTGGCGTGGGGTGTAAAGACATGTGAATGTATAGTGTTGTCCTAGCGACCCCGGTTTGAGTCTGCCTTTTGCCCCACATTTCTTTTTTTCTTTTTTTTCCACTCTTAATATTTCCTTTAATACTACTTACAATAATAAATTAAATAATATAATGGTTGATTTCATTGCAGTGATTTGGTCACTGTGAATGTCAGGGAGTGCAGAGAAGGGTTAAGGTTAGGTTTAGGGGTAGGGGTTGTTGTGGGGTGTCTGTGAGACTCAATAAACACAATAAACACGCTGTAGTGATGCCCATGTACTATGTGTTAGTATTTAAATATGGGTGCAAATAGTATCTACCACTATTTGCACCAGGGTTGGGGTCCAAATAATATCTGCCACTATTTGCACTGGAGTGTAAATAGTATATAACATTATTTTGCAAATAGCTGATGCCTATTTTATTTTATTTTATTTTTTTCCATATGGATTTTGTGCAGTACTTCATAAAAGCCATTAAGTACTGAGCCAGAGGATCCCAACCCTGTTCCTGGAGGCCCCTCAACAGTACAAATTTTGGAAATCTCCCTAATCAAACACACCTGATTCAACTCATCAGCTTGTTAGTAGAGACTCTACAACCTGAATTGGGTGTGTCAGATAAGGGAGACATACAAAATGTTTAGTGTTGGGGGGCCTTTAGGAACAAGGTTGGGAACCATTGTACTAAGCAATGAACCAAACCAACCAGCTCCGAGTTGAATCACAACATTACACATTTTGATTTTGAATTAATAAAAAAAAGTATTTGAAAATCAGACAAAAAGACAAAGGTACAAGACTGTGAACTTAATGTCTTTCATGAGGGAATAAACTACAATCCAGTGAATCATTTTGAATGATGCAATCAATTTAAAAATAATTAAACATTATAAAACTGTTGATTAAGTTGTTGATTATAAGTATATAATTAATATAAAGTACTGTATATTGCTACATATTCAGATATACTGTACAAATATAGAAATACTTGGAGAGTGTAGGAAAACCGACTTGCATCATCCGCAGTGCGTCATGGAAGTGGGTGGGTAGTGTATTACTTCCAGAACCAGACTGTATTACTATTGCTCTGACCTCTGTTTAGGGATTTGTTTCAAAATCCTTAACCCAATTCTTCTTCTGCCAAAACTTTGACCTGTGACTCATCCTACACCATTTGTTGTACACCCATGAAGTGGTGTGAGGTCACCTGAGAGCTCACCTGAGAGTGTGTCTTGTTAAAGCTGTTTTCTTTCTTTTTTTTTACTCTGAGTGAGATCAGAGGCCTGATCCCTATGTGGTCAGCACTTTATCTGTTCCCCCTGTATCTCACTTCTGCTTTAAGGTGCCTACTCGTGCCATAAAGAGACAGGATCTAACAGAATGATACACAGGTTTTGACATGCTATTTGAGTGTGCAGCCATCCTGTAATTGGCCACGTCATCATGTATTAAATTAACGATATATAGAAAAATGCCCAGAGACGAGTGACTTTGGCCGATCCATCAGACGTCAGGACAAACTGTATCTGACAACTCTGTCCGTGGGGCTAAGAGCAGAGAGAGAGAGAGAGAGAGAGAGGGAGAGAGAGAGTAGCGAGGGAGGGAGGATTTCAGCAGCAGAACTTTTGTAGTATTGCTCTTGCTGATGAGGATGTGAGATTGTGTGAGAATGTTTTTCTTAAACTCTCTCCAGGTTGACTTCTGCCAGTCGTTCAGTCATTCAGATGATCATCATGTGCATCTAAGAGGCTAGAGCTTTTTCTCTGCCTAGACTTGTTTCATTTTGTTTTTATTTTGTTTGTTTTTATTGGCCCTCTAGTAACACATTGTGACAAAGAGGAGGCAGGAACCGGCTGAACCATCAAATTAATGTTTAATTAAAACTTAAAAGACATAAACAAACACACACACACACACACACGGCAGCTGCATGTGGCTCTCTCTCACCCGAACTGCCACATTCTCTGCACTTATCCCTCTCCTCGGCTGATTAGCCCGATTGGGGGCCGGGCGTGCGTAGTCACGGCCCGGTCCCAGCCTCCTCCTTGTCACACACGTTTTAATATGAAGTGTAATATAAAATATAATAAAATTAAAAGTAACATTAACAAACATTTGTACATTATGTAATACTTACAGACCCCTTGAAATAGTTTACAGCACAGCTATGTACCATAATTTGCTAATTGCTAGTCGGTTGCAGGTGTTATTAAGGGGAGGGAAAATGTGTAGTGCAAGATGAGTCCTCAATATTTTGGGTCTCTTTTCCCAGAATGTGCATATACTAAAATGTAATTAATGTAATTATTGTTTAGGAGTACACTAGCATATGTATTGCTTTGAAGTCAATAGACATGGAAAAAAAAATCCACAAAAAACAAATATTGAGTTATGATGTACAAATAGGTTTATATGCAAATAGTTAGAAATGTTATGAAACTTTGGTTTGTGTGTGTGTGTGTGTTTTCTTCAACTTTGTTTTACCAAGACTTTTTTCCACTAAAAAATGAAGTCTTGGTAAAACAAAGTTGAAGAAAACACACAGTGTATATAAATGTATCACAGTAGATTTGTCATTTTTGTCAATTTTTTCTGCAAGTCATGGAAGTTACCACCAAAGTGTGATTTCCACCACATTCCAAATTCTTTATTCTATTGTGTTATATTTTCACACTTTTTCCATAACTTTGCAAAATTACAACTTGACTGCAAAATGACACCCAGTAAAAATATTCTGCTCACAAGTAATATTTACATTGTTGTTTTCTTTGTTTGCTCTTCACTGACACTGTTGTTAAATTAAATAACAATTCCACTAACTTTTGAAGAAAGAACAAAAAAATAAAATAAATAAATAAATACATACATTTTTAGGGGCAAAATTGTTTGGTGTGGTGGAAATGACCACACCAAACAGTTGTTGTATTTTTTTTTTTTTTTTTTTTTTTTTTGATTAATGGGATTTTCATAGTTTAATATTGAAAGTGTGGGTCTGGGACAAGGCCAAAACAGTAAAACCTGTACATAAAAGGCATATGTAAAGTAACAGAAATCAGAATCAGATTTATTGCCAAGTATGCTTACACATACAAGGAATTTGTCTTGGTGTCAGGAGCTTCCAGTGTACAACAATACAAAAACAATACAAAAACAGCAGCAAGACACAAATAATAATAAAAAATAAAAATAAAACTAATTATACACAAACGTACAGACACACACATACATACATACATACATACACATATGTTGTGCAATCTAATACAAATCTGTTATCTGTTATGTACAGTTTGTTTTATGTTGCTTTTTTCCAGAGGAGTGAAATGGCAGAGGAGGTTGGATGTGTTGGATAAGTATAAAAAAAAGACTAAACTGTGTATTGCACATAGTTATTGCTCAATGGGGCAATTTAACTGTTCATGAGATGGATAGCCTGAGGGAAAAAAACTGTTCCTGTGCCTGACGGTTCTGGTGCTCAGAGCTCTGAAACAGTTCAAAAAGGTAATGGGCAGGGTGAGTGGAGTCCAGAGTGATTTTTCCAGCCTTTTTGCTCACTCTGGAAGTGTATAGTTCTTGAAGGGGGGCAGGGGGCAACCAATAATCCTCTCAGCAATCCAAATTGTCCTTTGTAGTCTTCTGATGTCTGATTTCATTGCTGAACCAAACCAGACAGTTATTGAAGTGCAGAGGACAGACTCAATGACCACTGAGTAGAACTGTATCAGCAGTGCCTGTGGCAGGTTGAACTTCCTCAGCTGGCGAAGGAAGTACAACCTCTGCTGGGCCTTTTTCACAATGGTGAAAATGTGTGTCTCCCACTTCAGGTCCTGTGAGATGGTAGTGCCCAGGAAACTGAATGACTCCACTGCTGCCACAGTGCTGTTTAGAATGGTGAGGGGGGTCAGTGTAGGGGTGTTCCTCCTAAAGTCCACAATCATCTCCAACCGTTTTGAGCGTGTTCAGCTCAAGGTTGTTTTGAATGCACCAGACAGCCAGCTGTTCAACCTCCCTTCTAAATGCAGACTCATCGTCATCTCGGATGAGGCCGATGACAGTGGTGTCATCTGCAAACTTCAGCAGCTTGACAGAGGGGTCCTTGGCGATGCAGTCATTGTAGAGGGAGAAGAGTAGTGGGGAGAGCACACATCCCTGGGGTGCACCAGTGCTGATTGTACAGGTGCAGGAAGTGAGTTTCCCTTGTTTCACAAGCTGCTGCCTGTCCGTCAGAAAGCTGGTAATCCATTGACAGATAGACATGGGAACAGAGAGTTGGTGTAATTTATTCTGGAGTATAGCTGGGATGATGGTGTTGAAAGCCGAACTGAAGTCCACAAAAAGGATCCTTGTATATGTCCCTTGTCTGTCCAGATGTTGCAGGATATGATGCAATCCCATGTTGACTGCATGATCCACAGACCTGTTTACTCGATAAGCAACTTGAAGAGGATCTAGAAAGGGTCCAGTGATGTTCTTCAGGTGGGCCAACACCAGTCTCTCAAATGATTTCATGACCACAGACGTCAGGGCAACAGGTCTGTAGTCATTAAGTCCTGTGAATTTTGGTTTCTTTGGGACAGGAATAATGACTGAGCGTTTGAAGCAGCATGGGACTTCACACTGCTCCAGTGATCTATTATAGATCTTTGTGAAGATGGGGGCCAGCTGGTTAGCACAGGATCGAAGACACGCTGGTGAGATGCCATCTGGGCCTGAAGCTTTCCTCGTCTTATGTTTCCGAAAGACACGGCTCACATCATCTTCACAGATATTAAGTGCAGGTTGAGTAGCAGGAGGGGGGAGGAGGGGGTTGCAGGAGGTGTTGGTGTTTGTGTGAAGTGAAGGTCAGAGTGGGTGTGGGGTGTGAGATTGGGCCTTTCAAATCTGCAGTAGAACACATTCAGGTCGTCAGCCAGTTGTTGGTCCACCACATGTGTTTGGCGTGATATACACACTCACCAGAATAAACGAGGAAAACTCCCACGGTATGTAGAAAGGCTTACAGTTAATAAAGAGCACTTCCAAATTAGGACAGCACATCCTCTTTAACGTTGTTACATCTGTACACCAACTTTCACTGATGTAAAATCTTGTTCCACCGCCTCTCGTTTTCCCCGTTAACTCCGCAATGCGATCCGCTATGAACAGCTGGAAGCCTGGCAGATGTAACGCGCTGTCCGGAATGGCTTCACTCAGCCAGGTTTCTGTGAAGCACAAGGCAGCAGAGGTTTAAAAGTCCTTGTTTGTTGTAGTTGTTTGTTGAGATGTAGTTCGTCCGTTTTGTTAGGAAGAGAGCGGAGATTCGCAAAATGAATGCTCAGCAGCGTTGTTCGAAAGCCCCGCCGATGGAGTTTGACCAGCGCACCGGCTCGTCTTCCTCGCCTGCGTCTCTTGAACAACAAAGCCGCACCTCCAACTAAAATGTCTAGCAAAATATCGGAATATTCAAAAACCGGGAAAAGACTGTCTGGTATAAGCTGTCGAATGTTCAGCAGTTCGTCTCTGGTAAAACTAACTGGAAAAAGATTACTAAACAAAAAGAAACAAAACAATAGGAGCGCTCCACACCGAGGCGGCCATCCGCGGCGCCACCATGATGTATGATGTGTGTGTTATATATATATATATATATGAGGACATTAAATTGCCAGAAGAAACACCCAGATATACAGAGACGTCATGACTGAATATTTATTGTCCTTTTATTCAAATTATTAGAATTATTAAGTGTCATCTCAGCTCTTCTTCTTGAGAGATAATTTCCATGTGTTACTAATATTGGTCAGTGTAGACTGGAACAAAACGTTTATTTTATTTATTTTTTCTTGCCACTGTTGCTCTAAGTGGAATTACTCAGTAAGTGCAAACCTGTGTATATCTCAATCCCCGCTGAAAGGTTTACATACATCCAACCTCCACTGGGCACAAAAAGAGCCAACACACATTAACTGCAGTTTTTCCCCTCTAATTACTTGGAGATCCACAATTTCCATCTCCATGTATAGCGCTTAATAAGGCAACTATGCAATGATTAGCTAATTTTTGAGACACACTGTTAAACTAAAAGAACAAAGGGTGAGATGGAAAATGTGACATTCATGTTTTTATGAAGGTCTGGATACAGCCCAGCCTGGAGAACAATTATGCAGTTGGATATGTTCACATTGTGCACAAATTAATAAAAAATATCACCTCATGCTGCTTTAGGGTTTGAGCAAGATGGAGGTGTATAATATGGAAACACTGACTGAAGCCATTTTGATCTTTAAATTCCCTTAAAAAAAAAAAAAAAAAGAAAGAAAGTGTGACCTTTTCCTAGAAGTTATATAAAGGTGCAATTTAAGCAGACTCTCTGGAGTTCAGATTTATTAACATGAAATCTGAAGTGGAGCATACTTTATTACCCTGTGCTTTGCCGTAGGACTTATGGGGCCTTTGCCATCGCAGGCTCTCAATATTACCATATTATTAGTTCATTATTTCTTTATACTCATCCCTAAACCCAAACGTGGCCATGAGTGCCGACGAAGTCAGTTTAAAAGGGAAAAGTACATACAATATATTGAAATGCAATCATTGCAGTGACTCACATCTACATGTTCTTACCCATGGGTTTTCTTTGGCTGAAGATATCGCTTACAAATGCTTACTTAAGACTAAAGTCTCTCACACCCTCCCTCTTTTACACACACACACACACACACACACACACACACACACACCCTTTATACTGTATTCACACATCACCATTATAGATCTAGTCAAAGGGCCCAGGTTTATTTTCCTTTGCAGGGGGGATGCAAGCATTGAAAACACAAGCTGTGTTTGAGAGAGGAAGTTGGCGAGACAACAGAGAATGCTTTATACCACCGACACAATGGGGAGAGGATCACACTGCCGAGCCAGTGGCACACAACGTAGGATTACAGCAAGTGGGACAATGCAGATGGAGGGCTCTGATCACTGCTATCAGAACGCATCCACAACCCGAGCACAAGAGATGCTTGTTTCACACCTAGCGGTGACCCAAATGTTTAAGCTGAATAAAGATGTAAAGCATTGAAAGAAGTGTGTCGTGGTGTATAAATACCGCACATGGCTCTTGTTGTTTCCTCCCACCTCATGATTGAACCGGAGGATGCACTTGAGATCAGTGAGACACATCCAAACAAACACAATGTCTCAGTGAAATAGCTTCCTCATTCAATTACAGAGCATCAAAACAGTCAGCTGTGCTTTTTCTTCAACTACACCTCATCTTTTTCTTCTTTAAATGAATAGTTCATACAAAAATGAAAGTTCTGTCACTATTTACCCAACCTTATGTCGCTTCAGAACCGTATGACAATCTTTCTTTAGTGGAGCACAAAGGAAGTCTTCACACAGCTTTTTTTGCCATACAATGAAAAGTAAGAGTAAATAAGCACATACCATTTACACCTGGCCACATAAATGTGTCTTGGCCAAATGGATATAAATCCTATCTTCAGTTCCAGCACTATATGCAAATAAAGCAGAGTTCACTTCTGTGACTATGCTAATGCCGAGCGAATTTAAAAGATGTGATTTATTATTTGATTCTAAGTGACTATGTCCAGTTTGCATGTGTGTCTGTGTGAACGCAGTGTATTTTTCCCCTTCGTGGCTTGTTGTAGTCAAGATATGTCCATAATTTGGTATTATTTATCACGCAACACATGCCCTATGAAAACAGCTGTTACGTTTCACATTTTCCCTATACTGACGTATAACTATTTGGGCGGAGTAAAGTTTACATGTGGCTTGAACAGTCAGGCGCATTTACACTTGACTGAGTTCTGAATGGAATGCATCTCAAACCACCTCACAATGTAGGATTTATATCTGTCTCGAATCCCTCTTGGAGGGCATTTACTCTTGGTCTTTTTATGATTGGATAGCAAACCAAACTTATGAAGTGACCAAGTATAAATACTCCCAAGAACCAATGAGGTTTGGTGTTATTGATTTCCAACTTGTGCCATAGTCACCAAATATGATTTTGGCACTGCATACAGTGAATAATGACTTGAATAGTAGTCTGCTAATCACACAAAGCGATAGTGTCACTTCAGAACTCTTGGAATATAGTGCATCGTACTGATTACAGTACTTTTATCCAAAAGAAAGAGACAAGAAAAGTATTTTAATCATAAAAAAAAAGAAAATAAAAAAAAGAAATCCTTACCTTGTCCGTGGGTCGTGCAGACAGCTTAATTGAATGGCTTCATTGATTATAACCAGAGACAATTTAGCAGAGAAGTGTCACTTCTAAAATGAATGGGAGAAAATGGAACGTCCAGTGGTCAATGGATGTAGAAAGGAAGTCCCGCCTTACAGGTAAAAGAGCCAATCACCTTTTAGATATAGACATCATCCGTCAATCAACTCGAGAACGTGAATGCACATTAGCTATACAAGCCGGGAAAACTAATCTGAGATAAACAAGCACAGTTTATGACCAGTGTTGTCAGATTTTAATGCTCATTTGAAATATGTTCTTTGATAGTAATATAAACCAACCGTTTTGGGGATTTTGGTCTTTGCCCATTCAAGTAGATAGGAGCTGCATTTGAATGCTGCTTGTTTACATAGAAAATAGCTGACAGAGAGTGTTCCAAAGATGTCCAAAAAGACTTTGTTATAACAGGAGTGATCATTCCTGAGCTCTCCGCTGAGGAAATAATTATGAGCATCTAAACTACGATACAATTTCATTGTCTCTCTCGCGTAGACAGTCAGTATCAACAACACGTCTGGATAAATCACTTCAGGTAAATGATTGATGTTATTTGAGGAAAATATGTTAACTCAGAGCCTTAAAGGATCCGTTAATGATACCGCAAGTGCTGCAAGAAAAATTACATTCAAATTCTTTGTTATTGTTTACTTGCTTGAAATGGTCTATATTACAAAAGTGAAGCCTTTAAAAAAAATCCTTTTGTGTTCTATGAAAGAAATCAAGTCGGTTGGGTTTGGAATATCATAGGGGGAGTAAATTATAGAATTTAAATTTTTGGGTGCGCTATCCCTTTAAGCTCTTCAGGTGTTACCTGTTTAGACTCCAATATTCAACGTTCCCTAAAGCTTCCTGTTAATGACTTATCTCCATCCCCACATGTTGACTTTCACGTCCACATTTTAGCCCTATGCGTGTGTCACTGTCCTCCATTATGTACCTCCAGGTGTCCTTACAGAGGGATATCTGCAGCCATCTCAGCAGGGGTGCCGAGGGGCTCTGTCACAGGGCCTGCCGACAGGTCTAGCCGCTGTGACAGGGAGCAGCGCGGCTGCTAATAAGAGTATTCATCACGATGGCCAGGAGCCGTGACAAGAGAGCCTGCACCACTCGATTGTCCCTCAAATATGAACTTATCATTTAATTACTCTCCTGTGCCTCTTGATTGCCTTGTCAAGATGCAGGTTAGTTAAGAGAAGAGATCTCTTCTTGCTGCCCGGACCCTGGCCCTCACAGTGACAACTGCTCGTCTCATCAAAACATCAGGTGCCTGGGAGTTCCTCGAAAATGAGATTCAATTTCATCCACACTGATTACGACAGCTTTTTCCCCTCTCGCTCTGCCAGTTGCAGGGCCAGAGTCATGAAGTGGGAAGATCCATAAGTGGGGAAACATTTGATAACTACACTGTTAGCAAAATAAACATGGGAGAGATAACATGGGGAGAGATAGGAGCCCATACAATGAGTCCTTTTTTGGACCTTGAGGATCCAAAAGATCACACAAAGTGATGCATTCATTTAATGGAATACTTCATTGTACGAATACAAAGCAATGTAATCAAACTGCACTGTAACAATAATGTAGCAATTTAAATTGTTTTATTTTTTTTTATTTTATTTATTTATTTTTTTTTTTTTTGTATAGGGTTTTTATAAAGAATGTTTATACTTTGGGTTAGAAACAAACTTAAACAACGTGTTATGCACATACATAGTGTTGATAAGTCACGAAAGTCAAGATGCACTTCTAACCGAGTCATTTTTGGCTGCCACATCCTGCAATTCCACAACTCCGATTCTGTTCAATACTCATGTAAAAATTCAGCCTGGCATGAACTGAAGCCTATCAAATGAAGACGTATGGCATAGAGTCAAAAAGAGAGAGAGCTAAAGATCAAGAGATAGAGGAAATCCAAAGTGAAAGAGGGACTTAGATAACTTTTTAGTGTGTGCCATAGATAGCCTTTTAACAAAAGGATTAATCAATTCCACCTTTCTGATGTGATAAGAATTTGTGGGCATGAAATTTTGACCATTTCTTTCCCAGATGATTGGAATGAATACGGGGTAGTTAAAGTTTAATATCCTATTATAAGTGTCTGTTTTACTCAGTCCATCAGAAAGGCTACTAGCTGAGCATGAAGTTTTACTAAGGCTCAGTGTTAATCGTGGTGAGAAAATCTTCCTGTAGACCAACTTGTTCTAATCTACAAATTTTTTTTGGTGCACAAGTCATATAGACTAGCACTTTTATGGTGTTTTTTTTATTTGGTGCTTGGAAGCCCATATGGAAAAGAGTGGCCAGCAATTTTTGTATTCAAAAATTTACTTTGTTTTCCACAGAAAAAAGGTTATGACAGAAAAATTACTTTTCATTTTTGGTTGAACTATTCCTTTAAACGTATAATTCTTTTCGTCACTTTGGATAAAAAGTCTGCTAAATGAGTGGTTCAAGCAGGGGCTGCAAGCAAAACTTCCAAGGGATGGGCTGCAAGCTGACCTAAAATTATTTAAAGTATATTAGAATAAACGGGCTAAAATCAAGGCCCACACCTTAACCGATTAACTCCAGAAATCACTTAATCTATCGACACGTCAGTGTTTAAATAAATAGATCTAAAGACCATAAGGCTTCATATTCTTGTTCTCATACATGCATTGTTAATTAACTTTGCTGCCATTTCGGAGTATTGTCCTCACTTTATAATCAAAGTTTTTGCTCAGTGATGATTTTTTTTCCCCCCGGTTTCTCCTTGGGTTATCCCTTTATTTTTCACTAACAGTTGGATATCCATAAACCGGCTTAACGTTTGCTAGCTAAGAAATCTTATCTAGTTTCCCTGACAAAGTGGCCATTCACAAGATCATTTTTATGTTTCTGCAGTTACAAACCACCCCACTCAAGGCAGAGTAACATGGAGGGGAGGCCACACGTGGATACAATTTAACAAATGTTATTATATTAAAAAAAAGAAAAAAAAAAAAAAAAAAAGCATAACAAATCCAAAAAGAACGTAAAAAGCAGATCCAGGTGCTGGCGAGACGAGGCCAGAACTCTGGGGAGAAGGTCCTTTTTATAAGCCTGCTCAATCCAGGTCTCATCAGGTAACTCATTGCACTTGTTCCTAGACTCCACCCTGGAAAAGAGACAACGCCATCTGGTGGACAAAAATAGCTTCCACACCCAGGGT
Source organism: Myxocyprinus asiaticus (assembly GCF_019703515.2). Classification (NCBI taxonomy): domain Eukaryota; kingdom Metazoa; phylum Chordata; class Actinopteri; order Cypriniformes; family Catostomidae; genus Myxocyprinus; species Myxocyprinus asiaticus. The sequence goes on from NC_059344.1 coordinate 46,102,032, forward strand.
CATGACACCTCCCCCCTTAAAACAGAGGCTCCTCAGAGGGACTCTGTAACCTTGGGAAAAAAATATAAAAAATAAATCCACAACATAAATTTACTAATTTAATTTAGAAAAGGACACACAGTCAAAATTGAAGGTGTTGTTTAGTCGCCAGAGCACTCTCAACCATCTGACACAGTCCGTTCCAACCGCTGGCCAATCCACAGCCCCATCCTCCAGAAATTTTCTGGTGCCTTGAAAAATACCAAACAAATAGGACATGGGGAAGCAAGGACAGAGACAGAGAGAGAGAGAGAGAGAGAGATACAGACAAACTGGCAACATCATTTAGTCAGGGAATGGGACAATGTATTAGCCATAACATTGTCCACCCCCCAAATAAGACGGATCTCCATACTATATGGCCCAGCAAACTAGATGCTGATATGGGCTACGCAAAGAATGTAAAAATGGGAGTGCATTTTGGTCAGAAAACACCACCACAGGTACTGAACCTCCACCCTCATATGTCAAAATGTTGAAGTGCCCAAATCAACGCCAGCGCCGCCTCAATCGTCAAATTATTAAATTGGTAAGGGTTAAATTTCTTTGAAAAGAAACTTACTGGTCTTTTCACTCCATTGTCATCCTTCTGCATCAACACTGCACCCGCACCCACCTGACTGGCATCTACTTGGATTTGAATAGGCCGATCCAAGTGGGGCACAGCAAGAACAGGGGCAGTGCTCAACAGAAGTTTTGCATGTTCATATGCATGTTGACAGTTTTGAGACCACTCAAATTTGGTCTTGGCTTTCAAGAGATTAGTGTGCGGAGACACCACTGTTGAAAAATGAGCGCAAAAATTACGATAGTAACCTACCATCCCTAAGAAATGCATTATATCCTTCTTGGTGCTAGCAGGTGGAAAATTATCGAGGACCAAGACTTCACGCATACAGGATGCACTTGTCCCTGTCCTACCACTCTTCCCAAGTAGGTTACCGTAGCTCTCGCAAATTCGCACTTTACCACATTTTTGGCTCCGGTTAAATGTGTGAACAATGCACGTGTTCGGCAAAGATGTTCCTCCCACGTTTGACTACAAAGGATCACGTCATCTAAAACGGCACACCCTTCCAGCCCTGAGATCACTCGGTTTATCAAGTGCTGGAAGGTTGCAGGTATGTTTGAAGGCCAAAACTCATCACGGTGCAAGAAAATAACCCAGATGGTGTTATAAAATGCTGAAATCCCCTGAGCATATGGCATTAATTGAACCTGTTAATACCCTCCGAGATTGATCTTTGTTACAAACCTAGCCGATCCCACACTATCCACACAATCTTCCATGCATGGAATGAGTCATGCGGCTTTGTAACATAATTCACCTTTCTGTAGTTTGTACAAAACCTTAGTTTTACCAGACTTTACCCATTACCCAAAAGATATTTAACCTCAGCTTCCAAAACGCTTTGCATTTCAGGGGATACACAATAAAATCTGTTGAATAGGTGGAGAATTCCCCCACATCTATATTGTGCTGTATTACATCCGTATGTGACGGCATATTAGAAAAGTGATGGAAACTCCAATATAAGAAACTTCAGTTCAGAACAGTTTTTCTTCGACAAATGCCAGAACATATTTTCCAACTCTGTTAATTTTTCTGAATTACAAAGCAGAGGCTGGACACAGTCATCAGGAACATTCCCCCCTTCAGCGCAAGCTGCAACCATTTGAGAGGAAGAGATGGACATTTCCTGTGACCAGCGCAATGGACTTCACTTCAGCACCTTGTACAACAGCTTCCGACCTGGACACATGACTGTAATAAGGTTTCAATAGAGTTACATAACAGAGCTGTGTAGATCTTTTATGGTTAGGAGTTGAAAGTACATAATTTTTGTTCGGACACCTGATGAAAAACTGTATAAGGGCCCACAAATTTCGCTAAAAGGGGTGAACCTGTAATGGGAGCAGCGAAAGCACTTGATCACCAGGGCTAAATTCTCTATGCTCAAAACCAATTAACATTCACCAACAGGTTCACTGTTAACTCCGGTTTTACCAACTCATCTTGCAGAGTTGCTAAAAGGCCTCTCACTCTATGCCCAGACACCAAGTCATTGGGGCTAAAGCCTGCACTCTCCTTGGTAACTTCTCGTGCGGCCAACATAAACCACGGGAGTCCCTCTTCCCAGTCTTTAAGCTCTGTGCAATAAGCCCTCAACTGCTTCAGGGTTTGAGCTCCCTGACTCTGTGGATGATATGCGCTACTTTTCTGATGGTTAACACATAATTGCTGCAATAATTGAGCAAACAATCTAGATGTGAAATTAGACCCCCTATCACTTTGAATAGTTTTTGGAATACCAAAGATTGAAATTAATTCGGTTAATACTTTAACACAAAGTCAGTTGTGAATGGACCATAACGTATACGCAGCTGGATAACGCGTCACCTGACACATGAGTCAAAAGGTACGTGGAACCCGACCCAGACTGACTCAGTAGACCAACACAATCATCAAATGTTCAAAAGGATTGCTCACGGTGGGAACAGGATATAATGGTGCAGGTGCTATGACCTGATTAGGTTTGCCAGTTGGTTGACAGGTATGACACGTTTTAAGAAAACTAGCCACATCTCTCTTCAAGCGAGGCCAAAAGAAATAGCGCATCTCTCTATCATAGGTTTTCTCAACCCCTAAATGTCCAGCTACATCACTGATTTTTACAAACGATGTCACTATCTGAAAGACGGGTTCACCCATGGCACTGTCATTACATGGAGACCATTTACGAACCAACACTCCATCTTGCATGAAATAGCCACTAGCAACACTCTAGATCTTCTTTGGGGCTAATTTCAGCAAAAAATTTTGCCAAACATGCAGCTTTTTTCAGACCCATAATTAGCTCACTACGGGAGATCAATGGACAAGGAGCTGGCACACTCGCTGGTTTAAATTTGCATCTCCCGATGCACAGTTCATGACACAAGTTACAGTGTAAGATACAAACACATCTGGAAAGCCTTGAACACTCTTATCAGACTCATTTGAGAGAAGTGGGGTCGTTTTCACAACATGAGGCGGTGGGACACCACACGTGTCCTCTGGCCAAATCATTTCTAAACCTTCTACAGGTAAAGAAGGTCATAGAGCAATGTCAACATCTCCCTGCATGAGATCTGATTCTAATGGAATTTTATGAATGGGCACAGAAAATATTTGTAACACTATTTTTTGGATCAAAACACTACTCCCTGCACTCAGCTCAATAGAAAAGTAATTTTGACACCAATATAAAGGATTCGGAGGACCCCATATCATGCAATATTCTAACAGGTATTTTGTTAGAAACATTCACCATGGAAACAAACCCAGTAGCGATGAAAGGCCATAATCTCGATCTGACACTGATTGGTCAGCACTACAATGATCCTCAGCGATCTCAGCGGTCACAACAGCTGACGATTTTTCACCAAAAATGCCTACAGATGTACTTCCGTGACTGCACACAGGCTGGGAAACAAGAACTACTGGTCTTGCGGTAGCAGACTTCCGCTTACCTTTAAGCACTGGACATTCTTCCAATGCTCCTTTTCCAGACTGTGTTGTAACAGTTCAAGATACATTCCATTTAAAGAACCATACACTGTTTCATAGAAGGTAAGTTTATTCATCGTCATTGTTCAGCAATTCAAAGTCACATGGAAGGTGCACATTCCAGTGTGACTGTTTATTATTCTGTGTTTGTGTCTCTGCAAATACGAGTATAAACTGGAATTAGATAAACAATGCTTTGTTTAATAATGGGGATTTTCTTCGTCTTACCTTTCCCTTGAGCTTCCTAGTAGGAGGGGCCCACCAACAGGAAGCCATATATATACCACCTTGAGGGGGAGGAGCAGAGTCATTTAGAGTGTTATTGCATAGAATGCATGCATTTTAAAGTGTTTGTTGGTTTCTATGGTAGAAATAGAGCATGTTAATGAAGATGTTATCAGGGTATTACTGACCTGATTCCAGCTACAATCTCAGACTACGAGCCCTCAAATGTTACAAACCACTCGGCTCAAGGCAGAGTAACATGAAGGGGTGGCCACACGTGGATACAATTTAACAAAATATAAATGTTTATTAACTATAAAAAATAAAATAAATAATAACTTAATAAATCCAAAAAGAACACAAAAAGCAGATCCAGGTGATGGTGAGAGGAGGCCAAAACTCTGGGGAGAAGGGCCTTTTTATAAGCCTACTCAATCCAGGTCTCATCAGGTAACTCATTGCACCTGTTCCTAGACTCCACCCTGGAAGACAACAGCATGTGCTGGACAAAATAGCTTCCACACCCAGGGCCATAGCACTGCATTGTATTTAATTTGTTTTTCTATGTAACAGGGGTATATACAGTATGTGTCTCCACTTGCCAGTGATGAACTGGTCAAATAATCACACTAAAAGTTGATTGGTCAGAAAGGTAGTGGGGTTTCCTATTGGCTGGCTGTCTCTCTACACTGGTGTTCCCTGTAACACTGCTCAGTTTGTGTGTAAGGCCAGCGGTGAGTAGTGTGATTGGTAGCTCTGTAAATTAAATTCACCTTTTATTTGAGCAACTTCACTGTCATTAAAATGTGTGGTGTATCATGTGCAACAGTATATTCAATGTTGGCAAAGTGTGTGAAAAACGTGTTTTATTTTAGCACCAGCACTAGGGCCGTTGAGCATGCTAGAATATATCAGCTCACCCTGTGTTATGCTATTTCCTCAGTGAATAAACTGATAGAGAAAGATTGGTTGTAGAACGAGTTTTATTGATGCACAACACAACGCAGAAGGGAAAACAAACCAGTTACATTGGTGCCGTGATCGGTCTTCTAAGCATCCTATCCATGTCGGAGGAGTGGCGCGAGGCAGAGTTCGGAGAACTGTGCGAGGCAGAGCTCGTGGATTGGTGCAAGGCAGAACTTGGAAAAGAGGTCAAGGTTGCTGCGCACATTATTGCACACACGCATGTGAGAATGGAACTGAGACTTTGATTTATGAAATACAGATAATCAGTGTGATATGAACTGCATTTGAAATATTTCCTAATCTGAATAAGTTGTTTTTGTTTTTTTTCTCTCTCTTTTATTTTGGGGTCAATTCAATTGAGAAATCACATGGAGACATTTTATAGAAAAGGTTTGGGAAGAGGTACAGGGATGTGTGAAACTGATGTAACGTTCTCTGTGGGTAGATGATTTTCTAGTTACCCTCTGACTTCCATGCCACGGGTAAACTATCAAAATTGTGTGTATACATGTAACAGCTGAACAACCTAAGGTAAATATGGTAGGTGTGCATAAATTAAAGTCTTCCACTTTAATACTACTGCTTAGGTGGTATTTCTATGGATGGTGGCCAGCATTGTAAAAAAAATAGGTCACTCCATCAGCGAAAAAAATCATATCTTGTCTAGAATAAAGAACAATTGGATGTGGGAGGGGACCTAGAGCAGAACACACTGGCAGTAGTGTACACTCTGAAATGCAAAATCTGAAGTTGGTGTTTCATTCTGACATTAAAGAGCCAGCATATTATCATGGGGATGGATCTGACAAATGTACAATACACGAGTGGGTGGAGCTGATGTCAATATACTTACATAAATGTGAGTATAGCCAAGAATGTCAGGCTGAAGAAGTTTTGGGTAGATTAATGGGGAGGGCACGGGATGATGTAAAAAATAGCCCTGCGTAACTACGCAAAAATTGACTTGAGTAATTTCCCTGGACCGATTTTTGACGTTCTGAAGCAACATTTCAGTAACACGGCATACACTGCTATGCCCCTAGTTGACTTTTATGCTACCATTGAAAGGGGAGCGTCTGTTTGGCTATTGGATAAGACTGAATAGGGCAATTGATGTAACGGAAGACTGTTTGAAAAGACAAGGGAAGAAATGTGTCAATCCATCACAAGAGGTGACGGTCATGTTTGTTAGACATTGCGCGGACCCCAAATGCAGTTGATTTTCAGATGTAAGCCTCAGCAGCACTGGACATCTGCTGAAGTTCAGGAAAGGCTGGATGAATTCCAAAGAGAAAGCAAAAATGCCCAAAGTCAGTTGTCATGTTTAGCTCAGAAACAGGAAACTGTAATGCCAATTTTGCCTCTTGATCATGATGAGGTTGATATTTGTGAGGTATCAGCAGCCAAAGGTAATGTTCCTCAAGTCCAGCAGTCTTCTGCTTACAGTTCTGCTGAATCCCTAGAGCGCCTAATCACACGTCTAGAGCATGTGTTGGATAAGGTCCCAAATGGTGTGACAAAACCTGCTGAGAAATCTGCTTGACTGAGGCCCAAAAATAAAGTGGATGGGCAGGTGGTATGTAAGGTATTTGGAGACATTAACCACACCACCTCTTACCACTGTCATGCAAATGGGCTCTCTTTTGTATGCTATACCCTGAACCACACATTTTGAGTGCCCTAATGCTGCTGCTGATGGGGTTTCAGGGCCCATTCGGCTGCATGGCCTCCTACCCAGCAGGGAAACTGAATGGCCCGCATGTGGTGTGGGGTGGGAGGCTAATACAACTCCCCAAACATTTGACAATGTTGATCTAGAATCGTTGTACTCTACTGTATGCGAAGAAAATGACCAAGACATGACTGTAATAATTCAGAATGCACAAAAACTGTCAATGCATGATGGATTGTTTTATACTGATATTTTGTTAGAGAAGACATTGACAGTTCGAGGTATGATTGATTGTGGATCCATGGCTTGCACAATGAGTCATGTGGCTGTGTCTAGGTTACAGGATGCCGGTGTGGCCTTGAATTGTTTGGTGACTCCATCTGATATAGTACTGTTCGGCTGTGGAGGGGCATGAACAAAACCAATCGGTATGTGTGACATAACCATGACTGTTTATGGGTGGTCTGTTCAAGTTCCGACCTTAGTGGTGGATGGTCAAGTTGATGACATCATTGTGGGCAGTAACGTGATAAAGCATCTGATCAAAGAGATGAAACTTAGGGGAGATTTGATGGGGAAAGTGACGTCCAATGTGAATAAGGATTCTGAGGATAGCAAACTAATTCAATTGAGAGATGGAAAGAGGGAGTTGTCCCAGAAAAAATTGGGACAGTTAAACTGAATAATTCGGTGACACTTGAACATTTACAGGAGCATTTAGTTTGGAAGAAACTCTCTAATCCAAAAAAATTGTCAGCAGGCAGTGCCATCATTGCAGAGCCTTGCAGAGTCCGCTCAAGGCCAAGAAATATCTTGATTGGTAGGACGGTGGTGACGTTGTGGGCTGATGGCTGGGTTCCTGTTAAGGTAATTAACCCCTCGCCTGCACCAGTCACTTTCAGACATAATACAAAGCTGGCTGACATCTATTCCATATGGTATTGGAAGACCTTGACCTTGATTTGCGTGATGCAAATATAATTGTGCCATGCTCAATCAGACAGCATACCAACAATGTAGAGTTTCCTGACAATTTGAGCGCTGGTAGTTTGTCTGATATCAGAATACCCAGAAAAGACAGTGAGGTCAGTGATACTTTGATGAATCTGGGGCTCGCGGACATTGATTTGAGCTCCTGTCAGTTGTCTCCAGAATGGAAGGAGAAGCTTGTTCGGCTAAATACGAAGTACAAGTGTATCTTCTCTAGACACAGACTTGACTGCGGCAAAGCTGAGGGTTATGTACACTGGATTAGACTGAGTGATGAGCGTCCATTTATGCTCCCATACAGAAGGCTTCTGCCTAATCAGTATAATAAGCTCAGGCAGGCTTTGGATGAAATGGAGGAAAATTATCAGGAAATCCAGTTGTGAGTATGCTTCTCCTCGTTTTTTTTTTTTTTTTTTTTTTGGAAGAGGAATGGAGATTTGAGACTTTGTACTGATTTTAGATGGCTCAATGCTTGCACTTTGAAGGATGCTCATCCCCTGCCGCATCAAGCAGATGCTTTAGCTGTGTTGGGTGGAAACACCTTTTTTCTACTATGGATTTTACATCTGGTTATTACAGTGTCAAAGTACATGAGGAAGTCTGCAAATACACTGCTTTCACATCCACTTTTGGGTTTTATGTGTATAACCTCCTTCCTCGGGGACTTTGTAACAGTCCAGCAACATTTATGAGAATGATGCTAGGGATTTTTGGAGATCAGAATTTCCTGAGCCTTCTATGTTACCTGGATGATGTGCTTGTTTTTGCCCCGAATGAAGAGTTAGGGTTGAAGAGACTGGAGTTGGTATTTGAGCGCCTGAAATCTCATAACTTGAAATTAGCTCCCAAGAAATGCCATTTTATGCAGAGGTCAGTGAAATTCCTGGGTCATGTGGTCAACGAGACTGGTGTAGCCTCAGATCCTGATAAAATCAAAGTGATTACTGAAATGTCTGAGTCAGATCTTATGGATGAGAATACAGGTGCTCCATCAAAACAGAAGATACGTTCATTTCTTGGGATGGTAGTATATTACTAGCAGTTCATAGAACAGTGTTCAGTTATTGCAAAGTCACTGTTCCAGTTAACTACTGGGCCTAGGGGTCAGAGACGTGGAAAGGGTAAGAGGAAGTCAGTGTTGAAAAAAATACTCACTGCAGAGGATTGGACAGATGATTGTAGACAGGCATTCAGTCAGCTTAAACAGGCCCTGATTGACTGTGTTTTATTGGCTCATCCTGATTTCAACAGACCCTTTTTGGTTTCGGTGGATGCAACCAGTAATGGCTTAGGTGCCGTCTTCTCGCACGTGCCAGATAATGGGGATACTGCAAGGCCAGTTTGGTTTGCCAGTAAGTCACTTTCATTCGCTCAGTCGAAATATCCAGCACATCGGCTGGAATGTTTTGCATTAAAGTGAGCTGTATGTGACAAATTCAGCCACTGGCTGAGAGGTTGCTCTTTCACAGTTTGGACCGATAACATCCCACTGACATATATCTTGACAAAACCGAAACTTGATGCTTGTGAACAGAGGTGGGTTGCCAAATTGGCACCATATCAGTTCAATATTAAGTACATACCAGGTCCAAGGAATGTTGTGGCAGACACTCTCAGCAGGGAGCCATTTGTGAACATACATTACAACATTTTACTAGGGTCCCTTACAACTCACTGTTGAAAGAAGCATCAGCAGTTCAAGGGGAGGGAGTGCAAGATGTATTCCGATGGTTTGCTCACCCTTTCGAATCTGGTATTGAGCAAACTCATGGAATGCTGACGGTGAATTTTCAAACTCTGGTGAGTGTCCCATTTGGTTCTTGGTCAGTGGCACAAGTGTCCATAGTTATGGAGGCGAAGAGTTCGAATGCAGTTACTCCACATGGTGACCTTTTGTTACCTAAATTGATTCATCATGTTGTGCCCACGGACCAACTAGTACGGAAGGGCTTGTCTCACGAGAGTTGGCGAAACTGACAGTGTGTTGGCTAGAGTGATTTCTCATGTGGAGAAAGGTAAGAAGCCATCTAGACGTGAGTGTAATCGGGAGTCAGTGGGAGTTGTGAGGCTGCTTATATCCTGGGATAAGTTTGATATAAGAACTGGGGTGCTTTACAGTGTTTCAAGGGATGTAGTGTCAAAGAAGTAGACGTTCCATTATGTTGTTACAAAATCATTAGTGGGGACCGTGTTGAGGGGGGTTCATGATAATGCTGGTCATCAGGGCTAACAGAGAACAATGCATTTTGTGAGACAGCATTTTTTTGTTGTTGTTGGGTTTTTTTTTGCATAAACTTGAAAAAAATTTGAGAGATTATGTCAAATGTTGCAAGAGGTATGTATATAGTAAATCCCCTGAGCCAGAGGCTAGGGCTCCACTTGAAAACATTGTTACTTCTGAATCTTTGGTGCTTGTGTGCATCGATTTTTGGTCAGCTGAGGACAACAGGAATAGATCAGTGGATGTTCTTGTTGTCACTGACCATTTTACAAAGATGGCACACACATTTATTTGTCCAAATCAGTCAGCCAAAGCTGCTGCTAAACAGTTACAGAACAATTATTTTTGTATATATGGCTTTCCCAAACGAATCCACGTGGATCAGCGAGCAAATTTGAAAGTGTGCTAATTTCTGAGCTCTTATCTGTTGCAGGTGTGGTAAAATTGCACATGAACCCATATCACCCAATGGGCAATGGAGAAGTGGAAAGATTTAATAGAATTTTAAGAAACATGATTCGAGCACTGCCCCCTGCAGCAAAACAAAAGTGGCCTCAAATGCTCAAATCACTATCATTTGCATACAACTGTACTATTCACAAAACTACTGGATACGCGCCATTTCAACTGATGTTTGGAAGAACCCCAAGACTTCCAGCTGATGTGGTGTTTGGGTCAGTCTTGCGCGACAATGATGTTGTTGCTTATGACGAGTACATCAGGGCTTTACTAAAATACCTAAAAGAAGCAGTGACAATTGCGAGGATGACTGCTGGAAAGCAACTAAGAAGACACGCTGCTCTTTATAACAGAAAGCTTAGAGGAGCTCCAGTGGATTTTGTGGATAGGTTGTCGAACAAGGGAGAGTTTGGGAAACGGAAATTGGTAGACCACTGGGAAAACAATCTGTATGTTGTTGTTGAAAAAAATGCTGAGACACATACTTTCAAAATTGAGAATTCATCCACGGGCCAGATGAAGATTGTTCACCATAACTTGATCATGCCTGTGAATTTTCTGCCTCTTCCTCATGATGTTGCAGGGGGACCATTGAGTGTGGAAGGGTGTGTTGGGTGTGCAGAAACCCAAATGTCTGAGCACTTACCTCTGTCTACATCTGACGTGAGGACTGTGGTATGAGTTTCTGAGCTTGAATGTACAAAAAGTAGTGAGGATAGGACAGAGATGTTGGAGAAAGATGTGGGGAGTCAAGACATGACAGACAGCCATCAATGGTCCAATGAGTAGTATCAGGTGGCTTGGAGGGCTCTCATGAATATCAATACTCACTCAACAATGGAACTGATCGGGACATGAATTCAGGCCTGACTGTATCCCATCATTGGACACTGACTGTCAAAGTGATACAGCTACTGTGGTGACGGTTCAGTCAAATAACCGAACTGATGATGGGTTTTCAATTACTTCAATTAGATCGAGAACTGGAAGAATTATCAGACCAGTGGTGAGGCTCATTGAAACAATGTAAGTACAGAGAGTAGACGACCAGGTTAACGTCCCTATGAAGATTTAAATGTGAGATGTTTTTATATTATTCGTTTTTTTTTTTCTATCTTTCTCTTTTGCACTGGTGATATGTGAATGTAATTGGTAAATGTAAAATGATGTGATTACAAGGGATACCTGTATGTTCATTGAGTGTACTAAACATGTAACAGGCATGTTTACCTATGAGTATGGAGGGGAGTAGCTAACCTCTCCTTTCTCTAATTCTTCATAAAAATAGTCTGTGAACTGGAACACTCAACAACGTTTTTTCTGCAAACATTTGCATTCCACTATAATGCTTCTTTTGCTAGAATGATCTGTTATGAATTCTGATGTTCCTTGTACCTGAAAGTTGTTAACTGTGAGTGATGTATTGAGCCATGATACTTTTTGTGCCTTTGGCAAGTGGAGTTCAGCAGGGGAGAATGTAACAAGGTTATATACAGTATGTGTCTCCACCTGCCAGTGATGAACTGGTCAAATAATCACATTAAAAGTTGATTGGACAGAAAGGGAGTAGCGGGGTTTCCTTTTGGCTGGCTGTTTCTCTGTACTGGGTGTGCCCCCTGTAACACTGCTCAATTTGTGTGTGTAAGGCCAGCAGTGAGTAGTGTGATTGGTTGCATTGGATTGGTTACACTGTCTTTAAAATATGTGGTATATCATGTGCAACAGTATGTTCGATGTTGGCGAAGAGTGTGAAAAACGTGTGTTTTATTTTAGCACCAGCACTAGGGCCGTTGAGCATGCTAGAATATATCAGCTCACTCTGTGTTATGCTGTTTCCTCAGTGAATAAATTGATGGAGAAAGAATGGTTGAAGAACAATTTTTATTGATGCACAACACAACGCAAAAGGGAAAACAAACTATTTACATAAACATGCACTAGATGTACGTTTCTGACCATTGTGCTGTGTCTTGCTGTTTTTTCAGCATCTCGTACATGAGTGTCACATTTTTTAGATGGCTTGCAAAGTTCAAAATAACTTAAGAAAAGCATCATAATATACCTTCATTCTATTTTATTTGTTGAGCTGCATCTAGGTTTTTTTAGTGCAAGAAGTTGTTCTGAATGGATCCTAATACATTTTGTTTTAAAAAGGGTTAGGGTTATCTGTAATAAATACGTGTTATACAGTGCATCGCACATGCTGTTGATCGTATGTAGATCCCCCTCCTTAAACAAACAATGATATATATATATATATATATATATATATATATATATATATATATATATATATATATATATATATATATATCCTAACAAATATATGCTTGTGTGCATGCTTGAGGTGTAATATTCCCTTGTTATACATAGCTCTGAAACACAACATAGACCTATACTAGTGTGGTGTACTGAGATATCACAACACTGGATGTTGTAAAACCCCTCACTTAACAAAGCCATAAGGTCAGACAGCTTGTGTAAGTAGAATCAAGTAGACTTTCACCATGATGAGCTCACTATGTACAATGTGTTCACCCCCTTCATAAGATCAAAGATAGACGCCCAGTATACTTTGTTTATATTACTAGAATAACATGATGATGGCTGAAATATGTCCAGCCTTCACAAACCATCGGAGGTTTTTGAAGGGTCTCACTGCTCTATGTAAGATGTTTTGACACACTTTCCTTTAAAAGTGCTCTCTATAACGATGCTGAAACCCATCTTCTCACAGCTCAAATTTTATTGCTCACAATAAATCTCAAGAATGGCAAAAAGGTGCTGCTTAAATTGAGGTGCGTGTAACTTTCAGATGAGTTGTGGCAGTCAGAATGCTGACTTTGACAAGCATATCAGCATGTCTCCCTGGATTCTGCATCAGAGGCGCAGTTGAAAAACATACCGTGATCTACCTGGGCCGTCTGCTCTGCCGGGACAGAGATAGCAAAATCACGCCACACTTCCCCCATCTGTGCCAAATCCTGCAGTGACAAGCATGAAAACCAGTGTAATCAAAGCATAATTGATTATACTAATTGCAAGGGCATAATTGGATCCGACTCAATTAAAAAGCCTGAGTAATTGAAATGAATTACAAATGACGCATTTATTACCATCGGGGAAAAAAATGTGAGACTGGGAGCAATAGAGAGAGAGAGAAGGCAAAAAGCTTGCAGGGTTGGGCTTTGTCTGCAGAGCTTGGTCCTGATGCACCTGCAATGCTAAATCATCAGCGCCTCACTAGATAGCGCCGGGCCGGGAATGCTTTGTGCTGTTTTTGCAATTCCTCAATGCGGATTTATATCTTTTGCTTCAGGAAAGGTTGTAATATTTCACAACGCACGGCACAGAGTGTGACTCAGTACTGTGCAGACGTTCAGAATGAGTGCTGGAGGGGGACAAGGAGGAGGGTTGAAATACAGTATCAGCATATATTGTAATTTTATTTTGATAAGGCCATACTTAAAAGCCAAGGAGGCTCCCATCTGCACAAAGGACGAGCAGGTTTATTTATTTTACATATACACAAAGCCTACTGCCGATTCCTCAACCATCATTAGTGGTCCCTCTGCGACAGGGGATATCAGCATATGAGAACAGGTGCACCCCCCACCCACCCCCAAAAGCCACAATTCAACAGTAGATTTGATAACATAAACCACTTTACAGCCACTTCCTGAGATGCAGCATGTGTGTAGTTTACGTCGACGTGTGCCTGAGTGTGTATGAGTGTGTGTATGTGCACATGAGTGCGCATTTTTATTCTCTAGCCCTGTCAGAATTTCCTTTCAAACTCGTCTGATCGGGTCAAGTCTCATCACGCTGTCACCCCAGCTCGCTTTTCATTAGTCTGCCTCTCTCTCTCTCTATCTTTCTCTGGTCTCTCTCTCTCCCTCCCGCTCTCTATCTGTCTCTATTCGCCTAGCCAAGCAGAAGAACTCAAACACATGTGCAAATTAAATCTCACTCTCATATACAAAGCAATTTAAATGATATTCATTAGAGCGATGACAAGTCCTGATGAGGCTTCCAGGAGGAGAACACTCCTTCAGTGCTTTCGCCGACTCCGTTTCATGCTCACCGGTGCATGATGCCCGTCGCCATACCATCACTTAAAATACAGAGAGAGGAGAAAGTGAGGGAAAGAAAGAAAACACATATCCCACAACACGAGGGCTTGTCTGAAAACAGCTCCCCCATCCTTTCCCTTCCCCACATTCATAAATGCACATCCCTTGACCCCTTTCTGTGTCTCCGTCTGGCTGTTTGCCTTTTGTGCCCTGTCCAAACATCTGACCTTTCTGCTGACAGATTAAACTTCAGTCTACCACCCCTAAGAAAACATGATAAAAAAGGAGAATTTCTGATGCCTGTTTCTGCATCTCCTTTTTTCTATTTTTACTCTATTTATGTCCATGGCAATTAACTGCTGTCAGCTGCTCTTAGTGTATTAAAAAGCTGAGATTTATTTCTCTTTTTTTTTTATTCTACCCTTCATCCGGACGAGAGCCAATTAATTTGGGCTTTTTTTCTCGGCCTCTAATTAACCCCTTCAGGACTGAGATGATGGCTAATGCCACTAATTGAGGCCAAGCCTGAAATTAGCAAGAAGGGAGATTACTGCATACCCATTGTTCAGAGGACCGCCATTCATTAGCTTGCTTACCCATAATTCATTACAAGGAAAGGGACAAAATGGAGTCGATAATGTAGTAAGCTTGTTGGAGACGCCAAACGTAAATTTCTCTTACTTGCTCCTGGCCTTCTTTCCTCTCTCTTTGTCTGAATCAAAGCTTTGGCAGACATGGGAGTCTGATGTTGTAATCAATATATTTGAGCTGATGTGAGTCTGGACATGTGTGTTAATTAAGCAGCTTGTGGGTGGAAATAATTTGAGTGTGATAATGAGTTTTGAGAGGGGACTCGAGAACAAGATAACGGCCTTTGGAGCCTAGCCACTTAC
Source organism: Myxocyprinus asiaticus (assembly GCF_019703515.2). Lineage (NCBI taxonomy): Eukaryota > Metazoa > Chordata > Actinopteri > Cypriniformes > Catostomidae > Myxocyprinus > Myxocyprinus asiaticus. Next base: position 46,117,120 of record NC_059344.1, read on the forward strand.
ATAGAGCACTGTCTAAAAGGCCCCACCCATTTCTGTCAGACAGGTAGCAATTAACCAATTACAAACAGGATTCATATTAACCACTGTTTTGGGGGATTTAGGTGTGCACCTGTTACCTACCTCAGCGTGAATGTCTTATCAGAAGTCAAATGTCACCCTTTGTGAGGGGTAGTAGCTGTGAGATTTGAGAATTATACTGTAGTCATGTACTGAAGTATTCAAAACATAGCTTTTGTCTATTTTTTATTTTTTTTATTTTTTTTTTTTTTTACTATTTTATAACTGTTTTATTTATTTACAGATAGACATGGACTGTTAATAGCAATGTTGCATTGTTCAGATTCTGACTGCACAGTGAGTTTGTGAATTCTTCAATTTATATTTGATTATTTTTGTTTCCATGCCAACCTCTAAAATTAATTCTATGTTCTTACCTATTTCTTATATGTGAGTTAGGAGCTAAGATATTTAAGAATCATCCTTTGAAGACATTTATTATTTTACAGCACTACTTTTCAGCGGTGGCTGAATCTTCAGCACCACAGCAAAAGAGTTATACCCAAGTAGTGAGCTTGAAGTCTGAATAGAATGTGATACGATAAAAAGAGTGTGTGGCATGAAATAGCACAAAAACAACACCTTTTGTGTAGGGCTGAACGATCAATAGAAATAAAATCAAAATCAAGATATGACCTCATGTGATTATTTTTCCCCATTTTCACCCAATTTGGAATGCCCAATTCCCAGTGCGCTTTTCAGAGAGGTTCTGTGCTTGCGGCACGATTCGGTTTAGTAATGTACAGTAAATGTTTTTAATTTACAGCGCTCCAAATTCACTTGAATTGGCCGCTACAAGTTACTATACAAATCTAAAATGTGACTAGATCTAACTATGTGACACCAGGTTTTTGTGGATAGAAGAGGAGATGAGATCATATCACCTTATTTGGAAAGAGACGCTGATTTAAATACAACTTCGCACAGAAAGTTCCTGGAATTTTATGTCAAAATAAAGGTTCACGGGTTTAACCAGAACCGATAGCAATGCCGTGTACAAGTTTAGACATTATTACAGAAATATTTCTTGTATAATAATAATAATAATAATCATTGTTTTAAAAATACAATTGAAATATATTTAATAATAACCATTGTTATTATTGTTGTTATTATTGTTGTTATTATTATTATTATTATTATTCAGTATTATATTACAATGCTATAAAATTCAAGTTGCATGGGTTCCAAAAAATAATGAGGAAAAGTGGGCTAAGTCCCGATCACAAGAGTACAGTCCACCCCCCGCTGCAAGAGCTGAATTCTGTTGGAAACACTGCATTGTTATATTATAGAGTAACACAGTGTATGATGAATATGAAGACATTGTATGATGGTCTTTGTATATTTTTTGACTATTTAATACATGGACAATTTATAAAAACCACTGATATCTCTGGTTGTCGATCCAGTATTTAATTCTGACTGTAACACGCAAATAAACATATTCTTGGCAATTGTAGTGTTGTGTTTCCAGGACTATTGCTAGAAGATAATGATGAGAAAAAAAAAGAAAAAAAAAAAACTCCCCTAGGCTGATCACTGTTCTTGCCATCCCAGAAAATAAGACACCATAGTTTGTTCAGGCTGACCTCTTAATTATGTTATTCTATTAGAGTTTGGGGTGAAATTGAATTTGTGTGTGTGTGTGTGCGTGCGTGTGTGTTTATTGTGCAGTGTGAGGGGTGCTCAGGTTAAATGGTGCTAAGCACTTTCCCTTATCACCCTGCTTTAGAAGATCCACCTCTGACCTGTCTGAGAGGTCCTCTCCAGTCTGAGCCCCGGGGCAACAAACCCTCCTACATAAGCCAGCCAAACAGTGACAATCAGCTCACATCACTTCTGTGACTGCCCTCAAGCGACAGTCGCAGAAGGATACTTTCCTTTCCTTTCAAAACCAAAGCAGTATGCATACAATCAACGTTTATTTATCTAACAGATAGAACAGAAAACTCCACACATGCTTCTATTTCAAGATGAAAGAGGAGACATTTTTTTTTTTACGAGAAATAATTACATCAACAATGCCAAACATCAGATGTCAAATGACTGTCACAATGTGAAAAAAGAAAAGAAGATGAAAGCCATGCTTTGGTGTTGACACAGACCTGGAGAAAAGTAATACTATTGCACTCATAGCACCCAACATGAGTTGCCCATCCATGTGGCACTCATGGAAACTGTGTTGTGTACATATAAGATGTTGCAGCGAAAGCGAAAGTATTAATACCTGAAATAAAAAAAACAAAAACAAAAACAACGATTACCACAATGCAATGCGGTAATTAGGAGGAGTCGGAAGTGATGGGAAAACGCGAGGGGGAATCATATAAAAGGGAGTAAAGAGAAAGGAGTGTGATATATATGATGATAATGATGATGATGAAGATGAGAACAAGACAGGTGCGATAAGGTGGTGCGCTGTGAACGGTGTGCAGTAGGAGCAATGGTGTGAAAGAAGGGAAGTGCACCCGCAGTTGTACAGTTGTACTGATGAGAAGAAAGGCGGGAGGGAGATAACGACCGGTGTATTGCAGTTTTAAGACGCTGAGATAAAGTTATGTGCCATACTATGGAAAGTCACGCTCTCGCTGCAAACAGAATGACGGACTCCTAGTTGAGAAACTCACCTGGATCATAGCTGGCTGACTACATCATTACAAAGCTTGGGTGATGCCAATTCTGAGTGTGGATGTGGGGCTACGAAACACAGAAGGTGAAAGTGTCGTCTGTTGCTGGCTAGGGAGAGGTTGACTGTGACTGTGTACGTATGACTACAGGTATGAGCCCCGATATTGTTTCTTTTTGCCTCTACAAGTTCATTCATAGTCAACACAAAGCTAACTGACTTTGGAGAACTGTAACCCGTCTCAACGGTGTTGGGCCTCATGTATTCAGAGAGAAGACAAAGGCAGGCCTAACACAGTCGTTAAACCTAACTGAGGCCCACAAACTCCGTCATAAATCTTACTGATAAAAACCACGCCAAAATCAAACAAAGGGAGTCCAAAACAGACTACATATCCCATGAAGCCTTGCTCATTAAAGGATCGAACTCTCAACTCCTATTGGATGAAGCACACAACAGAACGCCCCTCAACCATGACGTCATCAGGAGTAGAAATTCCTCTGAGATGCTTCCGGGATTTGATTCCAGTAACTTTGCTCGCCGTGTGTAAACGCAGCTCATCGCTGCTCTCAGGTGTAGCCTCGTGGCACAAGGAAGTAACATCTGACTTGAAACTGTGGCCAAACAATCTCCATCTCGCTGGACGAGCTGAGATTACTCTGTGTTCCACCGAACACTCTAACGGATCCGAAGGAGACCGCCGAGCAATCCGCATCTTCATCCGTTTGCCTGCAGAAGTGAAGAGAAAAGATTTCTCTTCCCTCTTCAATCAAGTCGACGTCGCTGATTTCTCCGCCAGCCCGCCGAGAATCAGCAGCCGTATCGCCCACCGACAGAGCGAGGAAACAGCCTCCCGTCATCACCCGAGCCTCGAGAAACCGAGTCAGAGTTAAAGGACGGATGAACACCATTCTGAGTTTATCCATTAAAGAACCAAAGACCGCGGGACGGTTTACGAGCCGTCCACCGCGTCTCTGAGTGATAAACTAACAGCTGCTTTCTCTCCCACAATCGTGAAACCGGCTTTGGTGCCGCCACTTTACTCTCTCTCTCTCGTACTAACCACACACGCACATGCGCGACCCCTCACAAACATTCTCGCACACACTTTTGGCTAGTAGATAACTTTGTGATAAAGCTCAGCTTTGTCCCTAAGTTATCGTACAAGCGGAGACACACGGTAAACGGGCAGACGCCATTCGCAGCCATATTCTCTGGCCGGAAATCTCGCATGACATACTCTCCACGAGAGTCATGTCTGCCATTTTGTGTGCGTCCCTCCTTACACACACACACACACACACACACACACACACACACACACCTTCCGTTCATGTGTTATAGGATTATTTTGGTTACCATATCTAATCATGTCACTGTTTAGTTTGTAGTTGTATGTCGGAAGTTTAATGACTGCATTGTATTGATTATTAATTGATATTACTGCATAAATAAACTTTTTGTTATATTTCAAAGATAAGTGTTTTGGTTTGTTTTGCATACACCTGTGTCAAATGCTAACGGGATGTCAGTGCTCGGATTCAAGCCTTCATTGTTTTTTTCCGAAAATCGATATTCTTCGGATGTCGATTTTCCTAAGAGAACAATCTAATATTGAGACTGTTACACTATCTGGTTATTAGTCCCTGATTCCAGGGTGGTGCCCCGGCGATATTAATCCTCATTAATATTCTATTGATTTCTATTGATAATTGATAATTATTTTTGATGATTTTTGAATTTGAAGGATCAATAAGCTAGTGTTAATTTTAATCAATGTTTCATCTATGTTAATAGTTAATGATTATCTTTGATAATTGTTGATTTAAAGGGTTAAAAAATCTAACATTGATTCTCATCAATGTTCTATTGATTTTAATAATTAATAATTATCTTTGATAATTATTAATTATTGCTAATAACCAAACCCGCTCTTGAACGTGGCGCACTATATTTAATTGTGTGCCGTGTGAGGTTTTAATGAGTTAGATTCTATTATTTAATTTAAATAATAATTAATAACTAAAGAAATAATTATTAATTATTTCTGATAGTAACACTGATCTAAACAACCAGTAGAATCTACAACAGATTAGTGTGGCATGGTACAAACCCACGTGGACAAACATTTAGTGCCCACAACTGCATCACACACACTCTATACTAAACTGTACTGTACTATGGACTATTAATTTACGGGAACTAAAAAGGGGTTGTTGCACAGAATATAGTGTAACATTTCTAAAGGACTTGCATTGGTTTGTTTGTTTTCTTTTCTTTCTTTCTCTCATTGCAAACCAAGAATATAGTTGGGTTCTCTTTGAAAAAAAACTTGCGTTTGTTTATATAGTCTTTGTTTTCATGTTTTCTTACTTTGTATGCCTAAAAACAGTTCACAAAAAGTGAATATATGTATGTGAAACTCATCTCATCAAACAAGAACTGAGTAAAACCCTTTATTTGTGATCATATGGTATGTGAAAAATGTTCACTTCCCAATTGATTTATTTTTTTTTATATATATTTTGTAACTGTGGTAAAAGCTATTTGGGGAAAAATCTGGTGTTCTACTAACCATAATATTAATTTTGAAACACCACCATTACAGAAATGGCGCCCAAACAGGGACGCGAACATTAAAAGGTGGAAATACTTGTGATTGAACAATTACAGAAGTATCTGTGTATTAACTGTGAAGTGTATATATACTGGCTGGTAATTTTTCTATCCTTGCTTTAAAGTTCATTTTGGTGTAGATACAAAAATACTTCATTTACAGAATTAACTGTGACTCTGACTTTGACTGGTGCATCAAACTTATGGTCAAAGTGTGTATATGTGTGAGACATTTATTGTTGCATTTTCCCTGTTTACACATACTAACAACCATTTAATCCACCCACTACTTCAGTAGATCATGGCAGACATGATACAGCCACAGTCAAATCTTGTGGATATTGAGGTTCCAGATGTAGTCATTCCAGTCTTGACACCTGTTCCACAAGCTGGTCAGCCTACTTACCCCTATACTTCCCCCCCCCCAAACAATACCATGCAACCAAGAACAAATGTACATTTAAATCCTTCAAACATTACTGATAGCACTCCTGTTCAAGCTCTTGTATGGAATCATAACCACAACCACATGCAATTATGCACTTTGTCTCCAGTGGATGCTGCAGCTAACGTTTCCCTATTATCTTCAGTAGCCCAGTATGATTTGCCAGGAACTGTTCCAACGCCTGCAAGAGAAATTGGACAGCTTACCACTCAGGTACAGGGTAACTGGGAAAAAATTTATGAGTTTATAGAAGAACAGGAGGAAGCTGTAAGCAGACTTACCAAAGAATTGAAGACAACTTCTAAGCAACATGATAAGCGAAATGAAAAACCTTGCTATTAAAGTGGAGGACCACACACGCAACACATTTTTGGCATTTAACACACCTTTTCATGAAGTGTCTAATATCTGACCACATTCAAGGCCAAAAGGCTACGTCTTGAATTCTTTTGTAGGTTTTGTAAGATTCCCGCATGACCATTTATGGGACTTGCATGGTAGTGTTGTGGAATTGTGGGAATAAGGTCTTTTGGTATGAAGATACGGTAATGGTAGGTGTTTTCTGACAAGTGAGTTTTACGATACAGCTTGTCTTCGATGACTTCATATTTCTCCTGGTCTGCAGTACTCTCTGGCAGGTTCTGGAATATTTTTACACTTTCCTGATCTCAGTGCTGTTCCTCCCAGATCCATTCAGTGGTAATGGGTAGTGCTTCCATATCCTGTCTTGGTGTGTACAAGTTACAACTGGCATGGGGTGTAATTCTTGAAAGTGCATCAGGTACTACATTCAACTTTCCTTTTCTGTATTCGACTATAAAGTCTAATTTCTGTAACTGTAAGGCCCATTTCATAAGATAGCTGGTTGTCTTGGAGCAGTTCATAACCCACTGTAGGGCAGAATGATCTGTGACAACAGTAAATAGTCTGTGGTCAAGATAATATTGCCTTTTGTCAAGTGCCCACACTACTGCTAAGCATTCTTTCTCTGTTGCAGTGTAGTTCACTTCAGCACGGTTGAGGGTTCTGCTTGCGTAGGCTATCACTTCCTCCACACCTTGTGTCCTCTCATTTGGGTCAACACCGCACCCAGTCCAGTCTCGCTGGCATCTGTGTACACGATAAAAGGATGTTCTATGTTAGGGTGACTGAGGATGGGTGGAGACATTAAGCTCATTTTTAGTTGTTCAATTGCCTGTTGGCATTGGGGTGACCACTGAAAAGCTTGGCCTTGAACACCGATATTGTTTCTTTTTGCCTCTACAAACTCATTCATAGTCAACACAACGCTAATACTGACTTTGGAGAACTGTAACCCGTCTCAACGGATTAGTGTGGCGTGGTACAAACCCACGTGGAAAACACTTAGCACCCACAACAGCATCACACACACACAAATACACATTTCCACAGTCCCACCTTTTCAGTGGTATGGTTTGTGAGATAATGAATTATAGAATTATTTTGTACTATGGCTATTAACTCACAGGAACTAAAAAGGGGTTGTTGCACAGATTATAGTGTAACATTTCTAAAGGACTAAAAGACTTGCATTGGTTTGTTTTCTTTTCTTTCCTTCTCTCATTGTAAACCAAGAATATAGTTGGGTTATATTTGAAAAAACGTACGTTTGTTTAGATATTCTTTGTTTTCATGTTTTCTTACTTTGTATGCCTACAAACTGTTCACAAAATGAATGTATGTATTTGAAACTCTTCACATCAAACAAGAACTGGGTAAAAGCCTTTATTTGTGATCATACGGTATGTGAAAAATGTTCTTGTCCCAATGTTTTTATTTTTATTTTTTATTTTGTAACTGTGTTAAAAGCTATTGGGGAAAAATCTGGTGTTCTACTAACCATAATATTTATTTTGAAATGCCACCATTACAATGTACATATATGTAAGATAAAATCTGGGATAAAACACTTGTAAAATTGTTGGTTGGAATTAGGCTAAATAAGGTATAACAATCAATTAAAAAATTGTCTCCTACAAAAGGGTTTCAAGGTCAGAGGTATGCACACCCCAGGAGGTACTCCAGCAGGTTTAGAGAATACTAAATTTTATTTTGTTAAACCAATAAACCAATCATTTACATATTTTTATATATATATATAATAACTGTTTATTAAAACAATTAATCTAATGATTTTTTATTTTATTTTATTTTTTATAGCTTAACATGTTCAGTTACTTTCTAAGGAAAGAGAGCAAAATAATATGTGTAAGTTTTGTACATTTGTGTGGATGACAATTGTAGATGAACACATGGAGTGGTGGTGGTGTAGTGGGCTAAAGCACATAACTGGTAACCAGAAGGTTGCAGAAGGTTGCTGGTTTATTCCCCACAGCCATCACCATTGTGTCCTTGAGCAAGGCCCTTAGCTCCAGGTTGCTTTAGGGGGACTGTCCCTGTAATAAGTGCACTGTAAGTTGCTTTGGATAAAAGCATCTGCCAAATGCATAAATGTAAATGAACACATGTATAAAGACTCTGGACAGATACATTTTTGCAAAAGTACTCTTCGCTTGTCTCACTCTCCATACAATGATCTTTAATATTTTGTTGCATCAAATGTATCAGTCAACCAAACCAATATCAAACTAACAGAAACATTGATAGCTAACCATACTCATCTGTGCTGGTGGAGCTTTAGAGATGTGATGGCTCAGGATTGTCCATTCTAATTCTAATTTTGCTCACAATGAAAAAATTAACTGTAACTGTGCCAACAAGCCCGGATACGTGAATAGTAAGATTTATGGAAATGCGAAATGATATCCTGTATAATATGGGTTAAAAGGAACACGTTTCAAGTATGGTGTCAATGAAGGGGTAGTTGACACTTACTAATGGGGATGTGGAGGTCCTACAACATCCCTAAACAATACTGGCTAGCTTACAGTGATTAATTAGCATTTTATCTACTGTATTTGTAACTTGTTCTTGTTACTGCCAATCTCTTAAAATACTGTTACTCAACGTGCTGACCTATTTCCCAGCACCTGACTCACTAGTCCTCACACTCATCTTAAAGAAATAGTTGACACAAAATATGACAATTCTTTTATCATTTACTCACTCTTATGTCATCTTAGACTTGTATACCTTTCTTTCTTCTGTGGAACACAACTATATTTTAATAGAGACATGATCTTTGTTTGTCCACACAATGCAAGTGAATGGTGACCAAATGTTCTAATTCCAAAAGGACATGAAGGCAGCATAAAGGTAATCTAGAAGACTCCAGTGGTTTAATCTTGTTTTCTGTCTTCTGAAGTGATCCCCACTCTACGTTAAGCACTAGGAAGTGTAATCAAGCTTGAAATTATGATCATGCCTAGAAACTTAATGGCAAGATGTACAGTGAAAACAGAGTTACATTTTGGCCTGTTCTAACCAAAAACTGATTGGAATGCTTCAGAAGACATGGATTAAACCTCTGGAGTCGTATGTAGCCCTTTTCCACCGTAATGGTGATGGTTCTCATGTTGAGCCTATGCTCGGCTGGTTCACGGCCAGGGCAATTTGGAGCCTATTGAAAACCGGACACGCTTTTCCACAGACTTGAGAACTGGATGGTGACGTAATGGATTACGTGGCCATGTGGTAGTTTTATGTGACTGCCTCAACTGCCCACAAACAAACATGGTGCGTTACAGTCTTTGTGTAAAGCTTTTACTCCTGTTTACTCATATTAAGGACCTATTTAAACACACAGAGAAATGCAATTCAACATTATTACATTGCTCAACAAGATTGTTAGAGATGACGTCTAAACTCAAGGCAACTGGTAATGTAGGTGCATTAGTTTGTATACATTTTTTTAATGTGGCTTAAATTGCTAAGTACTATAAACTGAACAGTGGAGTCGTTATTAACATTGGTGTAGCAGGTGGTTATATTTGGGTTTTTGCCATAGCATATAACAATGTTGATGTCTTCAAATTTTTTACTTAACAGATAGCCGCAATCTTCCTAACAAAGTGATTGTTTCCCTTACTGAAGAAAAAAAAATGCAATAAAATAAGACAAGAGTGTAAGGAAAGCTAACAAAGTTGGCAACTGAAATAATTTACCGAGGTTAGCTGCAGAGGAGACCAGCGATTCAATGTTTGAGCGTGACTGACAGAATTCTATGCACCGATTAGTTAGCTGGCTGATCGGTGACAAGACATTGTTGCTCCGTCCACTGCCGCTTTTGCTTAGTTTCTTCTTGGTCCCTGTCCTCTCTTTACATGTTTTAAAAATTTGTCAATGTTTTGGGTGATCGTCCGATTGAAGCCGGTGTGCATAATTTCTTGCCATATCTTCTCGTAGACTTTCTTTTTCCCTTTGCAATCTCTAGTTTATCTCGGATCTATGATGAAGGCCATATCGAAAGGAGAGTGTTCATTTCCTCTGCGATTCCTGAACATTTTTGATGTCTGATATTTTTGTGGATTTTCTATTGTTGTATTGCAATGGAGTTAAGAAGTACTCCTTGCTGCAGATGGTAGCTACTGTTTTAGTTTGGAAAACTTTATCTGGTGACAAATTAGTATCCCGCCCTCCGCCTCCTGACGTAATCGTTTGTGTAGAGACCAGCAAGCTTCTGGGGCCGGTGCAGAACCAGATTTTACACCCTGGAACGGCCTTTTCTGTGGTGGAAACACCTGGAACAGTTTGAATTTGCAGCGGCACAGGAACCCGTCCACAAACCATGCCGGTGGAAAAGGGCTAATGGAGAGAATAAAGAGAGAATTATCATTTTCAGGAGACAATTCCTGTAAGCTGTTTGCTTTTGCTGGGAAAGGCTGAGCTCTAGGGGTGTGCACGAATTCAACTGCTGTGGCCTGTCATTCACCCCCAGGCTCAGGTCAAAGACCAGGGGTGAGTGACAGGGCAAGAGGGCCATGTCAGGGCCATGTTTGTTTAACACTGAAATGGTATGCAGACTCATTAGTGACAATAATAAAGGCACACACATACACAGATGCAAACTTGCCATTTTAGTAAGGCATTGTTATTTGTGTGTATATATATATATATATATATATATATACACACACACACATATACACTTAATACAGTATTAACAAACAAGTACAATGTGTAAGACATTTGCATTAAGGGACTTCACCTTTTGCTGACATTACAGAAACAGTAAGTACACTGTGACACGTGTAAGCGTAATCCCATTGCAGGCATTATTTTATCAATGAAAAGGATAGTAGAAAGCATTGCATTTTTACTATTATTTCTTTCTTTCAAATCTTTCAGCAAAACAAAATTGTGGCAAATCCAATTTAATTTGGATTCTCATGAGTGTATCATTTCAAAAGTCTTTGTTGTCTTATTTGCAGCTTTTGAACAGCTTCCATGCTCGTGAAACAATATCATCTACTTGCAGCTATCTGGCATCAAAATCTTATGAACACTGTTTTTAGCATGGCAATATTTAAAATGCATAATTTCATTTAGTCTCCAGGGTGTAGGTGCAGCACAAACTGAAATAATGTTGTTTTGAGGGCAAATTAAAATGAATTATTATATAAATAAAGTCATGGTGCAGGCATCAGCAACTCCCAAACGATCTCAGACAGATTTTATTGTGTTACATGCACTAAAAGAATTACCCTCTGTGTCCCTTTTATAAGCCTTATATTATAGGGGCTTTTTCATTCATCTTTGTGTGTGGGGAGTTTAATGTCTGCCCTTGTGTGATGAATACTGAGGTGTGTATGTGCATCTGTATTGCAGCTAACAACGTTTGTACTAGGTAATTCTTTCCCTGGTGTGTTTTGTCTGTCCATAGGCACATAGGCCATGTGGGAATGCGAGGAGGTTGGGTGGGAGTGAGTGTGCGCTCACTGAGACCGTATTACCTCTTCCTGCGTGGAGTGTGTTGTGTCTCGAGTGATTGGTGATCACATTTGTAATGGCACTCTGCTGCAAAACGCCATTATGCCTTTTGTCTTGCTGAGCCTCTAACAGCCAACCAGCTCTCAGAGTAAAGAGGTATAAATGAAAAACAGGTACACACAGACTCTTAACAAGTGTACTGTATGTGAGATAATTTTGCTGTAGGAGACTAGCTATAGGTGTGTTAAGTAAAAACTAAAGAGTGAAAATGATGCATTTAAAAAAGTTATAGTCAGTTTTGGGGAGTAGTTTACTAAAAGTTATAACACTACTAACTTAACATTTTTCAGCAGCGTAACATTAGCTCAGTTATTTGTAGCTTTTCCAATAACGAGCTACATTGTCCAACGAGCATCTCTGGCATTTGTTACATTGTATTGCGAATGCAGCAATGGAACCGAGGAGGAGACATCAAACACACTCACCTAAACTGTCCTCTCTCTCATGTAGCTCTAGGGGGAAAAAAATAACTTGAATGTGAATCGTTTCTTTCGGACAGTTCATGTAAATGAACCAGGTGAAACAAACAATTCTCTTATACTGTATTTAGCGATAGTAACTCAGATTCATTTTAGCAAGTCAGTTCTTTCGGACTATATATGTAAAATCACTTCAATGAGTGATTCACTTAAGCCCCATTTAGCCTTAAAGTCACTTTTCTTTTTTGAAGTGACATTTTTTGTTAATTGCTGCTATCACTATATTTCGATTCAGTTATATGAAAAAGGGTGAACTAGTTTTATTAGTGTATATTAAGTATACATTTATGCTAATTGAATGTTGACGCCCTGTTTAACCCTTATGAAAATTAATCATGATTTTACTATAGTAATAGACCTGTTCAGCTGTGACATCAATTTGTAGGTAAACCCAGAAGTCTAATTCGCCATGGGTTCCCTCAGGATTTTCCTAAGGTTTTATAATGGGTTTTTCAACTTATGTGTAAAATAAGGTCTGTGGTAAACATTACTTGACAATACATGGTGTTTTGTTCTACAACATATATTACACACTTTCATACCTCAAATGTCAATTTTGATGCCACCGTGTGATTTTTTTAAAAAAAAGTATACAATTCAATACGTTTTCAAAATTCACATTTGAGGTATGAAAGTGTAATATATGTTGTAGAACAAAACATCTATGTATTGTCAAGTTATGTTTACTACAGACCTTATTTTACTCATAAATCTAAAACTCCCATTATAAAAATCCCATGGGAACCCATGGCAAATTCTCTTCCGTGTTTGTGGACAACAGCCTTAACAGCTCTATTATACTGTAGTAACTATATGTTTTTTTGTTTATTCGTTTGTTTTTGCCTGAAACATGGTTTTACAATAGTAATACTGTAGTAAGCATGTTATATTTTTTATTTTATTTTTTGTAAACATGGTTTGATGCAATTAACTAAGGTTTTACTACAGTGATACTGTAGTATCAATATAGTAACCATGGTTTTACCAGAGTAATATAGTTAAGTATAATGTAGTTTTTTTTCTTATTCAGTAGCTTGTAATATAGCTAGTGAAGAGTAGCTTCACTGTAGTGTAACTATAAATTATGAGTAGCTTGTAGCTTGGGAAGCTACAGTTCCAAAGTACAAAGTACACTGGTTACAATTCTTTTTCATATTCTAGTTTAATATGGACAATCAGCTACAGGATAAATAAGCTATTAGTAGGCTGATTTCCTCAAAAATGTTAACACTATGGCACTTTCAAAATATTGATTCGTTTATTTTAGCATCCCTACTGCCTGGTACAACAACATTGGCTCAGCCGATGCCGTGAGTTTGGAGCAGGATTATCTGTTTGTCCAACCATTGGAAGACAAGGGGATTATTCGGGAAACTCCTAGTTCCCTTAGCTGTGTGGCATATTGATTTCTTGTTGTGCGAAGGACCGTTCAAGCCCCATTTAAGATTTCTATTCTGCACGTAGCCGGGAGCACACCAAGGCCCCGTAAATTAGGGAAATTGCACATTCATCACTCGCATTATTTTAAGATACTTTGAAAACCTGACAGCTTGAAGATCTACGGTGGTGCATTACAAAACGTTACAACTCCTCCCTTTCTATCTCTCCCTCTCCCCTCCTTGGGGTAATGTAGGGGTCATTGGGACACGCCCATGATTTTTTTTTTTTGTGTAGGACTGTGTGTGAGTTGATTGTCTGTGCATGTGATTGAGAGAATTTATAAGGTACCCTAAATTAGCATTTGTCATGGGAGTGCTTCCAAGGTGAGACTGCAGATGGTGAGTGAATTACAGTGCATGTAAATTACACAGGGTAAGAGAGACAGCTCGCCTCAAAGACGTCAGCAGACAAAGTGAAGCCTTGGGTCAGCGCAGCAGTGAATCAGTCAGGCCCGATTGTTGACGAGTGAAGCACATGGATGTGCGTGTCACCTTCATCATTGTAATTTGCTATGTGCTGGATGCACCGGCGCCTGCTTATTGTGTAGGACAACTGAACATAGTATGTGTGTTTGTATGTGATAGCGCAAAAACAAATAGATTTCCACCACCATGCATAATCCGCAAATTCGTTTATCTGAAAAGTCCAGCAATACATGGAGTCTCTCAGAAGTTCAATAGCATTACAACACGGCATCCATTTGTGTTGGAGAGTGTTGTGTGTGAGGGCTGGTTTGTGAGTTTCACTGTGCTTTAGACACTCTCTTCTTTTGTAACAGTGCAATGGAGATAAAGCCACCAATGTGTGGCTTAGTCCTGCTCAAGTAAACCTCTCATTCTGAGTAGATTATGTGTATAGACCAATTATGCTCCTCACATCCTGGGAAATATACTCATTGTTGAGGTATTTGAGGTGTTTGGGCACAAAGCAATCATATAGGCCTTTTCTACACACAGATACCTTTGGCTAGGTTTTATTGTGAATGTGTGTGCCTGTTTACAATTTGTTTACTCCCTGTTGTGTATTGGGTCAAATACAAAGCACACCAATTTCTAAAGACTAATATCAGCATATTGCTAGGACCAAATGAATCTGGCACTTCTTGACATGACAGTATCTATCATAAATAGCCTGGGTTCCTTTAAAAGATGCTATTAGCATCAGGGTGGTGTGGGATATTTTTTATTTGTGTGTGTGGGAGTGTGTAGGCATTTCTTGATAGTTAAATGTTGTGTCTGTGCTTACTTGTTTTCAACTTTAATAATCCCTGAGTTCTGTGGCTTGCCTAGGCTGGAACAGAGGAGAGAAAATGCTTTCTTACACTTCAATTATATTTTATTTTTTTGTTACTAATGAGCACTGTAAATATGGCGCAAGACTTCAGGGAAGCCTGTGAAGGCTGACATTTTCACACACAGCAGCACCTTGCCACCACACATGATGTCCCCTCTACCTGTCTCTTGATGTCTTCGAGTGTGTGCATGTGCATGCTGAATGCTTTATAACAGAACTGACTAGGAACATATACAGTAACTAAACAGAGTAAACCATTTTTGAGAAAACGTTCCACCATTATGAAATCTATCATAAACATTCCCTTACTTCCAATGATCTATTCACACAGGCTCTCTCTCTCTCTCTCACTGTGACTCTATTTCTCTCTGTCTCTTGCTCCCTAAGCCAGGCAGAGGTGGGTAGAGTAGCCAAAAACTGTACTCAAGTAAAAGTACAATTACTTAAAAAAAATTATTACTCAAGTAGAAGTAAAAGTACTTACATAAATAATTACTTGAGTAAGAGTAAGAAAGTATCCAATTAAAAGAGTAACTCGTTACATTCACAAATGACATAATGGACGTTAACTTCCCTATATTCAATTACATAATACACATTTAACATGTATTACAGAATTATTATTATTATTATTAATGGAAATGCTGTCATCATTCACCATCATGTTGTTCCAAACCCGTATGACTTTCTTTCATCCATGCAACACAATAAGGAGATTTTAGACAGAATGTTTGCCTGAGTCACTATTTACTTTCAGTGAATGTGTTTTCTCTCCATATTTTGAAAGTGAATGGTGACCGAGACTGTCAGTCCCTAACATTCTGTCTAACATCTTTTGTGTTCCACATAATACAAGGCATCACACTGGTTTGGAACAATATGAGGGTAGGGACATTAAGACAGAATATTAAATTATGGCTGAGCTATCACTTTAAAGACATAGTTTACCCAAAAATGAAAATTCTCTCATCATTTACTCACCCACATGCCATCCCAGATATGGATGACTTCCTTTCTTCTGCAGAACACAAATTAAGATTTTTAAAATAATATTTTAGCTCTACAGGCCAACATTTTGATGCTCCAAAAAGCAAATAAAGGCAGCATAAAAGTAATCCATAAGACTCCAGTGGTTTAATCCATATCTTCAGAAGTGATATGATAGGTGTGGGTGAGAAACAGATCAATATTTGTCATTTTTTGCTAGACAGCAGGGGGCGATATGCAGAGAAGTATGTGAATCACCAAAAACTCAAGAAGAATGCGAAAGTGATCTGTTTCTCTGTTTCTCATCCACACCTATCACATAGCTTCTGAAGATATGGATTTAACCACTTAAATGGTTAAAGAGTCTTATGGATTACTTTTATGATGACTTATGTTTGTTTGTTTAGCTTTATAATGTTGCCACCCATTCACTTGCATTGTATGGACCTACAGAGCTGAGAAATACTTCTATAAATCTTCATTTAAGTTCAGCAGATGATAAAAAGTCATACACATCTGGGGTGGCATGAGGGTGAATAAATAATGACAACTGTAATTTTTGGGTGAACTATCGCTTTAAGGGCTCTTGTCAGATCTGGATGAATTTGTCAATAAGAGAGGTTTGGAAACATTTATTGTAATTATTACAGTGAAAACATGAAAATGTCCCACAAGGACATTATATATTATGCTGAAATATAAACCAAAGCAAGATCATGCTTTATTAATCCCTTCTTTTGCTATTTCATAGCTTTTAAAGTCCTGTGTGGATTCTTATTTTAGTGTAGTTACAGTTTTCAGTGTTGTAAGTATTTAGATCATTAGTTCTGTACAGCAGTACCACCGCTGTCTAAATGCATATACGCAGCCTAGTGAGTATGGCACCAACCCCGGTCGTGGAACACTCGCTGTGTCTGAAAGCACCCCCATCCACTATATAGTGCACTATTTCGGGTGTCTGCCATTTTGTAGGAGGGTCTGAATTCTGAGTGAGCCACTCGTTCCCTACTTTTGTTCACTCATTATTACCGACAATGCACTCTAATTTTGAGTGTACATTTGGTGTACACTCGACGACGGTTAATTGCCCACAAACCACAACGGGGAAGATGTACGAGCTGGGAGTTTACTGCTTCCTTCACTCCTGCAATGTTTTATTTCATGCTGAATGTAGTAAATTACTTTGACAAATCATTACTTGATTAAAATAACATAATAGCATATAGAGAGACAAAACATACAGATACATTTTAAAATGTACTCTTTATTTGATAAAATGTGTTTACTCTTTATATTAACACACAGCATATATTAAAATGACCGAATGACTAAGAATTAAGATTTATTGTATTAATATATTATTTAATAAGAATAACAAGGCCCAAGTATTTTTAAATTTCTTATGTGACGTTGTTTCTGCGACAGCCCCAGAGCTCCGATACTTGGTGTATAGTCAGCGTCCGAATTCACTCATTTCGTTAATTTACTGCTGAGATATAGTGCACTAACTGCCATTCACTATATAGGAAATAGTGAATGAGTGAACGATTGCGGACACAGCCACTCTTCGCCATACAATTGCCTCGCGCCCGCACATCTCACGCGCGCCCCGCACACCTCGCTGTGCATGGGCAGAAATGCTGTCTGTTCGCGCTCCAGTTGTCGATCACGCGAATGGCCGTGATTTACACTTAACTTGGATTTATACAGTTAATCCGCCTGAAGTAGCTGCGATAGTTTCCAGAACCCCCACGAGGGCACGGGGGAAATGCATAAATACTGCTCATGACATGTGGAACGCGGGACAAAGCGCACTGATATAGTGCTGCACTGATTTAAAAATGTTCACTTAAAAACTGGTGTCATAAGAGCCCAGTTACATTATCACCCTGAAAATGACCATCTCATTACACAGAAAAGCTCGCGTTAGGATTAGAGCCAAAACTTACCTCAGCGTGCTGCCTTAAATTGGAGCTGTGATTTTAATCTTGAAATATCAGCATGTCTTCGTGTTAAATGAAGGCAATGCATGACGAAACTATTCTTTTTTTCACTGTGCGGAGCGAAGAAAGTGTTGCAGCAGTGATTAAGTGACAGTCTGTGACAGCGGCTCAGCACGTGCAGCTGTGTGAACTTCCGCTCTTGTAAAAGTCTCATTTAATAATCTCTCAATAATTACACATTAATTAAAATTAAACCCAGTAATGTAATGACAGGAACGCCACCCATTGTAAAGAAGTAAAAGTAAAAAAAAATAAAAAATAGTTTGAGTAAAAAGTACCCACTTTTAAACCTACTCTAAAAGTCCACCTCTGAAGCCAGGCATTAACACATGGTATCATACAGATTTTTTTTTTTGTTTGTTTTTTTTGTGCAAGCTATGCTAAAGCAGAATTCAAAAGTCAAACACTATTTGTGGTACTGTTGCCATCCTGGATGAGGCCCAAAAAAATAGTTCATTACATAATAGGAGCCTGTGCTAATTACAATTGTGAAAATGCGGAAAAAGTGACAGTTAATGCCAGAGCAATTATTAGCAAGATTACGCTGTAGAGAGAGAAAGGCACATTGCTCTTCACAATGTCTGATGCTTCCCTTGTTAAGCCATATTAAGAAACACTGTGAGTCGGTGTGTCACCAAGCAGGGTATTAGATGAGAGGAGGGAAGTGATAGATCTGCCAAAAACACACGATGCCACTAAATTCTGCTGCATCAGAGATAAAAACGTAATTCTTGAGAGATCAACAATAAATGTTTACACACACACACCTGGCTGATTTTAAAATGCTCAGGTCTGGTGGTCGATCCCTACTGCCACACAACACCTTTTCATACACTTGTCATCTGCTATTTAACTGACAGCAGCTCTCTTTAATCTTTTCATTTCTTATCCCCCGGCGCCCGACAGACTTGTGAGTCATGACACGTCAAGTTATTGCAAAAAACCCAAAACAGTTTCAATTTAATGCTGCAGTAGAAAAAAAAAAAAAAAAGGTTATATGAAGTCATATAATGAGTGCTTCATTGTCAACAACAACAAAAAGAAACATGGCACAGAATGCATAACAGTGCCTGTTCTGTTAACATGCCAATATTTTACACATAAGATTTCCATTCACTGGCAGCTGTCAGTTACTTCAGTAAATTAACTGCCAAAATGTCACGGAACTGTCAATGGAGGTAAGGTAACCATGGTTACCTTTCATATCCCCAAAAATGATGAAGCTGCAGTGTGGTTTTATGGAGGAATAATTAGACAAACAACAAAATAAAATATACCAATCAAAAAGGCATTCTACAATATGAAACAACAACCTAGAGTGTTCATAAATAAAAGGTTACATTGTGAAATTCCTCCTTACATAATAAAGTAGCATCTTATAGTACAACCATTTAAGTGACATGATGGAACAAGTACTGTCTTGTACAAGAAGTTTAACCCTTTGAGCACGAGGTGGAAATATAACTTTAGGGTGTTACTTTTCATGATTTTTTTCTTCTCGTTTTCATATCATCTGATTAAATAACATATTTATAAAACTATTGTGCAAAACAATTTCATTAATGTCTTCATATATTGTGCACCAGTAGATAGTCATACTCATCTTAAATTAAAAAATATAAAATGATGCATAATTTAGACAGAAATAAGTTTATATGTTTTTATGTACACATTTTTACACCGACCTGAATTCATAAAGGCCCCTGATTTGAGCAAACTAAAAGACTGCTATTTTGGATTCGCATATATTCCTGCACTGCAAGCTTTTGGAGTGTAAGGAGTGATCTATCAGATGATGTGATTTTTGGGTGGTTAAAATAACCTAGAACTTGCCTACTCAAACTTGTATGAATTTGGCAATTTCCAATCTCTAATTTCTCTCTTTTTATTTATATTTTTTAATTTGCGTACTCAGAGGGTTAAATGTTTTTTTATTTCTGCTGACACCAGCATATTAAGGTCATGTAAAAAAAGGAAAAATAAGAGAGAAGGAAAGAGAGAGATAAATAAAAGCCGAGATTTAGTTATCAAATATTGAACTAAACCATTTCATTAATGCATGCAGCTTACTGCATCTCAAGGATGCCAAAAATCCAATTTACACAACTTTCAAATACATACAACTTCATTTTAAGTCATTTTTTTATTTTTATTATTTACCTTCATATTTTACCAGTGACAAAAGCACCTCTTCACTAAGCATTGCACAGTTAGAAAATTATCATTTGTTTTTCTATGTTTTCCATTTTTAACTAAAAATGCAGAAAGTGAATGTCTCTGGGGCTGAATGAGTGTTCCCCTGAGGAAAACTCCAAAAGATGTGCCAAAACTAAACAGTAGTTTTCTGGCACATATGTGCAGTTTGTTCTTCGTTATTTACTTTCAATTCTTTTAATATTTATTTTTATTTTTTCATAAGAAATGTTAGTCAAAAAGCTTGAAAAAACAAACAAAAAACAAACAAAAAAAGGACCGTAATAGAGTTTTTTTCTCCTTGGCCATTGCTAAGGTTTTTCAAGTTCACTAACATACATAAGATGGTCCTCAGGGGATTTACCATGGGTCTTACTCAGATGGAGCTTGACAGCGTGCTTGCTGGCAAAAGTCCGGTTGCACAGTTTACACTGATATGATGTACCATTAGCATCCTCATCTGGGGAAGGGGAGGGGGAGAGTGAATGAGGACTGGGGTTGGGGATTGAATGGGCCAAAGAATGCACCTGGGCTGCGAGCAGTTTCTCAGAGAGCCCCTTGGTGTGGCGTGAGATCTGGCTAACAAGTTGTTCTCCAGATAATTTAGCCAGGTCTCTAAGCCGGAAGCCTAGATGTGACTCAAGATGGCTGACATATGTGGAGGGGGAGCGGATTTGTGATGCACAGTCACTGCAGAAGAAGACAGGGTGGCCAGAGTCAAGATTTTTCAGGAATTTTGTGCCACCTGTCCGCCTCAGCTGGTATTTGACATTGGCCAGCCAGTGGCTGATGGTAGTCATTGAGAGGCCAGTAAAGCGGGAAATATGCATGCGCTCCTGCGGACTGAGGTCTGACATTATGTACTTGCCATCACCTGTTTGCCTCAAACTAGAGGCAAACTGTGCCTGCAGGATAAGTAGATGCTGAGGGTTCCAGTTGGATTGCCGGCCTTTTCGTTTCTGAGCAGGAGAGATCTCCTCTGATTCCTCAGGTGTCGATCTGTCTATATCTGAGCGCTCTGAAAGACTTGTTGGTGTGGAGGACTTGGAAGTGTGGTTCTCTGTGAGGTTGCGTAACATATCAGAGATGTCAGAAAGGGCATTCTCACGCAAAGGCGAGTTGGACATGAATGAAGCCACTGCAGATGAGGCCTTCGTCATAGTGATGGTTGATGAGGGTGAAATAGAGTTGGGAGTGGAGGTGGAGGAGGACAGGGCAGCAGATCCGAGGGAGTTGCTCTTATCGCTTTTGCCTTTGGTCAGATCAATAGGCTGGTCATTGTTGATGTGGTAGAAGTAGCGGTCCAGATGCTCATTTGTTTTTTTGGTCTGAGAAGGAGTGGAGGCAGCTACTGCTGCCTTCTCTGCCAGGCTGTTGCTCATCTTGAAAAGCATGCTCATGGGGTCAAGGGATGGCAGAGCAGGTTTGGCAGCTTTGCCAAGGTGAACATTCATGACAGACTGAAGCGCACTTAAAGGGTTGACGAATGGTTGCTCTGGAGAATGCTCAGTTATAATAGCAGTGCTGCTGCATAAGGTGGAAACAGGGGTTTTGGCAGCATGGTCAGTGCCATTTTCCAGAAAATCTTTTGTGAGAACATCACCATTTGAGTCTTTGTGAGCGTTTCTGCCACCATTGGTCTCAGGGGTTTTGGCTCCTCTTCTTTCCTTGGGGGACTCCCCTCTGGCTGATTCCCCTGCATCACTACTGCAAGGAGAAGGAGTGGTCCGTCTAAGTGGGGAAGACCTAGCTCCAGGTTCCCGCATCTTCTCCTCTACTTTGGCCACTTTTTCTGTCACTTTTTTGACAAGCTCCTCCATGGCATGGAAGTTGTTTTTGGGCAAAGGGGATGTTTGGCAACTAGGTGGGGAGATTAGTGGTTGGCTCTTGGTAGGAGACATGATCTCTTCTCCAGAAAACAAGTATTTCAAAGGGGAAATTTTCCCTGAGTTGCGCAGAGAAAGTTTCATAATGTTTGGAAGCTGGTAGGCAGCGTGAATACTGGTGTAGCCTCCCCAGCTGGGTGTGCCATTCTGTGCTTTGTTGATGGCAGATGTTACTGTATTCTCTAGAGACTTCAGAATGTCAAATCCCCCCTTTGGGCTTTCTTCAAGATCTTCCTCTGTCAAGTATGGGTATTTAGATGAAACTTCAAACTTCTCCTCTGTCTCACTTTCTGTTGCTTTCTTGTCTTTGCTATTATTTGGCTCCTTGGTACATTCTACTTCCTTCTCCTCCTTTTTTATCTCCATGGGTGTGATGGATGGGGAAATACTAGGGGGAGTAGGAGCAGGAGGTGGTGGGGAGAATGCAGTGGCAGCTAGTGGAACTGACTGTACCTTGTCCTCATTAGTTGGTACGATGTTAGGAGCAGTTGTGTGCATTGAATCGATGGGTTTGCCTTTCTTGATGGCAGAGTTAGTGACCTTGATGAAGTGACCTGTGACCATCATATGGGCTGTTAGCTCCTGCAGTGTGTCATGTGAGCTTCCACACTCCATACACTTCAGGATCTGAGATTTACGTGACTCAAACTGCCATGCATAGCTTGCACCATTCTGGTGTCCGTACCGATGGTTGGGTGTGATGTAGGGATTATGAGTCTTCTGAAGGTCACTAGGATCAGATAAAGAGGGCTTGGGGGTGCCACCATTGGAGTCTGGTGAGCTGGGGAGTTCTAGCTCAATGGGGGCTCGTTTACGAGCTGAGGAGATAATCTTGGCTGCCACAGGTGTTACAGGTTCCTTAAGAGGCACTTTCTGGTAGTGTTTCGTCTTGATCATGTGAACACTAAGGTCCTGCAGTGACTCAAAAGAATGACCACAGTACATGCACTTAAGAACTTTCTGTGCATCCTCTTTTCCTTCCATCTCCAAGAGGGAACGTTTGCGAGGCTTTGACCAGCGCTTGGCACCTTCACTGTCTGTCTCATGGTTATCATCTCGATAGTGTCCTGTCTCATTCATATGTACGGTGAGCTCAACCAGAGTGTCATAAGCAGCACTGCAGTCTTTGCAACGGAACTTGCTTGCACCAGTGAAGATGGATCCATACAGTTTGGTGCTCTGTCTGTATAGCTGCACAGTACTGAAGAGGTTTGGCTCGGATGCTGGGTGCAGCAATCTATTCTGGTTCTGCGAAACATGCTGCAAGGTCTTAGCCATAGCTGTCTGGTGCCAGTCGTAACCTCCACTACCACAGCTACTGCTGCTGCTACTACTGCTGCTGCTACTACTATGACTACGTGGGGGCTTTTCTGCTGGCTGCTGAGACATATTCAAGTTCAGAGATGACCAGTAGGAGTTGGTCAGGAAGCTAGTGTAGATAGCTTTCATCTGCTTCAAGCTGTCTGGGCCTAACGGTGCCGCTTCCTCACTGATTGGCATGGCCGTTGTTGTCATCATCATAGATGAAGTTGAAGAAAGTGAGGTGAGGGGCTCCTTGGCTGAGCTGTCCTCTTCGTTCTTCACTGATGCACTCTCGAAGTCTGACATGCGGTCACTGGACTCACTCAGGTGTGACTCGCTGTCCATCTCATGGCTTGAGAAATCAGCAGGTGGAGAGTCGTTGAAGCCTGGCCTATCTTTAAGGAGTAAGTCCTTTTCTTGGCACACATACTTCATGGCAGGTTCCTCCTCCACAGCTGAATCCTCTCCCTCAGCGTCCTCATCTAGTAAAGCAGCCCCCTTTAGCTCCTCTGGTATATATGCTGCAGGTAAGAAAATAGATACAAGAAAAGAAAGAAAAGACATGTTATCACAATGTTCAATGGTACACACACAACACACTGCCTACTATGTTGGATAGACAGCTGATAGAAATGTCAGGCATCAGTCAGGCATTCCTCAAGCACTGACAAACAAAACAATCAGTCAGGCTTTTTCATATCATAAACTGTTGCAGTAATTCCTTCTCTACTTTCCTCTCACATTATATTGCCACATGGAATGAAGTAATGTTCCTCCCTTCCTTTTGTTCTGAAAAAATAGTGAGACAAAAAAGAGGGGGAGGGGGTTTAAAAGAACAGAAAAAAATTACTCTTCAAACCAGAGTTGCCACCTTATTCTTCTCAAGGGGCAACAGCTTGAAATTAAAACTAAATTTGAAATTAATGAAGCACATTCTGGAGGTGGCATTCGTTTCTGAAGTAATAAATTACTTGTATCAACCTCAGAGACAGCAGTTCCTGTCTGTCAATTAATATGTCTTACGCTTCTTCAGCAGCCCCTAATGCATTCCCAAACAGACACACTCGCCATTTAAATTAAGAAAGCATTCTCACTCATTACCCAGCTAAGGCTTGCCTGCCTGTAAATAAAAATGATTGTATGTACATTTTCAACATAAAAATCCTTGCAACAAACACATTTCAGAGACAATTACAAAAGATTAGAAAGTTATTATTTACAGTTTAGCCTGGAAAATGCAACAGCTCATAAAATGGTCATGTTATGCATAAGGCAGCATGATGAAATATGAAACAAAAATATACTCTTTTTAACTTCAGTGCAAGAGAGACAGCACAAGAAATGTAATACATTGAAATAATTCTGTGCATTTCTAACTGTGTCTGTTAATCACACTTCTGACCAGGTATGTAAACAATGGAGGGAAAAGACACTCCATTGGTCACATTGGTTTTCTGTGAACACATTCTATCTTGTCTAAATACCACAAATGTCAAAATTGTCATACCAAAACTTCAACACACAGCAGATAGATTTTATTCTAAATATATGTCAATTTGTCTACAAGGAACATTTGATGATGCTCCAGCCTTTGTGCAATAAAGACAACAGTTTGAAAAGAATCACCTATCAAACAATTTTATGAATAAATAACCTCTTTTTAAGATTTCTAATGGGATTTCATTTAAGCTTTTCGTAAAAAAAAAAAAATTAAATAAAAAAATAATAAAAAAAAAAACACTGTCATGATGCAACCATGATGGTTGTGTATATAAAAATACAAAAATACAAAGAATGCTATGAAACCAAGGACAGTCATTTTGTAGCTGTTGGCAGAGTGACACAAAGGGTTTGGCAAATGCACAATGTTTTTTTTTTTTTTTTTGGTTGTAATGTACATACCTCATGGCATCAGGCATACTGTGTTCAAATGTTTTAAAGTCTTTACAAGTATACTATATCTCTTTATTTTTCATTTTGTAATGCAGTGTGCTTAATATTTAGTATTAATTTGTTATTAATATTTATTATTATTATTATTATTATTATTGTTATTATTATTACAGAATAATACAATTAAACTGACAAATCCAAAAAAAATAATGTAATATTATTTTTATCCTACAAGTGTAAATTGGAAAAATGACGTTAAATATCTGAACTGAATGGCAAAAAAAATAATTAAAAACTGAATAAGTCCCAGAACAAAAGACTTCTTTTCCAAGACAAGAAATGTATTTATTTTTTAAACAACATTATTATTAGGATTCATCCTCTCACACACATCACAGCCAGTCTGTGAAATTTAATCGCCCCCTACACAAATCAAAACCAACTGTGATCGTGCAGCACACACAAACATACATGCACACACTCACACACAGCCATCTGTTCTGAATCAGCCAAAACGACAGCTGTTTAAGAGAACAATGCCTTCGTTCAGGAAGCAGAAGAAGCCGAGCTTTACATCAAGGCCAAATAGCAATGTAAAATCCCCTTCCTTCAAATATATACACTGACTTTAAACCTACTCACAATTATTTCTATATACACACACACAGACATATGTGCATACACACACATAAAAAGATGTCACTTGTACCATGAAATCTTTAGATCCTAGTAAACCACTACATGTAAAATATTAAGGTCAACCTTGAACATAATTACACAAAATGATTAGCTGGTAATTAATGTTAAAAAGGAGGGTCGGGTGCTGATGGGAGAAAAGAATAAGCACATGAGAGAGAAAGTGTTTGCTCATCACTTCAAGAATAATGTCGCTCTCCGATGAAAAACACGTATCACCACTTTTGGCAATTTTGAATTTTTACCATAGACGGAATGCACTGAATGACCTCTTCCTACTGTTTGAATTGTGCATCGAAATGACCAATGAAAAGATGTTTAATCAGGCTATCTGTTTAACAAGTATCTCCATTGGCCTTGAGAAGTGTCCATCAAAACCGCGTATATCCCGCCCTTAAGTTTTGAAGAACATCAACTACCACACATTGTGCTGGCTCTGTGATTTCCCTGACAACCAAAGCCATTCATGCACGCACAATGTCAGGAGGCTTTCAAATGTAGACTATACCAGCCATGTACGGTTGCCAGATTTCCATTTTCACGAAACTGCGAGTGAAAGCTAATTCTGAAAGCTAATTTTGCGTTAGACCCAGAAAACGCGTCTCAAAACTGAACTGTCCACTCAACAACTGGACTAGAAACCTTAGTCATAAAACTGATTTCGATCTAAAATAGTAAGTGAAAGCTCAGATTATATCCAAAAATAAATTCTCTAGCAATTGATAACCTACCAACTGTATTCTGGGAAACAAGAACAGTTAGACTAGAGTCTGTAACTGAACATGAGCCATTGGAACCCATGATAAGAAAGCTGTGTATGTCCACGTTCGCTAACAAAAATCCAGTTAAAAAGTCCAATTAAAATAACAAACTGTTCACTAACAGATATGTAATGACAGAATTCTATTTTTTGTGCTAAAGGTGAGTAATACATGTTATTTTTTATTCATTTCGTAGGATTGTTTATGCGAAAAAGTTTTTCCATGCTCTTGAAAAATACATTTTTTGGAGATACGTGCTTTTCATCAGACAACGACAATAAGCAAACCTGTCTTACGGTAACCTTGACCTGAACGTGATTGTATGTGGAGCACAGAGTTTAAGTATTACCGTTGAGGAGACGTACGCCCTACAGCAAATCTGAAGGAGATGTGTGTACATGTTTTTGTATGTGTGCATATTTTGTTCAAAACTCATTCTCCGACACCAAACACAGAATTAGGTCTGCTTGACAACGCCACAATCGGCCCCCGGCTAACAGGTAACCTGAGAGGGCTGGAAGACAAGAAGAAAGCAGAGGCAGGGGCTAATGAGAGAGACAATCTACAACACACACACACACACACACACACACACACACACACACACGAGTTGGTGCATATTCTGCCTGTAATCCAGGTTCCCAAGCCTCTAGTGTACCCAGAGTCTGTGTGTTCTGGCTGGGAACAATATTTAGCTTTCATCACTGGACCTTCTGAAGCCTGTGCTCTCCAGGCCTTGCCACACAGGTGCTGTTTTAATTAGAAAACCGGATGCTTGGGTGGCAGGGTGGGGGGGTAAAACGAGACTGATCTCCCAATGATTTAGCATCAGATTAGAAGAAGAGCTTGGTCTGATTTACACTCAGATGTCCAGGGAGACAACCAGCAGGGAATGCTGTTTTCTAAGGCAGTGAAGAGCATAACCTTGAAAACTTAGATGGTCGTCTGGGTCTGGGCTGTGTTTCCCAATAACAATCGATTTTAGTGGTTAAGAGCGTTTTATACGAGCAATTTTACGAATGTTCATTATTTTTTACGTTTGTTTCCCAAAACTGCACTTATTGTTTTTACAATAATTTTGTGCAGAACGAACTTTTACACAATCTGCTTCTATAATCAGGTGTGCATTTGTAATATTTCGTTTTCACAAATTCCTCTCGATATAAAAGCTTTCAGGATTAGTGAAGACAGTGGAGGCTCTGTGTATGATCCTGCTATTTACAAGCATTCATTGAATATTATCCCGTGTTATCGTGAAGCGCAAAATAAGGAGATGTTTGGAAGATGCGCTTTAGGGACATTCACCAATAAGGTCTGCTCTTTACTCCCAAAAGTGATAACGGTGACAGTAAAGCTGCATGTGCAGTGCTACACAACTTTTAGTGCTGGCGAGTGAACCTTTGGGTGTCAGAAAGGAAGAGGAGACAAGGATAAAAGCATCTGCCAAATGAGTAAATGTAGGATGAGCAAATATATGGACAATTTTCATGCATGGCAGCAAGTTAATGACTTTTTTCTTCTCTTTCTAATATTAATTTATACAGTTGTCTGCATCAATCATGACACAACATTGTTGTTAACAACTTGTCCAACTAATCCACACAAATAACTTTATTTGCTTACTAATTAATCTATTCATCCATTTAGACTACTTTATGTGTTTCATTATTATTATTATTATTATTATTATTATTATTATTATTATTATTAGACTTGTCTGTTAAAATAAAAATAAATAAAACACATATATTCTGATATTAAAGTCTCAGCATAAAGTGTAGCTATTACTATTTAAATTGTATAAAGTGTAATTTTGTGTTTGTCCTGCAGGTGTCTGCTTGAGTCCTCACGATGCTCTCAGTGCAGTAGGAATACTCCAGAGCACTCGTTAATCTACGAGCATTTTCAAGAACTACTTAATTTACAATGCTTTTGGGAAATGGGCTGCAAAACTAAGATGAATCGTAAGTTGGATTCTACGATCTACTTAGGTTTATGGTGCTTTTGGGAAACGAGGCTCTGGACTATTAGAACACATACTATATGCAAAATCATCAGAGCGGAAACCTTAACACATATCCAAGTAATATAAAATCCCCAAGACATTTAATCAAAAGAATAAGATTTAATGCAATTGAATGTTACGCAAGTACATATCAAAAGCATGTGCAATCTTTAGAATTATTTCAGGAACTAAGGTGCTCTTATTAGTTAACATGAATGCACTTGTAATCCTCATGTATATTTTATATAATATAAATTACATATAACAGAAAATTTACATTATGCATTGACAAAGCTATCAGTACATTTTAGAACTTTTACACAGGTAAAATACCACTTTGGTTAATCTGCCAAGTGAGCATGGTTACCAGCCTATGCAAATAATCTCAAAGTGGCCAAATATCAGCAAATTAATCTACCTGGTCTGTATATTGGTCTAGCACTAATCTACTCTACATCTGACAGAGCATGTGAATGTTAAAAGTGAATTTTTTTTTTTTTTTTAAATAAATAAATAAATAAAAAACAGACAAAAATGTCTCAACCTTCAGTTGTTATGTATTTTTAATGTATGATTCTTACTGTGCAAGAAAAATGTAGAACTATATGTTTGAATCAGGTTAACACCCCTCATCTGCTGGTGTTTGGTCTTGTTTGCAATCTGCCTCACTGATACAGACAGCAGCTGAAGTCGGCAGCCCAGTCCAATACTTCTGGGTGTTCAGATGAGCTGGAGAGAGTGAAAGAGTGAGTAGTTGGTAATTAAAGCTGCTATATATAGCCACCAAAGCCCACATTTATAATGGGAGGTATCTCTCTCTAATATGCCAATATCTGCAATGTGATATCATTAGGAGGAAAATGGTTTGTAGCCTTAAGCAGACAGGCTGTCTGTGTGCGGCTGGAGGATATGAGATAGCACCAATCCACTGCTGCTCTCCTCTTTCTCCTCCTCCTCCCTCACTCCTTTCCTCACCTTCCACCATCTCTCCTCAGCTATCATGACCCGTGTTAATGAAGTTAATTGAATCTGGGATCAATAATGCTTAATTATTGTAATTTGACATGCACAGACAAATTGGTGGGGAGGCCAGATGTGTATGCACGCATGTGGACATTAGATGAGAGTGTGTGTGTGTCCTGCACAGGGACGGGTGAGAGGGCATGGCTGGACAGAGAAGGAAGAGAGAGAAAGATGTACGAAACAGACAGGTGTGCCATCGATTCCAGAGAGATGCTCCATCGACCAGGACTGCTGACTGATGGAGGCCCTACTCCAAGGCTAGCCAGAGAGAAATAAAAAGCTCTGTAAGACCATTCTTGCCAGCCTGCACTGCCCTGCCCACAAATGGCACATTGAGATGGATTGGATGGATGGAGGTGTTTAACAGAGAGAAAACATGGAAAAGAAAATGTCCGATGCAGATAAGGGGGTTCTACCTATGCAATCAATGATGTTTTGTTTATAGAGTTCTTGGTTGTTACAAAGCGATAGTTACCATGGCTATAACCGTAATGAGTTCCGTTTCCCTGCATTGTCTCAGCAACCAGATAGAGATCAGATATTTTTATTTCTGATTAAATTAAAGGAATATTCCGAGTTATTTACAGCCTTATATCCATGGACAACATCTGTGACTTTAGTGTGATAGTTTAACATTTTATTCACGGTGCAGCATGCTTGCCTGCTAGGTTTCCATCGCAAGAGTATTACTGTTAACATGTTTTCCATTAGTTTTTACAAAATGAGCAATGAGTTTAAATTAGTGAGCATGTTTACATGCACAACCTTATGCTTAAGCCGGCAACCTGTAAGGTCATATAAACACCTCAAAAGGTTATCTTTTATCGGGCTAATGTCATAAACAGTTTAACCAAAAAATAAATAAATATTGACACAGGTAGATTTTTGCCCATTGCCCCATTTCACGATACATTACTGTTTTTTTTTTTTTTTTACTGGCTTATCCAATGCAAACATGCTTGTTTACTTTTTGACATAAAAAGCATTGCGATTCAAATGTAATCGCGGGTTTACTGAATTGACTTTTTTTTATTTATTTTTTTATAACCTGACAAAAAGCAGCAAATTGCTCTGTATGTATTTGTCATCATTGTCATCAAAATTGTGGTAGGCCTAATCGACAGTATGCTACAGGGGCAATAAAGTAGATATTGTAAATAACCTGGGAATATTCCTTTACAACAGTAACTGATTTCCAAAACCTTAAGTATGCTTAGAATTAGTAACATGCACTAAACACCTTTAAAATCTTTGCATCTTTTGTTATTATAATAATGTGAAAATAAAAGGTGGTGTTTGGGAGTGAGAGAGAGCAAGAGAGAGCAAGCAAGCTGGTGTGGATTAAAGAAAAGAAACAGGGCTGGAGGTGCATTGGTGCTGGCAGAACTGAGAGAAAGAGCTGGTAAACACAGACGCTAGCGCGGCTAATCGCCCGCTCATGCCACTCATGGGGAGAGCCCCTGACAGTGTGTGTATGTTTACACACCCCCGCTCTCCCCCCTGCATGTGCACAGCAACCGGTAACCACACTGGAGAACAGAGCTTCCCCCTGCTGCCATAGCACCTCCACTGGAGTTAACACTCCTACACGGCATCAAGATTCAACAGCCTCCAACACACGAGCGCTCAGTCATACAAATGATCCATGTGCAACACAATAACGTACAACAAAAAGTTGATTTATATACAACAACAGACTCGGTGCTGATGCAGGTGTTTAGAAAACGGCAGCAAAGCGATCAAACCTCAATTAGCAATCTGCTAACGCTAACAGACTTTAGAAAAGAGGCCGAGGGGGCCGAAGCTGCGCGGCCAGCTAACCCTTCCACAGCTGATATCATGACTGCCATATCTTCCCTCAATGAAAATGATGACACCAAATTTAATAACATCGCTACCTTTATGCAGGCCAAGCATAACTCACTAGAGACAATCAGTGGGAAAGTATGTGAAATAGAGGAGGCAGTGAACATGCATGAGAAAAAGATGGTAGCCTTGGAAAACAGGTGTGCACTCCTGCAAGCTAGTGTGGATAAGCAACAAAAGAAGCTGGAAGATTTGGAATCGCGCAGCAGGCGTAAAGACATCAGAATACTCGGGATCCCAGAGGGCTCAGAAAAAGGGAGACCTACTGAGTTTGGCGGAACAGATCCCAGCTCTGCTTGGAGCGGAACATTTCAAGTCGCCCATGGTGGTTGATCACACACATCGAACCCTGGCACCTAAGCCTGCAGAGGAACAGCATCCAAGGCCTTTAATTGCAAGACTTCATCACTACTATATTAAAGAATGCATCATCAAATTGCAAAATGCATCACAGCAGTTCCCTTTAAACTACAGTACATGGGCTCAAGGATGCACATCTTTCCTGACCTTATTGAGGCATTGAGAACGCAGCGGAAAGCTTTTGATGAGGTCCGATAGAGATGTAAGACAGCCAAGTTCAAGTACGGATTTCTCTTCCCGGCGCGCTTTTGTATCATGGTGGACGGAGTGTCGCATATCTTTGAAGATGCGGGGAAAGCACAAAAATTGATTGACGGAAAGCTGACTTAAACTATAGGTTGGACAATCCCTTAATCTAATCGAAATTGGAACATATATACTGGACCAGTTTCATTACCTTACTGTAAGTTTTAATATTTGGTTTACTATGATTAGGACAATATATTGCTCATCATAGACAAGATGATTTTAAGATGTGGTAAGGTAATATTGGTTAAAGTTGATGTAACAAGGTTAAATGGGCAAGGAGGAGGCGGGAACCAGCTGAACAGTCAAAATAATGTTTAATGAAAACTTAAAAGACACAAACATAAACATACACGGCAGCTGTGTGTGGGTCACTCTCCCGAACTGCCACATCCAGCTCTGCCTTATCCCTCTCCTCGGCTGATTAGCTTGATTGGGGGCCGGCCGTGCGGATTCACGGCCCGGCCCCTGCCCTCCTCCTCATCACAGTTGATTATGCTAAGTTTGTGTCTTAGTTGCCAGCTGGTTTATTTTGGCTGGAATACAAGTGTTCCATATAAATGTTCTCCAGTGCAAGTTGAATGGGATCGTTGATAAGGTTGAATATTTGTTCATAATGTGTCAGGTTAGATTTTAGTTGGTCTAGATGCCTGGTAGAAGTCATAGTTATATAGCTAATTAGTCATTAAGGGGTTAAAGTGGAGCCTCAAGGTATAAGCTATGGGGAACGATGCGTGTGAACCCTGTATTCGTTGGGGAGTTAGAGAGGGAATTCAGAAGATGGAGTGACGGGGGGATGGGACAAAATTAATGGGAGCTCTATGCATTGGTGGTTGTGCTTTTAATAGACAGTTTAGGAATATAGACAGAATATTTTTTTCTTTTACTATGACAACACCTAAGAATGTAGATCATGCGCAGCATCGTGATGCACTCAGGTTAGTTATTTGTAATGTGAAGGGCCTGGGCAGTCCGGTTAAAAGGGCGAAAGTTTTAGCGCATCTTAAATATCTACAACCTGATATAATGTTCCTTCAGGAAACTCATGCCACACGAGGTATATAACCAGTTTTGCGTGCAAAATGGCTTGGACAGTCATATCAAGCTAATTTTGGAGCTAAAGCAAGATGGGTTTCCATTTTATTTAGAAAAAAATCCCCTTTTCTCTTTCAACAACGGTTATAGATCCCAATGAAAGATATATCATATTAACTGGTACATTATGCTCAACCCCGGTTAACGTTTACAGGCCAAACTTGGATTGCCCTGATTTTTTCCGTAAAATGTTTACTGCGATTCCGGATCTTCACCATATGAATTTGATTATGGCTAGCGATATGAATTGTGTTTTGGATGTATATTTAGACAGGTAATCATCTTTTCCTATTCATCAGTCCTCCGCTAGTTTATGCTTAAATACAATTTTAAAAAGCTCAAACATAGTGGACATATGGAGGTTGTTTAATCCAACTGGTAGAGAATATTCTTTTTTTTCTCCAGTGCATAAATCATATTCTCAAATTGACTATTTTTTGTTAGATTCGAGACTGATATCATCCGCGGTAGATGCAGCTTATCACCCTACCTTAATTTCTGATCATGCCCGGTGTCTTTATGCTTGTGGCTAGCAAATGCCACAAGAGGGTGCCCAGGTTGACGACTACACGCCCCATTGTTTTAGGACAGGGATTTTTGTGCGCAGATAAAAGAAGAAATAGATTTATTTTATAGAATCTAATGACAGAGGTGATGTGAATGATCTATTACTTTGGGAAATTCTGAAGGCTGTTATTAGAGGTCACATCATTTCATATGTAAAAAATGCAAGAGGACACAGAGGGCTCAGTTGGAACATCTTGAGGCAGAGCTAGTTGACCTAGAACAACAATACTGGTCCTCTCCAACTTCAGACACCATAAGTAAAATCACAAAAATTAAGTATAATTATAATATTATTTTGACCAAGCAAGTGAGTTCCCTTCTTGCAATAAAACAACTGCATGTATTTGAGATTGGGGACAAGCCAGATAAGTTGCTCCCAAGACAGTTAAGGCAGCGGCATGGATCACAAGCCATTCTCAAAGTTAAAGATGGGAGAGGGAACATTGTTACGGATCCTCTGAAATAAATAGATGCTTTGCAGAATTTTATTGTAATCTCTATAGATCAAACTGTAATACCAGTCAGACCAATATTAATGTTTTTCTTGAAGAATCTGAACTGCCGCAGCTTGACAGTGAAGATCTAGGGGAGCTGGATGCTGATATCTCTCTTGAAGAATTAAAAGTAGTTATATCCCAATCACCAAACAATAAGGCACCCAGCCCAGATGGGTTCACTGCTGAATTTTACAAGGAGTATAGTGATGTTCTGGCTCCCCTGCTGCTTCACATGTTTTAATATATTAAAGTGAATGGTTAATTTTCTCAAACATTATATCGAGCTAACATAGCTTTGTTACTCAAAAAAGATCGGGACCCCACCAACATTTCTTCGTATAGGCCTGTGTCTTTACTCCCATATGAAACTAAATTGTTAAGTAAAATCCTTCAGTCCCATATAGCCAAAAATGTTCACCCTGATCAGACTGGATTCATCCCGAATCAATGCATATATTTCAACTTGTGGCAAGTTTTTAATATTATATATGGCCCAGCTCACTCTAAAGAAAATGCTGTGGTGATATCTCTAAACGTCAAGAAGGCTTTTGACCAAATCGAGTGGAGATATATGTGTTTGGTTTTGGAAAACTTTGGGTTTGGTAAGGCATTCATTAATTGGATTAGAATTATCTATAAAGAACCTAGTGCATCAGTCATCTTCTCCACCTTTCCAATTGCATAAAGGGATGCGACAAGGAGACCCATTATCCCCTTTTATTTTTGGCCTTAGAGCCGCTAGCCCATCATATCTGCTCCAGTACAAACATACATCCCATATCTTGTCAAGGTACCTATCATAAGATTTCAGATTATGCAGATGATGTTTTGCTTTTCATCTCAAACCCTAAAATATTTGTTGCTCCATAATTTCATCTAATAAATGTATTTGGGTCCTTCTCAGGATATAAGATCAACTGGGAGAAGAGCGAACTGATGCCCCTATCCCAACAAGGAAATAAATAGTTTTTGGACTCTACTCCATTCAAAATAGTTTCAGAAAATTTTGTTAATCTAGGTATTACAGTAACAAGAAAGTGGGATAAATTACTACAGCCTAATTGGGATAGGAGAATAGAACAGATGAATAATAATATTTAATTCTGGAATACATTACCAATTTCCATGGTGGAGAAAATACATGCAGTAAAAATGGTTGTGCTGCCCAGGTTCCTCTACCTTTTCCAGGCCATTCCAGTGTTTATTCCTCAAAGCTACTTTAAAATTAGGTTCAATTATTTTTTATCTTATTTGGGGGGTAAGCAACCTTGGATAACCAGGAAACATCTCAGTAAAGCCAAAACAGAAGGAGGGTACTGTCTTCCTCAATTTAAATTATATTACCTTGCAGCCCACTTGACTATTTTTTTTTTTTCTTTTTGGTGGAACTGTCTTCTAAGTCACAACATTCAAGACATGCCTTCTTGGCTTCAGATTGAAATTTTTTTCATGTAAGCACCTCACTCCTGGCACCTCTCAATAGTCCAGTGAAACTAAAGAAATCTCTGTGCGATTACAATCCAGTCATTCATAATTTGTTGAGAACATGGAAAACATTTATGAATATAATCAAGGCCCCGAAAATGTATTTAGATAGTCCTATCTGTTGGAATCATGCCTTTCAACCAGCACTAACCGATTAAATTTTTCAAACTTGGAAGAGCTTGGCATAGTCAAGCTGAGAGACCTATATATTGATGACCATTTGGTATCCTATTTATTTACAACAAATTACAACAAGGTTACCAATTACCAGCCTCTCATTTTTTCGCTATCTACAGTTGAGGCATTTTTTTGAGAACACACATTTTACAGTACTGGACAGGTTGGCAGGTATAAAGCATTATGAGAAGGGTACATTGTCTATAGTGTACGGGATATTTCAGGAACTGAGCTCTGCATCCTCGGGTCCATTTAAGCATGCCTGGGAGGTGGAATTGGGTATTGAGATTTCTGAGGAGGTATGGGAATCATGTATTGGAAATATACATGATAGCTCAGTGAATTCTCAACTGGGTCTGATACAATATAAAGTTGTTCATAGACTTAATTTTCCCCAAGTTAAATTGTCTAAATTTTACCCGGAGATCTCACCCTTATGTCTGAAATGTTCTATTGTAGAGGGGACGCTTAGCCATCAGTTCCTGACATGCCATAAGCTCAACACATTCTGAAACCTACTATTTGGTCATCTTTCAAGGGTATACAATAGAGTTATAAAGGCTGACCCCATTATTGCACTGTTTGGTATTGTTGCGCCAGAGGTGGGGCTGAACAAGTATGAGGTACAAGCTGTGTGTCTCAGTACATTATTTGCAAGATGACTTATTTTACAACACTGGAAGTCTAAAGCAGTAACAACTATTGATATGTGGGTTATGGAGCTGGGAAAGACTGCATTTGGAAAGAATTTGCTTTGCAATGTTAAAGGAAGAGCATATTTTTCCAAGTATATGGGAGCCATTCATTAATCTGATGGGTTAAATTGTTGCTTGTTTTTATGCATCAATGCTGCTTAAGTGCACATTGTGTCAGGTCATGTATAGTGCTGTTGTCATAGATATCTTTTGTCATCTTCATGTTAATTTGTAACCACCAAAGGGATGTAAAGTCATGATTATATTGTTGGAAAATAATAATAATAATAATAATAATAATAAAAACAGCACAGCATGGAAACTCACAGGAGTAAAAACATGCTCCACCTCTTCCAAAATGCTATCAGTCACTAACGAACATAAACATCCACCAGGAAAGTCCCTTACAACATCAGAAGGTTTTCCCACAATTGCTCATTTATCCAGGATCAAATCAAACGCCCATCTGTCCTAACTGATGAGCATTTACACAAGTATGTATTTCTTCTACTCAAATGTTTAATAGAAAAATGATCAATTTACTTCAACAGGTCACAGCTCAATAGCAAACCTGATAAACACTTCAGTTTTTCAAAGATCACAGTCTCAAACATGGACTGGAGGAGAATCTGCTGCAACAAAATTTACTGAGTAGTCTATATTCTTAAAAAACTACAGCAAGTCCCTTCTCAATGGTGAGTGAAGCTGTTCTCTGAACGAAAGCTACGCTTGCAGCAGGTGTTTCCTGTATGGAAGTGACACCAGATTAACTTTGTGTGCACTGTGCTCACCTGTGCAGACTAGATGAGATAGTTGAGGGGGTGGATTTACTCCTATCTCTTCGACCTGTTGATGACTTGAATACAGTGCATCCGGAAAGTATTCACAGCGCTTCACTTTTTCCACATTTTGTTATGTTACAGCCTTATTCCAAAATTGATTAAATTCATTATTTTCCTCAAAATTCTACAAATAATACCCCATAATGACAATGTGAAAGAAGTTTGTTTGAAATCTTTGCAAATTTATTAAAAATAAAAAATGAAAAAAAATCACATGTAAATAAGTATTCACAGCTTTTGCCATGACACTCAAAATTGAGCTCAGGTACATCCTGTTTCCACTGATCATCCTTGAGATGTTTCTACAACTTGATTGGAGTCCACCTGTGGTAAATTCAGTTGATTGGACATGATTTGGAAAGGCACACACCTGTCTATATAAGGTCCCACAGTTAACAGTGCATGTCAGAGCACAAACCAAGCCATGAAGTCCAAGGAATTGTCTGTAGACCTCCGAGACAGGAGACACAGATCTGGGGAAGGGTACAGAAAAATTTCTACAGCATTGAAGGTCCCAATGAGCACAGTGGCCTCCATCATCCGTAAATGGAAGAAGTTTGGAACCACCAGGACTCTTCCTAGAGCTGGCAGCCTGGCCAAACTGAGCGATCGGGGGCAGCATCATGCTGTGGGGATGTTTTTCCACGGCAGGAACTGGGAGACTAGTCAGGATCAAGGGAAAGATGAATGCAGCAATGTACAGAGACATCCTTGATGAAAACCTGCTCCAGAGCGCTCTGGACCTCAGACTGGGGTGAAGGTTCATCTTCCAACAGGACAACAACCCTAAGCACACAGCCAAGATAACAAAGGAGTGGCTCCGGGACAACTCTGTGAATGTCCTTGAGTGGCCCAGCCAGAGCCCAGACTTGAACCCGATTGAACATCTCTGGAGAGATCTGAAAATGGCTGTGCACCGACACTCCCCATCCAACCTGATGGAGCTTGAGAGGTCCTGCAAAGAAGAATGGGAGAAACTGCCAAAAATAGGTGTGCCAAGCTTGTAGCATCATACTCAAAAAGACTTGAAGCTGTAATTGGTGCCAAAGGTGCTTCAACAAAGTATTGAGCAAAGGCTGTGAATACTTTTTATTTTTAATACATTTGCAAAGATTTCAAACAAACTTCTTTAACGTTGTCATTATGGGGTATTGTTTGTAGAATTTTGAGGAAAATTTAAAATCCATTTTGGAATAAGGCTGTAACATAACAAAATGTGGAAAAAGTGAAGCGCTGTGAATACTTTCCGGATGCACTGTACATTCACAAGCAATTGTTATAATCAAAAGGTAATGAAAGCATTTTTAGTAATTTGCATGTATTCTGGTTATGTTATAATCATAAATGTTGCAGGTCATTTGTGTATTTGACCTCTGAGGTTTGACTGAGGGTCTGACCCATGTCAGGAATGCAGTTAACAGTGCTTACTCATTCAGCCCAAACATATTAGGACAAATATACATGTGAGTTGTAACTATTTCATTGATCACTAATTCAGTTTAAGGAAGAGTTTTATTGTGTTTAAGTTTTTCTTAATTACTGACACATGCATTCTAATTCATCACTAAAAGTATATTTCTGCATAACTTTGCTCTGTTGCGTTTGGATGTACTGTTCTCTCGTCATGTTGTTCCAGCTGGATAATGTTAAGGTAAATCAGTAGCAAAACTCGATAGCTTGAATATTTGGATTCAAGAATATTAGAGTGGTGGTGGCATAGTGGGCTAAAGTACATAACTGGTAATCAGAAGGTTGCTGGTTTGATCCCCACAGCCACCACCATTGTGTCCTTGAGCAAGGCACTTAACTCCAGGTTGCTCCGGGGGGTTGTCCCTTTAATAAGTGCACTGTAAATCACTTTGGATAAAAGCATCTGCCAAATGCATAAATGTAAATGCAGAACTTGTACAACAAATATTTGTACTCGTAATTTGAAACTTACACTTACATCACCAATGTGAAAACTTATAAAATAAAAATTTGAAGATGAATGTTGCAATCTGCACTCACAGACAATAATTCAAAGCTCGTGTTCTGAATTAAAGGAATAGTTCACCCAAAAATGAAAATGTGCTGATAATTTACTCACTCTCAGGCCAGTTTTTTTTTTCATCAAAACAGAATTTAAGACTTTTAGGAGTTCATTTCAGGCCTCCTCCTCTAAACAATGCAAGTGAATGTACTCCATTTTTTGACGGTCCAAAATGTATATTTAGGGTGCATCAAAATAATCCACATGACTCCAGTCGAAAAATTAAGTTCTTCTGAACACAAACGATTGATTATTTTGAGAAACAAAACAATACTTATATACTTTTTAACTACAAATGTTTGCTTCCATTCATCTCTGTGACGTGCGCTCATGAGAGGGATGACGTAAGCTCGTTGGTAAGGTCACGTGTCACGTGGAGGAGGAGGCAGGAAACACGTCATTGTTTACAAGAGAAACTTGCACAGAGCACAGACCAAGCGCCGTTCACAAACCAAAACAGTCCAAAATAATTTCAAAACAATATAAAATAAAATAATCATTTCCAAATAATAATAATAAAAAAAAAACAATGTAAACAATGATGTGCTTCCTGACTCCTCCTCCACGTGATGCGTGACCTTACCAACGAGCTTATGTCATCCCTCTCATGAGCGCACGTCACAGAGATGTACGGAAGCGAACATTTGTAGTTAAAAAGTATACAAGTATTGTTTTGTTTCTCAAAATAATCAATCGTTTGGGTTCAGAAGAACTTTGATGCACCCTAAATATGCATTTTGGACTGTCAAAAAATGGAGGATATTCACTTGCATTGTTTAGAGGAGGAGGCCTGAAATTAAATCCTAAAAGTCTTCAATTCTGTTTTGATGAAGAAAGAAACTCAGATACATCATGGCTGGCCTGAGGGCGCTAAAATTACATTTACTTATTTATGAAAAATAATATCTTTATAAAATTATTGATCTCTTTTCATTGGTTCAGTTGGTCTAGTGATAGCGTGTCCGCTAAACATACATATCGACCTGGATTCAAATCCCCTGTGAACACCTGTATTTTTATTTACATTGTTATAACAGCAGCCTTTACTTTTCAAAGGTTATGTGCATGACAATATTGTATGTTTATAACTATCCATGACACAGCCAAAAGATGATCTTTCAGAACAGTGCATTTTTGTTTTGTTTTAAATGAGAGTAAATGAGAATAAACTCTGAGAAATCATGATACATTTCTTCATAAATGTAATAATTCTGTTTGTTTTGCAAAATCTTGAGATTTTCAATCTTAAATTGGTTTGACAATTTTAAAAAGCCTCTTAACTATGTATGGAAAATGTCGTTTTTTTTTTTTTTTTTTTTTCCTCAGTAATTCAAGCATTCTCAGAAAATTCAATAGATTATACTGTAATTGCTGGCTGTCAGATTCAGTTACAATTTTTACTGATTTATTTAAAGCAATTTTATAAATTGTTTGTCTGTGTATGTGTGTTTTACAAAATAGTTTTCATTATATCTGTTAAAAAATACATCAAAATCTGCAGCAAAGCTACAAATGCATCCTGTCTGACCTGGTTTTGAACACAGGTCACTCAATGTACTGCCAGTAAGCCTAAACACTGCACCAGCACCCCAGCTCTATTAAATCCATCACTTTATTGATTTTCAGGTTAATCA
Source organism: Myxocyprinus asiaticus (assembly GCF_019703515.2). NCBI lineage: Eukaryota > Metazoa > Chordata > Actinopteri > Cypriniformes > Catostomidae > Myxocyprinus > Myxocyprinus asiaticus. Next base: position 46,158,234 of record NC_059344.1, read on the forward strand.
AGTCATTATTCATTCTAAAGAAATAAAGGCAATTGAAAGTATATTATTTACACATATTAGCCTATGATGCTTTAATGTTGCAAATAGAATAATTCCACTTGCGATTTACTGCTCTGACAAGTGTAATCGGCAGTTCCCATTCAAACCAATTGCCCACGTTAACATGGGAAACCAGATGTTACCCTGTGAAACTGTTAAAATCGCTCTTAAACTGTGTAAAAGTTCATTAGAACAGACATCAATGAAACAAAACGGATTAATATTGATACCAGAATTTTTTTTATAATGTGCAAAATGTCTTTTCTTTGCTCCTTGGCAATTCACATTGAACGACTCTGCTGAAAAGGCAAGTGAAATTATTCACATGCACGCGCACATCCCCAGTTAACATGATCCCCAGTTGATCCATATCACTGTCTCTGCTTTGCCCTAACAAAAAGGCGTGGGCTGGCACTGTGGTGTGACGTCATCGTGTACAAAAACGTCCCATTTCATTGGCTAGGCATCAACCAATAAAACGACGTCACTGACCCCACCCCCGCCGGACACTGGTCTTGCTCTCTCACATCAGGATTTTACAAGTGCACAAGTGAGTTTTGCTACAAGTTATTTGCAAAAGTAGTTGCAAAAATCAAGGCGGGAAGATTTAAAGTTGCAATGCCAGATTTGAGAGGTTGTAAGTGACAATTTGTGGTTGTACTGCGAAAATGAATTAAAGTACAAAAGTTAATGTGTAATAAAAGTTTGTGTCTGTAATTGTATTTATGTGAATGTCATTTTACACATTTATGACTACTTGTCGGCAATTGTGAATTCAAAACACAAGCTTTGAATTATTGTCTGTGAGTGCAGATTGCAACATTCAACTTAAAAAAATTAGTTTACAAGTTTTCACATTGGTGCTGTGTGTAAATTTCAATTTATGAGTACACATATTTTATTGTGCAAGTTCTCAAATCCAAATATGCAATCTCTCGAGTTTTGCTACTGATTTACCTTCATAGATAAAGTCTGATCTGAGGTCTGAATCCTGATTCATCCTTGGGAGAAAAGACAGCCTATGTTGTGTTCTGTATAATGATGTCATTGCAGGGATTGTTTGCAGTTTTGAGAATCATGTGACTAAGTCAGAAGAACTGGACGCCAGTTTATCTAAAGAGAAGACTCACCTCTGACCCATTTCTGCTTACCAACTTAGTCTAGTGTCTTAAAAATATAATCTTTAAATGATTGCATTCACGTAGTTAAACAAAACACTGTGGTTGTAAGATTTCTAGAATTGTCTGTACTGTTCACCTATCAGAACTCTGTACCCATAAGAGATGATGTTAATTAATTTGCATATGCCTATAATTACTGTTGTTTCTGTAATCTAAATTATTTTGAGATTAGATCCTCAACTCATTTTCTGTTTCTGTCCTTTGCCATTGGAAATATTCATTGATTGAAACTTCATCTTTGACTCCTGGTCATCATTGTTCATGCTGGTCTCTTTACTAGGTATAACTGTATTTCCTTACATAGCAATGAGGAAAAAAATACATGCATATATTTGTCTATATCTTTGAAAGAGAAATATATATATATATACAGGGACATGTATCTAATACAATGTATACATGTATTCTAATCTTAAAAATGTTCTTATCCAAAGGCATGTGCTTAAAAGTAGCCAACAAGAGGCCAGAATACGTGTGAGTGTGCAGAGCTGTAATCTAGGCAGAGGGTGGTTACTTTGAGAAAGCTAAAATACATAATTACACTATACTACATAATTTCCATATTTGTGCTTTTTATGGTTTTGATGACTTTTCTATTGTTCCAAAATGAAGGAAATAGTAAAACTTTAATGTAAATATGGGCCTAGATAAACTCAGGTTTATAAATGATCAGTCTAGTGTGTGTGTGTGTGTGTGTGTGTGTGTGTGTGTGGACACAGGCTCTGCTGTCTTTAGCAGCCCTCAAACAGACACCACAAACAATTATAAAACAGGGAGACTATGATCTCCAGCAAATGATCCACCCGCCCGCCTTTGTTATTCAGATTTGCTCCACTGGAAGAAGTCACAATCTAAAAGCTCGGGGCAACCAGAGGTCAGACACAGACACTCACATAAATGTGGAACCCCCAAGAGGCAAAAAAGTGAGGAAGAGGGAGGGACGGTTGTCTTTGAATGAGTTTACATTTGTATCTTACTGAGATAGCCCTCTCTGAATCTCTGTTTTGCTCTGTGTGTTGTGCTGTTCCTCTTCCCCTATCAGTAATTACACCCATAACATGTCTTTCCCTTCCTCCCTCCCTCTGTCCCACTCGGAATCACAGTAGTGTGTCAGTCTCCCATTAGAGAGGGTTGCTGGGTAATGGGAGAGAACAGATCTGCCTTGCTGTGATCCCCAGGGCCTCACTTGGCTCAGCTACCACACACACACACACATTTAAACACATATTAACATCACAATATAAACACGCTTATGTGTGTGCAGTGCACAAATAAAAATATATAAAGAGAAACAACATCAGACATAAATATAGGAAAACAGTGTGACGCAAACACACAAGACACGCAAATAGACAAGATCTCTCATTTAAAACGAAAAAAGTCACTCTGTTTCACCCACGTATACAAGCCCTGAACTTGGCAGATATGTTAGGCAGCAAAATAATAGGCATTTTCCAACCCATAATGCAGCGTGTTAGCCGGTGGCAGTCCACTGATTTAGGTACTACGTTGAAACGTCAATCTAAAGGCCTTGAAAGAGCAAGGGAGAGAAATAGAGGAGAAGGAGGGGAGGTGTAGATACACAGAGAGAGAGGGCCTGGAAAGCAAAGCAGAGAGAGAGATAGAGAGATGCTCCAAATGGGAGACATGCACTCATCTAGTCGCTGGCTCTCTCCATTCAGCGTGTCACTGGGTATCCATTACCTGCCACTCTCCTCTGATCTGTTTAGACAGCACTGATCAAAAGATGTCATTTGACCTACTCGTCCACTCATGCTGGCCCGCTGGGGTATGTGGCCTGCAAGCGCGGGGCGGGGAGGGGGTGCCTCTCCTGTAAATAAAACGACATTATCGCTTCAGCATCCCGTCATGTTCTCTGGACGATTATGATAATAGTGGATCTGTCAGCACGTAAACGGACAGGGCAGCCGCAGCGCTAATATGCAGGATATAGCCTCTCTGCCTCTGCCTCCTTCGCTCCTGCTCCTCTCTTTATTGGGTCGACTTTTCCCTCTCCTGCGCCTTCTCCTCTCATTGGATGGCACCCGAGAAGCAAGCCCTGCTTGTTGAGGATGTCAGGGTTAATCTGTTAGCATCGAGCCAAGCCGTGGAGACAAACAAAACGAGATTTGCCTTATTCTGATTTGGAGGCCGACAGGGCAGAGGGTGTAGATGAGCTGGAAGGGGACTGATTGTCTATGATATTGCTCGCGCTGTGTTTGAGAGGTCTGCAGATGAGCAGCGGGGCAGATGTGAAAACAGACACATACTCTAAACAAAGCCAGACTGTGACAAGCAGGAGAACGTGGCCGGACCGAGAGGGAGCCGGGGATGCCAGAAAGAGAGAGAGAGAGATGCATGCAGCAGTGTTCATGTGTGTGCGCTATTGTTTATGTTAAATCTTCGTCAGTGTTTTATTAAAGTTTTATGTTGACTGTTCAGCTGGTTCCTGCCTCCTACTTGCCCATCTTAAAAACCTTGTTACACTGGTGCCAAAACCCAGAACTGGAGGAAGATGTGCCGTCAGAGAGCCCTCTCCACTGATGGAGGATCGTGACGCCAAGGTTCAATTGTACTGGAGCGGTCTGCCGGGAGATGAAGGAGCCGCTGCTGTCCGCCAAGAAGCGGAGGAGCCATTGCCTCTGCCAGGGGATGGAGGACCCGCTGCCTTCCGCCAGGAGACAGAATACAGTGCTATCGCCCAGCGTCGCAGAGGATCGCTGGACAGCTGACTGAGGACCGAAGGGCGGCGTGGTCGAGAACCAAAGTTTTTTTTTCTTTTCTTTGCTCTCTCTCTCCCTCTTGCTCTCTTTCTCTCTCCCCTCCCCTCCCTTCATCCTACCCAGGAGCAGTGTTCGTGTGTGTGCGCTTTTGAAAGTTTAAAATTCACTTTTCAGCTGGTTCCTGCCTCCTCCTGCCTTCTCCTTAAGAACCTCGTTACACAGACATAGGAACAACACATTGGCACACAGACACATCACAGAAAATGAAGAAAATTACACACACATCCAGGCAGTTGGACTCAGTAGGGCAGGATGGTAAAAGGCTGGGAAAAGTGCACGGTTTTAGAGGGGAGAAAAACGGCATACAATAAAGCGAGAAAACAACACTGCTCGGAGGCAATTTAGACTGCAAAACACAAACCATTAAGTTTGTGCATTATCTTTTAATTTAATCTGGAATGATTTATAATCCATCACGCAAGGCTTCAACCATATCCAATTATTCTCTCTGCCTTGATTGACAACAAAGGTGATTTATTAAGCTAATAAAAAGTGATGTGTACCCAGCCCCCCTCCCTGGCCCTCAACACCCTCCCACCCCCTTTTGAAAATAGCCAGTCAGGAAGACATTTAAAGAGACACTCTGTGTACAGCAGTGCAGCCGTTTAATACCGCCAGGGTCTAGGGTCAAGTTTGTCTTTGTAACTGCAGTGGATAATATTAGGAAGTGCGTTGATAAAACTGATCTGAGATCAGTAGTGTCAAGACAGAGCATTGCATTAATAAACCTACAGCTAAAATATATGATGATTTTTCCAACCTGGTATCACAGAATCACATTCATACTGTATACTAGTGCCCGACCGATTTATCGGTCAGACGATATTATCAGCTGATATTAGCCTTTCACAGATATATCGTATCGCCGATATGCGCAGATATGAAAACTTTTTTTCAGAACATACAATGCAGAAAACAATGCTTTAGAATTGGTGTCATAACATAGTTTGTCCAACAGAGCGTGCTCCGACTCCACTCTTTACAGTGAGTACAGCTGAGCTGCCGGTGGTTCTGCAGACAGTGCAGAGTTAAGCGGTGCGGTGTTAAGCAGTGCAGAGTTCAGCGGTGTCTTCACGGTAAGTTGCTAACTAGTTTGTGAATTACATACTGTAAAGTTAATAAACAATGAGCCCATCATTTTCCCTTTTCAATATAAATAATATAATGTTAACCCTGTCCCTGACAATGTCACTCATGTTTATCACATCTGTTTGCTATGTTAGCCAGCTATAATTTGTCAGAGCATCTTTTTGCAGCTCAGCAGACAACGGTGCGGTGGTAGACTGTGTCTGTTGAGGGTTGAATTCATGCTACATTGTTACCTAATTGGTGAGACGCAATGCTGGAAAGTAAATAAAGTCCATCTTTTACTCTCCGTGACAATTCGCTTATAGCTAACTAGCTAATCACGTAGCTACTTTCATTGCTTGTCAGCTGAGAGAAAGCTAATGTGTAAACATGTATTCAACAAACTGTTTTGTTCAGGATTCGCAGTTTGGTACCCCTTTCAACCGAACAATTCCAGTCCGAACATTTACAAAATGTAATATTTAAAAGTCTGGTTTTCCACCGTTGAAAGTTTTCCCTGAACTTGTATAGCAAAATACAGTGTAACACCACTGCCGCTGTTTATCTCTTGATTTGGCAGGTGTAAATGCAGAGAAGCTGTGCTTCTTGTTTTACAACCTGCCCCGAATTGACTGGCAGTATAAAAATTGTCAGCATTTGACTGATACTAAACAGTACTACTGATGTTCATTTTATTTTTATTATAATTTATTTAAATGGTCAGCAACTGACTGATACTAAACATACAGTACTGATTTTTATTTAGCTATAATTTTAATTTATTCTTTATTTAAATGGTCAGCAACTGACTGATACTGAACATACAGTACTGATGTTTATTTAGCTATTTACTGTAATTTTATTTATTCTTTATTTTCTCAGTGTACATTTCTAGAATTTGTTGACAATGTATAATAATAATAATATCAAATATTCTTTGATAAAAATATTTAAGAAAGCAGCCTTCTGAGTACCTTTGCATAGTCATATCGGTGCACATATCGGTGCACACTAGAAAAGGTCTGTTTTCATTCCAGCTGAAAAATTATCTATATCGACCATCATATCGGTAATCTGTGAATTTTCAAAAAAAGTAAAAAAAATCCCATATCGGTCGGGCTCTACTGTATACCCACATTTGAGCAAAATTATCTTTACGTGGCTCTTTGTACTTATCATGGCAGTTTCATAGTGAAATATACACTAGAGGTACTACCAAAAAAAAAAAAAAAGAGAGCAAAAGCACAGATTTTAGGTTCATAAACACTTACTTTCCACCCTGTTGCTCTAACAATTCTTATGACATCATCTAAACACTTTTACTACAAAGCATGACTTATAAGGTGATACATTTTACCATTTGCATTTACTAACCAACTACTTTTACAAGACTGAATGGCACGATCAAATTGTGCAGTAGCTCAACTGATAGAGCGTTGCACTTGCAACGCAATGGACTGTATGAGTCCTTAAGAGTACAGAAGTTAACACATGAGCTGAAAGTGTCATAGGAGTACTAAAACATTACGTGGTTGCTACATCAAATTGTGTTTTTCATGTCACATTTGATTTCTATTACACTATCGGTTAGGTTTAAGGTTTAGGGTATGGATATTTTTGTTGATTTAAAACTTGATAGAGCATTAACCTTCAAGACCTCTTCTGTTTGGGAGAAAATGTCACTTGCTTTTACCACCACTCATTGGACATTTAACCTCGGAACTGCCGTGATATGTGTAATATAATTTTGTTTATTTTAATAATTTCCATGAGATAAGGCTGAATTTCATGACTTCATTAAATCAACAATTAAATGCAGTAGCTTTCCAACTGATGCACTGTAAATTAAATTCACAGATGCCTGGTTCACGTGAAGCTAACTTATTGTTTGTTTACCCCTGTTGACCAGAGAACCAAAGAAATGGATATTCAAATGGTATGTATTTTCATCAGCAGAACAGAGACAGGTTGTAAAACAGTAGAAAAGATGGTCTTGGTTTTGGCAGGGAAAAATTTCATCATGTCTTCGGTTTGTTCATTTCAAGTGTGTAAGTCTCATCTTGTTGCTGCTGCTATGGGCTAATGCTCAGCTCAATCTATGGATATTAATGAAAAGCAGAGTTACAGAGTTCAACTGCATATCAATAGGCTGCTTTTCTTTGGGACACCCCTAAATAATATTAAAATATTTACTGTGCCAACAATAAACGTAGCCTCCTAATCAGACTTTAACCCTCCGAGTAAAATATGCCTTCTGTTAATTTTATTTGTCCCTACAGCTATGAGGCCAAATGTGTGTGTGGTGTGTGTGTGTGTGTGTGTGTGTGTGTGTGCACGTGTTCTGAATGGCTCATAAACCACAGGAGGACACATTAATGTCCACAATGTTCAGCCAGCCCTGGTAAACACACAGCCCCCTCAACTAATGATGCAATAAGAAAACAAGCCATCACAGCCACTGTAGCTGACAACAGATTTAAGATCTTAATATCACATACTTAAAAAGAAAGTAAATACTTATTTTATGGACCAACAACATATTTCCCCACCCTTATTTTTACAAAATTCTCTGAACTGTCGGGGAATAGCAGGAGGACTAAAACACTGGAAGGTAAAGAGCTATAGAAATAAATGAGAATTAAATGTTGTAAATAGCAAAGTTTCCACAGAGAGAGAGAGTGAGTGAGTGAGTGTGTGTGTGTGTGTGTGAGAGAGAGAAAGAGAGAGAGAGACCAAGGCTTGAAACCTCATTTTATCCTCTCTGGCTTCCTTTTTATTTTTTTATTTTTTTCAGATAAGCAGACATGGCTCTGGCAGTACATTCTCCCAGCTCATAAAATCGGGGCCCAGGGCAGAGAACCCTGTTCTCTCTCTTTACAGGCTTCTACTGTTAACGAGAGAACGGCTCTCGTTACAGCTGTCCCGGCGCAGCCGTAGACCTTTGCTTTGAGATGTTTAAAAAATGTCGGCCAGCTACGCCAGGTCACTGTGATGCTATAGAGCCATTATTTCTCTATCTTTATCTCCTGCCCTTCTCTCTCCCCATGTTTGTGTCAATTCTGTGAACAGAAAGAGAAGAAAATCTATACTATACACAAATAGAAGAAAGTGTAGGGAGGGAAAATGGTTTCACTTGTGTGCTACGTGCTGAAATGAAACACAATAGGATGTAAACAGGATGTGCAATGAAGACACCACCAATCCAGACAGTTGGGTTTATGTATGACATAACACAAACCTACAGACAGACTGAGAAATACAGAACAATGGCTGTATGTTTATTTTTTTATTTTTTTAAATGCATTATTTTAAAATGCATGCTTTTTAGTGGTAATTAAAAGACTTTGTATACAATAATAAGGCCACTGCACTATATTTCAATTTTAAGTCTTCATCTGACTGCAAATGAAGATGAAATATCTTACTGAATTTGAATAATAATAATAATAATAATAATAATAATAATACCTTCAAATATTACAATCATTTTTACAAAATGGTGCAATAAACTCTCTGGCTGGCTACTATTTTAGTGCTGAGAAACAAAATTGCTGCATATCAATCACATTTCAGAACTATTTCAATAAGGTTAGTTTCCCCCAGTGTCAGATTGCATTCTGCATATTTTCTCGTTAATTTGGCATTTTAAAACCTGAGCTCTTATTTGGAATACAACTTTGATTATTCTGTTTGTCTTTCTATGATTTATTACATGACTGAAATTAAAATGCAACTCTAGATCTTTTAAAATGGCATTCGCTCTAAAAGGGCATTCGTTTACTTTGATATTGCATTACAGACAAGTTATTCCTAAAATCACAGAGAATGATGGATAGCTAGTGCTCCACTGCCATCAACACCTCTTAGAGAGTGCCACGCTCTGATTGGCTGGGCCGCAGGACTCTCTCCACCCTCCCTCTCATATCCTAGGGGCCAGAGGGCCAGTGATCTGAACTGGGAACTGATAGAGTATCAATTTCAAAGGCTTCGCCTGTTCTACGGCTCCAAGAGAGGGAAGTATGAAATATAGCAGGAAGAGGGACGCCACATTTAATTATCTCATTATCACACAACAGCAAACCAACACAAATGGAGCAGCCCAAAGAGTGATCCCTAAAACTCTGAGTGGTAAAACGGCCCCTCTGTGCTCCTGTGTGTGTGTGTGTGTGTGTGTGTGTGTGTGTGTGTGTGAGTGTGTGTGTGTGTGTGTGTGTGTGTTTCTGAGAAAGAACGTCAAAACTCAGAGAACTAAAGGCTTGTATTTAGATGTTTAGATGTACAAGCTCTTTTAAACTGCCATTTAAACGCACACTCACACACACCCTCAGGGCTTATGCTTGGGAAGATCATTAACCTCTCCATACCCAATTAAAGAGAGAGTATGTGCAAGTATGTGTGCGTGAGTGTAAATGTTTGCCTCTATATGTGTGCGTGAGATATTGCATCTTTTCCTCTGTGTGTTCTTGATGTGAATGTTTTGTATATTAATCATATGGTGGATGAAATGTGGGCAGACATGCACAAAAGCTAATCAGAGTGTCTGCTGTGAGTGTATAAGGATAAGGAAGAGTTACCACCTAGCATTGTGTTTGCAGGATGGAACTCCACAGGGGAGCGCAGGGAACTGCGCCATGGCCATGAACTTCACAATAACACCACAATACAATCAATACCACACGCACACACACACACACACACACACACACACACACACACTAAGCACACAACTCACGGCTAAAAACAAAAAAACATGGTTCCTGCAATAACCTGCAGCACAGATGTTACTGAATAGTATGCACTGCTACCAATAGCCACTATGTCGCCTCATAAAAAACAATCATACACACAATAAGACACTTTGCACATACTGCACATGTATGGTCATGGTCTCCTGAACAACTTGAGCTGGGAACAGTACACACAATCACCCACTGAGGGAACTCTAAATGTCGCAAATATTCGCAAACACCTGCTTTGCAAGCCTAACTTGCTCAAAAAACTATAAGAATCAAAAGTGCTCAGCTCAAGGCCATGCAAAGTATTAACAGTACTTTTATTCATTTTTCTTAATTTAGATTATTATTATTATTATTATTATTATTATTATTATTATTATTTATAAGACAACAGAGAGACAGCAGGAAAAAATGGGAAACATGATTAGTGTCGGGAATCAAGTCAGGATCAAACTCAAATTACCTGCATATGAACACTACAGCTTGATGTGTTGAAGCATGTGCGCTAATTACTTTTAAAGGGCTTGCCAATTTAGTTTAAAAAAAAAAAAATATCTCAATATTTTTCAGCCTTTGCTGATATTCGATATGTATCTTGAATCTAGATTATAATGTATTTGCTCTGAAATGGCTTAAAATTTTGTTTTTTCTTCTTTTATTCAGTTAGAGGAACCGTCATTTCAACCAAATAGTTCTTTTGGTTACCAAGAAGTAAAAAAAAAAAAAAAAAAAGCTATGTATATTAATAATAATAATAACAATAATAATAATGCAAGAGGTAAAAGAAGATACTAATCACGACATGTTTTCCACACTGTTTTCCACTAAACTAATACAAGGAGGAATATGTAAAAACATTTATTTACATGTACCAAAATAATAATTCATATTAATAAATAGAAAATATATATATTTTTTTTTATATATTTAGCATACATACATTTGTATGATATTTATTACTATTATTATTTAACATTTTAATAAAAAAAGTCACAAAAAGACCTCCATGAACATTTCTGAGTGGTGATGCAAATGGAGATATTATGCAAAAGGAATCAGAGGTAAAGATTGATTCAATGAAACTGCAGTTTCAACTGATTCACGGACTTACCAATTATAATGGCATGTTTACTACTGAAGTTTAATTCAGAGAAACTATTAAAATATCCCTGTGTTAACGATGTCATCCATTATTAATATTTATAACTTACTGCCAATAATCCATTTGTCAAAAAGATATAATGTATCATTATCATTAACATTTTTAAAAGACATCACCACCTTTCACTCCAATGGAATGAAAACCCTGCAAGACAAAGACAGACAGCATGAACACTCCCTTCTTCCTTTACAAATCTGTCTCTCTGTGTGTGTGTGTGTGTGTGTGTGTGTGTGTGTGTGTGTGTGTGTGTGTGTGTGTGTATGTGTCAGGAAAGATGAAAAACACAAGGCTCTAAAGTTTGCCAATTTTTGCTTGATGCCATCTCCCTAGTCTCATGTTTTTTTTCCACTACCACTTCTACACTCACTCCTTTCTTGCAGCACCTCCAAATAATAAATAAAGCATGTGTGTGTATGTGTGTGTGTGCGCGAGCGGGCTCTGTTGATAATCCTCCAGAGCTGAAGCTTATCTGCATTGTAGAGAGGTGCGAGGCAGACAGTCCCTATCGCAGGTATTAATGTAGCGCAGTTCCCTGTGTCATGATGGAGAGATAAGCAAACACACTGCCACATCAGACCCCATCACACACACACACACACACACACACACACAGAAAACAGTCAGAGGTACACCAGATTTTTCCCCCCCCTCAGCATTCAGTGGAAAAACAACTAACAGAGAAACAGAGAAAAACCCAAAGCTCTCTTATGGTTGAATCTGTATTTGTGTTCAGTATAAGTAATTAATAAGAAAATTTAATTGGGGAAATTTTCTGGCACAGAGAGAATGCAGCAAGTATGCGTTTAGATGGTGAATGAGTGATTTGTAATGGCTGCTAGAAGTGTGTGTGGACACACAGTAGACACAGTGAGACAGCTGAAAGATCAGAGCTCTGGCCCAACTACGCTCATGTCCAGCATGTGTGGAATTCAATTACATCGGCCACAATTCATTTAGAGTCATTTAGAGCCTTCATTTACCAACCACCTACACAATCACACACACATTTAGCTATTTACATGGGGACATACCTTAGACTTCTATTGATTTTATATAAAACTAAATAAAATTACTATAAGCTAACCCTAACCATGGCCATTAAAGAGAACGTTTTGCACTTTCAGATAAAAAAAAAAAAAGAAGAAAAAAATATATATCCAATTGAGGGCATCCCATACAAACACACACAAGCCACCACACACGCACACACACTAAAATAACTCTTGCTCAGACAAGCATGGGTGCACGAAACACAAGATATGCGGTCAAGATCGGCAGCGTCATAACATTTGTGGTCTAACACGCACAGCTGGAAGCACAGAGATGTACTCTGGCATACAAACTTTTCCCCCAATGAATTCCAGGGTTGGGTGACTGGATCGAGGCAGAGGAATTCATAAACAGTAGGGGCCTTATCAGCCTAGAGAGGGACATCCTCTTAAGCGCACAGCAGACGTGATGTGGACCGTGTCATCAAAAAGCGCCAGAGACAGAAGCAGAAAGGAGGGAGGATTGAACTGTACTCATTAATTTCTTTTTTTTTTTCTTTTTTTTTTTTTTTTAGGTAAAATGCTGAGCAGTGGTTCTCAACTTGGTTTTGCTTCAACACCCAGATTGTACATTAGATGTGAAGTAACGACCGAAAACAGTACCAGCACTGTTTATTTTACAAAGATAAACAAAAATGTCTTGAAAATCAAGCATTGAAATGTAATAATATTACCAAGAAATTCAAAGAAATATAGGAAATTCCATATAGAGATATGGAAAAAGCATACGGAAAATTAACATAAACAGGAAAACTTACAATTTAGCAAACTGTATAAAAACAATGGAAGCTATCTGAATGTCTGTGAAAATCAATGGGACTCTAATGGGCTTTTTTTTTTTCACAGTGATTTTTTACATTTTATTTTTAATTGTATTTTACATTATATATTATCATTTTGCAAAAATACTAGATATAATAAATAATAAAAATGTATAATACATATTATTATTTGCATTTGCATTGTTTTCTCCTGCTATCAGAACAGATTTGAAAGTTATTTTTGAGCTGGGACCCTCCAGCTGAAAACCACTAAAGCAACGGCAAATATTTAAATATTTTTTTAAACAAAATAGCCCCTTTTTTGTGCAATTTATCATAGGCATATGAATAAACAATTTCTGCTTAGGCTAAATGGCAATTATAAAAAAATATATAACTACAGAAAAAAGTACAATAATGTATTAAACAACTACTACTAGCCTACAACTACTACTGAAAATGTACATTTCTTGGTAACTTTTATTTATTTATATGTTACATAGAAACTTAGGAAGAATAAAAAGAAAACTGATCCACACTGTATTTAGAATAACTTGCCATTAGGCCTAATGTGTTTTCCGTCTGTAACTTACAGATGTGATGCCAGGGGACTTCAAGGTTGCTTCTATAATTATGCAACTCAATGAGACTAAAATACCACTGCAGCCCCCTGCGATTTTTGGGAAATGTTATATTAGCAGTCCACTTGTTCACGGCTAGCCATGCTGGGGCCATTTTAACCATCTAATTTCAGAGACATTGTTTTTAACGTTAACGGGCCCCATCAAACATGCACTTTGCATTGGAGCGAACGAAATTTGCATCAGCAATCAATTGTAAGAGATAGTGTAATGTTTACCGGAGCTATAGAGTTCATTGCATAAATATCAGCTTTAGGGACTGACCCAGGACTAGGTCAATATACAGTATAACCTCACAGTGACTCAATAAATCACTTAAATCTATGTCTGACATAAATGCAACTACAGAGAGAGATTACGCTGATAAGCCATTTAGCTGCACATTTCCTGAGACCCACTGACTGAACTTATGATTGATTAGGCTATGTAACACGAGCAGAGATGTTAGGAAAACATTCTAAACATGGTGATTTACCCTAATGTAAATAAGCATTTATTTATAATTGTCTAAACTGCATTGTACGTGTAGCGTGGAGGAGGGTGGGGCCGGGCCGGAATGATGCATACCCGGACCCCAATCAGCCTGATGAGGCGAGCAAGGGATAAAGGCGACCGGAGATGGCAGTTCCAGAGAGAGAATTACAGGCAGCTGCCCTGTATGTGTTTATGTTTGTGTGCTTTTGTTTAAGTTTATTATTAAACTATAAGCCGGTTCTCATCTCCTCCTTTCCCTCTAGCCCCTTTACACTGGTGCTGAAACCCGGGAGGGAGGAGGGATGCCCATCGTAGAGTCCTCGACACTGCCGTCCACCCAGGGGAGCGCCGCTGCCATCTGCCGGGTGACGGAGTGGCCCGACCGCCCGGACACGGGGAACGGCCGCCGTCCACGAGGCGAGGAGGGACTGGACTCCCCAACCGCCTGGAGTGATGGAGCCGTTGCCAGGGGCAGAGGAGTGCCCTGCCGGCCGCCAGAAACACAGAGGGGTCGAGGGGAGACCGCCGTCTGCGAGGGGAGGTAGGAATCGACTCCCCGACTGCCTGGAGCAGTAGGGAGGGACATTCTGTCCGCTGGGGGTCGGAGGTTTGACTCCGGTCCGCCTGGGGAGGAGCGGCTGTCGTCCGCCTGAGGCGGTGGAGAAGTGATAGAGGACCACACGACGGCGCATCAGAGAACCGGTGAGTGAGTTTCTTTTTTCTCTCTCTCCTCTCTCTCTCGCTGTCACTCCGTGTTGGCCTTTCCCTCGCCTGTTTTTCAAGGGACGCCATACCAGGGGCTCCCCGGCCTGAGGCAACGCAGGGAGGAGTGTAGCGCGGAGGAGGGCAGGGCCGGGCTGGAATGAAGCACGCCCGGACCCCAATCAGTCTGATGAGGCGAGCGAGGGATAAAGGCGACCGGAGACTGTAGTTCCAGAGAGAGAGAGAGAGAATTAATGGCAGCTGCCCTGTATGTGTTTATGTTTGTGTGCTTTTGTTTAAGTTTATTATTAAACTATTATTTATATTGTCAAGCCAGTTCTCGCCTCCTGCTTTCCCTCTAACCCCTTTACAGTATGTTATTTTAAAAAAAGTTCAGAGCTGTGGCCACACTGAGTGGCTCATGTGAGTGACACTGATTTGAATCTGCTGCAATGTGACCTGATCCCATTCTGCATCCCCAATAATTTCCTTTTCTCTTTCTACTGTCTCTGTCAATAAATAATTAAATTAAATCTCCTGCTGCTAATCCAAGACTCTTTTCTAGAGACATTTTCAGAGTGAAGGCCTCTTATTTTTGCAATAAATAGTGGCAAAAGAGCACATTATTTAAAAAAAGAATTATAAGGCTCATCACATTATCTAGAGAAAGGGGCCATCCACATAGCATGCATTCTTATGTTCCACTGCTTTTTAATTGTTGGTCTATATAAACGCACAAGATGGACGTATTTGACCGCTTTCAGCATCTTGTCTGCATTTGATTCCCTTCCGCTGTGCTGTGTCTAACTGTTTCTGAATGCAAGAACATGTCCTATGTTTTGTTTATGCTAAACATATGATACACTAATTAGATATGTCTTGAACAACACTACTTAAGTAACTATCCTGAGAAAAAATGACTGTAACACTCAAACAGACACTAAGTTAAGAGCCTTGACATTTTCCTCTCTATAATTTTATCAGACAATGTTGAGGAGGTTTGAGACTAGTCGTGTCTATATAAAGGATGTTTGTAGTGCGCAGCAATGCTAAAGAGTAAAGCTATTTTTTTTCATAAAACAAAGTTCAGACCATGTCAGTGTGACGTCCGTAAGTGCGTTTTACCGTGTTTTGACTGGCCTTTCAGTCTGCACCTGTGTGAGAAGATTACAGCGAGTTTTTTATCTGATAATGACAAACCAAACACTACTAACAACAGAAAGCATGGACACTCTCCCTCATGTTTAAACTAGCATGCGGGAAAAGCTATTTTAAAAATGTTTTACACCCTCTGAGTTAAAACATTGTATGGGTATGCACAACAATTGTTCTGTGAATTCTGCAATTCAGAATAAACTTGGACATAAACCTAACGTGTGAGAGAATGTTTGGTTTGGGGTGTGAGCGCATTGTTCTGGGTCTTATCTATGTACAGTGCATAGAGAGAAATGATGGAGAAAGAGAGAGACAGAGAACGAGACAGAGACAAAAAGAGAGAAAAAGACAGACCCATGGGAGAGCTGCTGTTAGAGGCAACATGACCTCATATTACCTCAGAAACATGTAGGTGCCAGAGACACTGCTGTCTAACCAAGTGAACAGAGACACAGGCACAAACACTCCACACACCATGTTACTGCAAATTATTACACAGCTCTCTGGAATATTTGATTCTGATTGGTCAATTGTAGCATTCGGCAGTCAAATACTTTAAAATGAGTAATAATTGTACGCTAAACCTGTTTGATTGTTGTTGCAGGTAACTGATCTCCATTGCTCGCTGATTTGGAGTTTTTAATGGTCAATACTGGTACCAATATATTACTGGTATAATGGTGATATGATATATACAGTACACTGAATACAGTATATGTGTTATATATGTATCAGTATTGATCATAATACAATTCAATTATAGCAAATGTATGCATATCGGCATTATATCGGTAATATATTTGTAACGAACATAATACAACTGAAAGATAACACACAAGATATATGCAAAATATTAATGCACAATTTTAATTATTTTATTTTTTTTACTTAAAACCCAGTAAGTTTCTTCCTCATTAAAAAAGTTTTACTTCTAAAGAAATTAATTGTAATTTTGAATTATATGTATTAAATCATGACCACTCAAATGAAATGAAGTCATATCAGTAACATTATAAAGACTGTTTTATTTTACATGGAAAGGGTTTCCTCAAGTTGGATCACATGGCCAGCAAAATATTTATCTAAGTAATTACTAGTGTTGTTACGGTACCAAAATTTCATTAGTCGGTATCGATACCAGTGAAATTTCACAGTTCTCGATACCAATTTCGATACCACAGAACAAATGTTTTAATATGATAATGTGCTATTGAACACACTCCTTTGGCCTATTTAAAGTTAAATTTCAATATAAATAATAAATTAAAAGATATGCATGTTTCCTTCAAGTGTTAATAACACTTGTTTGTTTTTAAGCAGGGCCCTACTGAAATCTGTTTTATTTTTTCCCCAAACCCTTTTTTCCTTTTTTTTTTCAGAATTCCAAGTTTTAAAGTTTAATTTCATTTCATTATCAAAATGGTGACTAATCAAAAAAAAAATTCCTTCAACTTTTAAAAACTTTTAACAAGTAAAAAATAGAACAGTTACTTGTCAACATACCTTTGCATTTTTTAACAAACATTTATTCAGTACAAAAGCACTCTTGCTTGTGATATATTGCTTAATTTGTATTATTATTACAATCATTATTCATTAACTATTATTTATTATTATTATTATTATTATTATAATCATTATTATAATATCTACAGTTATGATTACATTTTACTATACAGCTATAATACAGTTATTTGCCATTTCTTCAATTTCAGGTGTTTAGCTTTTATCATGAATCGTGCTTCTATTTTGACATGTATTTTTGACAGAAGTTTAACTTCTCCGGATAAACAGTTCGCTACATGGCTCAGTGTGATCGTTAAAGTGCAAATGCTGTGATTTCATTATATCAATTATATAAAAATAATGCTTCAGAGTGGATTAGTGCTCTGCTCTGTCATCTCTCATTCAGCAAGAATGATTTTCATATTCAGTTTCCAGTGTATGAGCAGTCTGCTTCACACATTCATTTAAAGTTCATGCAGTTCATACAGACTAAGACTGCAGCTTTTTGTGGTATTAATATTCACACTACCACAATTTTAATTTGATTAGTTGTGCATTTCAGTGTAAAATGAGTAACAGAGCACACGCTCAAATAAGCATGTGAGCATTTTAAAGCAGCCATGTGTCAGTCATAATGTGCGCTGGTACCGGATAGAATCGGTGCTTGGTACTACCAGTACTGTAGAATCACTGGTATCGATACACATTTTTATTTTAGTACCGACTTGGTACCAAAGAACCGGTACTTTTGACAACACTAGTAACTACCCTGTTATTGGACATTTTCACTTCTAAATTAAATAAATCATTCATCAAAACAATCATCAATTAAAATCTTATATCACGATATCAAGACAGTAATAGTATGTTTCTTTTGTTTTTGTTTTTCTGGAAAATCAATAAAAAAATTGGTTTATGTATTAAATAACCATACTGTAATGGCTATTTTTTGATAATCCAGTCAGTAAATTACATAACTTATAAATAAAAACTACTTCCTCTTATATCATTTTCTCTATATTTGGAACTTGGCAAATATAAAGTACAAAAAAAAAAAAAAAAACTCAACTTTGTTTTAAATCAACTTTACCGTAATGCTAAATTTCACATTATGCCACATGTCATATATATGTTGTTGACAAATATTATTATAAACTTTCCTCAAGAAAGTAGATCTTCTCAAATCAATGCAAACAAATTAAATAATAATAAAAAAAAATCCAACAAAAATAAACACTTGCAGAGACTATTCAAAATCACAAACACTTCTATATATAAAATAAATATAAACACCATGCAAAAAACAAAAACAAAAAAGAAAGGCCGATTTAAAGTGGAGCACTTTATTTTTTTTTTTTTAATTTATTTTTTTTTTTTATGGCTTTCATATTATTTGACTTGCTTTATTTTGAGGTGGTAAAACAAGCACAGTTTGCAGATAATTTTTTTTTTTTTTTTTTTTTTTTGCTCTTTGTCGGTACTTGTGAACCCACACCACAGATGTCGCACCTGTTTTAATAGTATGCTCCTCTTCATTTTCTTGACTTGTTAGGGAGTCGTCCCGTTCTGTGGAGATGCCCTTCTCAGTGGGGTTATTTACACTTTGTCACTTCATGCGTTTCTGCTGATCGGATTGCCATCTGATCATGAAAAGACCAGGTGTAAATGCCTTCCAAGAAGGATTTGAGACTAATATAAATCTAACCACCTAAGGTGGTTTGAGACGCATTTCATTCAAAAGTCGGTCAAGTGTAAATGCATCTAGCTGTTCAAGCCACATATGTAAACTTTACTCTGTCCAAACAGCACAACATCAACATAGGGAAAACAAGAAATTTACAGTACCAGCTGCAGTATTGGCTTAGGGTTCACACAGGGTAATAAACAATAACAAATTATGAAACGGATGCACTTTGTAGGAGAGACATCTTTTTTGTTTTTTTCGAAAAGCCCCAAGGGGAAAAATACACAGTGTGCGTACACCCAGACACACGCAGCAAAGTTAAATCCTTTAAATTTGCTGCCCTGCATTACCATTATCATGCAAGTAAACTGTTTTATTTGCATATACCGCAGGAATTGAAGATTGGATTTAATTTGTGGAGACGCATTGATGTGGCCAAGTGTAAATGGAATGTGCTCATTCAATCGGAGAGCAATTTGATCAGTAAAAACACATGAAGTGACCAAGTGTAAATACCCACACTGGTTTAATTCACTCATTCTCACATGAAGTCCTGCCCACTGATAGATATGCCCATGCTACGCACATGGATATTTACATATTACGATATAGCAAAATTTCAATCGATTGACACAGCTGGTATATTTAGTACAATTTAAAGATAGTAAATAAGATGTATATCCATTATTGCTCATTATAATGCACACCTTTTTGACTGAAAATGTACTAAAAATCGATTTATGACCACTGTAAATTTTGCACAGTTATCGGCCGATTTCAAACTCAAACTCGCCAAATATTGTCCATTTAATTGGCTTGGGCTGCGTTGATCGTAGAGACCACTGGCGCCAATGCTTTTGGGAAATGCACAGGGCTATCTCTACAAAACATCAATGATTTTCTCTGACCCCTGTACCTGTTCTAAAATCTTTAGAAAATTACATGAGAAAACAAGGTGGATCAAAATGCTTTTCTGCATTATATGAACATCTGTACAGGTGTTGTTAAAGCAGCCCCGAGATATCCCAACAGTAACTCACTATTCTGAGCTGCAGGGCTGTCAGTCTCTCACTGTATCCAAATAACAGTCTCTTCCTTCACTCTCAGAGTAACATTAGCCATCTAAATAAGTGAGACATCTTAAGCTAGAGTTAAAGAAGGCACACCATGTAGGCCTGAGGCTTTGTGGGAAAGGCGCAGCACGTACACACACACAGACACACACGCTCTGGCACACAGGAGAGCTAGCGACATGGATTTGAAGAGGAACACTTTTAAGTACGTGTTTGTAGCATTTGCTCGTATCACAGCGAGGTACTCAGCCCTTTCATGTGGTTCCTCTCTCTCTGGGTCTCTCTCCCCTCACTCACTCTCATCTCCTCCACCAGCCCTTTTATTATTTCTCTCCCCTCTTTCTTTCTCCTCCGATCTCTTTTTAATTAATTACAACCTGGTCTAGTAACAGAGAGAGTGAGCTTTATCTTCCTCTGCTCCACTCCCTTACTGTGTCAAGAGAGAGACTGAGTTAAAGAGAGAGAGAGAGAGAGAGAGAGAGAGAGAGAGAGAGAGAGGACATGCCACACGCCAGTGCTTTCCTTCTCTTCCACTCTCTTCATTTCCCTCCTTTTTCCCCCTTCACTCTCTTCTCAGGCAACCCTGAGCAAGTGCTAGCAAGGGTCATATCTTTTTAATTATCTTTCTTGCCTTTGATTAATTATTCCGACTGACAATAGCGTGTTTCTAATGCTTTTCACCTGCCCGTCTTGATTGACAGTGCCTCTGTCTGAGTCAAAGCAAACAGCTGCTGCCATGATTGCCTAGCAACCAGGAGGTGATGGATGAGACCCAGAGATGGATGGCCACAATAAATCATGTCTCCTGCTATAAAACTGGAAGAGAGAGAGAGCAAGGGAGGGAGAGTGGGGTACTAGGAAGGGGAAGAAATAGAGCATACAAAAACAAAACAACCTATTCTCTCCATCCTATGTTTGTTTGAATGCTCGCTCTCTCGCTCTCTCTCTCTCTACCTCTGGAATGGGTTTAAACCTATCTTTATAGATTGACCTGAGTTGTCAACCTCCCTCAGAAGGGTGCAGCTCAAAAGTGGGGTTTCGACAGGCAGAAGAAACCCAGAGGGTTACATAGATTCAGACTGCTTAGCGCTCTTTAAGTTCATCATAGGGTGGGGCCTGTCATAAGTTGGGACACGTTTTAGGTGCTGGAAAATTCTGGAACAATGAATCCAAGTACTCCCACCACGTCCAACGAGACTGCAGTGCATGACACAAAGCAAAATAATTCATCAAACCCATTTCAATGCAGCCAAGAGTGTAATGTATCTTGCATCTTTGGTCATGTAGTCCCCTATCGCAACAATGGACAAATATATCAAGTATTGTTGAGAGCTCAGCTGCCACCGCCAGAGACTAAAGGAATCTGACCAGCCCGTGAACTTCAGGCACACAGCAAGAGTGCACCATAAAACCAAATTATCAGACCAGTTGATTCCTAAAAAATGATTCCGAACTTGTGTGATGTTTCTCATCTTGCAGTCAAAAAAGGGATGGAGGAAAATATGACAGAAATTTTTTCATCGTGGACTGGGTGCGGAGGATCACGTGCGATTAGAGTGCTCAGAGATGTTTTTCTTTGTCTTCTTGCGTTAAAGTTCGGCTTCAATTCCCACTAATGAAGCCCAGTTGCTCCCACTCTTTCCGCGTCCATGATGACAATAGTCACCTCGTCCTGAGGGGCTGTCAAAAGACTTTACGACCTCGGTGAAAAACGTGTCATGGGGAGGAAAACAAAAAAATGAAAAAGAAAAAAGACAGGGTTACCTAGGTTACAGGA
Organism: Myxocyprinus asiaticus; assembly: GCF_019703515.2. Taxonomy (NCBI): domain Eukaryota; kingdom Metazoa; phylum Chordata; class Actinopteri; order Cypriniformes; family Catostomidae; genus Myxocyprinus; species Myxocyprinus asiaticus. The sequence continues at coordinate 46,180,025 of NC_059344.1, forward strand.
CCACAGTGATGACAAACAAAAACACTTTGAGTTTTGTTTTCTAGCACCATCACCCCTTGTTTTATTTTTGCCCTTTCAGGCACGTAAGAAAAAAAATGGGTAGGAGTGAGTGGGTGAATATGTGAGCAAAGGAGTGCGGCTCCTCTGGTATCTGGTAACGAACAGTGCAAGAGCTCGGCCCATCCATCAGAGGAAGCCCACGTCCTGCTCGGAGCTTTCTCTTGTTCTCTCTCTCCCTCTCTGAGCCCTGCTCAGGTTACAGCTTTACACGGCCAGTCTAAATAATATTCAAAATGATGAATGACATGGCCAGCCTCGTATCCATCATCAATTTCTTTTTTTAAGGAGCATCCATCTTCAGTAATGCTCCTTTGAATCATAGGAAAGTGAAAGAGCTCCAATTCACTCAAGCAGGCCCCTAGAGAGGCAGAAGGAGGGACAGAAGGAGGAGAAGAGGGAAGGTAGGGGACAGGGGATTTGGGTTGTGAGTGATCCCTGACATCCCGTCTGTGCACAGGGACACGGCATTCAAACTGATCAGAACGAGAAGTGAGGGGCAATATGTAGCCTACCCTACTTAAAAAAACTAAAACTTACAGCTCAAACTTCCTGTGAGTATTTAAACTATACACAAATGACACATACTTCATGCCCAAATATGCATACTTCCCTACTTTTTAGTACAGCAAAAGCAGTATGTCAGTTGAGTTGAGCAGCATGTCAGAATCCTCAGTATTCATTAAACAATGCATGAGAAATACCCAAATGACCTGCTACATCCAGCGAGATTCTGAAATGTGCATCCAATGGATATTTTTCCTGCCGATAATCCATTTCACACTCAAAAAAAATATTTATTTTTTTTAAAGGCGGAGAACAGTGAGTCAGGTGACTCTTTTCAACTGTATTCCTGTGCTACACATATCAAGAAAGTTGGCCCTTGTGGTTAAATTGAACCTGCTTAACAAAACTAGAGTAAATTATTTTTTGCAGTTGTTGTTACTGTGTCATATACTGTACAGTATTAGGGTCATGGGACAATGCCTACGTTCTCCGATTAAATTTTTCCAGGAATGGTTTTGTACTACTCACCTGCATACCTAAACAATGTCCTTTTTAATGGCTGAGAAGTACGTTCTTCATCAAATGCAGTACATATGTGAATTCAGACACAGCTATACACTTACATAAGGAAGAAAGGAATTCGGTGTAGACTGAGGGGTAGATCTGAGTGGCATTGTTACTGGACTTACTGGAGCCGTGTGTCCCCCTCACGCGCCCTCCCCTCCCCTTCCCTGGCTGTGCAGACCCCTCGGTGGCATAGAGGCTATGGCAATTCTCCGAGGGGGGGGGGCAGCCCCTAACACTGGGCTCCTTGACAAGGGCCCGTTTGATAAATGACACATGTCATTCTGTCAGGACAGAAGGGTGTGTCCATGATCTATGACCGTGCTGAGGAGCTGGGGAAATCGACTGTTTGGCATGGAGCACCTCTCTCTCTCTCTTTCTCTGTCCTGCTATCTGGGTTCAGGACACCTTCAAAAAGGCCGAAGTGTTGTGTCTGTGCATATGGGAGCCCAAGAACAGACTGGCCCTTCTTTTCATTCTCCTGTTCCCTTTTTTCTTGTCTATCCTTCCCTCTCACTCTTTCATACCATCCCATTTTTTTTAAGGAATAGGAAACAGGCCAATGAAGGAATTAAAAGAGAAAAAACCTATGTATGAGAAAGAAAAAGACAACTCCCTAAAAAACCCTGGCTCAGAGTAGTGGGAGAGGGCAATGGTATCAATCAAAGTTAACTTCGGCAACAACGCGACTACTATTTCAAATAAAAACTACATACGGCAGACAAATGACCTTAACACAAGACTGAAACCCGAAACGCCTCACCGACTGAAACTCTCTTCTCATCCCGTCTCTTCTCTCCTCAAAGATACGCTTCGACCGACCCCCTTTACTGTAAATCTCTCTGTCTTCTCTTTTTCCCTCCTCTATCCCATGATCTTTTCTTTTTTAACACACTGGCAGTGGGGCCCTGACATCTGCAGAGTGCATTTAAAGAAAAAAAATGTGTCAAGGAAGCGTGATCCCCCCCCTCCACCCTCTCCCTCTCTTTCATTAGCTCACTGGCAGGGTGGCACTTCTCAAGCTCATTACAGCCAGAGGATTTATGGTGCCGAACCCAATGGCGGAGAAAAGGCATCTGTCAATAATTGCAGGGAGTAGCACACACACACATCTTGAGAAGCTTTGAAATCTCATTAGGTATGCAGTTATCAGGCATAAAGATCAAAAACATTACTCAACTCAGACAGAATCCTACCAAGAAACATTAATTAGCAACAGGCCCACAGTATAAAATAAAACAGACTTCCTCTCTCCCTGTCTCTCTCGCCCTCCCTCCCTCTCTCTCTGCCCCTCACACCTGCCTGCCTCTGCCAAGAATCCAAGCAACTAACCCTACATACAAACATGCACAATCATACACACTGGGGATCACACGGGAAGGAAATGCCGACGTGACATTACACACAGGAAAACACACATCATCATACGTAAACACTCATATATGTACGCAGAGGTTCTGCAAATGCGCCCAGACGTGGACACACACACACACCAGGGACTCCGACAGAGTTAACAACATCCCCTACCCCCAGTCTCCGTGTTCCCCTGTCTTCCTTGGCCCTCATTAAATAAAACACAACGCAGAGGGAGGAGGGATAATTCCCAGCATCTGAGACTGATCAGAACATGAAGATCAGGAGTACGCAGTCGTTTGAGGCCGCCCCTCTCTCTCTCTCAATCCTTCTCTATTTCTCCTGGTCTGGGTAGTGAGGAGAGAAGAAGGAAGAGGCCTGTCAGGCCTGAGAAGGATGTAAGAGCTCAGGCTGGCCCTGATTACTAGGGACCCTCTCTCATTCTCTGCTGCTCTGCCTTTCATCACCAGCACCACCATCAAAAAACAGCCAGCATGTCACACACACACAGAAAAAAAGCAGTGTAAGACTGATGGCTGTCACTATTCAGGCATGGCATGCTAGAGGACAGAGCTGAGTGGAGCGTTGGGGCAAGACCCCTGCCATTTCTGTGGGGGAGTCACACACACACAAGAAATACAGATTTAGAGCAAAGGCCCAAGTGACACTCTGAACCCAACCCCTGCCGCGAACCAAAAACAACCCCCCTGCCAAAATATTTACCGTCTAGTCCCTGCCCCCAACTTTCTCTCTCTCCTTCTCTCTACATGTCCCCATCGCTCTCTGACATAACAACAGCACAGACAGGGATTACTTCCACTAGGGGTGGGTAAAAATATCGTTTTTCCAATGCATCACGATCTTCATTTGAACGAACTCGATATCGATTCTTAAATCCCAAGATCAATATTTCACTCAATGCGTAACCCTACACTACAATGAGAGGAAATCACTCGCATTTGCAACCAAATTTCACGCTATTTGACTAAAGTGAATATATCTGGCAACTGCTTGGTAAATGTTTACATTTCACTCACCAGTAATTGTGTAGTTTAGTCTTGAAATGTTCAGCAGCTAGATCCTTTCACAGCGTGTTGAGAGTAAAAGTTGTTCCGTGTAATGTGTGTCAAAGACGGGATCCACACAACCCATTTGTCATGGAATGCTGTCTCTTTTAATACCCTTTCTGTTATTTACAGTCAGCTGTTGATCAAAAACAACTACAAAAAACATTTAATTCTAATCATGCATCGCACAGATGAGGTAAAGCCATTCGAGTCCTCTCTAATTAACATGTGCTCATTTCAAGGCACTGTGTTTACAGAAATGCCGTTTTTTTGTTAAAGAGACAATACCAGTTTTGGCACATGTTCAATAAATCAATGTAAATACTTGTAAATAGTACAAATTATGCAATTTAACAATAAATATGTAACAACAATAATATATGAAATATAATATCTTATTTACTGATTGAATACATTTATTTGTTCATTTTTAAAAAGCCAAAGTGTGACCAAAATGATGAAAAAGTAATAAAATATAATTAGTAAAATGTATATTTTCCCAATGAACCAAGTTAAAAGGTACCCTGTATAATTAACAGCATTAGCTGGGAGATAATTTATTTTATATGTAAGGAAAAGGGATATTATAAATGAAATAAACCCATATGAATCCATATTGGATCAAACCGAATCAAAATCAGAACCAAATCGAGAGCTTGTAAATCAGAATCAAACTGAATCGGGATATCTGTATCAATACCCAGCCCTAACTTCCACGCAGCAATATTCCAATGGACTACACTGGAACTTTCACAGTTGCATGTAGCTGCCAGAGTGGACTGGCCTTAGACACACAAAGACCTACAGTATTGCTCAAGCTCAGAAACAACTCAAGCAGACGGAAAGAGTGCGGGCCGGATGATTCATTAGTACTGTGATACTCAGAGCCACCTCTGTGCAAGGCTAAGCTAATATCCCTCACGGTACTGGGCGGACAGGGTAAAAATAACCATCTACCACAGCCAGACACATAGATCCCAGAAACCCTTTTCATTTCCTGTCTGCTTCCAGACCGCCCTAACCCCCGGAAGATGTGGGAGACACGGTTGCAGCAAATCATGTAGCTGTGAATCTTGACCAATCACCACTGTGAACTAACAAGCATGTTTGGAGATTCAAAACCGTTTATTGGGTACTAAACACTGTCTGAACTGTCGATCAGAAAATAAATTAAGAATAATTCAGTGTGAAAACAATTTTATCTAGACTAATCACAACTAACCTATGGTCAGGGATGTTCTTAAGTATGTTTTTATGTGTGAGCAATATGTGCTAATTTATGTACACAGCATATTGAACTGGGAAAACACTTTATGAATTTTTGATCAGTATTATAAAATAAAATATTTTAATGAAAACAAATTGATCTTTATCTGTGCTAATAACAACAAACCTGTGGTCACGGATGTTAGTGTTGAAGTTACACATTGGAACAAAGTAAATGCAAGTACGTGCTCATTTATGTACAGTTAAAGTAGCCTATATTGAACTGGGCAAAATACTCTCTGAATTGTCGATCTGCAAAATAAACAAGTATTAGCAAAATAAGAATAAAAACTATGGATCAGAATCTGATCAGCACTTACAGCGATACATTCTATCCATGAGAACTGCTTTATAAGATAAGTACAATTATTGTGGTACGTGTAGTTTCAATTCTCTGAACGACAAAACAAATTAATTTCAACACATTACAGCAAGTTACAAAACAACCAGCTGAACCAAACTGAAACACGTGGGAACCTTGACAGTGAACCTATGTAAACATTTAGGCATGTTTATTTTTCTGGTATGTTTTTTTTTTTTTTTTTGACATGTAAATATGTTTCCCAAAATGTTCGCTTAAACCTCGCTAACAACAAACAATTTATTTTTGTACTTTGTCGTTTCCTCAGCTATATTTAAAACAGCGTAATCAAAACTGGAGTGACAGTTATGCAGTCTTATCTTTTACAATTTTTATTATTTAACTGGATAAACAGATTCAAAATTACCCAGACATAAAATCAAAGACAACGCAAAACTCTTAGCCAGCAAGCACATTTTTACAATCTGTCCAAGTAGCAAACACCAAAAGCCTCTAAGCTAATTTAATATATATACATTTATTTATTGATTTATAAACTGAATTCCACACAGCAAGATAATCCGAACCCTATATTTTAACATTCTTTAGAATTTTATATGATTGTGTACAACAACCTGAAAGATATCAGGTCAATATGCTGCATCCTTCAACAGCATGAAAAAAGTGTTGGAGCACGTGTAAACGTAAACACACAAACACACTGTTATGTGTGTCGCATGGAATTGCCTTGCACTCTCATTAACCCTGCTGCAGTCTCAATTCATTGTCATATCTTCACCAAACAATCTCTGGAAAAGAGGGGATGAAAAGAAGGGAATAGATAGAGCGAGAAATACAGGAGAGATAGAGAGAGAGAGAGAGAAAGGAGATAGTAATGGGATAGAAAGGGGAAAAATGAGGGAAGGATTCAGCCTTGTGAGCCAATTTAAGAAATAAGTGCTGATGCATCAGCTATTGACTGTGTGAACGCTCCTGATAACACTCAAGGCGAAACTGTGAGGGAAATGACAGCATCAACCACCTGCAATAAACTGCAGCCCGCGAGACCAAGGGAGCCCTAATTGACAGCTGTCAAGCTAATGGCAGCCATGACGGAGGATTCGGGGAAAAAAATTCTGTTTATCAACCATCAGCCCTGGCTTGGATCCACAGGGAGGAGAACTTCCCCTCCCCTCTCTCTTTCTCTCCTTCTATCTCTCACTCTGACTGGCTGATAGGTTATTCAGCTTTTCCCTTAACCCCCATCCCTCCTTCCTTCATTCTTTCTCTCTCGTTCTCTCTGTTCCTGTGCTTTTTCCCCACCTCCTCTGCTCTTAACTCTCCTCATTGTTGCTCACTTCTTGCGGTGAAAAAGGCGGAGGACAGCCATAACTAATCATAGTGTCAGTTGGCTGCCTGGGAGCGCAGGGTTTGGGCCAGAGCAATGTGAGCAGGACGAAGACTCAGGCCCCATAATCCACACTCACACACACACTGCTGAAGGAACATATACACAGGGCCAACTGCAGCCCTCTGTCCAACCGCTGAGTGCAGGAATCAGAACCAGTGTAAAAACGTGAAAATGAAAGCAAGGAGAAATATGTAACAGCTTGATTTCTATGATTTAAGCAAACTCCAACCATTCATAATTTCACTGTAATATTCTGTCCAACGGGCAAAGTAACATCCTTTTAGCTCTCTTGATAAACTGACCCTCTATTTACAATAAAATGTGTTCACGTCTTTCATTCATAACACTGTCAAATAAGGAAGACGTTCCTGAAATACTGATACAGAAATACCTATTAAAGAGCTACAGATGATTTTGTTTTCTTTTTTTTAGATCATATGCTTGGTGCATGCAAAACATCTAGATTAAAATTATATAAATTTGGACATGCATTAGAATGCAAACTTTTGATTAATAATTTTCTGAAAACCAGTAATTTTACAATTTTAAATCCATACAGAGAAAGAGCTGAATGTAATTCTGGACAGTGGTGTACATGACAGAATTTTCTTTTTCTTAATAATGCATATGATTATCATGACTAGGCTTTAATAAGGATAATTAACAATCAAGTCGCCATGTTTCATTATAATTTAATTTAATTGCAGAGGTGTAAAAAAAAAAAAACCTTGAACCAAAGTGGATGACTCTTAATTTATAAATACATCAACCGTAAACACACACAACAAATGTGAAGAAACTTTACGTATGCACAGCTAGACGCCACCAATTGGTATGGTATGCTTTCTGAGAATGTAGGTATGAAAATATATTTTATCTAACCACAACTAACCTGTGGTCAACATGGACTTAATTGTCATGTTACTTTTAATCCAAGTATGTGCATTCAATATATGTGCATGCAACTGTATTTACAAGCCCACCGGTGTTCCCCCGAATGTTCTCAGGTATCCAAAGCTCCACACCCTCTCCGGAACAAGCTTTGAGTTTGATTAATCATTGCTCCCTGTCTGCAATCAATCAAACACACACAAAATCACAGAAATCAGCTCCTTTCCCCAACTGCAATCCATCTCAGCGCAGCCTCAGTTACATTTGTCACAAGCCAAATATTTTTATAAATCATATTTAGTCGCTCTAAACACAATGCTGAGAGTTTGCATTTGTTCCAAAGCAGATGCGATAAACTAACTTATAACTATGAACGGTATAATAATGACCAATATCAACATCATCCGTCTTCATACATCAAATCCGCTCGGTAGAAATGCAGATCCCATTTTGCTAAACCAAGATGAGAACCTGGGCCAAGACAGACACTTCAACGTAGTTTCGACACTTAGGTATTGAGGGCACATGGTGTTTCCAACAACAGTGTGTTTTGATATTAAAAACTGAGATGAACAAAAAGATAGGCCTAGCTTGCAAAAAAAAAAAAAAAAAAAACAACAAAAAAAAAAGTTTAATGTTCTCTTTGACTCCCCAAAACAATTGATATGTTTGGTCTGGTAAAAGCTTTGAAGCCTGTGAACAAAAACACGGTGGGTACGCTGCATTGCCTGTGCCTGAATGAGTGTTTTTTAATTTTTTTTGGTAGGGGGTGAATCACCCTCACTAGACAGAGAGTGCTGTGTCTGACTGTTAAAAAAAAGAGAGATGGAGAAGACTGTACTAACAGAGAGCAAGCCATTTTCCCCCATAAACAAATCACAACAAAGGTGTGCATGTATGCGTACAGAAGCAGTGACGCATTTTCTTTTTTTATGGTTTTTGATTCTGTTTTGTCACCTCGCTGTTATTGCTCTAAGTCTCTTGACCATTAAAAGCACTCTATTCCAGCCAATGTGATTACCCAGGTACCCTGGCCCATTTGTCACCTGCAGCAGCAAATTGAGTTAGTGCACCAACTAAAGGCATGGAGGACTGTGTAATATCAACTTGATTACATCAAACTAGCAGCAAACCTAATTGGGCTGGATGACAGTGTGCGGAGCTTGTCATCTCCAATCATTAGGTCTGTCAGGAATCCATCAGCTTTACAGCTAATTAGGTGAACACTAATGAAGCTGGCAAAACAACTTTTCTTTTTCTACGGCTGAGCGGGCCTTCCAGACTTGGTGGGAGGAGGGAGGTAGAGAGAGAGAGACAGAAAGAGGGAGAGAGAAAGAGAGACAGAAAATGTGAGGGAGGGAGAAATTTTCTCATGCAAAGCTCAAGGTTACAGGGGACTGGATTTCCCAAAGTTCCTAATCAAGGCCCATCATCTGCCATCTTTCCTTTGCTCTTTCCATCACGACGGCACAATCAATTTGTCATCACTCTTTGTACGCCACAGTGCAGTCGTCAACCTTATAACTTGCAGCTGTGAGGGCTGCTGGGAGGGAGGGAGGGATGGAGTGAGAAGAAGATAGAGAGACAGGGGAGGGGCACTGGGTTGAAGAAAGGAGGGAGTAAAAAAATAAAAAAAAATCACAGGAAGTTGCCTCGTCTAAAGAGAGAAAAAGGCTCTCAGTCTGTTCTCGTATTTGTCTTCATCCACTCATCAAAGGCATAAATGCCTGATTTTTTCTCGCTCTCACTCCTCTGAAATGAGAAGCTTCTCAGTCACCCTCATTCCCCTCCTCCCTCATTCCCTCTACCTCTGTGTCCATTAGGCAATGCGTTTTGATAAAGTAAGCCTAACGTATTGTTTGGGGGGGGGCAAAATGAGAGCACTCACTCTGCCAACTTCTGATTGACCATTAGAGCTATTGATGAATGTGGCTGTCAAAAGAGAGACAATTAAATCAAATATGAAACAAAGTTGCTTTGACGGGTCAGACTGATGGAGCAAACCATTCTTCCGTCTCCAGATTAGGTTATTAGTTTTGTGTGTGTGTGTGCGCGCGCGTGTTTTTAAACTTGCAGCACGTGTAGACTGTAGGTTGATGTGCCCTCTATTGGAGTGTGTTCATGTAGTGCTCCAGTCAGACCTTTATGAGTGCAAAAGCGTGTCAGTGTTGATCATGCCCATCAAACAGTACTGATCTAAACTTGAAAATACGTATGTCTTATGCATAAGCATACAGCACAGTAACCTTTAGAAGTATGTAAATACGTAATAGTTACATTGATCGTGTGATTCATCAGTGAATACACAAAGACCTCTGGTGACTTTAAGTAAAGTTTAGACAAGGATTCAAGATCACAAGATGTATGGGTTCTAGTTTGAACTAAAATATGATATCTTAAGTCACCACTTTAAAGAGTGGGCAAATGTAGGCCTATAAAGAAATTAGTAACAATTTAGCCTTTTGTATTATTGCTTTTTTGGTACGTTTTATGGTTATAAGTAAACTGTACAAATTCCATGTTATGAGTCATCCCTATAGTTGTTTATAGCTTCCTTTTTTCTTTTTTTTTTCGTGTTCCTCATATTAGCGGTCTTCAGCGGTGGAAGTAAATGTGGACTTGTGCCTGATCTTTGTGAGAGAAAAAAAAAGTATAAAAGCAGCAATTAAAGATGCTTTAATAGGCGGTTGTCAGGGCATATGTGACGTCACGGGGTTCTGGCGTTGCCAAGGCGAGTGATTTATTGATGTTTATCAGAAATGAATAGATAAAAGAGCAGTCAGATGACAGGCAATCAATCAACCTTCAAATCAAAGATGGCAATTGTTCATTAAAGCCTCTTCTTAGACCCCTTCGTAGCCTACTCCCCAGTGTCTGCTACAAAAATAATCTTTCCAGGAAACGGTGAGGAGGAAAAACGAAACGGAAAACTAGGCGAAAGTTGGTATTTTGTGATCAAATTTTTTCGCACAAAAGCCCCCCAAAACAACGAAGGCGAGCATCAAAGACAGTCATGACAGTCAGCTGACACCCAAGCCCTTTTTTTTCCCACGCGCTTCTTTATAGATCTCTAATTCATGGAGTCAATATCTACGCCCTTCGAGGAAAGAGAGCGGTATAAAAGAAGCTGAAGAAAGAACAATCAAAGACTTGAGTCGACTCAGACATCGTCAGGCGGCTTTAGCGGGGGACTGACCATAGTAGAAAAAAACTACGAGGGTAAAACCACTGAAATAATCAGGTTTTACGGGAATAACAGTTATTATGCAAGTTTAACTGTGTTATTTCAAAATAATAACGGAAAAACAATCTGCTACATTGCCATCATTAAACTTAAAACACCACCCTTTCGTAAAAGGTGGGGGACGTGGAAGAAAAAAAAGAAAAAGATAAGACTGAAAAACTTTTTTCTTCGGATCCAGTGTAACCATCTTCCCACTGGAATAAAGTAGCAGTAGATCATTCCAGATCACCCCCACACACGCGCGCGCGCGCGCGCGCATGCACAGCGTTAATATGAAAATAGCGCAAAAACAGGGGTAAAAAACAGACAATTAAGAGGAAGAGCCGTACCTGCCGAGCGCCGGGGCGCTTGCTGTTTCCTCCGCGGCATGTTTCTCTTTCAGGGGGGCGTTCAGGAGCTTCAGCCCCTGAGATCCCGAGAGCTGCTCCGCTTCTGCTTTGATACACGGCACCTGGGGCGCTTTCACACGCCTGACATGTATCGGCAGTTTAAAAAAAAATAATAATAATAAAAAAAAAATAATAATAATAATAATCAGACGGCGAGATCTGAAGATGATGAAGACGAAGCGGGATTTTCCTCCTCTTTTCCCTCTCACTTTCCCCCCGCTCGGCTTTTGGATGTGACGTAGAGTCGAGCCGTTACAGTGGGGAGAAAAAAGGCTCGTGCCTCAGTGCGATTCTCACTCACTCCGCGCTGGAAGCTGCAACAGGCAAGCTTAAAGGAAAACGAAATGATCGCGTCACTCAAAGTCTGCAAACAGGGGCAAACATCAAGCACTGTCATATTAACTCCTTCCATCTCGAATGGGTTAGCTAGCTCATGTCATGTGGGCAGGCATATGTCTCTCTCTTTCTTTCTACCTCTCTCTCTCTCTCTCACTCACACTCCCTACCGCAGCCAACCCCAATGCACTACAATAGTAAAAGTAGCAAATCACAAACACAACACTATTGATATGCAATGATTGACACTTACATGTATAGTATAAAACCAACGATTTCACTTAATTCTCTAAAGCAACGAATGACCTGACTGTTTTATCTTAATAAACGCATGAAAAGGCAGCAGTCAATGATTAACCAACATAGAGCAAAGCTGTACTTACTCAATCGTTTGAATAAACGTGTTATCCATGAGGAATCCGATCCGAGTATTAGCATACAATCTGAAAAGAAGAAAAAAAAAACAAAAACAAAAACAAAAAAAACAACACGGCCGACGCTTTAATGCGTCGCCGTTAGCTTTTCTGTGAAAATCCACAAGACTCCAAGTCCCCACCGCCTTTCAAACGTCCATCTCGTCCATAATAAAATAAGATAAAATAAATAAAAACGAGGAAAAACACAAAAAGCTTTGAAGAGGAGATGGACGGACTTGTCGCCCGCGCGCTGCCTCGATTGCTTATTTTGTCCGCGCGCGTTGGAAATCCGCTGAGAGCGGTGCGAATCGATGCTATAGGTGTTTGATTGGGTATTCCTGCTTGTAATAACGCACATCAGAAGGAGGGGATGGACTCGGACTGCTGCTGCGAGAGCATGGATCACTGAGCTATTGCCAAACACTTTCTTGGCCGCTAATAGCACTTTTTACCCTTCTTTGTGTGGCTTGTAGCAGGTAGGCTATTTAAAAACAGCAACGGGCGAAGCAGACGTGTCTTCCTCTAGCGCCGAGATGCCTTTCTCTCTAATGTCACGTTCAAAATCCGTTAGCAAACGCTTTCCTTCACAGAATGGACTTTTAATGACGGTAAGATCAACATTTTCCAGATATGCCCATCATCACCGATATGTCACTTATTTAAAAAATAAATAAAAAAATAAATAAGAAGAAGAAGAAGAAGAAGAAGAAGAAAAGAAACTTAAAGTCAATGTTATGAGACAGGTTTTTTTTTTTGTTTTGTTTTGTTTTTTTTTTTTTTTTTTTTTCGTAAGCGTAAATTAGAGTGAAGTGGAAACTCTTCTCAGTGGAGAAAGGGAAAAGTGGTCCGTATTGGATTAGAAATGCAGTCCCTTCACTTTGAGAGGGGCAGATGGGAACTGTTTCCTCTCTGTTTACTAGCTGAGGGTGAGTAGTCACACACTGCCTCTTCTGCAAAATGCGTTCAGGTCCGTGTCTACGCCTTTGAGTTCGTGCTGTCTTCTCTCACGCAAGTCAGTGCTCACATCTGACCGCAAAGGGAATCGCATCGAGCGGACGGGGCATTTGGGAGTCCCGGTGTTCAATAAAAGCCGAATCTCAAGAATCTCTCGAATCTCCGTACGCCGAGCTCACAGGGGCAGATTGAAAGCAAAGAGCAGTCTTTCACGGATCTTGGATGTTTTTGCCCAATCTCACTCCGTGTGTTCATGCCGTTAGATCCGCCCAAGCATCTGTCCGTCTAACCATTGGCGTATCCATCAGTGTAACACGCGCGCGCGCACACACGTACACACGACGCACAGAGTCGCATTACTATACGGAAAGCTTCTCTTCTTCATCGAAAGACTGATGAAGCAATAATAAAAGTTATTATCGGAGATGCATTCATACAACAACAAAAAAAAAAAAAAAAAAAAAAAAAGAAGTTGGACAAAATGTCATTTTATGCAATTGATATATCGTTTAGAAGTAGTGGTGCATTGCAAAGCTGTTTCTTGTCGAAGTGTAAAATTGCTCGCTGCACCGAACATGTGTAGCCTACAAGGCTGTATTTTCAAACTTAGTGAACTAATGTTTTTTTTCTGTATTACCCACACATTATATTATACGATTATACGACGAGTAAGTATTAGCATTGCATAATTGTTTAGAAATGTAAACCATTTTCAGCAAATTCTCTACAAGTAACACACGCAAGTGGATGCAGAGACTGCTTTGAATCTTTAATTTATTTAAAGTTTGACTAGACTTTTCAGTCTCATTTTAAAGCATGCTTTGGCAGTTGCAACGTTGGAGTAAAGTTAATTTCCTTGATTTAACATGTGAATTGCATGACATACCTGGGCTATCTTTATTTCAGAGTCTGTTTTCACCGATTGTATTAGTTTAAAAGCATGTGACTATCAACCAGCGAAAGAGCATTATTTATATAAACAAAATTTCTTGAGAATCACGTCTTTGATTTAACTTAATTTAAACTTTTAGTGACTGTAAAATTATATATATATATATATATATATATATATATATATATATATATATATATATATATATATATATATAAACCCACAAAGTAATAGGCTAAACCGTGCTAATGAAAATAGAGACATTCAGTTGTAACACAGTTCTCCCTTAAATTTGACTTTTCATCAGTGTAGATAAATACATTTATCTAAATTGAGTAATGAACAAATACATATAATGGACACAAGAAAATGTCACCTATAACTTAAAGTGATTGTGTGTGTTTGCGTGCGCGTGTGTGTGTGTGTGTGAGTGTGTGTGATAAGAGTAGCCGCATGAGTGTGTGACCGTGAGCGCGCATTGTCCATTGAAACCGCCCCCTTCAATAGGACGTATCCGAACAAAAAAATCTTAACAATTTTTACATTTTCAATAACACCGGCAAAGGAAGTTTTACCATTTTTTTTTTTTTTTTTTTTTTTTTTTGCGAAGTACAACACTAACTGTGATTATGCTCACATATCCAAATAGAAGAAAAGATATTTCATTGTTTCATTTTAACTTGCTGTGGTTTCCTTCATGTGTACCCTCTATGCTTTAAACTAGGCTCATATGAACTATTAATAATGTCAAATAAGAACTGTTTAAAATGTCAAAAATAGAGACATCTACTTATTGTGAAACACATTTTTGCTGCCACAGGCCTAACAAATCTTCACAGCTTGAAAAAAAAAAAAGTATTTTAAAGGGGCCTTACATTATTATTATTATTATTATTATTATTATTATTATTATTATTATTATTATTATTATGTACAACAATAATGCACAATCTTCTCCATTGCAAAATGTGCAGACTTGTGATTTATTGTTGTTGAGGTACAAGAGAGTGACACCACAGTCAAAAAAATATTTTCTAAGTAGGCTTTATAAAGCTGGACTACATTCCTAAGACAGGAGGTAAACGTTATACTTTAATGCAGCTTTTAATTTTAAATAAAGCTTATCTTAATTTCTTGGAAATTTTGGTTCAGTTTAATTTTATATTTGCAGTAGGCATCTCTGCCACTATATATAGTGAAAGAGAGAGAAGAATACCTTAATCATAAATAATGAGTAATTTAGTAGCACGTGCAGGCTAATTTTAATTGCCACATGCGCTTAAGACAACTGGTATGCTAATATGTGTTATTTGCCACAATAGCATTGCTTTTAGTTGCTTGACTCAGTATTTATTGTCTACAATATATTTTTGGTTCAGCTTAAAGAGCTAACATTTCATTCTGTAAAGTTTCTTGTCGGATATTAATAAAAGAATGCAAGTGTAATGAGAAAAAAAGTAGATCACGATTTGAGTTCTCTAACTTCTCTAACAAAAAGTGACTAACTTTGTTCTGACATACAGAACACGAAAAAAAAACTAGGGATAAAGAAAATATAATATATATATATATATATATATATATATATATATATATATATATATATATATATATATATATATATATATATATATATTCTGCATATATTAGGCTATTTCAGTTCTCACAAGTCGAAAAGAGTTGAGAGTTAGTTTGCATTTAAACTGTGAGCAAATCTGAAATAGCCTAAAAGGACACAAGTCAAAATAGTCTGACCATAGCCACAACACATATATATATATATATATATATATATATATATATATATATATATATATATATATTCTATATGCTACGTTTTATAGTCTAAACGAGGACTATATTTGAAAGTTCTAACCCATTTGTAATTATACAGATGACTAAATACAAATTAAATTAGTCCATACTAATCCAGACACTTTAACTTCAGTTCTATAATTTCACAAAGTATGGTTGGCAAAAGTGTCCAGTGCAAGCCCTAAAGAAGGGAAAGGCAAGGGACAGCACACATTAATAAAACTGTAACAATCATGAGATCGCTGTTTTTTCGCACTCTTTTACAGACTCATGGACTTATATTCTTTGTTTTCTTGTTCATATCTCTTTCTTGTGTAAGTTAAATATTACCTTTAAAAGAAAGTAAAATACTTAGAAGTTAATGTATAATCTAAGGCAATTGTAATCAAGTCACATAAATTGACCAGCGAAGACTCCAAAGTAGCCATGTTTCTTTTACGCTAAATTTTGCAATAATAATAATAATAATAATAAAAATAAAAAAAAAACGTAATCAACATAAATGGCTGATAGCCTGTCAGATCAGCTCCTTCTAAAGCTACAAAAGAAAGTCTTTAATCACATTGATTGATTTTACATTGTCTATACTCTTGTTACTTATAACTAAATGCAAATAAAAAGTTCAACATCATTCCAGACGGTCCTTCATAATCCCTTTCCCTTAACACCTGTTTTACATTTTGTGATTTCTCTCTCTGTACTCGAGCTGACGCACCACAGGAGGGCTTAGAATTCATCCAGCATCTCAGTATGTTCATATTAAAGCGAAACAAAGGAGTGCAAAGTAACAAACGTAATTCACGACACGAGTTAATCATGATTTATAACATTTCAACTTCCTTAGATCTGAAGGTTTAGTTATCCTGTATGATGATGATGATCCTGATGTTTGTGCACGTGTCACTTGCAGTTATTTTGACTGATTCACTGTTAATTTAATTAATATGAATTTGTTAGTGTTGTCCCATGAGTAATGTCGGTATGTTTGTGTTGCAAGATATGTTATAGCCTATTTGACATTCAGACAGTTACAGATGTTCAGGGTAAGCCCAACACGCATACTAACCTATCTCAAATTGATAAAAAGATAATGCAAATATATATATATATATATATATATATATATATATATATATATATATATATATATATATATATATATATATATAAATTATTATTATTATTGCTAATTTTAACTTTACTTTAAGTCATCAAGAATTCAAGCCGCCTAATTAACGAATCTGAAATCGTCGCGTAGTTTAATTAATTTCTTTATTACAATTAGCCTAGCATTTTTATTTTATTTTATTTTATTAAAAAAAAAAATTCTCTCTATTACTGTGCGTGCACGATAGACATCTAGTAATACAATAAACTAAATGATGTACTCCCTAGTTCGGCCAACCTCATGGAGAATGAGCCATTTGTCGATTATTTATACTCTTACCATGCCGACAAGAGCACGTTTATATGAAGCACAGCCTGCACAGTTGGATGTGATCGATAAATAAGTGTAGAGCATCAGTCATCAGTCAGTGGAGGAGAAGTTAGGTGTTCTTGGCCAAGTATGACTGCTCTAATGAGAAATTTGTTTTGGTGAGTTGCCCCTAATATTAAACTCAATGCCATATACAATCCAATCCAATCCAACATGGAATAATACAGCATATGGGAGCACAAAGCATCATTCTCACCCAAACGCACGGCAGGGGCTCGTTGTTTGAGGTTACATCTCTTATGAATAAAGGTTAATATACAGTGAGCACGCCCCACTCACCCATAAAACCAGGAGACCCAGCAGTGCCATGCCGTGATCATGCGAGTCTCATGCAACAAAAGATCAGTTAACAAAGTTAACAAGGGCAGAGGGTTTACCGTCATATCCTTACTCTCTGAAAACAATGGGTAGTAATATATATATATATATATATATATATATATATATATATATATATATATATATATATATATATATATATATATATAACACGTCGTAATTAGAGCTAGAGGAGATATTCCGCCTCTGAACCGCGCACATCTTCACGGCACACTTGTTCCTAGTAGTGTGTGTAAAGAGGGTAGGCATCAGAGAGATCTCCTCAAGAAAGGGAAAACATTTTCTCAGTTACAGACAGCAAATGCCATTTCTAGATATGTAGTGGGGAATAATACCCAGTTTCACTGGATTACGTCCATTCTGCGTTGCGCGCACCCCTTTCCCAAATAATTGTGACGTAGCTGGTAACTTTTCCCGATCTGTGCTCCCTGCAGTGCTCCTTGTGCTGTAGTTCATCGCTGCCCCCTCGAATTTCTGCTGCTTTCTGCACTATAGAAATAGTGTAAGCGTCCCAGAAGCGAAAAATGGGAAAGCGATGGATGATAATAGCAGAATGCTAGGTCAAGTTAATTAAATAACAAAATAAAATGCACCTTCATTATGAACTTATTTGAATTTGTAATTTATCTAGCCAGGTTAAAAAAAAAAAAAAAAAAAAAAATCAAATCAAATGTGGTGCTATACTCAGAATAAGGTCTATTCTCCTGTTGGTGGTGGGCGGGGGACAGTCTTATAGCACCTATGGCACCATGTGAGTCAAAACTGCCACTGTCTAATCACATGTAGATAACTACCTCAGGTACAGAACTGATCCATGCATATAGTTTGGCATAGCTCACAGTTGTTGTTCATCCCTGGGAGTTCAAGTGCTCTCTGAGGAAGAAAAGGACTGCTGGCCTCTTACACAATATTTCCTCTGCCTCTTACCGGTGATATGTGTGGTATGTTCTTTCTCAGAAGAGGTACCTTTAAGTGTTAGAGGCTCTCTCTCTCTCTCTCTCTCTCTCTCTCTCTCTCTCTCTCTCTCTCTCTCTCTCTCTCTCTCTCTCTCTCTCTCTCTCTCTCTCTCTCTCTCTCTCTCTCTCTCTCTGCTTGCAGGGTTGATAGGGCAAGTGCTGACCAGCCCTCTTTCTCTGCCTGTTACTAGGTCACGGAGTGTCCCCCTCCCCACTCTTGTACCTCTTTTCCATCTACTGCCACCAGGGAGAGGGTAATTTAAGCTCTGCTTGATATATCCAATTCATCACTGTCTCACAGACCCGCATCAAAATTAAAGTCTGATCTACAAAGTTAAAGCAGGTTGAGATGAAAATTGGCATAGGTCAAAGAAAGTGGGGGCAGTCAAAACACAGGTTGCTTTTTTTCATCTCCTTTGATTTATACTTTCAAGGAAAAAAATAGAGCGCTTTAAACATTACCCAGTTTAGGTGTAACCACTGGCTTGGTCTTCAGAGCCACAATACAGGACCAGGTGCAGGTTAGTTTGGGAACTTTAGGTTCATGGGTTTGATATTAATTATCTGCCACAAAGTCTTTCCAAAATGTTTTTTTTGTTTGTTTGTTTGTTTGTTTGTTTTTTAAGAAAATTCCGGGTTCCATCTTAATTGACAGCATAAGTAGCATAATTTGATTACCTAAAAATAATTTTGACTTGTTTCTTCTTATATTTAAAATAAGCAATGATATCGGTTATAGGGAGGCACAATGGAATAGAAGGGGGGCCAATCCTACACATTAAAATACTCACTGTTTCAAAAGTACAGCCACAAGATGCAAACATTATATGTGTTAACATAATTTTAATGTGATAAAATCACTAATATTTTATGTTTAAAGTTATATCCAGACATTCAACTTCGTTGCGATGACAATGAAACACTGTTAACCCTCTAATCCCACAAAAATTACAATTTAAACCACTTTACAGCTATAAAAAAAAAAAAAAAAAAAAACAATACACAAGTTTTAACAGAAAAATTAAAGTAAGTGCTTTTATAAAATTATAAGCTTCACATTTATGTCTCTTCTCGAAAAGAGTAGGGGTGTAACCCTGGTGTCCTGGCCAAATTCCCTCCATTGGTCCTTATCAATCATGGCCTTCTAATAATCCCCATCCTTCAACTGGCTGAATCTCTCTCCTCTCCACCAACAGCTGGCATGTGGGGAGCGTACTGTCGCACTATGGCTGCCATCAAATCATCCAGGTTGATTCTGCACACTGGTGGTGGTTGAAGAGAGTCCCCTGTTCACTATGTGAAATAAGAAATAAGTTAAATTCATATTACTTTAGTTTTATAGTTCTTTTTTTTTTTCTCCCCAATTTGGAATGCCCAGTTCTCATTGCGCTCTAAGTCCTCATGGTGGCATAGTGACTCGCCTCAATCTGAGTGGCGGAGGACGAATCTCAGTTGTCTCCGCATCTGAGACATCAATCCGTGCATCTTATTATGTGGCTTGTTGAGCACGTTACCGCAGAGACGTAGCGTGTGTGGAGGCCCACGCTATTCTCCACGGCATCCACACACACAATTCAACACGCGCCCCACCGAGAGCGAGAACCACACATTATAGCGACCATGAGGAGCTTACCCCATGTGACTCCAATTATCCCATGGCCAATTTGTTTGCTTAAGAGACCAGGCTGGAGTCATTCAGCACGCCCTGAATTACAATAGCGTCAATACTCGCTGAGCTACCCAGGCCCCCAGTGCTATAGTTCTTTAAAACTATTCAAAAGTAGCCCCATATTAATGTCTTGACAGGAATGAGAATTAGGCTAAAGGACAGACTTAAAATCTCTTCAATTGCAATCACTTTATACAGCTATATAAAGCTACTAGATCACATTTAATTTTCACAACGCGTTGTTTTCTGGAATTTCTTTTTTATCTACTAGAAGCTTTTTTTGAAAGATTGTATTCAGTGTTTCGTCAGCTGAACGCTCAACACCAATTTAAACAATAGTACAACCCATTGAAGAGACTGTAAGTCTATCCCTCATAGCCTCGTTTTTATTCCCGTAAAAAATTAAATATGACGCTACTCTGAGTCTGAATAATGTACATATACTTTCCTGGTTTTATGTCAGAGCTAGCATTTAATGCATGCAGTTTAGTGCATTTGTTGTTTGATCGTGAAAGTAATTGCTTTTTAATTTTTGAAATAGACAGTGTTTGAGGCTGATTAGATAAAGATTTGCAGTGTGTGTTTGTGCTGAAGATATATGATGGGTGACTGAGTGAGTATACAATAAAGCAGCAGATGTGGGTGAAGAGGTTGATTATGAGTGAATGTTTTGTCTTTGATGTAGTGGTGAAAGAATGACCAAGTAAAAGAAAACAACTTTCAGCTTAATGGGCCTGTGGAACGTACTCTGATTGGATGGAATGACGTAAAGCAGGCATGAGTCAGTCGTGATTGAAGGAACATGTGAGTGTATGAGGGACACAGAGCAGTTAGAAAGGAGGTGGTGGTGGGAGGGGGCTGGAGGAAAGATGTGGGTGGAAGTACTACTCACAGTATCAGCTCACAAGAAAGAGTGATTGTTAGTGTGTGAGAGTGTGCATGATGTGTATGGGAGAGGAGAGAGATAGGAAGTGAGTGTGTCTGTGTCTATGTGCGTCTGTGTGTGTGTGTGTGTGAGCGTGACCGCAGACATGAGTACTCATGGGAGTGTGTATTAGAGCATGTCTGTGTGCGCAAAATGGCACATTTTCATTCATCTGAATGTGTGTGTGTAATCCTGTATGTGATCGCCTCGCATCTCTGTGTGCGGGAGCTGATCCACAGTGCTGTATGGTAAACAGGAACGTTTTCCCTGGAAGGAGGAATTTCACTTAGCAGCCCCCTATAGCAGTAATGGTGGTGGTAATGAGCTGCAGCTGTCAG
Source organism: Myxocyprinus asiaticus (assembly GCF_019703515.2). Lineage (NCBI taxonomy): Eukaryota > Metazoa > Chordata > Actinopteri > Cypriniformes > Catostomidae > Myxocyprinus > Myxocyprinus asiaticus. Next base: position 46,201,213 of record NC_059344.1, read on the forward strand.
AGCTCTTTCCGCCTTTCGTCCCTGATTCATGTTCCTGCTGCACAACATCTACAACTGGAACAAATGTTTACCCCAATGAAAACCAGACAAACACGGCCGGCCCGGCTCACAGCTCCTAAAGGAATATCTAATAGCCTTGGCCCTGTTTTAATGCTATTAATGATGCAAGCGGGCTCTGAAATGCAGACCTACATGGTCAAAAACACCGACCATTAAACAGGACTGTTGTTAAATACAACATCTCGGACTAGGGCATGTCTGAGATTTAGATGATCCAAAAAAAATATTATTTATTATAAGTTTAGATAGTATTTACTCTTTGTTTTAGTATTCCAGAATGATGTAGCATGAAGAGAGTCATTAAAGAACATGAACTCATTAGAATAGTGCAGAACACAATCCAAGCATCATGCATTTTTTGTGAAACCTACCTGCTCCAATGAAGGCATATGTGTGTTTTTATATAGCAGATGAAGCTTGACTCATTCTGGCTTCCTGACTGGGTTTACTCAGTATTTTGCTCCCATGAAACTGATATTACTAGAGAGCACAATCTATATCCATTGGAATGAGTGTCATGATTCAGGATTTGGAGTGAGTCACTGATTGCGTCTGAGCTAGGATAATCCGAAATGTGCTTTCATAACTTTTTATAACTTGCTGTCATTATACTGGTGTTTAAATATAGCTGCTGTCTATTCATATTCTGGTTCGCCGTTTTTCCCCCTCTGCCTATGACATTCTAACATCCTTTTTTTATCCTTTTTTTCCCCTTTCTTCTATTAATACTAAAGAATCTAATGCATCAAGTGATATAGAGAGATAGAGTGCCTCAGAGCGTGTTTGTGTTTACCCCATGCAGCCATTAATGCTACGGCTGCATGCCAGCAATGACATTAATCCATTAATCATGATTTTTTTTTTTATTATTTGTGCAGCCCTGCTTTATTAATTAGGTGTGATGTAACGCTGATACGACCTCTCTCTGTCAAACGTCCTTCCTCTTTATGCACACAAACTCCCACCACCCACCTCTCAAAAGACCACACCCTTGAAATTATTAAAGACTCTAGAATGATAAATTATGGAACAAAATAATAAGGGTTTACAAACAAGAAAAGAGTTGTGGAAAACGATGCCGAAATGGCAAGCATGCTGGGGGGAAAAAAAACAAAACAAACAGTTATTCACATTAGAGCCACAACTGGTCTAAAAGATCAACTTCTCCTCTCTCTTTCTGGTGCCTTGTCATGCGTGTGAGAGCCACTTCAATATGCTGGCGTTTATCTTATGCTGACATTCTCTGCTCCATCTATTTTTCAGCCCCCCTAAGCAGAAGCCTCACCTCTAAACACACACTTGGAGAGATGAAGTTAATGACAGAGAAAGGGATAAGAATAAATATACTTAGGAATAGTCTTTGGTAAATTACGTAATCCAGTAAAAAATACTTCTCTAAAATTGTGATCAGATTGATTTACTGATAAGCTAGCTCCCTAGCTCCCAATGTTGTGAATCAGTTCATTTTGAACACTAATTCGGGCACTGGCAATGGTGTTGATCATTGGTAAATGCATTGAACATTGCTGTATAAAAGACACTATCGTGCATTTTGGTTGTAGATATTGTGGCAGGGTGAGCAAGAGACAGACACAGTGGGTGTGGTGTCAAGCCTCGGAGAGGCATTTATTGGGAACAATAATAAATGTAAAAATGTCCAGAAGAAGTAATAAAGTGTCCAAGGGGGAGTCTGGCATCCTCGCGGTGAACAGGGCTCTGTGAAAGGGCGGGGTAGTGTCCATAGGATAGCCCAGGCACTGGCTGGGTCAGTCGGCCACTCACGCTCCTCCAAAGTCCACAGTGCAGGCGTGGTGGCGTCACTGGCGGCCTGTCTTCCCAGGCCCGCGGCAAGCATGAGGGGAAGGCAGCCCCGCATCTAGCCCGTCGGCGGCAACGTGAGCTGTTCACCCCCGGCGACTCATTAACGTGTCCGGGGTTCCGAAGAACGGGTCTGGCAGCACACCATCTCGTCCAGCTCCAAACCTTCCCAGCTCTGGTCCTGGGCGTGCGAGGATGCCAGTGTGGGCACACGTGGAGATTTGAAGCCTCTTCCCGAGAAGAGGTGCACTCTGCATTTTAAAGACAGTGGTGATGAAGCATTATTCCCATCAGGTGTGCTTCAATCACCGCTGACTAAACGAGGCTTATTAATTATGTGCCTCTTCTCGCTCTCCCGCCCAACTCCCGTCGTGAGCCTGGCTGAAGGGCAGCCCTAAGAGGCGGGGCAATGATGAAGAGCTGGAGGGGTGGATCATTCCACCACATCCTACCACCCCCCCCCCCACCCCCAAGCGTCACCCCCTCCCACAAAAGTGCCCGCATTCTCTACCACTGTGGCAGAGTGAGCAAGAGACAGACACAGTGGATGTGGTGTCAAGCCTCGGAGAGGCATTTATTGGAAACAGTAATAAACGTAAAATGTCCAAAAGGGGTAATAAAGTGTCCAAGGGGAAACTGTATTTATAATAAAGGGGGAGTCTGTCATCCTCGTGGTGAACAGGGCTCCGTGAAGGGCGGGGTAGTGTCCATAGGATAGCCCAGGCATGGGCTGGGTCAGTAGGCCACTCACGCTCCCCTCCAAAGTCCACAGCACGAGGGGCGGTGGCGTCACTGGCGGCCTGTCTTCCCAGGCCCGCGGCAAGTGCGAGGGGAAGGCGGCCCGGCATCTAGCCCGTCGGCAGCAACGTGAGCCGTTCCCCGGCGACTCATTAACACATCCGGGGGTCCGAGGAACGGGTCCGGCAGTACACTATCTCGTCCAGCTCTGAACCCTCCCAGCTCTGGTCCTGGGCTTTGAAGATTTGAAGCCGGCTCCCCGAGAAGAGGTGCGCTCTGAATTTTAAAGACAGCGGTGATGAAACATTATTCCCATCAGGTGTGCTTCATTCACTGCTGACTAAACGAGGCTTATTAATTATGCACCTCTTCTCGCTCTCCCGTCCAACTCCTGTCGTGAGCCTGGCTGAAGGGCGGCCCTAAGAGGCGGGGCGATGATGACGAGCCGGAGGGGCGGATCATTCCGCCACAATATTAAAATGTAAAGTTTTATTATTAAATCATTATGAATTCTTCTAACAACTTATATTTAAAATATTGTTTCCCTTTCAAGCAGTTTATGAATGAAATATAATTATAAATGAAATCTCTTTTAAAGAGAAATTAAGGCTTTGACTTTAAGTCAAAGCAAAAGTCTAAATTTAGACTTGTCTTCTCAAGACCTCATCCTATAACAACTTGAGAGACATGACGACATTTCTGGTAAGGAAACAAACAATGCTCACTGGTTTTTACAATGCATTCAGGGAATTTTTAGGGATTGAATGTTTCAGTGCGTTGGAACGATTTTGTGAATGAGACAGCACAAGAAATGAACGACTCCCTGACCAGTGCCCTGACTTCTGAACAAGGGAGCTGATTGAGACGCACCTATTGCACACAAGTCATACACACAGCACCACATGTTTCTTCCATGTACAATGACTCGTTAGGGAGCGCATGCCCTTCAACTCTCAGAGAAACAAACAAATGTATGTGACGTAATTAAAGTATTCTACATCAATTATATTATTTTAAAAAGTGTGTAACCCAAGTATTGTACTTAAAAGTAAATACTGAATATTAGTGTATATTCAGTAACCATATTCTGATTAGAAGAATTTAAAATGCAGAGTGTTATGCTACTTTTTTACTAAAAAGTAATTAGATTACACCAACTCAGGTTACACCCAACACTGCTTAGGAACTGCTTGCTAATTTTACAGGGATAGAAGGAAACAAAGGAGAGAGAGAAAGCAACACCTTTAACTTGTCAGTGTCATAGAAAGGAGTTGTATACATGTGGTTATGTGGACAAACACCACTTTTCTCCTCTCTTCTTTCAAACAGCTTTGTTTGTCAGAGGTGACACTGCAAGGAGACAAGAATCCCCTTCAATAAACCCAATAATCATATCACAGTTGAACCAACATTACACATTATATTTGAATTTAATTCTGAACAGAGGACAAATTCAAACACTCATATCAGCGCACGCACGCACGCACACTATTTTTCCCTGTATTACCAGTGATTTAAGATCTATTTTTGCCTACCAAAGCACTTCAAATTACAAATATGTATGTGTGTCTAAGTGAGTTCTCTAAGGGGGTTTTCCTTTTGAAAAAGGATCTGATTTGGAGAGACTGGATATAGGCAGTGATACTTCTTTCACCTGATCTTTAATGACCAAAGACACTCTTCCCTAGCCAGCAGACCCATTCTTTTTCTCTCCAAACAGGGATCAGTTTGTGTAAGAGCCGAGGCAGGTGCAGGACAGAGGGAACCATAGAATTCTGAGAAGCAAGTTCACGTCAAAGTCAAATTGTTGAGCGCACAAGTTAGCAAGCCAGCTATGTGGTAAATTAAATAAATTGTCGCTGTAGATCTAGTATATGGAGTTGTCTGTGTCTCTGTGTGTGCTTGAATGTGCACAGGAAGGTGACTAATTAAATGAATCTATTAATTATGCAATAGATACAAGACATTGTGCACACATAGAAATCATGCACTTACACTTCAAACAATTCAAAACCGCGAGTGCAATGGTAATAACATAAAATAGGCACACACTGTGTGTGTAATGACTAAATGAAATGAAGCCTGCTGGTTTTCCTGGGCTCACTGTGGCCTGTGTTCAGCTGTATTTTAGTGCTGCGTTTCTCAGCCAAGTGTCATGCAAAGTGTCTGCAAAATGGTTTGATCTAAGCAAATTAATGTTGGACATAAAAGTGTAGCTTTCTCTTGGGCAGAGGCCAGGCTTTTCAGAGAAAAGGGGAAAAGCACTTAGTTGTAAAAGCAAGTTGCACTTTACATTTTGATTAGGTCATTTTTCATGAAAAAAAAAACAAGCTTGAGATATGAGGGTTTAATGTGAGGTATTTATACCCTGTGGTGCTGCTGAGAAATTTCACATTTGTGTTACCTTTCCCCACAAAATTGTACTAAATATAATTTTTTTTTAATATATATATAATTAAATAAATAAATAAATAAATAGTGTGTGGATCTCTCTCCACACACACACACACACACACAGGTGTAACGAGTCTGGTTTGTAGGCCTCCTTGCTCGCACATGCTTTTTCAGTTCCGCCCACAAATCTTATTGAGGTCAGGGCTTTGTGATGGCCACTCCAATACCTTGACTTTGCTGTCCTTAAGCCATTTTGCCACAACTTTGGAGGTATGCTTGGGGTCACTGTCCATTTGGAAGACCCATTTGTGACCAAGCTTTAACTTCCTGGCTGATGTCTTGATATGTTGCTTAAATATATCCAGATAATTATCCTTCTTCATGATGCCATCTATTTTATGAAATGCACCAGTCCCTCCTGCAGCAAAGCACCTCTACAACACAATGCTGCCACCCCCATGCTTCACGGTTGGGATGGTGTTCTTCGGCATGCAAGCCTCACCCTTTTTCCTCCAAACATAATGATGATCATTATGGCCAAACAGTTCAATTTGTGTTTTATCAGACAAGAGGACATTTATCCAAAAAGTAAGATCTTTGTCCCCATGTGCACTTGCAAAATGTTGTCTGGCATTTTTATGGTGGTTTTGGAGCAGTGGCTTCTTCCTTGTGGAGCAGCCTTTCAGGTTATGTCGATATAGGACTCGTTTTACTGTGGATATAGATACTTGTCTACCTGTTTCCTCCAGCATCTTTACAAGGTCATCTGCTGTTGTTCTGGGATTGATTTGCACTTTCCGCACCAAACTACATTCATCACTATGAGACAGAATGCGTCTCCTTCCTGAGTGGTATTACGGCTGTGTGGTCCCATAGTGTTTATACTTGCATACTATTGTTTATACAGATGAACGTGGTACCTTCAGGCATTTGGAAATTGCTCCCAAAGATGAACCAGACATGTGGAGGTCCAAAAAAAAAAAAATCTGATTTTCCCATGATGTCAAGCAAAGAGGCACTGAGTTTGAAGGTAGGCCTTAAAATACATCCACAGGTACACCTCCAATTAGCCTATCAGAAGCTAATTGCCTAAAAGCTTGACATCATTTTCTGGAATTTTCCAAGCTGCTTAAAGGCACAGTTAACTTAACGTATGTAAACTTCTGACCCCCTGGAATTGTGATATAATCAATTAAATGTGAAAAATCTGTCTGTAAACAATTGTTGGAAAAATTACTCGTGTCATGTACAAAGTAGATGTCCTAAACAACTTGCCAAAACTATAGTTTGCCAATATGAAATCTGTGGAGTGGTTAAAAAAATATGAGGTTAAATTACTTTAACCTAAGTGTATGTAAACTTCTGACTTCAAATGTATACCATGTATATAAAATAAAGTTGTGCTCAAAAGTTTGCATACCCTGGCAGAAACTGTGAAATTTTGGCATTGATTTTAAATATGACTGATCATGCAAAAAAAAAAAAAAAACAACAAAAAAAAAAAGACCCCACACACACACACCACTGTCTTTTAAGGATAGTGATCATATGAAGCCATTTATCATCACATAGCTGTTTGGCTCCTTTTAAAATTATAATGATAACAGAAATCCCCCAAATGGCCCTGATCAAAAGTTTACATACCCTTGAATGTTTGGCCTTGTTACACACACAAGGTGACACACACAGGTTTAAATGGTAGTTAAAGGTTAATTTCCCCACACCTGTGGCTTTTTAAATTGCAGTTAGTGCTTATGTATAAATAGTCAATGAGTTTGTTAGCTCTCACATGGATGCACAGAGCAGGCTAGATACTGAGCCATGGGGAGAAGAAAAGAACTGTCAAAAGACCTGCGTAACAAGGTAATGGAACTTTATAAAGATGGAAAAGGATATATAAAAAATAAATAAATATACAAAGCCTTGAAAATGCCAGTCAGTACTGTTCAATCACTTATTAAGAAGTGGAAAATTCAGGGATCTCTTGATACCAAGCCATGGTCATGTAGACCAAGAAAGATTTCAGCCACAACTGCCAGAGGAATTGTTCAGGACACAAAGAAAAACCCACAGGTAACCTCAGGCCAGAGAGAAGCCTGAGCCAATGCCACAAAAAAGCCTGGTTACAATATGCCCGACAACACCTTGACACGCCTCACAGCTTCTGGCACACTGTAATTTGGAGTGACGAGACCAAAATAGAGCTTTATAGTCACAACCATAAGCGCTATGTTTGGACAGGGGTCAACAAGGCCTATAGTGAAAAGAATACCATGCCCACTGTGAAGCATGTTGGTGGCTCACTGATGTTTTGGGGGTGTGTGAGCTCTAAAGGCACGGAGAATCTTGTGAAAATTGATGGCAAGATGAATGCAGCATGTTATCAGAAAATACTGGCAGACAGTTTGCATTCTTCTGCATGAAAGCTGCGCATGGGATGCTCTTGGACTTTCCAGCACGACAATGCCTAAGCACAAGGCCAAGTTGACCCTCCAGTGGTTACAGCAGAAAAAGGTGAAGGTTCTGGAGTGGCCATCACAGTCTCCTGACCATAATATCGTCGAGCAACTCTGGGGAGATCTCAAACGTGCGGTTCATGCAAGACGACCAAAGACTTTGCATGACCTGGAGGCATTTTGCCAAGACGAATGGGCAGCTATACCACCTGCAAGAATTTGGGGCCTCATAGACAACTATTACAAAAGACTGCACGCTGTCATTGATGCTAAAGTGGGCAATACACAGTATTAAGAACTAAGGGTATGCAGACTTTTGAACAGGGGTAATTTCTTTTTTTTCCCCCCACTGTTGCCATGTTTTGTTTTATGATTGTGCCATTCTGTTGTAACCTACAGTTGAATATGAATCCCATAAGAAATAAAAGAAATGGGTTTTGCCTGCTCACTCATGTTTTCTTTACAAATGGTACATATATTACCAATTCTTCAAGGGTATGCAAACTTTTGAGCACAACTGAGAGAGATATATATATCTCTCTGAGAGAGAGATAGAGAGAGAGAGAGAGAGAGAGAGAGAGAGAGAGAGATCACGATGCAGGAGCAGTCGGCTCCATAGTAACCAGTATTAAGTGGACACTATAATCATATCATTAATTCAGCTTTGTGACCTCTTTGTCTCTTTTTTTAAAAGCAGGTGAGAAGGTAAGTGAGCTCCACACTCTCCTGCAAAACAGCTCTCTGCTCTCTCACAGCAGAGAATTTTTACACCATTGAACATCATTGGAGAAGCAGTGGGAGGTCACTTAATGCCTTTGCTGAGAAAACAGACAGATTTTTTGTTTAATTTCACGAGATAAGTAGATATGCAGCCTGCTGTGACTTGACATTATAAATTGTACAGTGTTGTAATAGGAATATGTATTTCTCTGTTGCTTTGTTTCTTTAGTTGTGTTCTTTAAATCAATAAAATATTTATTTTATTTTTTTGGCTTGACAACACTAAGAATCTAAATACATTATTGACTTATTGAAGTTACTTTTAATCGTTTTCTGTTTTCTTTTTTCCTCTCTCTCTCTCTCTCTCTCTCAGAAGAGTGAGCTTCTGAAGACTAAGATGGATAACGATTGTATGTGATCTTGGATTTAGGTCAGTGCCAAAATACTTCACGTTCACATTCATGTAGTTCACATTCATGCTTTCACTCCCACAAACATATGGTTCTGTCATCCACCTATGGCAAAGACAAGAATCAGTCTAGTGAGACTTACTTCCTGATAATTTTGGCTCAAATAATACACTCAAAGACATTAAGAGTAATTATGCATGAAAAGGATCATATACACAGACACGCACATATGAAAGCATGGCATGCACCATGCCGCTGATACACATAGAAATGTGTCTGCCGCTGTTAATATCATTCTCACTGCTAAGTGAACATCTCAGTTACCTCTCATTTCCTCCTGCTCATCATCAATCGCTCTCTCTTTTTTACTCACACACAAGTAGACACATCTCACGTACATCAGCGTCACTGGACACACACATGCATATCCAGAAATGAAGAGATGCTCTGGGTGAAAGAGGTAGAGATGACAAGAAAGAGGGGAGAACACAGGAAGCACATTAGTTATCGGTCTCTGTCATCCTTTCCCTTTCACATCCCATCAGTTACACTCTTCCATCTGCACCCTCACTCTTCTTCGCCTCTAACGGTTACAAACCACCCAGCTCAAGGCAGAGTAACATGAAGGGGAGGCCACACATGAATAAGATTTAAACCAAAAATATTAAAGTCAAAATAATCAAAACATATAATAAGAAAAAGAAAAATGAAGAACAATAAATCTGAAAAATCAACTGAAACAAAACATTCCACATCTCATGTCAGGTAATTCAGAACACCTGCTCCCAAACTCCACCCTGGACGAGACAACGCCATCTGGTGGACAAAAATTAGCATCAACACCCAGGGCCGTAACACCTCCCTCCTTCAAACAGATGTTCCTGGAAGAGGGACTCTGTAACCTTGGATACCTACCAAAAAACTAAATATTCCAAAACATATACATTCCATTCAGAAATTGAAGATGTTTGTATGGTCGCCAGAACAATGCTTTCACAACTGACTTGGTGTTAATGGATACGCAGCTGGATAACATGTCACCTGACACATGAGTCAAAAGGTACGTGGAACCCAACTTGGAGGACTCAGTGGATCAACGCAATCAATAATCAAATGTTCAAAAGGATTGCTCACGGTGGGAACTGGATATAATGGTCCAGGCGCCATGACCTGATTAGGTTTGTCAGTTAGTTGACAGGTATGACACGTTTTAAGAAAACTAGCCGCATCTCTCTTCAAGCGAGGCCAAAAGAAATAGTGCATAACTCTATCATAGGTTTTCTCAATGCCTAAATGTCCAGCTATGTCACCAGGAGCAGTTTGTAATACCAAGTCACGGAAGTCAGCTGGTATGACTATCTGTAACACGGCTTCACCCGCAGCACTGTCATTACATGGAGACCATTTATGAACCAACATTCAGTCTTGCATGAAGTAGCCACTAGCAACACTCTAGATCTTCATTGGGCCTAATTTCAGCAAACAAATTTGCCAAACCTGCATCTTTTTACTGACCCGAAATTAGCTCACTACGGGAGATCAGAGGAAGAGCTGGCACACTCGCCGGTTAACAAGATATGCACAGGTTCATGACATGAGTTACAGCATATGATTCAAACACATCTGGAAAGTCTTGCACACTCTTAGCAAACTCAGTTGAGAGAAATGGGGTCTTTGGACAACAGGAGGCGGTGGGACACCACACGTGTCCTCTGGTCAAATCATTTCCCAAAATAATGTCTACACCTTCTACAGGTAAAGAAGGTTAATCTCAACTCCTCCCTGCACGAGATCTGATTCTAATTGAATTTTATGAATGGGTGCAGAAAATATTTGTAACCCTATCCCTTGGATCAAAACACTACTCCCTGCACTCGTCTCAGAAGAGAAAGGTAATTTAGACTCCAATATAAAGGATTCTGAGTACCCCATATCACGCAATACTCTAACAAGTACTTTCTAAGAACAATTCACCATGGAAACAAACCCAGTAGTGATGAAAGGACCATAGTCTCGATCTGACACTGATTGGCCAGCACTACACTGACCCTCAGCGATCTCAGCAGTCACAACAGCTGACGATTTTTCACCAGAAATGCCAACAGATGTACTTACGTGACTGCACACAGGCCAGGAAACAAGAACTATTGGTCTTGCGGTAGCAGACTTACGCTTGCCTTTAAGCACTGGAAATTCTTTTCCAGACAGTAGTTACAAGTAGAGGTTGGATCTATTTTTCGACTCCGATCTAACTTTTGTGGAGTTGACCTTCCCCCGCCCTCATATTTGCATTATTCTCTGCGATTAGTCACCATTACCTTTGTGAGTAAACGTGAACTCATCCGCGAGAACGCTCTATCATCAGCCACATTCTCAAAAAAAAAAAAAAAAAAAAAAAAACCCCGCATCTGGATTTTTCATTAAATTTGGACAATTTAATCATACTCGTGATATTCGATAATCAGACAACATTTTAACTTGACTGGTCACCGGAGGAATCAGCGCCCCCACTTGGCATTTTTCCCCTTAGCAATCAATCTCAAACGTTCTGCTTCTTGTGTCAATTTAGTTCTCAATTTTTTGCTGAGCTTTAAACTTTTCAAACTCTAGCTCACGCTCTCGGTCCCATCCTCAAGTTCTTACCTTTTCTAATTGGTGATCAAATTAACATTCCTGACTTTGAATTTTCATGAGTTCCTTTTGCTGCTCAAAAGTTAACCCGCCAGTTTCAGTGCCCGCAACCGTATGCGGAGTTGAGGTGGCTTTCGGTGACAGCACTTCCTCATCAGACTACGTATCTAAAGTCAATATTAACCTTTTAGCCAGCTTTTCTTTAAAACAACTTAAGAAAGTGGTTAATGTAGTACTTTTAAAGATACCTCAAAATTGTAATGTTCAGTAACATTCCGCAGCTGATCCTTTGTAATAAAATCAAGTCTTCCATAGGTGCAACAAAAAACTTGTTCAACCCATACATTTTTGTAATTAAAAATAAAAAAAGCACACAACTACTGAGCCACCCAAATTACTTACCAATTAGAATCAATTGAAAAAGAGCCCAATCAAACAATTATTGATCCCCACTAACCCAAATTCCCTTGACTGCGCACAACCAATTGAGCAGCGCAGACAGCACTATGATGCTGGATATGCCCGTATCTAAACTAATAGACCAATTAACTAATATTAACACTGGTCTTCAGTACGCCCACATGCAGCTCAACTGTTAATCAGTCTACCCATGTCCGATGCTCCAAAAACAATAAACTAAAATAACAAACAGCGTTAATCTCTCTACTGCCTAGCACAGGGTTTTACGTAGCTCTGGCGGTCTAAACCGCACTTAAACTTTTCTCCTGCAAACGTAACCCAATCTCTCACTCACCTTAAATTGATCATGTGCATCAAAAGCTCGACCTTCGTCAAGGTACTAGAACCTTGACCACAGGACGATCTTGGTGTTCCCATCTCCAGCACCAGGGGAAAAAAAACATCCAACAAAAGGAAAAATATTTTCAAAGTTAATGAAAATACAGATTTTTCCCCAATCAATAAATCCACGCAGCACTCACAAAACCCAAATAGACCCATTTTACAATCAAATACCATTAAATGATAGACTTGCCAATTAGTAAACAGGACCACCCAAATATTTCAAACCAACACTAACACAATACCTTACACGTAATGTGTTGTGAAAAAACAAATATTCCCAAGGGCATTACTGACCTGATCGCAGCTACAATCCCAGACTACAAGCCCCCATATGTTACAAACCACCCGGCTCAAGGCAGAAAAACAAAGAAAAATAAATCAGAAACTCAACAGAAACAAATCAAGGTGCTGGTGAGGGGAGGCAAACACACTGGGGGAGAAGGGCCTTTTTATGTGCTGCTCATTCCAGCTCTCATTTCAGGTAATTCAGAACACCTGCTACTAAACTCCACCCTGCAAGAGACAACGCCATCTGGAGGACAAAATTTTGCATCAACACTCAGGGCCATAACATAACAGTCTGCCCTGCTGCACTTTACTACAGCAACATATCTGACTAAATGACACTTCACTGCATGCACACACAGATGACCAACTGAAATATTTACAGAGCTGGGTAAAGGGAAAAAAGCAAGAATTGATGAACAGGAAAGAAAGAATATATATATATATATATATATATATATATATATATATATATATATATATATATATATATATATATAGTGCATTCAGAAAGTATTCAGACCCCTTATGTTGCAGTTGCTAAAATGCTTAAAAACAACAAAAACAAATCACATCAATCTACACTCTATACCCCATAATGACAAAGCAAAAACAAATTTTTTAAAACTTATATATATACTATATATATATATAAAATAAAAAAAAATTAAAAATGAAATATCTCATTGACATAAGTATTCAGACCCTTAGCTATGACACTTGAATTTAGCTCAGGTACATCCCATTTCTCTGGATCAGTGGTTCCCAACCCTGTTCCTGGAGGCCCCCCAACACTGCACATTTTCTTTATCTCCCTTATCTGACACACCCAATTCAGGTCGTAGAGTCTCTATTAACGAGCTAATGAGTTGCATTAGGTGTGTTTGATTAGGGAGATATCCAAACTGTGTAGTGTTGGGGGGCCTCCAGGAACAGGGTTGAGAACCACTGTTCTGGATCATCTTTGAAATGTTTCTACACTTTGATTGGAGTCCGTCTGTGACAAATTACATTGATTGGACATGATTTGGAAAGGCACACACCTGTTTATATAAGGTCTCACAGCTGAAAATGCATATCAGAGCAAAAACCAAGCCATGAGGTCAAAGGAACTGCCTGCAGAGCTCAGAGACAGGACTGTGTCAAGGCACAGATCTGGGGAAGGCTTAAAAAAAACAAAAATAATATGGCTGCACTGAAGGTTCCCAAGAGCACAGTGGCCTCCATAATTCTTAAATGGAAAAAGTTTGGAACAACCAGGACTCTTCCTAGAGCTGGCCACCCAGCCAAACCGAGCAATCGGAGGAGAAGGGCCTTGTTAAGAGAGGTGACCAAGAACTCAATGGTCACTCTGGTTGAGCTCCAGAGATCATGTGTGGAGATGGGAGAAACTTGCAGAAGGACAACCATCACAGCAACACTCCACCGATCTGGGCTTTATGGGCTATCAGTGCAAGATGCATGAAAGCCTGCTTTAAATTTGCAAAAAAACACCTAAAGTACTCTCAGACTGTGAGAAACAAGATTCTCTGGTCTGATGTAATGAAGATGTAACTGTTTGGCCTCAATTCCAAGCATCATGTCTGGAGGAAACCAGGCACCGCTCATCACATGCGCAATACCATCCCAACGGTGAAGCATGGTGGTAGTAGCCTCATGCTGTTGGGGTGTTTTACAGCGGCAGGGACTGGGGGACTGGTCAGGATTGAAGGAAAGCTGAATGCAGCAAAATACAGGGATATCCTTAATGAAAACCTGGTCCAGAATGCTCAGGCCCACAGACTGGGCCGAAGGTTCACCTTCCAACAGGACAATGACCCTAAGTACACAGCCAAGACAATCCAGGAGTGGCTTAGGGACAACTCTGTGAATGTCCTTGAGTGGCCCAGCCAGAGCCTGGACTTGAACCCAATCGAACATCCCTGGGGAGACCTGAAAATGGCTGTCCACCAACGGTCCCCATCTAACCTGACAAAGCTTTAGAGGATCAGCAGAGAAGAATGGCAGAAAATCCCCAAATCCAGGTGTGCAATGCATGTCGCATCATACCCAAAAAGACTTGAGGCTGTAATCGCTGCCAAAGGTGCTTCAAATAAGTACTGAGTTAAGGGTCTGAATACTTATGTCAGTGTGATATTTCAGTTTTTTCTTTTTAATAAATTTGCATAGTTATCAAAAATCTGTTTTTTTCTTTGTCAGTATGGGGCATGGAGTGTAGATTGATGTGAGAAAAAAAATTAATTTAAAGCATTTTTGCATAAGGCTGCAACGTAACAAAATGTGAAAAAAAATGAAGGGGTCTGAATAGTTTCTGAATGCACTGTATATGTATGTGTGTGTGTATATATATATATATATATATATATTCAGTATCTTGTGCTATTTATCTCGTACTATTTTTCTGACGAATTTCTTTATCCTCAATTTTCATTACTTTACAAATCCTCCTATACTATACACACAATTTTATGCAGAGTTATAGATCATGATGAATGTTTCTAGTTCCGGCAGACCTAACTAAAGCAGCCTAATTGTGAGTTGAAGGATAAATTAGGTGTATGCCTGGCTAAATAGATGAGTCTTTAGTCTAGACTGAATGAGTGTGTCTGCATCCCGAATCGTGTTAGGGAGACTATTCCATAGTTTTGGAGCCAAGTATGAAAAGGATCTACCTCCTTTTTTGGATTTTGATATTCTTGGAATTATTAACAAGCCAAAATTTTGTGATCATAATGAATGTGACGGAATATAGCGTGTCAGAAGGTCACTTAAGTACTGCAGAGCTAGACCATTCAAAGCTTTGTATGTAGTTAACAGAATTTTTAAATTAATACAAAATTTAACAGGTAGCCAATGTAGCGACAATAAAATTGGGCTAATATGGTCATATTTCTTAGTTCTAGTCAGCACTCTGGCAGCTGCATTTTGAACCAATTGAAGTTTTTTTATTGAACTTGCTGGACATTCTCCCAGTAATGCATTACAATAATCTAGTTCTACAAACATTGGAAATGTGATTTTCAAAGGACAGATTGGAATCAAATATAACACCTAAGTTCTTTGCTGAAGAAGACAACGTAACAGTACATCCACTGAGAGTCAAATTATATTTTAGCTGCTTATTTTTGGAGGTTTTTAGAGGTTTTTCGTCCAATCATTAGTACCTCTGTTTTGTCGGAATTGAGTAGAAGGAAATTGCTGGCCATCCAATCTTTGACTTCATTGATACACTTGATAATTTTTGCTTTGTCATTATGGTATAAAAAAATTGGTAATTTTCATTGGGTTTAGAAGAAATATAAAGTTGGGTATCATCGGCATACAGTGGAAACTTATTCCATGATTTCTGATAATATCTCCCAGGGAAAGCATGTATGAGGAGAAAAGCATACTTAACTTTTTTTTTATTATTTGACAATTCCTCGTTTACACATAAATAGGATAAATAGGACCTAAACCATGCTAATGCAAGTTCACTAATGCCAACATAATTCTCCAGCCTATTCAAGAGAATGTTGTGATCTATCGTATCAAAGACAGCACTAAGATCTAAAAGCACAAGAAGAGAAATGCAGCCATGATCAGGTGATAAGAGCAAGTCATTTGTAACTCTGATAAGTGCAGTCTCTACTGTGATGGGGCCTAAATCCTGACTGAAATTGTTCATATATTCCATTTCTCTGTAGAAATGAACATAGTTGGGAGGACACTACCTTTTCTAGTATTTTCATCTTAAATGGTAGATTTGAAATCGGTCTGTAATTAGCCAATTCTCTAGCATCAAGCTGTGGCTTCTTAATAAGCAGTTTGATAACTGCCATTTTAAAGTTTCTTGGGACATGTCCTAAGGATAGCGAGGAGTTAATAATATTAGGAAGAGGTTCTGAGATTACTGGGAATACCTAAGAGCTTAATTGGTATTGGATCTGACATGTTGTGGCTTTTGATTTTTTTATAAGTTTTGTTAGCTCTTCGTGACCAATAACAGCGAAGAATTGAAGTTGCTCGTGAGCTAAATGATGAGACACTGTTTTCTGAGGTGCTGTGGCAGTTGATTGCATAGTTCCAATTTTATTTCTGATAATTTCAATTTTATCAGAAAAATCATTTCTGTTGTGCTGCGACAGAATATCTGGTTCAGTCGATGCTTTATTCCTAACCAATTTAGCCACAGTACTGAATAAACACCTAGGATTGTTGTGGCTATTTTTCTGAGTTTGCTAAAATATGCTGACCTGGCAGATTTTAGTGCCTGTCTGTAACTCCAGACACTATCCTTCCATGCACCACGAAATGCCCCTAATTTTGTATTCTTCCACTTGTGCTCCATTTTCCAAGCTGAGAGCATGAGTGTGATCATTGTACCACAGTGCAATCTTTTGCTTTAGTTTTCTTTAATCGAAGGGGGCAACACTATCAAGAGTGCTAGAGAAGACTGTAATTATATTTTCTGTTATTTAATCAAGTTCTTCTAGACTTTTTGGCTTACTAAGTATGTGAGACAATTCTGGAAGATTATTAGTGAAGCTATCTTAAGTGGTTGAAAGAATAGTTCTACCAGAACGATAGCTTGGTGTAGATTGAGTGACATTAGCTGATCGCAACAAACAAGAGACGAGGTAATTATCTGAGATGTCATCGCTCTGCGGTAGAATTTCTATAGTATCAACATCAACTCCATATGACAGAATTAAATCTAGCGTATGATTATGGTGATGAGTTGGTCTTGTCACCTTTTGTCTGACTCCAAGAGAGTTGAGAATATCAATAAATGCTAATCCCACTGTGTCATTTTCATTATCTGTGTGAATGTTGATGTCACCAACAATTAAAGCTCTATCTACATTAACTACTAGATCAGGTAGAAAATTTGCAAATTCACCAAGGAAACCAGAGTAATGCCCAGGTGATCTATATACTGTAGCAAGCACAAAAGATGAGAGATATTTTATTTATATCTGATGGTGTTATATTAAGCAGTATTAGTTCAAAAGACTCAAACTTATATCTCGTTCTCTGAGTAACACCAAAAACGTCACTGTAAATTTTAGCAACACCTCCTTGACCCTTCAGATGAGGCTCATGTTTATAACAATAACTTGGGGGAGTAGATTCATTTAAACTAATATATTCATCTGGTTTAAGCCAAGTTTAAGTCAAACAGAGCACATCCAAACTATGATCTGTAATAATTTAATTTACAATTAGTGCTTTCTTAGAAAGAGATCTAATGTTTAGTAGCCCTACCTTTATATGATGTCTATCTTTATTTTATTTACTTTTTTCAAGTTTGACCTTAATCAATTGTTTTTTCTAAATGATTTAGTGAAAGTTTTGTGTTTGGTAGTTCGGGGAACAGACACAGTCTCTATATGATATCTAGGTGATACAGTCTCTATATGTTGTAGTTTATGTGACCTATGTGACATCTCAAGGCAGCTAGCAGATGTTCGGATTAACCAGTTAGTCAAATACTATCATTATTAAGACTATGAGCAAAATTACTAGAGAGGAGAGCAGCACCTTCCCTGGAGGGATGGAGTCTGTTTATCTTTAGCAGGTCAGGCCTAGCCCAAAAACTCTTACAATTGTCTATAAATCCTATGCTATTCTCCAGACACCACTCAGACATCCAGCCATTCAGTGACACTAATCTACTGTAAACCTCGTCACCACAACGAGCAGGGAGGGGGCCAGAGCATATTACAGTGTCTGACATCTTTTTTGCAACTTCACACACCTCTTTAACATTATCTCTAATGACTGGCAAAGCCGGACATCATTAGTGCTGACATAAATAACAATTTTAGAAAATCTACGTTTAGCATTAGCCAGCACTTGTAAATTTGATCTGATGTCAGATGCCTGAGACCCCAAAATGCATTTAACAATGTTTGCTGGAATCTCTATTTCCACATTCCTTACAATAGAATCACCAATTATTAGGGCTCTTTCAACATGATGCTCAGTGGGTGCATCACTGAGTGGGGAGAATCGATTGGAAACCCTAACAGGAACGTGAGAGTGGTGTCGCTTTGATGAGCGAGTATGCCACCGAGACGTCACCCAATCGCCCTGCTGCGGGGGCTCTAGAGCCTGAATCAAAGTGTATGTGTGTTGCTCACTGTTCTTCCCACATCCGAAACAGTATCTACCGACTTCTCTTTCTCACTGACCTCCACTAGTGTTCGGATGTGTGACGCTAGCGAGATGTAGACAAGTGGAAAAAAGCAGAAAAAAGAAAAGAAAAACGAGAGAAACGGGTGCGCGTGATATAATGCACACAGATAAACAACAGAAAAGCAGAAAAACCTGAAAATGGCAAAGGATAAAACGATCAACATAGAATAAGCAATGCTAAGCAGGCTAGCAAGCTACAAACACTTGTGCAGCGTGCCATCAGCAACAGGAAAAAGAAAAATGTCACGTCCAAGTAGCCGTCCAAGTAGGGGTATTCCTCCCTATTTCGCGGTAGCTGGTGTGCAAGAGTCTTTCACTATAGAAACTGCAATCTCCTCCGCCATTTTGAAAAGTATTTTCTCTCCAATGTGGAAAATCCGGTAAGAGGTAAGCGCCTTGGGCCCCTGGGTAGCTCAGCGAGTATTGACGCTGACTACCACTCCTGGAGTTGCGAGTTGGAATCCAGGGCGTGCTGAGTGACTCCAGCCAGGTCTCCTAAGCAACCAAATTGGCCCGGTTGCTAGGGAGGGTAGAGTCACATGGGGTAACCTCCTCGTGGTCGAGATTAGGGGTTCTCTCTCTCAGTGGGGCACGTGGTAAATTGTGCGTGGATTGCGGAGAGTAGTATGAGCCTCCCATGCTGTGAGTCTCCGCGGTGTCATGCACAATGAGCCATGTGATAAGATGCGTAGATTGACTTTCTCAGAAGCGGAGGCAACTGAGACTTGTCCTCTGCCACCAGATTGAGGTGAGTAACCGTGCCACCACGAGGACCTACTAAGTAGTGGGAACTGGGCATTCCAAATTGGGACAAAAGGGGATAAAAAAAGAGGTAAGCACCTTGATTTTGTGTAATTAATCAGTCTTTTGTGTCCCTCAGCTGTGATGAGCCTTAATGCTGAAGTTGTTAGCTATTTCCTAGCTTTAGTAGTGTAGTAGTAATATGAGCGATCACGGAGTGATGTTGAATGTAAACACTGAGTGAAGCTGACTCACTTCACATCACCAACTGGCTCATATTACACACAAAAATGGTCTTTTGCCTCCACCTGTTGGCTAAAATATGTAATGTCACAATATTAAATGTAAAGAGACTGCTCTTAATACATCTGCACTGCTCTTACACTTTAATTTAGAAAGGCACAAACACAAGCAGAGTGATACACACAGTGTCCGAGTGCTGATGGTGTAAGACCATCAGTACTCATGGAACGTCTCATGTCCAATCAGATTTGTGGACCGGAACTAACTGTTTTATATATATATATATATATATATATATATGCCACAACATTAAAACCACCTGCCTAATATCGTGTAGGTCCCCCTCGTGCCGCCAAAACAGCCCTGACCCATCAAGGCATGGACTCCACAAGACCTCTGAAGGTGTCCAGTGGTATCTGGCTCCAAGATGTTAGCAGCAGGTCCTTCAAGTCCTATAAGTTGCGAGGTGGGGCCTCCATGGATCGGACTTGTTGGTCCAGCACATCCCATAGATGCTCAATCGGATTGACTCTTTGTCATGTTCCTTAACCCATTCAGGGAATACCGTTGCCATGAAGGGGAGTACCTGGTTTGCAACAATCTTTAGGTAGGTAGTACGTGTCAAAGTAACATCCACATGAATGTCAGGACCCAAGTTTCCCAGCAGAACATTGCCCAGAGCATCACAATACCTCTGCCGACCTGCCTTCTTCCCATAGTGCTTCCTGCTGCCATCTCTTCCCCAGGTAAATGACGCACGCACCCGGCCATCCACTTGATCTAAAAGAAAACATGATTCATCAGACCAGGCCACCTTCTTCCAATGTTCCATGGTCCAGTTCTGACGCTCACGTGCCCATTGTAGGCGCTTTCGGTGGTGGACAGGGGTCAGCATGGGCACTCTGACCGGTCTGCAGCTATGCAGCCCCACACGCAGTAAGCTGCGATGCACTGTGTTCTGACACCTTTCTATCATGGCCAGCATTACGTTTTTCAGCAATTTGTGCCACAGCAGCTCTTCTGTAGTATCGGACCACATGGGCTAGCCTTCGCTCCCCACGTGGGATTAATGAGCCTTGGGTGCCCATGACCCTGTCTCCCATTCACCGGTTGTCCTTCCTTGGACCACTTTTGGTAGGTACTAACCACTGCACACCGGGAACACCCCACAAAAACTGCCATTTTGGAGATGCTCTGACCCAGTTGTCTAGCTATCACAGTTTGGCCCTTGACAAAGTTGCTCAGATCCTTACGCTTGCCCATTTTTCCTGCTTCCAACACATGAAATTCAAGAACTGACTGTTCACTTGCTGCCTAATATATTCCACCCCTTGACAGGTGCCATTGTAATGAGATAATAAATGTTATCCACTTCACCTCTCAGTGGTTTTAATGTTGTGGCTGATCAGTGTATATATATATATATATATATGTGTGTGTGTGTGTGTGTGTGTATGTATGAAATACTCATTGAAACCTATCCTTTTACAGACACTGATGATCTGCTTATTTCACTTCCTGTCTGTCCATAATCTCAAATGTATATGCCATTTTGCTAATGCACATTTAAGCAAACACAAAGCCATAAAACACAATTAAGTTGTCACTTATTTAGCTTATTTACAAACATTGCGGTAAACATTGCGGCAGTGGGAGTAAAAAATATTGAAAAGACACTGTTGTGTTTGTCCCTCTAGACTCTCCATACACACAGGCCTTGAGGGGTCTCACACAGAAGCTCTTCAGGGGGTTGTTAGCTGTGAGCTTAGCCACCACAAGCGCTACTGCACTAATTATTTTCATACTCAGCCGGGTGTGCAGGGCTGGCCTGCGAGTTGTGCAAATGCTTATTTAAGCTGTGTAACTGACATCCATATGGTTTTTATCACCACAAAGAAACATTTGAACTGGTTACTGGAACTCTGTTTTCATGCAGCCAAGGCTCTGACCTGTCTGTCAAAAACACTCATGTTCTGCTTCGCTGGGAAATTATATTCCATAATGTTCTGGATCAGCATGATTTTTCCTTCACTGAGTCACTGTTGTATGCAAAAAAGTGTTAATAATAATTAAACACGATTTGACATTTCTAGTGCTGTGTCTTTTTTGGGAGGGTGGAATGATTTACTGTAGGGCTGCACAATTCATCGAAACAATAATTGATATTATAATTAAGGCTGCTGCAATTAACTAATTATGAAAAGTGTCAATTCCCACTCACGTTGCATAAAAATTCTGTATATAAAATCTTTTTTTATTTTTAGTGGTTGAGCATTGTAACCCATCACAGATATGTCCGTTGAGCACAACCGCCAGGATATGAGAATATCCCTTAAGAATATGGCTTGCATTTGCCCCACATAAAATAAGTATTTTAATGTAATTTCTATTATTCAAAATTAATAATTGTGTTTACAATATCAAGGGAGATAATCAACAATCATTTACATCTTTTGTCATAATTGTTTAGCCCTAATTTAAAGTATTTATAAATTAACCTATTTAATCCCAAATGTTTCCCAGCTAAGACATTTTATTCACTGAATAGCCCAATTAAATGAATTTTTTTTTTTTTTTTTAAATTTAGTGAAAGTATGTGATTTATTAGACCTTGCAAAACAAATTAAAATAAATAAATAAATAAAAAATAAACAAATAAATAAATAAAAACAATTATAATATATATAACAGTGTCACACATACTTGCACTGAGGCACAGAGTGAAATGTGTCATTCAGTCCTACAGTTGGCAATCATACAGGTAAATGCTGCAATATCCTATGAGCTAACTGATGAGTACACTTCCTTATGAACCTCGGATGCATCCTGTGTCTGATACACCCACTGCAGAATGCTAAAATTCCGGCCCAATTACAATTCTGTTCATGCAAAACATTAAAGCCACAACCCCAAAATGCAGCTAACCACAGTCATTGTCAGAGACAATTGTTTAGGAAATGTAATTCTGTGTAAAAATGTCCAAATGTCTCTCCATACAGTAGTTGTGTGGGCAGTATTACTTTTAAATAAACATTGCAATTCCAGCATGGGTTTGTGAATAAATAGAACAAAAGGCAAAGAAGTGGATTTCCTCTGCTGATTGCAGCCAGATGTTAGCTAGGGTCTGCTGCCGCTTAACTGGCTATTAAGAGGGAAATTCAGTGTAATTCAATAAATAGAGCCACCATAGGAACAATAGCATAACGTGTTATAATGCAGGCCGAGAGCTTTCATGCTCTGCTTTTGCACACAAACACTTAAAGGTAAAAGGATAAACGTATACATGTTGTATAAAGTAGTAACCTGCAATTGCTACCATAATAAGCTATTTCTACCTGATCTAACCCTTAACATGTGTTTATTGGTGGTGGTGTAGCCTACTGTCTTCAGGTTGTTTCAGTTGTGTTAAATAATATTTTTGACTTAAATTAATTTAGATGTTACCACATGAAGTGCATTATTTAGGTTGATATTTATTTCAGTGTAGGTTTGACTTGTGTATTCACTCACCAAATGTACACATACGGTGGACACAAAGAAGATGTTGTGGTGTCCCCAGTGGATTTATTATGGATCTGTTTGCTTTGGTGAGTACATGTCAAGTGCTTTCAGGATCCAAGTTGTCTCTCTCAGATCCAGACCCAAGTGTAATTAAGTAAACTTGCAATGCTAGTGTTAGGAATGCAAGACTTGAATCAATAAAATAACTGAAATTATCCTTACAGAATCAGTGCAAGAGACAGTAAGTAGGGAGGAGAGAGAGAATAGAGAGAGAATCTAAATAATCAAACATATCCTAGAGACAGTAAAGCACGTGTCATTTCCTCCTCTCCCACCCTACTCCACACTCTTTCTTATGCCATACTTGTGTGTGTGTGTGTGCGTGCGTGTGTGTGTGTGTGTGTGTGTGTGTGTGTGAGAGAGAGAGAGAGAGAGAGAGAAACAGATGATCAAATCGTCACACAGATAACACCAGTATGAAGGTTGAGTGAGAGGCAGAAAGGTCAGAGACACTGAGTGAAAAGGATAAAGGCTAATGATTATTTCAACCTTTATCTAATCAATAATCATTTATCCAACAATATTACCAGCAGCTACTGGCCATTCTCTATTATCCCAGCATATATTTTAAGTCCATTAGTACCATGAGTACAATGCACATTTGTTAAGACGTACTTAAACATTTTGCAAACCTGTATACTGTGTGGGTAACAATTTACATTAATGTTCCCTTTAGTTAAGTGTTTATTAAGTGGTTTCGGATTCATAGCAACATGCATAAAAAAGAGAACTCTTATCCAATACTTGCCAAATAGTGAGCATTTTAACTTACATGTTATAAATGCTTAATTGATACACTTATTTATACTTATATTAATCAAAAACATAAAATAATAACAATAATTCTTTATGTCACAATATAGGAAAAAAGAATGTTATTGTGACATTAAAAGGAGGGATTATGTCCTTTTACACTCTGCTTTCTGTAGAAATTAATTACTGTAAGATCTTGAATCACTTGTGTTGTCACTTTCCTTGTAAAAAAAAAAAAAAAAAAAAAAAAAAATTGAAACTCCAAAATCCACATAAAGGGAACATAAAAGTAATTGATATGACTCGGGTGGTTAAATCCATGTGTTCAGACACGATATGATATGGTGAGAAACAGTTCAATATTTAAGTCATTTTTGTCATATATTCTCCTCCCTGCCCATTAGGGAGCGATATGCAAGAAATATGTCAATCACCAAAAACAGAAGAAGGAGAATGAGAAAGTGGAAATTTACTGAGCAGGGAGGAGAATTTTTGTAAAAAAAATAAAAAATAAAATGACTTAATACTTGATCTGTTTCTTACCCACACCTATCAAATCGCTTTAGAATATATGGATTTAACAACCAGAGTCGTCTGGAGTACTTTTAATTTGCCCTTATGTGGATTTTGGAGCTTCAAGATTTTGACCCATTCACTTACATTGTATGGACCTACAGAGCTGAGAAATACTTCTAAAAATCTTCGATTGTGTTCAGCAGAAGAAAGAAAGTCATACACATCTGGGATGGCATGAGGGTGAGTAAATTATGAGAGAATTTAAATTTTGGGGTGAACTTACCCTTTAAGTTTTCTGCAAAACACTTTTCAGTTTTTTTATTCACAGCACATATCATCCAATAAAGCTTCATGACTATTAAACCATACTAACCCTTAAAGTACAGGTTTCTAGTGTTGGCAAATCCTTAATAAATGCTTCTCAGGTGTCCACTTAACATTAAGGTACATTTTCATAGGTTACTAATGTTGAAAGAGTGTATTAAGTAGGGTTGCAATGGTATGAGATTTTCACGGTATGATAACCATCTCAGAAAATATCACGGTTTCACGGTATCACAGTATACGGTATTACACAATTATTATTATCAGTTACATTGACCCTTAAAGGAGTGAAAACAGAAGGGATTTTTTTTTTTTTTTTTTTTTTTTTTTATGGAAGTATGTGTAAAAAAAAAAAAAGTCTCCCTTTTGAAAATAAATAGAATAAGAAAGCTAACAGAATTATAATAATACACCGAATTATAAACATGCTAAAAGAAATAGCATGTAACTATAACATGTTATATAACTAAAGCATGTTTGTTTACATGTTAGCATAACATGTTAAATTAACTACTAAATGAAAAATAACATCAGATGTGTGAGCTTTTAAAGTAATATCCTATGATTATTAACAATTAACATATACTGTAGGTGCGCGACAGTGTAGTCAGACTACTCCTGTCTATACCTTTAACTCAGTGGTGCTCAAATGATTTTGCTTCAGGACCCAGATTTTACATTGGAAATCAAGCGGCGACCCACCATAGTAAAAATGTAACCTGTATTTAATGTATCCTGGGTCACATTTCCTTTTATGTTGCATAGTTCTGTTGATGGTTTTCAAGTACAAGGACATGCATCAAGTGACATTATTTTTGTTGTTGACATCAGTAACAAAATCTACAGGAAGTTTTCTCTCCCCTCTTTTAAAAATTGAAGAGCATATTTACTTATGTGAGCCCATTATTATCCTGTTTGTTTCCTAATTTCAAACATAATTCAAACAGAACATACATATTACACAGGAGGAAAGGCTCCACATTTCCATGGTTAGGTCAGTGTAGCTAGTCTTAAATAACAGTAATAATAATAACAAATTATAGTATTTATGAAAAAATAAGTACTAGATGAAACACATCTTGAAATTTTAACTACAACTGCCACTGTTGATATAAAATGAGGTCTAATAGATTCTACCTTTATATTATTTCATATGAAACTATAACATTTTGTCAAAATATAACAGTTACTTTTACTCATGTAAAATCGTAAAACAATTTTGTAAAGGTGATGATGTATAATGTAAAAAAAAAAAAAAAAAAAGACCACATAGCACAGGGTTGCTGTTTTCCTCCTCAGTGCTGTTTGGGATGTCAGGGCTGCCTACTGCTTGAGAGGTTCGTCTTGACTTCCTCTGTAACACTTTAAACTAGAAAAGTCTCACTAGAATTGAAATTGGTCACATCAGTTTTGAGGTCTGCACTCCGCAATATCAAGGGAAGCCCTGTTGTTGCACACGAGCTGATCCGTTACACTTGTGCGAAAGTGCAGATGAGAAGTCTTTAGCTGATTGCGAGATTATCATTAAATCTGCCTTGGCAGTGCCATAGAGAAGAGTATATTATGATCGCGAGCTGGTTCCGTTACACTCGTGCGAAAGTGCAGATGAGAAGCTTTTAGCTGATTACGAGATTATCATTAAATCTGCCTCGGCAGTCCTAAATAGGCTATCACTTGTGTGGCCGTTGGGGGGGGGGTGCCCGCCGACGCAAGTGCGGGCGTAGCTCCTGGGCCAGCCTGCTGGAGGTGCGGGGACCCGCGCCACTTCCGGGATCAGTGCCCTCTGATGGAGCTGGGGACGGTGGTGCAGGTCTCTGACCTCCCACAGGCTGCCCCCGACCGGGCCGGAGCATACCGGATATCGGTAAGTGTCAAGGGGGGTACTCACTAAGCGTTGGTGTACACCGGGTGTAATCAAACCACTATCCACCAATGCTTGGTTCGACCCAAGGCGTTAGGCACAACTAAAACGGTGAGGGTGAAATGTGTGCACGGGGATATTCACAAGTATCCGGTGGTGACCCTGACGATTACATTCCGGGGGAAAAAGCATAGAGTGGAGGCCGCGGTTAGTTCCCGCCTCACCCATTCGCTGATTTTGGGGACTGATTGGCCTGACTTTAGAGTTTTATTAAAGGGAATTTGTGCGGATGGGTCCTGTATGAAATTAGGGAGATGTGCAATGTGCGATGCTCTGGCAGGAGAGGTGGAGCCGGGGCTGTCCTTGACAGCTCCACGTCATAATGACGAGAGAGGGGGAGAGGCTGCAGCCCCTCCCCTTCTCAGGGAATTCCCTGAGGGGGATTTCCCTTTGGAGCAGTCATGAGACGAAACCCTCAAACACGCCTTCGACCAAGTGAGAGTCATCGATGGTCAACGACTCCAGCCTGACATCGCCCTTTCATACCCCTATTTTGCAATTATAAATGAGCGGTTGTATAGAGTGACACAGGATGCTCAGACTAAAGAGGATACAACCCAATTTTTGATTCCACGGAGCCATCAGGAAATGGTATTCCAGGCAGCTCATTATAATCCCATGGTGGGTCACTTAGGAGAAAGGAAAACACTGAACCATCTAATAGCCCGATTCTATTGGCTGGGCATTGGCGGCGATGTCCGCAGGTGGTGTGCGGCATGCCGCGAATGCCAGCTGGTTAACCCACCGGCCACCCCAAAAGCGCCATTGCACCCTCTTCCATTGATCGAGGTCCCCTTTGAGAGAATTGGAATGGAACTCGTTGGGCCATTAGAACGGTCAGCACGCGGACATCGCTTTGTATTGGTCCAAGTGGACTATGCAACGCGATATCTGTAAGCAGTGCCTCTTCACGACATCTCAGCACACAGTGTTGCGGAGGCACTCTTCAAAATAATCTCCCGGGTGTGGATTCTGAAAGAAATCATCACCAATCAGGGCACAACGTTTATGTCACGGACACTACGCGAGCTGTATGAGTTGTTGAGTATTAAATCAATTCGCACCAGTGTGTACCATCCTCAAACGGATTGCCTGGTGGAACGATTTAATAAAACCCTCAAAAACATGATTTGTAAGTTCGTGCACGACGATGCTAGAAATTGGGATAAATGGCTCGACCCCCTGTTATTTGCAGTACGAGAGGTCCCGCAAGCCTCCACTGGATTCTCCCCATTCGAGCTGCTGTATGGGCGATGCCCATGCGATGTGCTTGATGTATTGCGAGAGGCCTGGGAGGAGGGACCTTCAAACAGTAAAAATGAAATTCAATACGTTCTTGATCTCAGAGCAAAACTCCACATTTTGGGGCAGCTAACACAGGAGAATTTGCTCCAAGCTCAAGAATGACAGCGCCGACTGTATGACAGGGGAACTCAGCTAAGGGAATTTAAAGTGCTTGTATTGCTTCCCACATCGAGCTCTAAATTACTCGCCAAGTGGCAAGGACCCTTTGAGGTCACATGACGAGTGGGAGATCTCGATTATGAGGTTAAACGAACCGATAGAGGGGGCGCACGTCAAATATACCACCTCAATCTCCTGAAATTATGGAGGGAGGCGGTCCCTGTGACGTTGGCTACGGTAGTTCCTGAGAAGGCGGAGCTCGGACCAGAGGTGAGTTCAAAACATAAACAGTTCACCCCGGTCACTTGCGGAGACCGCCTCTCACCGAGTCAACTCACGGAGGTTGCTAGGTTGCAACAGGAGTTTGCGGATGTATTCTCCCCTCTACTGGGGCATACAAACCTCATTCACCACCACATCGGGGTGTCGTGGTACGTAGCCGCCCCTACCGATTACCCGAACACAAGAAGAAAATAGTTTGGGAAGAATTGGATGCAGTGCTCGATATGGGGGTAATAGAAGAATACCATAGCGATTGGTCCAGCCCAGTTGTTCTAGTGCCTAAGAGCGACGGGTCTGTACGGTTCTGTGTGGATTATAGAAAAGTCAACGCGGTGTCTAAATTTGATGCATATCCAATGCCTCGCGTTGATGAGTTGCTCGATCGGTTGGGCACTGCTCGATTTTATTCGACATTGGATTTGACGAAGGGTTATTGGCAGATCCCCTTGACACCAATTTCCCGTGAAAAAAACGCCTTCTCCACACCGTTTGGATTACACTTTCGTTTGGTTTGTTTGGAGCCGACCGCATTCAGCTTATGCCACATTTACAGCAATGATTGGCAGCAGCACATGCAACATCTGAGGGCGGTTCTGAGATCGCTGCGCCGAGCGGGACTCACAGCAAAACCAAAGAAGTGCGCGATTGCGCGGGTGGAGATATGGTATCTGGGGTTCCACTTGGGCCATGGGCAGGTGCGTCCCCAAATTGACAAGACAGCAGCAATTGCGACCTGCCCGAGGCCCAAGACCAGAAAGGGGGTGAGACAGTTCCTGGGGCTGGCTGGCTATTATAGAAGGTTCGTGCCTAATTATTCGGACGTCACCAGCCCACTGACTGATCTCACTAAAAAGGGAGCTCCAGACCCGGTCCAGTGGATGGAGCATTGTCAGCGGGCGTTCACGCAAGTTAAAACTGCACTTTGCGGGGGACCGCTTTTACATTCACCTGACTTCTCTCTCCCTTTTGTTTTACAGACAGATGCTTCAGACAGAGGGCTGGGGGCCGTACTCTTGCAGGTGGTGGAGGGGGAGGAGCGCCCGGTGCTGTACATTAGCCGTAAGCTCTCGTTGAGGGAAACTAAGTACAGCACCCTGGAAAAGGAGTGTCTCACCATCAAGTGGGCGGTCCTCACTCTCTGATACTACCTGTTGGGGAGGGCCTTCACCCTCTGTTCCGATCACGCCCCACTCCAGTGGCTCCACTGCATGAAAGATACCAACGCGCGGATCACCCGTTGGTATCTGGCTCTTCAGCCGTTTAAGTTCAAGGTGGTCCACAGTCCGGAAGCGCAGATGGCTGTCGCCGACTTCCTTTCCAGGAATGGGGGGGGGAGTGGTAGGCAGGCCTGATGCCTCCCCGGCCTGAGTCGGGCGGTGGGGATATGTGGCAGCGGGAGCGTGGTCAAGCATCTCTCCGGAGAGAGACAAAACGGTAAGGACGCTTACACCTGAGCTAAATTATGTCTAACACCTGTCTCTAATTTCAGTGAGCACGGGGAGAGCGGCATAAAAGAGCCACACCGCCAGTAGATGAGAGAGAGAGAGAGCCTGGGTCCCCAGAGTTATTAATGTGAAGATGTTTTATTATTGTAACACTGAAGAGATCATATTGTGAAGCTGAGAGTTTATTATTTTGAAGTTGAAGAGATTATTATTGTGAAGCAGAGAATTTATTATTGTGAGATCAGTGTGGTCATTAAAAAGCCTTACCTGTGAGTAGAGCAACCTGCCTCCCGGGTCCTCCTTACGACTGTCCACTACAGTATATAATATGTAGACTGTGCACATTTTCAAATAATCATTGCACTCGTGTACATGGAGGAGTGACAATAAAAGTTCCCTATCTGTCACTCACTCAACGTTGCGTCGATGTAGTGACACTAGGGGTCATTCTTGGGAGCCCGAGACACCTCTGGTCTTTGATAAAAGGCCAATGAAAATTGGCGAGTGGTATTTGCATGCCACTCCCCCGGACATACGGGTATAAAAGGAGCTGGTATGCAACCACTCATTCAGATTTTCTCTTCGGAGCCGAATGGTCATGCTCACTGAGCTGAATTCCCATGACTGTTCATTCATCTCTGCTGGATCTGACGGCGCATTTCAGCGGCTTCTCCCTCCTCTGCACTGGTGCACTGCAGAGAATGCCCCTGGGCGCTTCGGCAGAAATAAGAGTATAATTCTCTAAAAAAGTATATTTCTCTAAAAGAGTATATTTCTCTAAAAGAGCGGCACACACGGAACATCTTTTTAAAGATGCGTCTTTTTAAAGACGCGTCTTTTTAAAGATGCCTTTCCAATTGTGTGTTATTCCTGGTTGCGCTCATTATCTCTCGCCTTCTGACGGTCACGATCACTGTCTTGAGACGGGTGACCCAGGGACGACGAAACCCGCTGCTCTGGAGCTGGTAAGCAGACCTCTCCATCCCCCAGTCGAAGGCCGGGAGGAGAATCTTTTTGTTACCTTTGCATTTAATTGCGCTGCATCCTCAAGTGGCTGCAGTACTCAAGAGTTCAGCAAGAGCGGTTTCCTTGTTCACTGGGTCACGTATCCGGTGTGCACGGCCGTCATCACGACCACCGTCCACCACTCTATTTGGCAGGTTTGGTGCTCCAGCGGCGGTCTCCCGCCCCTGAGCGCCCAGCTGTGGCACAAATCCGCCCCCGATGTGACAGTCTCCAGGGGTCACAAAGACAGGCCTCTTCCTCCCCTGTTCCAGGCTGTTCCGGGGGTGGTCACAAGGAGCCAGGTAAGTGCTTCGATGTCCCTAGACTCAGCACAGCCACGACATGGTGTGGCACCTCGAGCTCCGCCCTGCCGCGAGGCCCCACCTGCCGATATGGCCAACAATGTTGTCCGTTTGTTCCCCCTTGCGCGGAACTTGGATGTGAGGCTTGCGCTTTCCAATCCTTCGCGATGGCTGGTCCGGACCATCCGATTCGGCTACGTGATTCAGTTCGCCAGGCGTCCACCCAGGTTCAGCGGTATCCACTTCACCTTGGTGAAGGATGAAAACACTGCTACCTTGCTTGCGGAGATCGCTACCCTCCTACGGAAGGGCGCGATAGGACTTGTCCCTCCGGCCGAGATGAAGAAGGGGTTTTACAGCCCTTACTTCATTTTACCGAAAAAAGGCGGCGGGTTGCGGCCAATCTTGGACCTGCGAGTATTGAACCGGGCTTTACACAGACTCCCGTTCAAGATGCTGACGCAAAAACGCATTCTGGCGAGCGTCCGGCATCAAGATTGGTTCACGGTGGTAGACCTGAAGGACGCGTTCCTGCAGTTTGCATTCGAGGTCAGGTGTATCAGTACAAGGTCCTCCCTTTCGGCCTGTCCCTGTCTTCTTGCGTCTTCACGAAGGTCTCAGAGGCAGCCCTTGCCCCGCTAAGGGAGGTGGGCATTCGCATTCTCAACTATCTCGACAACTGGCTAATCTTAGCTCACTCTCGGGACATGTTGTGCGCACACAGGGACTTGGTGCTCTCACACCTCAGCCGACTAGGGTTTTGGGTCATCTGGGAAAAGAGTAAGCTCCTCCTGGTTCAGAGCATCTCTTTTCTTGGTTTGGAGTTCAACTCAGTCTCTTTGACAGCGCGCCTCACGAACAAGTGTGCCCAGTCGGTGTTGGCCTGTTTGAAGGTGTTCAAACAGAAAACAGCAGTTCCACTAAAACTTTTTCAGAGGCTTCTGGGGCATATGGCATCCTCAGCGGTGGCCACTCCGCTTGGGTTGATGCATATGAGACCGCTTCAGCACTGGCTTCAGACTCGAGTCCCGAGTTGGGCATGGCGCCGCGGGACACATCGCACGGTTATCATGCCGGTCTGTCACCATCTTTTCAGCCTTGGACTGACCTCTCATTTCTATGGGCAGGTGTTCCCCTAGAACTGGTCTCCAGGTGCGTCATGGTCATGACAGACGCCTCCAAAACGGGCTGGGGCACTGTTTGCAATGGGCATGCAGCCACCGGCTTGTGGACGGGCCCGGACTGCATTGGCACATCAACTGCCTTGAGTTGTTGGCAATTCTGCTCGCCCTGCGGAGGTTTCGGTCGTTGATCCAGGGCAAGCACGTGTTAGTTCAGACAGACAACCCGGCAACGGTAGCATATGTCAACTGCCAAGGCGGTCTGCGCTCTCATTGTATGTCACAACTCGCCTGCCGTCTTCTCCTCTGGAGTCAGCAGCACTTCAAGTCGCTGCGAGCCACTCACATCCCGGGCAACTGCAACACTACAGCAGACGCGCTGTCACAACAGGTTACCCTCAGGGGAGAGTGGAGACTCCACCCTCAGGTGGTCCAGCTGATTTGGAGTAGATTTGGACAGGCACAGGTGCACCTGTTCGCCTCCCAAGAATCCTCCCAACTGCCCGCTCTGGTATGCCCTGACCGAGGTCCCCCTCGGCATAAACACGCTGGCACACAGCTGGCCCCCTGGCATGCACAAATATGCATTTTCCCCAGTGAGCCTACTTGCACAGACCCTGTGCAAGGTCAGGGAGGATGAGGAGCAGGTCGTCCTGGTAGCACTCTACTGGCCCACCTAGACGTGGTTCTTGGACCTCACGCTCCTCGCGACAGCCCCCCTTGGCGAATTCCCCTGAGGAAGGACCTTTTTTCTCAGGGACGGGCACCCTCTGGCATCCGCGACCAGACCTCTGGAATCTCCATGTCGGTGGTAGACACGATCAATCAGGCTAGGGCCCCCTCTACGAGGCGCCTGTATGCCTTAAGTGGCATCTGTACGCTAAGTGGTGTTCTTCCCGATGGGAAGACCCCGAGAGTTGTGCACTCGGATCAGTGCTTCCACTGTCCCCTTCCACCTTGAAGGTGTACGTTGCCACCAGAGCAGCACACCACGACGCAGTCGTCGGTAAGTCCTTAGGGAGCATGACCTGATCATCAGGTTCCTAAGAGGTGCCGGGAGGCATTAAGAGGAAATGGCCGGACCTTGTCTCGGCTCCTCAGCATAAAACCTGAATGAGTGGTTGCATACCAGCTCCTTTTATACCCGTATGTCCGAGGGAGTGGCATGCAAATACACTCGCCAATTTTCATTGGCCTTTTATCAAAGACCAGAGGTGTCTCGGGCTCCCAAGAGTGACCCCTAGTGTCACAACATCGGCACAACGTCTCGTTCCCTCCATCAGGGAACGGAGGTTACGCAAGTAACCATACGTTATTTCAATAGATTTTGATTAGAAACATACCTCAATTAGTATCAATTTCTTGAAAATATTATTAGAAAGATCATTTAAAATGAAGACACATCTTTGAAAAATAATAACATTATTATTTCACATTATTCAATACCACATAAATATCAAATACCAAATAAATAAATATGTTGTAATAAAGGTTTCCAAATTGTTCTAATTTTTATTAAAAAAATAAAAATAAAAAATAAAAAACACAGAAATTAGACCCCATTCTCTCAACTGTCTGCCACTGATACCATCATAACCTCTCTTTGCTTTTGCTCCCTCAGTATCACAGGAAAATCAGCTCACATGTCTGTGTTTGCATTTGAGAGATATGGAGTGTTATCAAGCACTGACCTGGTTCGCCATCTCATTTAAACACACTTCATCGTCCCAAACATTTTGCTACAAGCCTAGAAAACAAGTACCATCTGATCCAACTTAAACATAAGCAAAACTTCAGCTCAATTCATGGCAATCAGGACCAGAATATTGATATGAAATTGACATTGGGTATTAATTAGGGCAATCATTCACTTTGATATCTGTGACAGATATTGATTGTAATTTTCAAAAGAGCTTAGAGGTATCTAAATGCTTATCTTTTTAATTTTATTTTTATCCTTTTTTTTCCCCCAATTTGTCATCCCAATTCCCACTGCTTACTCGTGGTGGCACGGTTACTCATCTCAATCCGGGTGGACAAGTCTCAGTTGCCTCTGCTTCTGAGACAGTCAATCTGCACATCTTATCATGTGGCTTGCTGTGCATGACACCGCGGAGACTCACAGCATGTGGAGGCTCATGCTATTCTCTGCAAACCACACACAACTTACTACGCACCCCATTGAGAGCGAGAACTACTAATCGTGACCATTAGGAGGTTACCCCATGTGACTTTACCTTCCCTAGCAACCGGGCCAATTTGGTTGCTTAAGAGACCTGGCTGGAGTCACTCAGCACACCCTGGATTCGAACTTGCGACTCCAGGGGTGGTAGTCAGCGTCAATACCTGCTGAGCTACCCAGGACCCCCTCTAAATGTTATCTTAAAGAATATGGACAAATCTATTAAATTAAACAGACTAAACAATTTCAAGATGAAAGGAATTGACCAGAGCTGAAATTAATTGATTGTATAAATCCAGTATT
Organism: Myxocyprinus asiaticus; assembly: GCF_019703515.2. Lineage (NCBI taxonomy): Eukaryota > Metazoa > Chordata > Actinopteri > Cypriniformes > Catostomidae > Myxocyprinus > Myxocyprinus asiaticus. The sequence continues at coordinate 46,235,812 of NC_059344.1, forward strand.
GATATGTTCTGTAGCAGTCAGTGTACTACAGATATCTCAGAATTAACCTTTTACCATAACTGCATAACTTTTAAGAGAGAGCAAGGCATTGTTGTTGCTGTTTGTGTGTGTGTGTGTGTGTGTGTGTGTGTGAGAGAGAGAGAGAGAGAGAGAGAGAGAGAGAGAAAGAGGAAGAGAGAGATATGAAGCTACCTCCTTCCTGCTGTTCCTGGGGTAATCACTATACTTTCGTGAGTGTGTGGGTGTGCATCTGTGTGTACTGTTAGTTATTGGGTATGTGTGTGTTTGTGTTGACCCAGGTCTCACTCAGCTCATCCCTGTGTGTGTGTGTGTGTGTGTGTGTGTGTATATGAAATACTGCACACTAATAGGCAGAGCCGGCCTCTTACATTCTTTATCTCGCAGAGGGCCACTGTGCACTGTCACTTTAACAACCGGGAATTATCACCAACATCCATATTTGGGGTTAAGAGTGTCTCAAACAGTATATAGATACATTTTCCATCAATAAATTCACCCTGAATCCAGCCTCCTCAGCCAAAAGCATCCTGCTTCCTGATTGACGTTTTTACCACAGAATTATACCATGTCTGTCTAAAGGAGAAGAAACATGTCGCCATTCCAAAATTAGCTAGCCATCAACATAAAATAGGATAAGTCCACTGTGGTGTCATCTCACAAGAGTATTGATTGAGGCAGACGTTTGGGATAGGGAGCGGATTTCCCATAAAGCCAGTAGCCAGCATGTCTATTCGAAGACAGGGAAAGAGAACACATGAATGATACAATATACAGGTCTGGAGATTTAAAATCCCGAAACAGGCCTGTTCATTCTAATTTAACTCAAAGGTTTTTGGAGACACAGTTTAATATTTCATTTAATCACTTGCTAGAATATACAGCTATATACAGTATAATACATGTAAACTCTAAGAACCACCCATAGATTTCTGGCTCATGACAACACTTAATGTTTCATTATAAGTGACAGCTTGACCATCCAAATGGAATCATGGCAAAACATTTCCACAAGCCAATCAGAATACATGTAAGTGCTCTGAGAACAGTGAATAAAAAGATTGTTTAACCAGCCAATCGGATGGCAAGGAACAGCTACGGCGTGCCTGCGAAGCTAAGCCCTGCTTAACTAGTCACAGTCACAGCGCTGTAATGAAATCCAGACCGAGACAGGGTTTGGATTGATTTTCAACATCTTGATTTAATATCCTGAATTAATTATTTTAACTTGAATAATATATAAAGGAAAATAAATGTAGAACACTCTGGGGAACAAGATAGGGCTTCTTTCTAGCAGTTATCTCATGGTCAATCTCACCCCGAGAATACTTTCAGCTGTGTGCGTGCCTGCCTGCAAGCATGTGTGCGATCGAGCCAGAGAGTGTGAGACTGTGTGTGTTTGTGGGTGTGCGTATGTCTGCACTGAACGATTTCCTGTAAACTACTTTGGTGGGTTTGGACTTGTATGTGTGTCTGTGTTTGCAATATCGCAGGGAGAGAATGCATGTTTGATTTACTGTTTATTGGATGTGTCCTTACTAAAGGGCTTTGCCTTCAACAGAGACGATACACTCAGGTCACAATACATGAAGAGCAGATGGTCTTACTGCAGGTGGGAGAGAGAACTTAAGCATGACTCCAAATATTTGCGAGGATATTCACATCCAGACTGAGGACATGTTGTTGTGATGAATTTCAGTCAAAATAGCAACAGACTGAACTGGCATGTGTACACATCCTACTGCGTGCAAACTGTTAGAAAAGTGGAAAAGAGTGAATGTCTGCACACTGATATTACTGCTCCAATAATTTAATTTAATATGTGATGTTTTTTTGTTTGATTTTGTTCAGTTTTTTTCTGATGAAAATCTGAGAGGTCAAACATTGCATTTGTTAAATTCTGGCACAGTAATATCAGTGTGTGGACATTTACTTATTATTCCACACTTGTTTCATTGTGTCCTGCACCTATACCCAGCCTGGGTTGTATGTGGAAAGTTGACATTAAATGGGTCAATGATGTGACACATTAATTTATTTATTTATTTGCATCTATTAAGATACTCTTAAATGCATTAAAAATGCAATTCACAAAGCAATTACTTGAATACACCTCTAGTATGATGAACATGTTTTGCATTTCTGAGTTTGAAGGGATTTTGATAGTTTTTATGTATTTATTTATTTTCTGGAGCTTAAAGTAAAAAATGTCTAAGTGGTGTAAACATCCTGAGACAGTGAAACAAATAAAAGTCTAATTAAAAGCTGAAATTCTTGAATAAACAAATGTTGCAATCAGAAGTTTGTGAAGTTTTTGGGGGGGGCGCACTATGCGCCTCAGCATCTGCTGTCATTTTACGTGGCCTACCACTTCGTGGCTGAGTTGCTGTCATTCCCAATCGCTTCCACTTTGTTGTAATACCACTGAGAGTTGACTGTGGAATATTTAGTAGCGAGGAAATTTCACGACTGGACTTGTTGCACAGGTGGCATCCTATCACAGTACCACGCTGGAATTCACTGAGCTCCTGAGAGCGGCCCATTCTTTCACAAATGTTTGTAGAAGCAGTCTGAATGCCTAGGTGCTTCATTTTATACACCTGTGGCCATGGAAGTGATTGGAACACCTGAATTCAATTATTTGGATGGGTGAGCGAATACTTTTGGCAATATAGTGTATATATCTTGAGGGTCACTTACTCATTCTTCATTATTATTATCATTCACATTTTAGAATAATAGTAAAGTCATCAAAACTATAGAATAACATAAATGGAACTATGGTAAATTATGTTGTGAAAAAAAAGGTGGATGGCCAGGAGTCCCAGGAAACCAGAGCAGATCAGACAGATGGCCATGAAACCAAGGGGACCAGAGAAGATCAGGCAAACGGCCAGGAGATCCAGAAGACCAGAGCAGATCAGGCGGACAGCCAGGAGACCCAGAAGACCAGAGCAGATCAGGTGGATGACCAGGAGACCCAGGAGGCCACCTCAGGATAGGGACTGGATCAGGAGGCCTGGTTGATGGCAAACAGAGCTGAAACAGGGTCAGGAGACCACAGACTAGAGACTTGAGCCGTGGAAGGCAGAGCCATAGGAGACTCGAGGGATGAAACCATGGAAGGCGGAGCCGTGGGAAGCTCGAGGAGCAGAGCCATGGAAGGAGAAGCCGTTGCAGGCTCGAGGGGCAAAGTTGTAGAAGGCAGAGCCATGTGAAGCTCGAGGAGTGGAGCCATGGAAGGCAGAGCCATGGAAGGCTCGAGGCTAAGAATCCAGGATGACTGGGAAATGATCTCAGCAGTCGTGAAAATAAGCAGAGTCTCAGGAGCGACCTCTGTGGTCATGGGCATGGACAGAGTCTCGGGAGCAACCTCTGTGGTCGTGGGCATAGACAGAGACTCAGGAACGACTTCTATGGTCGTGGGCATGGACTGAGACTTGGGAATGACCTCTGTGGTCGTGGGCGTAGACAGAGAATCAGGAACAACCTCTGTGGTCGTGAGCATAGGCAGAGACTCGGAGACGACCTCTATGGTGGTGAACAGAGTCTCAGAAGCGACCTCTGCGGTCGTGGGCATAGACAGAGACTCAGGTACGACCTCTGTGGTTGTGGGCATGGACTGGGACTCAGGAACGACCCCTGTGGTCGTGGGCATAGGCAGAAACTCAGGAACGACCTCTGTGGTCGTGGGCATAGGCAGAGACTCGGAAACGACCTCTGTGGTCGTGAACACTGGCAGAGACTTGGAAATGGAAGCCTTTCCTTTTCTTCTCCGGATGGCCGAAGTAGGCAACGCAGGCTCTGGTACGGACAATGCTGGCAATGCTGGCCCTGGGAAGGATGAGACTGGCAACGCTGGTTCTGGGACGGACGAGATTGGCAACGCTGGCTCTGGTATGGACAAGAGTGGCATTGTTGGCCCTGGGACGGATGAGGCTGGCAACGCTGGCTCTGGGATGGACAAGACTTCCAGCTCGTTGACCGTGGCAGGCGTGGGCATTGGCTCGTTGGCTGTGGCAGGCGTGGGCATTGGCTAGTTGGGGAATGGTCTTCTTGGCCCTACGAACTGATATTAGTGGCGGATAATTCAACTTGGAGACAAGGGCAGTGAAGAGCTTCGAGCAATGAGTCACGGGAGGCTGGACTGTGGCATGGCGTGGAGCCGACTCAGATGTGGATGTGACATGGCGTGGAGTGGATTCAGATTTGACTGTGATATGGCATGGAACAGACTCAGTTGTGGCTGTGACACAGCATGGAGCAGGTTGAGGTTTGGCAGTGACATGGCATGGAGCAGCCTGAGGCATTGTGGTGACATGGCATGGAGCAGGCTGAGGTATGGCTGTGACATGGTATGGAGCAGGCTGTGGCGTGACTGTGACATGGCATGGAGCAGGCTGAGGCGTGGCTGTGACATGGCATGGAGCAGACTCAGGCGTGGCTGTGACATGGCATGGAGCTGACTGTGGTATGGCTGTGATATGGCATGGAGCGGACTCAGGCGTGGTTGTGATGTGGCGTGGAAAGGCTTCAGATGTCGAAGACTTGGAATCCGGGATTGGGATTGAGAGAGGAGGTTCCCCCGAAGCGAGTTTTTCTAATATCAGCCTCACATATTCCTCCCACGTGTAATCACCGGTCTCTGGCAATTCCCTCCACTGGCGTGTTGTGAGTCCGATTCTGTATATGGATTTCAGAGCGGCATCATCAAAACCAGTGTTGGCTGCAACGGTGGAAAAGAAATGGGATTACTCCCTTATTGATAAATCCGCCTGGCTTAGTTGAACAAAGAATGCTGCTAGATCCATGGTGCGGTGAATTGTTCTAGATGAGGTCGGGTGTGCCGCTGGGTTTGATGAAGGAGCTGAGACCTTGGTGGTTAGTTGAAAAAAGCCGCTGGATTGGTTCGTGGCGAAGTCTTCTGTAATGATGAGTCAATGGAGTTGAGATTCATGTGCAGCTTTAATAACATTAAACGTAGTAATACAGACAGGCAGGAGTCAATCACCAGCAACAGTAATATCAAAGGCAATCCATAGGGGTAGTCAATAAACAGGCAAGAGGTCAGGGCAGGTGGCAGACAATCACAGGTTATATCCAGGTAAACAAGGCAGTAATAGTAGACAGGCAGCAAAGGGTCAAAACAGGGTAATCAGTTCAGGATCATACACAGGTTATTCAGAAAACTCAGAGAACGCTCAGAAATGTCAGCCAGGGCAAAACAAGACTTCGCAATGACAGAGAGTGAGAGAGAGTCTTAAATAGCTGAGTAAATGGGAAACAGGTGAGCAGGTAATCAGTGCCAGTTAAGGGGATTATAGGAAATGGAGTCCAGAGAGTTAAAGTCAATACCCAGGTGATGGACTCCTCTAGTGGTGAGCGGGAGGAACTCCAGAGGCAGGATTCGTGACAAATATGTTGCCACAATTATATTTTTGTCTACAAAACTAATTTCAAACATTTAAGCATACACCTTCAGGTCAAAAGGTTTTTAAGATCATGAAAAACATTTCAGTCAAGTGACTCCAAACTTTTGAATGGCATTGAATGTACTGTATATATATAAAGTATATATGCAGGTATATATACTTGCTTGATGTTGTGTATACGCACATGTATTCAAGGTGCGAGAAAAGTATTTTAATACCTTTTACTTGATGGTTACACCACAACCGTATTTATAAAGTATAAATATAATAGTTTTATACTTTTAAATATTATAAAGTATAAAACTATAAGTATTATAAAAATATAATATAAAATTTGTTCAAACAGCATTTTGCTTATTCCTTTATAATCATAATGGATCCGTTTCTAAGACATCTTATTACAGTATTTTGAAGACTAAATATAATATTACTATTAGTACTTTTCAAATGTAATATTTACTCTGCTGGACCATTTAAAATGAATTAGTTAAGGCAAAAATATGAGGTGAGAAACTTAAAAGAAATGGTGACCAGCACCTAAAATATACACTTTCCGTTAGACTTATCCTCAAATTTGAACATTAATTCCTAATTTAGATAAAATAAAATAAAAAAGGACATATTATGCATCAACTACCCATGTGCACACTTTTCTATATCTTCTCCATAAGAAGAGAAAACAATACCTGGGAAACATCTAATATTAAACACTTCTGTGATGTCCCAGCAGCCGCTATTGGCACACCACCATCCCGTTCGATTATGTTTATTGATAAGTTAGCTGGCTTTTTTCACTCTGAATATTTGGAACAATCACCAGCTCTTAAGCCTTTTTTCTCCTCTCATTCTGCAGTGAAATGAGAAGGCACATTAAAAACTCATATTGAGACAGGTGCTGCTGTGTCAGAGAGTCTCAGCTCAATTGCTTGCTAGCTGAGGTGCTTCTCGCCTCGTCGTTGACTCCATAACCTGCTCACTTCTGACACACGGATTGTAATAAAAGAAGACTACTGTCGGAGTAGGGTTGATTTAAAGACAGCCCCAGTCAATCAATCACAAAGTTCTGATTAAAAGTACAAGTATCGTTATCCCTCTCTCTGTCTCTATGACACTCCCTCACCTCTTTCTCCTTCTCCACTTTTTTTTTTTTCATTTTAATCTGAGAAAAAAATTAAGGAAGGCCTTTAAATTTCATCGCTTCCACAAAACTCTGGCAAGTATTCATTGTGTTCTACTTTTCTCTTTCAACCTCTCCGCAGGAGGCTGCATTCATGACAACATTATATATGATCTTCTCCTTTCAAAATGCCATCGATGCCTTGGATGAGCTCTGCACTGTGATCTCACAACACAAAAACACCAGTGTAAGATTTTTCTTATTGACACACGCTCACTGGAATAGCCCGCCTGAGCAAGCCAAAGGGCATTGTTCCTCGCTTTTAAAACATTGCTTTCCATTTCTCCTTGCAGAAAAAAAACTAATTATAATGAGGGTGTTTTTCAATGATAAAATGATTTAAAACCGATTGCATTTCATCCTCTTCTTCTCAGCAACCTATTTTTATGGCGAAGTTCAACAATGTCATCAGGATAGAGATGACACTTAATCACACAGACAAACACGCCATTACCCTGCAAAACCTGAGAGTACTGAGCTGAATTAAATATGGTAAACTATCTCATTACACAAACACATTCTTAAAATCTCTGTCTCAGAGTGATCAAAGGTCAGAGATGTGAATATCTAAAAATCCCTCTTTGAATTCATTTAGCTTTAAAAGCCACGGCTCTCTAGAGATTGCAGTCACCTGCTGCTAGCTGGACTCAAGTAATGACTATCATCTTAAAGGCCTGTCTGGTGTGACGATGTCGCTGCATGTTGGAACACATCCGAGCACTCGTTTTGAATGCTTCCAGGAGGAGATCACAAAGTCATTAAATATTTTCTGTCTTTCTCAGCAGTTAGTGTTGATGCAGCCTGCTTGCAATAATGTATTGTGTTGCAAACAAGAAGGATGGCCACTTCCCTGCCTCCTGGTGCAGAGGGGGCCTGCAGGGACACCGAGGCTCAGGTATATGGATGGCCTGAGGATGTCTCCATCATTCATAAAACATGCTGCTGCCGCACGCCACCAAATTGATCTTGCAAAAGAAGCAGGGTGGCATGCCGACCACTTCATTAGTCTTCCACAGCCACAAATCACACTTGTCATAGCCTTCTAGGGACCTGCCGTTACTGGCAATACCACCATTACACACTTACACAGGCTCAGATCCCAAGCACTCCGATGGTGTTCCCAAAATGCTGCACACAGACTACATTGTTCATGGTGCAGTGGTCATGGTCTGACTTAAAAATGTGTGAAAAGAATGACAACAGAAGCCTGTAACTTTTCATGTACAAGGGCCATAACTGGTGTGATACCCTAAAGGGGACCTTTTTGTACATCTATTTAGTTAAAACTCATTTATAAAGAATGCTTATAAATTGTGTTTATAACTGGAATGTTTATAACTAACTAGGGTACTTATAACTGTACCCTTATGACCTATTGTGTACCTTTAAAGGTACATTTATATGTTTTGTTCCATAGGGAACAAAAAGTCAGTATAATCCTTATTATTTCACTTATATGTTTGATTGTGCTTGAGATTTAAAGGAATAGTGTGCCCGAAAATACACCCTCCTGTTGTTCTAAACCCCTATGACTTTCTTTCTCTGGTGGAACACAACACAATATTAGTCAGAATCAGAAACAGAAGGCAGTAACTTAAGTCACCATTAATTTTCATTGTAGGAAAAAAAAAAGAAGAAAAGGTACAATGAAAGTGAATGGTGATTGAGACTAACATTCTGCTTAACACCTCATTTTGTGTTCCACAAAATAAAGAAGGCACCCAGGTTTGGAACAACATGAGGGTGAGTAAATTATAACAAATTGTTGAGTGAAATATCCTTTTAACCAAACAAGACAACAACAGCATTAATTTGAGGAATTAAATTTGCCCACTGAAATAGATCTTTCCCAATTAGAATAATATGTCACTGTTTCTTGAAATGTAATGTGCCAACAAAGGTTGCAATGGAAAGATGCAGATCACAGACAGAGAACGTCAATAGTGGCCTCTTAGCTTGTAAATGTGAAAAGAAAATGCCGTTCTCTCTCTCTCTCTCTCTCTCTCTCTCTCTCTCTCTCTCTCTTCTCCCTTTGTCTGTCTGTTTCTCTATGTCTTTCAGAAAGCAAACTGTTATTGCATTGTGTTGTCTCTTTAAAGTTGCATGGTTACCCCTCAACCCCCCTCATTCCTGCACATTCTATTCCCTCAACTGTCATGCTGCCAGGCCTAAAAGCCTGTCTTGTGAAATGTTCAACATCAGAAATGGTTTGTGTGCATGTCAGTTTGGCCTACCAAAAAATCCTAACAGTTTAGCCAAAGGCACCATAGGCTCGTTCTCTTATGAAGCTTTGTTGTTGTTTTAAAGGACATTGGTTATAGGCTAGAACCGATGCCATTATCAAAGCCACTATCCCTGTCTAAGGCTTATTTACATTATGAACACTGCTATATAAAGATCTTATCAGGTTAACATAACCTAAGATATATCACATCTACTTTTAGCACAGACATGTAGCATATTCAGACCCTTCTGAATGACTGGGTTCCATGAAGCTCATAATTGACATCACTTCCTGTCTACATGGCATTAGTGAGAACACTCAAGCTCTGACAGGAAAAAAGACATATTAGCTGCTTTGCTTAGTCTTCTGCCACCACGACCCTGTCCCGGATAAGCTACAAAAGATGAATAGATGGATAGATACATACCACTCTCTCTCTGCATCTGTGTCTCTCACAAAACTCCCCATTTGACTTGTGAAGCATGATGAACACATTTGAAGATCAGCATGAATAATTCAGTCTAATCGGGCTGTAACATGTTAGCATGTAAGCATGAGTGTGTAAAGGGGGGTGGGGGGATGCAAAACAAGTCTCTACTGGTTAGGCATTTTTGAAGGACGGGCCAGAGTGTGTAGGAGCATCGTTACAAGTGCTGTAGGTCAGAGGGGAATAGGGAGCATCTCCATTACCATTGAAGAGCGGTTTGTTCAGAATTATGCCAAGCTGCAAATATGTGGACCTTTGGGGACAGGGATGCGTCTGATCCCACAGCAAAGCAAAGTTTTCTTTTTTGCCTGTCCTCTTAGCAAAGACTCATCTACCCTCGGGGGTGTTTAAGCCAAATACTATAAGTTAGGAATCCTTCTTTTGAATCAAAAGAGATTTACAGTATATTGAACACAGCCATTTAATAGGATAGATGGATGATAACAAAAAAAAATAAAAAAATAAAAAATCATTATTTATTCACCCTCATGTTGTTACAAACCTGTATTACTTTTTAAAAGAGATGTTAGGCAGAATGTTAATCTCAGTCACCATTCAGTTTCATGGTATGGAAAAAGATGTAATGAAAGTGAATGGTGACTGAGGCTAACATTCTGCCTAAAATCTCCTATTGTGTTCCATGGAATAAAGAAAGTCATACAAGGGTGTGTTTCCTGTACAACAATGTAACTCAATGGTTAACCATCATAGTACGATGCATCGTTGGAAAAATTAACTAGCTAGTCATGACTGTTTCCTGAAACCCAAGTAACAATGTTGTAGTGATGTCCAATTCTTAGCAAGTAACCGGTCGAGCCGGTTCACAAAATCAAACTGAATTGAACTTGAGTTCCGTGTTTATGACGCAAGATGCACAGCTGAAGTACTTGTACTGAATACGCAGCACGTCAAACTGTCCGACACAAAAAGAACCAAATGAGCCAGTCCCACTAACTGTCGAGGATTACCGAGCACTTGCTTGTGATGAGATGTTAATGGCAGTAGCTGAATAACACATTTATAAACCTACAGATTTGTTCTGTGTTATTTCTGAATTATTAAAAAAATGATTTGCAGTCTCGAGAATTAAGTAGGCATTTTTACTTGATAATGTTAACACATTATGAGTAATATATTAGTTTTCTTTTTGTGTTTGTATTTTTTAATTAGACTAAATTAATTGTGTAGCTAACTGTGATGGACAATTTCTTTAACTTATGTATCAGAATCAACATCCTAAAATAACGTAAATGCAGACGACTAGAAGCCCGAGACTGAGTTCAATTTTAATGAGTTGGACTCATACAGGCTAGGCGGCTCTTACGAGTTACTAGACCGGTTATTGAACTAAAAACCTGTTTGAACACAAACCTACATGCTGAATTGGTGCTGTGTCAGCGTTTTTGGCCGAGTCCAACTCAAAAAGAACCTAATGAGCCGGTGCCACATACTGTCGAAGTTTGCTGAGTATTACCGAGGACTTTCTGTGTGTTGAGATGTTAATGACAGTAACTGAATAAAACATTTATAAACCTGCAGATGGTTGTATCTGTTAGTTTTTTAATTATTAAAAAATATTTGCAAATGAAGGTCTCGAGAATTAAGTAGGCATTTTTACTGTTACAAATAAAACTTATTAATAATATATTTGTTTTCTAGATGTTTTTTTTATTTGTATTATTATTATTATTATTATACTTAATGTATTGTGTAGCTGATGGACATTTTTAAGAAATCAGAATTTCATTAACTTTTGTATGAGCAACAACATACTAAAACGACACTAAATGCAGACAAGTAGCCTGAGTCCTGATACCGAGTTCGATATTAACAAGTTGGACACAGGCTAGGTGGCTCTTATGAACCAAAGAAGCTGTTCAAAATGAACAAATCAAACCTAAAGGCAGAATTGAAAGTCAGCTTTTTGGTCTTATCCGACTCAAAAAGAACCGAATGAGCTGGTACCACAAACTGTCGAAGTTTACTGAGGATTACTGAGGAGCTGCTGATACTATGAGCATGCGTGTGCCTCTGACTTGAACGAGCCTAGGACAAAATGTGCGCTTCTTTAATGACAAACAAATTATACTGGAAATATGCTTATGGCTAGTTGTATTAAATAATTTTTTTATTAAAACCTGCAAAAATGTTTTCAGCCGAGAGATGTAAATTAATTGTACTATTGAATCATTGTTTCTGGTGATTTTATTAAGATTAGTTTATTCTCTTTACATGCTTTAGACACTTAGAACATATCCACGTTTGTGTATCAGTGTCTGTATTGGGTGCTTTAGGTGCAAAACTTTAATGTAGGACATTTATCCAAGATGTATCAATTTGTCAGTCGTATTCGACATGCAGGATCACAGAATGAAACACTGATGACAATAAACACCCTTATTATAATAACTTAACTGAATAAAAGGTAATAATCAGCAATGCATTCACATATGGCTTTATTTAAATGTTTGAGTGTGAAAATGACACCGAGATGTTAGAATTACGTACTAGTGACGTCATTGCGTTATGACATAAAAGAACCACTGAATCATTTTTTTTTTTTAACTGGTTCATGGAAACTAACTGTCCGAAAGAACCGGTTAGTGGAAATGAATCAGACTTCCCATCTCTACTATGTCGCACATCCATCGTTTAAACCAGGTTGGTTCAACAATATAGAGCTGTTGTATATGATGTTACACAGGGGGTGGAGTAACTTCTGTGGATATCAAATTATAATAGCTCATTTACACGTTCACCAGAAAGCTGTTTAATGCACGAAAGCTGCGGAAGACACAAACTTTGCGTGCAGTGTAATGCAACAGATATATTGTGTTGCAATCATGGGGTTTCGCTCTACATCAGACTTCGGGGTTCCCTTGATGCACTTGAGCAATTATGTACAGTACATGTGCACTCTTCAAAAAAACACATAAACCCAACTTATGCATTAACATGGACATATAATAAGCCGTGTTCTCTAACAAAAACCGTGTGTGTGTTAAAGCACTTTCTCTTAACAACCATTAATCTCTTAAATGGCTGCATTCGTGTTTACATGACGTTTCAAACACTTCTTTCTACAAAAGCCCAGAGTAAGCCATTTTTAAGTGCATATAAATGTTGTCATAGTTTTGACTGAATGAAAGATAAACAGTATATGGAATGAAAGATATAGAAGCCTCAGCAAAGTGAAATGAGGTCCACACAGCAAACTAAAAAGGAACTTTGCTTCAACCACAGGTAAAGAGCTGTAGTTACAACACACAACTCTGCAATGCTATTTGAAAATGTTTGTTGGAACTACGGTCTCTGGAAACACCAAATCATTTTAATATGTTGAGAAAAATTGAGCTTGTGACCATAGTTGGCTGACGAAGGTTTTGGGAAATGCACACCAGGTTGGGAATAAAGTGGGGGAGAGTAAATGATGACAGAATTTTCATATTTGGGTGAACTATCAACAACCCGTGTCGCATGGCAAGTTGTAATTATAGTGTAAGATGGTGAAATCGTAAGAAATCATACAAGTTGGCTTGTACAAAAACATAAAACGTTTACTCCCATACAGAAAAAAACAAACAAACTAACAATCAATGTTATTATGATTTATCATCAGTTTAACCCCTAACCCAAACCTAAGACTAACCATAAAGTGTAACACCATACCCAATCCCTAATCCTAACCATAATTTAACAGGAAGTAACTTTTGGGTAACACAGAAGAATGAAAACATCAGGTTTGGAATTAGATGAGTAAAGCATATTACAGGTATTGATATACATCAGTCATTTTTATTGCATAAATAAATATGGAATGAGTAGTCAAATTATATATATATATATATATATATATATATATATATATATACACTACCGGTCAAAAGTTTTGAAACACTTGACTGAAATGTTTCCCATGATCTTAAAAATCTTTTCATCTGAAGACGTATGCTTAAATGTTTGAAATTAGTTTTGTAGACAAAAATATAATTGTGCCACCATATTAATTTATTTCATTATAAAACTAAAATGTAATAAAAAATAAATAAATAATAATTAAAAAAAAAAAAATAAAAAAAAAAAATAAACTTTTTGAAATTGATGACTTGGACCAAATAATAAAGAAAAGCAGCCAATAAGTGTCCAACATAGATGGGAACTCCTTCAGTACTGTTTAAAAAGCATCCCTGGGTGATACCTCAAGAGTACATGTCTGCAAATTCTAGGCAAAGGGTGACTACTTTGAAGATGATAAAATATAGTACAGTTTTGATTTATTTTGAATTTTAGTCACAATATAATTCCCATAGTTCCATTTATGTTATTCCATAGCTTTGATGACTTTACTATTAAGTGAAAAAAAAAAAAAAATATATATATATTGATTTAGCTTGTTTTATGTTTACTGCACCTTGTATGACATTAATTGATATATGAAAACTATTTATTTAGCACAGCATCATTTTTGAAGACATCCACATTATGCAACAGTTTTCACAAGTGCCTAAAACTTTTGCACAGTACTGTATATATATATGTTTAAGCTGAAAGTCAAAGCTTGACTATTAAGAAATTCTATTAGACCCTGATCCATTCATCTTCTATTCATACTCATGTGGAGCAGGCCAAGATATACTAAGATGCGTTGCTAGGACACAAGCACAAAAGAGCACCAGTAGTCTTTTTACACACATCTCTCTCTATCTCTTTTTCTTTCTGATAAAGTGTTGTGACAGCAGAAATTTTTGTATGACAAGCATTTGGGGGCCTAGTCCATTAGCAGCCTCTTTTGAGGCTACTTGCCAGGTTATTTGGGCAGTGAGTCAAAACCTTGCAGAACCCTCCATCCATTTGTATCAAGGAAGTGGAAGTGAGGACACAAAAGAATAAGGACAGAGAGAGAGAAGCTGCCATGTTTTCACCGTCATTTTAGCAAATGTGATGTGACAAACTGAAATAGGGTGTGTGGAAGTGCACGCGTGTTTGTGTGTACGCATGCATGTCTGACGAGGACAGGATGCGCCGATCAGCTTTGGTGTCATCAGATAAACAGGCATACGTCCATAATTAATGTCCAGCATGAGGCAAGCCAGCGACTGGATGCAGTTTGCACGAGGCACCCAGGAAAGTTGGGTCTAGCCATCAATCAAACGACTCATGGCCATAAAACACTGTTATGTGTCTATATCTATTCCATACAGTTAGCACTAAACATGGGGAATTCATGCATCAACTTGAAACAATCATCTTACATGCATCTCGCACAGCAAAACATACATATAGCATTTGCCAGAATTTGAGTACTTCAGTCAGAAAATTCAAGTTAGTCTCAACCCACTGGAACCCAATTATAAAAAATATGTTGCCATTCACAAACTCAAGGAACAGTATATCTGGACTTAGCTTTATGCAGTTTCAAAGCGATGAAGATGGCTTTGCCTCACAATATGCATACATCTAATGTGGAACGTTCAGAATGATTGTTACCTTATGTTATGAGATGCACTGCATTTTCCAGCATGCATCTTAACTTAGTATCATCTATATGCATCATTCTTTAGAAACAAAACTCCTGCTTTTTTGATGGTTTGTGTCATTAATAGTCATGCATACAGGATAGAGTGATAATGGATCAAATATGTCATGAATGTTCAGTATGAGGGTGTTTCTGGACACAGCTGTATCTCCTGAGGTCAGGCCCCTCAGGGAAATTGCTCTATTTGGTGCTGGCTCTGTTTGCATGACATGACCAAGCATCTTTTCTCAATAAAGACCAGCGGATGTTGACAGAAAATAGCGTACCATTTTCATTACACTCACCATGATAATCGTATTTTTCGTTCTCTTCTTTTAGGTAATCACATGCCACCATACAGCATGTTCCAGCAGTGGGGCTAAGGCTGGGGAGATGTTTTAAAGATTACACTTCTCATGTGTGTGCTCTGGTCTGACATTTGTATGTGGGTTAAAGAGAAGCATCATTGCAGCCCCATTGCATCCACGACCCAGGCATTGATTATTAACATATGACAAATCTATTAAAAACTGTGAATTATATAAAAAACAATAATGATCTTAACTAAGGGTAAAATAATCATTAAAAAATTAAACATGTATTGTGTGAAAATTATTAAGATATATTCTTATATATATTCTAAGATATATACAAAATATGAATGTCCGCCAGCTGTGGCCATGGCCCAGATATTGATTCTTGAAATATGAAAAATTCATTTAAAATATGAATTATTGAAATGTAATATATGTATGTATGTATGTATATGTTATTAACAAAGGATAAAATAATAAAACAACTTCAATATTTATTGTGTGACAATAATTTCTATAAACTTTTACACAAATGATGTATCCTTTAGTTGTGATGAATATGAGCATGCTTGAGGTAAATATGATACATATGTTTTGTATAGAATCATTATATTATTTATCATAATGCAAAATGTGTGAAAGCATTTTTTGTCTTTCATGTCTTAAGTACTTCCTCTTAAAAAAAAAAAAAACAATATCAATCCATTCTTTCACCAGTGTCTCTGACCTTCCTTTCTACTTGTGCTTCTTTGAGCAATTTGCAACTTTGTATTACAGCACTTCTCTTATTACTGCCACCTTAGGATGAATTGCTTCTATCGTGTTCATCATTTGTAAGTCACTTTGAATAAAAGCGTCTGCTAAATGTATAAATGTAACGGTTAATGATTTTTTTTTATTTTGGATACTTAAAATGCTAGCTATGAAATTATCTTAACAAGACAAAAGAATCTGCCATATGTTCCGAAAAAATTTTAAATGGCCATTTACACCACAGACACGATATAATTTAAGATGTGATGGAAATGAGGGGTGCCTTCACAAAATGTGGTGAAAATGGTTTAGAGAAATGACAAATGTGTTTTTTTTTTTTTTTTTTTTTTTTTTAAATGGCAGAATTCTCCAGTGATGCATGTGTAGACAAGTGGAGAAATGTCATGTAATTTAACCCATCATATATTGGATGTGGCCCCTTTAAGAGTTTTGCGACACCCGCTTTCCAGCACTCTCTTGTGTTACACACACGTGTGCTGACTAGAATGTGAGAACATGTATTGTACATGAGAGCTCACAGTTTTGTTCATCATTTGATAATTATTTGGGTAAATATCAAATTTGACACAAAATGCTTATAATATTGCATTAAATATGTGTTCTGAAGAGTCGTATGTTAAAATTGAGAGTTTGTTAATGGTTATTTTTGAAGGATGTGTATGGATTGCATGTGTGGAGTTTGACCACGTTTTGCATACATGTGAGGACTGGGTATGTAAATTTAGTATTAATAATATTGTATTTAATGGTTTATAGCCCACAGTGTTTTCCAGTTTAGTGAATAAGTGTAATATGTGTTATATGTGAAAATGTGTGTAATGAGAATTTTATTGTTTAAACTATTATACATGTCCTTGAGGCCTGGTTGGAAGTGCATGAAGTGCTTTGGGTGATTTGGGCATGTGTTGGATGCGTGGAATGCTTTGAGTGGTTTAGGCATGTGTTAAATGCATAAAATGCTGTGAATGATATAGGCATGTTTTAAGGTGATGTATGCTGGGGCATGTGGGTAGGTTGATGCCCTGTTTGAATTTTCAGTTGGCATTAGCCTCTACCGAATTGTATTTCCGTATTACATTTTCACATTTCATTTTTTGTATTTCATTATCATATTTCAGTGGACCGTATTAAAAAAAAATATATTTTCTCATTTTTATTTTTTTTACGACCCTATCGACCACTGTTTTTTTTTTTTTTTTCTCTCTTTTTTGCAGGATATTTGTATATCCTGTGTTGTTTCTTTACAACCCACCAGTTACACACGGATATAATACTGGACATTGTTAGTGGACAAAATAAATAAACTAGTGAGAGTGTGAAAAGTGTGTTTAAAGGGAGTTTCTATTCTAACAGTCCACAGGAATAAAAATGCCCATAGTTGAAGAAACACCTACTGTATATTCAAACTTTTCACCTTTTGAGATTCATTCTCCCATCTTCTCCTAAATGTAAAGGGTGAGTTTAATGTCACATCAGAAAGCTGTTCTGTGTTAAAGGACCTCCATCACAGCAGAGAGAGAACAGAGAAGTATATAAGAAAAAAAGTCAGTTTCACGCTTACTTTTCAACTTTTGTCCTTATTAGTCGGCTTGCTCACCCTCTCTCGTTCATTCTTCTTGTCTCCCACTCTCTCTCTCTCTGCTTGGCTGGGCTAATTGAGTGTCTAAACAAACTAATTAATCACTGGCATTGGTGAAAGACGGACAGGTCTGGAGTGGTGATGTTCATCAAACTCCCCCCAATTATTATTATTATTATTATTATTATTTTTAATCCCTGTAGTCATTTATTTGCTGAATATGCACATTTCTCCTTGCCTGAGATCTATTTTCCATGGCCAAGGTTAACTGTACACACTCTCATTCACTATTTATGATTTTGCATAGCGGATAGGATTTTTTCCCCCTCTCTCCTCTTATATTCACAGTATCCGGTGCATTAATCAAAAATAATGAATAAAATGATCCATCTGACAATGCTCATAGCCTCCCAGGTTTCAAGAGAATATCCAACCAACTTTATTAATCAACATCAAGATTAATTGTAATAAAGTGTCATCCATAAATTTCCCTTTCATTTTAATAGTACTTTGCCCAACCTTAACAATATCCCTTGTGACATCAGATTTATTGAGGGCTTTGGCTATCGGGGAGAGGATGAGAGGGTGACATGGTGCTGGTGAAAAGATATTCTGTTCCTCTCCATACCCTGACGTCCAAGTGGTACAGACCAAACATCACTGCCATGGGCCAATTGAAGGTGTTTAAAGATCCCCTCAGATCGAACACTTCCCCTTCTTCAGCAAACACTTTGGCGTGGTGTAATGGCCATTTGGCCCTTCCATGACTTTCCTCTACCCCACCCCCACTACTTTTTGGCCCCGCTCAGCTGTCTGTAGAAGGTGAGGCACTGGAGTAAACCATTAAGGGTGACAGTTTCACTTTTCTCCCTCTAATTACTTGTTCCTGCCTATGTGGCATTTCTTAGAAAAATGTGTTGAATAATGACCGGCATTAAAATGGAGACTCTTAAGAATTTATACGTGCCGCTTAATTTATCATGTACTTTCTTTATCTCCTCAGTGGATTTATGTCCAAAGTGTCGCAAGCCCCCTCTGCCTGCTGACAGTGCCGTCATTTTCTTAAGGGCACAGCATGCATATTAGTGACAAATTTCCCTGTCGCCACACACTCCGTCCCGGCAAATTGCTTGCAAACAGGCCGAATTCACACCCTGTTTGTTTGTGCTTAAAATACGTTAGTTACACAATTACTGATGGGTGTCTCTAAAGACAAATGGTTTTATGAGAATCTCAGACAATAGTTTTTATTAAATGTTTTATAATTGTTTATGAACAAATTGAACTAAATAGAAAGGAAAATTTAGCAAAAGATGTATTTCTTAGTAGCTGGTCAAAGACTGGGAATGATGATAAATATCTTTGGAGGTCAAATGTGATGTAGTTATTTTGACTATGAGTGCTCTCCCACACAGATTTCAATCAATTGCAGCTGCCACTGTGCTGCTGATCAACTAGTAACATTTCACAATTTCCTCTTAAAATATATGTAACATTGTAGCCTGTGTGTGAAATCATGCGTGGTTAATTTGTGAATAAGCAAACAAGCAGATATATATTTTTTAAATGTGTTACATTGTACTGTTGCTGTATTCATTGCAGGCGTGACCACCTGTACATCTATGACTAACTTCACAGATTTGCCGTCTCCCTCTCCCTCATTAAAATATGCACCCTTTTTAGTCCTGCATTAGAATGATTTATGTTACAAATCAGACTTGTGGTTCTAAGAGCCACCTACTGACTTCTCTATACTGCTGTTTTTTACTTTTTTTATTTTTTATTTTTTTTACATTTTTATATTGTTCCTCATGGTAATATGCCACACTCTCCCAGGAGCACATGCCCTGAAGGCGGCTTTTTCAAGGGCATTCAAGAGGGTTTTCCCTCACAGCAGTTTAATATATGCTCTGCCACATTGTGAAGGCATCCAACTGTCTCCACTAACACCATTACACGCCACATTCATGAATGCTATTTTAGATGGCGATCTAAGAAAAGCAGTTGAAGTAAACGCACACCTTAAATTTTAAGGTGCAGGTAATGGCTCATATACCTGTATAGGAAAAACATATAACCACACTTCTCATATAAAAAATGCAGATTTGGAGGAGAAGTTTAAATAGAAACAAAAATCGCCACCAGGTGAAAATAGTGCTATCACAGTAGATATTTCCGATTGGTCAACTACCAGACCTCAGCCAATGAGATAACATTCGATAATGAGATAACATCCTAACATCGAGTAAATTTACATACTGCATAGAAAATGTAACAAAATGAAAAGTAACAACAATCACTCAAAATTTAACAGCATAGATGCCAATCTACTACAGGATGAAGGCATGAGTGTGCCAAACCGGACTTATGACAAGTCATAATAATAGTATGAGACAGTGTTCGAATTGAGTCTAAGCTCTTAAGCCCTTACACCGACTTAAACCCCATAAAATAACATTAATACGGTGATAATAGTTTCACGACGAGAGCAAAAAGAGAGAAAAAATGCTGGTAGCTGCGAAAGCTTGGGACTGTCTACTCCGTTTGAACTAAATAAATACGTCAGGCGCACACATGACTCCTCAAGAATCATTACAGGAATCCCTACTGAAAATTAAAAGAATAATCCAATATATTGATTAAAATGAGTCATTTTGATATTTTATTGAGTTGTAAGACAACAGTAACAAGTTTAACTGCATGAATATTAATTAACCTCTATCGATGGTTTAGTTTTAAGATAAAAGATGAGTTAATGTTAGTAATTTAGGTGTACTAACAATAATATGTCAAAGAAGAATTACATTTTAACAGTGTGAGGTGAAAATGAGGATTCACTCTGCCAGTGTCACTCAGTCACCATCAGTAAGTTTCTTCAGAAAACAGTGCACTGCACACTTGGGCGTTTAGGATTTTATGATGCCAGAAAAATCTATTCCGGATTATTTATGAAAACTGGGATAGATAATGGAAAATGTCACGTTGTGTGACCGCAAACATAAAAAAACAAAACAAATAAAAATCTAGTTTTATTTTTCAAGTGTTTTTAATGAAACACCAGGGGTGACATGTCCCCCAAGTGACATTATTTTGGCCCTGTCAATTCGAACATTGAATTGGCTTGTACAAAAACATATGGCTTTACTCCCATACTGAAAAACATACCTATATGCTATGACAATTTTTTTAAAGTTTAACCCCTAACCC
This sequence comes from Myxocyprinus asiaticus, assembly GCF_019703515.2. Taxonomy (NCBI): domain Eukaryota; kingdom Metazoa; phylum Chordata; class Actinopteri; order Cypriniformes; family Catostomidae; genus Myxocyprinus; species Myxocyprinus asiaticus. The sequence goes on from NC_059344.1 coordinate 46,256,539, forward strand.
AAACCCAAACCGAAGCATAAAGTGTAAATCCTTTACACAAAACCTAAACCAAACATGATTTTAGTTGGAAAATTATTATTGTGTACCACATAAGAAATACAGTATCGTGATTTTTAATGAGATGAAGGAAGCATATTACAGATTATGTAGTACATCAGTCATGTAAATTGCATAAATACACATCAAACAGTGGCAAATTCTCAAGGCCAGCAAAGCCTTCTCTGCTGGCCTAACATGCCAAATAAAACATTAAGTTTTTATTCTTTCATTTTCATTCACTTTTTTGCCTATTCATTCCAATCGCTTTCCACTGCTAAATAATCTACAAACAAATAGGGTAAAACGAAAAGTTTATCAAATCAGAATTTATTCCTCAACGCTTACAAGCAAAGCGTGACACTTCTTTCACAAGCAGTGCGTGAGTCTGAGCTCCACCCCCTTAAGCATTCAGAATTTCCACTGAATCCCTTAACAGTGCAAACAAATAGGTATCTAATGTCAGATTGTCAGATTCATCAGCCAATCAGATAGATTTATTTGTTCTTGGTGGGTGTAGTCTTTTAGATATGTCCCATATGTCAAGGCCTATCACGCTTTAATCATCCTATTATCTTTGGGGTCAATTTGACCCCATTCAATGTTTAACGTCTCTAAATACATGATTGACATATTTACTTTTTTTTTTTTTTTTTTTTTTTGCTATTTAATGACTTTTCCTAATTTAATGGGGACAGCTAGGTAAACATACAATTAACATGATGATATGTTTTCAATGTCCTGTACACATTTTGTAGCATTAGTGTTCTATGGGGTAAATTTGACCCCAGGCTGTTTTAGCTGTATAAAACATATAAGATGTTTTGGATGATATTGAGATCACTATAACATGCAATTTTATAATCTTCAAAAAACTTCCCTCTGCTTTAGGGCCCTAACATAACATAACCATACCTGTAGTATTGCGAGAACCACTTTGAAATTTCCCGTGCCGTGGAGGAGGGGAAAACATAATTCTCGAAAGGACATTGATGGTTCACCCAACATAGGGGAGGAGCAAACATATAAAAGCTTGCACAGCAGCCTTCTAAACCATTTCTCTTGGTGCTCTGTGGGCTCTCTCTTTATGCTGTCTCTCAAGTTCTTTGACAGTGAAAGTGACATAGAGGAGAATGTGTCTGAGACAGAGGATAATGTTGAGGAGGACTCTGATTATGAGGCATCCTGCTCTGATGAGAATGAGACTCTTAGTGTTGACCCTCCTGTTGTCTCTCAACCACCAGCAGGCACATTACCTTCCAAAAATGGAAAGTTATTATGGTCCCTCTCCCCACTTGAACGACAGGGTAGACTTAGTGCTGCTAATGTCATCTAAATGGTTCCAGGCCCCACCAGATATGTTGTCAGCCATGTCCAAGACATACAATTTTTTATTTAAAGGGCTGTTTAGGTAGTAAACAAAGAAACATAAAGTACCTGACACATTAACTTGCAAAATCATATTCTGGAGGTTTAAATTGCTGGGGTCAAATTGACCCCAAGGATAAAAGATGTTAGTAAATTTGAGGATAACAGGAGGGTTAAGTGATGTATGCAATTCGAAAGTGAAGAGCATGAGATCAGGATGACAGAGTTGGCTGTCATCACTGCCACTATCGACATTGAGAAAGAAATCCTTATGGATTTAAAAACCTGAGATGTTCTGAATGACTGTGTATTTATTAAACAGGAAAGGAGGACTAATTTTCACTTTAAGTAAATTGGTAAGGGCTTTTTGCATTGTTATAGCACCAGCAGGAGTTTTCTAAGTGTAAATTAGGCTGCTTGAGCATTCAGTGTAGTTTCAAGCTTTGAAAAGTAATTGTGTACCCCGACGAAACAACATTTATTCCAAGTGACATTTAAATCACAAATATTATTAGATAGCTTTTACCAGATATTATAGAACTCCTTGGTAGATTCATATGAAAAATTATAATTTTTGAATGTCAGTTCAGGAGATGTACCCAACTCTTATTTAATAATGTATTTCACAAAACAATCATACTGCAGTTAAAATTAGGCTGGCTTGAGCATTCTGCATATTTTCAACTTTTGGCTTTTGTGCATGGACATGTTTTTAAAATGTCAGTTGGTGATATTTGTTGGCTGTGACATAATGTATGATGTCCATAGGGTGTATAATTAATTGTGAAACGGTGTTTTCTTAATGGCATGAATCGCACTGAAGGCCTAGACTTAAAATGCATGGGTCACCACTAATATTTAATGAGTAACCAAAATTGTTTCCAGACATTTCAATAAAGTTTTGGATAGGAGGTTATTTAAAAATGTTATGCCTTTATTGTATCGATTTGAAACGTTGTTTTTTGATTGGTTGGTCTCTATGGGAATAAAAGTCATACCTTTTCATACAAGCCAAGTGTAACGGGAGCCAGCTGGTATGTGATAGCTGTGCGATATGTGCAAGCCTCACTCCCCTGGCCGCAAGAGGCACACTAGTGACTGACGCTAGAGGCTGTAGACTTTAGCCTTCTTGTTAGCTTGCCCACCGCCAAGGCCAGAAACCCCAGTTCGGAGCGGATAGTGCAGGACCGGTTACACAAGTCATATGCAATATCTTACATTTTCCCATCTCATGTGAATTATTATTATAATGAGTTGTCATGACTCATAAGACTATGTTGAGGGTGCTGATAACTATTCAAGAGCCAATATCCAAAATGGAATGCCCCTACTACTGAATTGCATGTGATTCTGTTCCTGAAAATGCCCCTTGCAATTGAGGCAAAATGAGAAGTGGTAAGGGGTTAGGGAGAGGTATAATTGTAAACATTTTCTGGAGACCCAAGTCCATCTTGGTACCTCTTTTCTACCTAGAAAACTTACAAATGTTCCAATGTGAGCAAATAGATTGTGGTTATCATGCTGGCCTATTTCCATGGCAGTGCGACAACAATGAATACATTATCATGGGTTCCAAGTTAAACACTTAGATATGTGACCTAATGAAATTACCAGCTCCCCTTGTCTGTATGGCTTTACTTTAGCCCCCAATGAGCATTTCTATGCTAATCAGATGCAAATACATGGAAACGATGGCAGATATTAACCCTGGAGTACTGGAACGACACAGAATTAAAGCGATTCACCCCTCCACATTTTTTCCCCCTCACTAGTTAATGGGGGGCCTTGGAGAGTAGGCAAAAGTTTTACCTTTTTGAAAGTTAAATGCCCACTTTTGCCTTGATATTAAACCACTGATACTGGCCTGAACTTCACCCTTTCTAAATCCCCATTTCTCCTGTAAAGCCATTGCCTGGAACACTTTTATCTGTTTTCTAATGAAATAACATTTTTGTTAGCTCATGCCATTATAAAGTTCATATTGGCCTGCAAAAAACTGGAAGTGGTTTTATATATGAAATAGTTAACACAAGCTCTATGTCACATAATTGTAATATAATGTAATTCCTTTAGCTAATATGGTTACATCTATTTCCTACTATTGCCCACTGTTGTGTTCGCTGAACTATTCTCTCTGTCATTACAACTCACGAGAACACACAATTCATTAGTGTTTCACGCCCCTGCGATTTTCATTGCTAAACCAGGACGCACAAAGCACATACAACCCAACACACACAAATGAAATAATCTTCCCTAAATCTATTGCTTTTATTCTTATCGAGGATAATGACGGGACTCTGATGACCAACTGACCCATGAAGTGGAGTGATGGCAGTGCCGGTGTGTTACTGCAGCCACATTCACCCATCAGACTAACATGTACAAAGACGCATTCAGACCGGGTATTAACATGTTTTAAGTCATCCGATCACAAGTGGTCAATGCTAAATGCAAGTATAACTGGGGTCCAATTTTTTTGGGATTCGATCACTTAAACCACATCTAAAATTGGTCAGAAATATGACCACATTGCATTTTAGCATATATGCTAATGATTGTGCTAATCTGTCCTCATGCGCACAAGACAACGAGGCGGGGAAGACCAGCCGGCGATGGAATGGTGGGGGGGGAGTGAGTAAGACTGGAGGTTTCCCCGGCCTGAATCGGGTGATGGGGGTATGTGAGGAGGAGGAGGGCGTGGCTGGGCCGAGAGGATGCATGCCCTGTGTTGAGTTGCCCAATCAGCAGGGGACGCCAGAGAGAGAGAGAGAGAGAGAGAGAGAGAGAGAGAGAGAGAGAGAGAGAGAGAGAGAGCTGTGTGTCAACATTTGTTGTTATGTTTCAGTTCAGCGTTTTATGTTGGAATTAAAGTCTTGTTACTTGTTAATCCGGTTCCTGCTTCCTCCTTTCCCAATGAACGAGAGGCTTGTCTGCCACAATGTTTAATTACTTTTACAATACCAAACTGGGCTTTAAATTAACAGATAACAAATAAGTTTGAAAAGAACCTTGAACATTTTAAAAACTACCATCAACACCCTAGATACATAACAAAATATACCATTTAGTTGACGTCTTAATATTTAAATAGTCATTATGTCACAGGGCCACTACAGATCAGTATAGCCTACAGACCATGTCTTGTTTAAGCTAATGTTGAAGAAAGGCTAGACTAATTTTATCAAGCCAGCTATTAGGCTATAACAATAGTATGCATGTTATTTTTTTTGGATAGCAAGCCAGTTGCTAATATATAGCTTGGTGCTTAATTTAATAACAACAAGTTCACTTACACTGTGGCGTTCTAACTTCAAAATTAATATTGAAATCATCATTGTGCCACATTGCCATTATTAATTACAGGACTTAGTATTATCTGATTTCAACTGTATTGTAGTTGTTTCTACGAGACATAGACATTACTGTGTAGTTAGCAGAGTTTTAGCGAACTACTCTTCGGCGACTTGAAAGCAAGCTACACATTATCTGCAAATGGCAAAAACAGCTCACTTTTTTTGTCATCTAGTTGTCACTTAGCTAATTGTCTCTTATAGTTTTGTCTCTCAGTTTTCAAAAAGAGTTTGGAAAAACGAGCAGAACTGTCACAACTTACCTTTATCTTGCCGAAATGAACAGAATGATTGTCCCGCAAATGCACAAACATGTTGGAAGAGTTCCCATGTTTCACTGCCACTTTTCTGCCACATGTTTTACACAAAGGGAAACCATCACTCCCTCTGCATTTTTATGGAACCCAAAATACTTCCAACTATACTGACTTAACTCCTTCAGCCATGCTTCTAGTCCACGCTGGTTTGTTAACATCAGAGTGCACGTGTCATTTAAACTGCATACACGCAGTGTTGTAAATCTCGATTTGTTGATGGAAAATGAAAACTACTGTGTGATCAGAAAAAGTGAAACAATTTGGCTAAAATATTATCTAGAATTATCTACGGTATTTTGAAGTGCCCACGATAACAATATTGTGCATGTTAATTACAGTGATATACCATATAACCGAATACGTCACATGCCTAAGACCTAGCCATATTTTAATATTCCAGGAGAAATTTAGTAAGAATATCATTTACGCAAACTGCTCAAATGAAAGAATAAATAAAACAATTCCTGAATTCACAAATTAAATTCATACTTGATAAAGTCATATATTTTCAAACAAATAATTATAAAGGGAATCAAACTTGAAAGGGAATTAAATAATTTACTCTAAATGCTATAGGTCACCTAGTGATGCTAATTTAGCAACAAATAATCTCTTTAATGCTGCAAAGTCTGAATTGTTAATTTTCAACAACTGTTATGTGTTTATTTTAATGCAACTTCTTGTTAAATCAGATGGGAAATTTTAAAGTGAAAGATATAACATACCGATTTGAGTAGTTTTGATGCACACCTAAAAAAAGAAATGCATCAGTTAGAAAAAAATGCATTATGCCATCATATGAACTTGTAATAAGCATGTTGTTATTAATCTCTACCGCAATTATGGGTAAAGGTAAATTGTGAAATAATCTTTTGGGCGGGAATGGAATAACAGTGAATCACTATTTATTTAATGACTGCATTAGCTATTTTGGCATGTGCCCTGTAACAAAAAGATGACAATACTGACAACTTACAATATGGCATAAAAAATTTGCATGAACAGTATCACACAGACTAATACTTAAATACAGAAATATGGAAAATGTAAACTGTAAACTTTCTAAGACAAGCAAAGACAAGGAAAGAATAAGCAATATAATTTAAAAGGAGTGCACACATACCATTCATGCGAGTGTTGTGATTTTAAATAATTTGTGACTTCTAAGTGTGTACCATCCCTCAGAGACCTACAAAAGACAGCTGCAGGGGCATTCATGAACACCTGGCCCTCATACAGACACATCTCAGTGCTATCGACAGAAAGAGAGCGAGAGGGCAGGAGGGGAATAAAGAGATAAGGAGCAAGAGAGAAAGGGAAGACAACAGATGACATTTGTTCATTACTTTTGTGAGTGATTTTTACCTACTTTCAAGCCCGTACTGCTATTACCAACACAATGAGTATCACTCCCTTTCACTCCTAGGGCGAAATTTGGGAAATATCATCCATGCTCTTCTCCCTGGACACCTCAAGCAGATATCATTCTGTCATTTTTCTCTGGCTCCATTTATCTCATTCCATAGGAAAGAGACAGAGAAAGTAGAACATAGAGAGAATCGGCATAATAATATGCACAAAGCATGAAAATATTGAAGTCAAAATTTCGACTCACTTCTCATCATTATAATATCCTTAAATTATTACTATTTTTCCAAATTTTTGAATAACTGTAAAGTCACAAATGAAAGTATGGGGATTATGCAGTGATCAAAATTTTAAACAAATCAAAACTATATAATATTTTAGCTTCTTCAAAATGTCCACCCTTTGCTTATATTCCACCTGGAATGCTTTTTGTACAGAGTTGAAGTGTTTTGTACACTGTAACCACTGATTTATAATATATCAGTGAGTGTTACACATGGCACATGTTGGCAGCTTTTCCGTCACCGGTCCACTTTATCCATTAAAAACTATAATGATGATGATGATGATGATAATAATACATTTAAGTACAAGACTATATATATATATATATATATATATATATATATATATATATATATATATATATATATATATATATATATATATAGAATATTCTGTTTATATATGAACATTCTGTTGAATATTTATTTATTTATTTAGTTTATTTATTTTTGGCCATGTTCATTGTTTTGATCTGCATGCAATTATGGACCTTTCGTGCATCCACAAGCTTTTAATATGCTCAGGGTTGCCAGATAATAAATGCAACACCCCAATAAGAGATTTATACTTGCACAAATTGGAAATATTTCGCCTTATGTCATACTTAATTTATGCAATCTGGTAACCATGCATTCGAGTGCGCACGCTTTCTCTCTCCTCTGTACAATATTATTCTCAAAGAAAAGTGTGATGCAGCCACTCCGCGTCCATTCGTGAGGCTGCGTGTGCTGTTTAGTGCCAAGTCTGCGAGCAAACCTTTTCAATCATGAACTTTAGTAAAATCCCAATAGATCTGTGCATCATTCGCACACGGATGGGACACGCGAGCAACACCATGTGAGAAAGGATAATGTTTGTTCTTTGTGTTATTTGTAAAATGCTGAATCCTTCACACCTGTATGTGAATGTTACTCTGGTAGTAATAATTTACCAGTGTCATGCAGCCTGTTTTATTCAGTTGTGTGCTGAATGGGATGCCAAACAAACCATTGAGGAGACCCACATCATGACCCATGAGCATGTAAACAGGCTGATATTGTTTTGAGAATAAAACAGCTTTGTCCACTATGCAGCAAACATTAAAATAAGCTCTTAGATTCGATAATTTCAGAATATTTTATTTTACTATTAAACCAGACTCCTGATGTGGAGTGTTAAATTGAATACTAAACAGAATACTAAACTAATAACGCGCTTCCTGCCTCCTCCTTCACGTGATGCGTGACATTACCAACGAGCTTACGTCATCCCTCTCATGAGTGCACGTCACAGATGTACGGAAGCAAATATTTGTAGTTAAAAAGTATGTAAGTATTGTTTAGTTTCTCAAAATAATCAATCGTTTGGGTTCAGAAAAACTTTATTATGTGGATTATTTTGATGCACCCTAAATATGCATTTTGGGCCATCAAAAAATGGAGTACATTCACTTGCATTGTTTAGAGGAGGAGGCCTGAAATGAAATCCTAAAAGTCTTAAATTCTGTTTTGATGAAGAAAGAAACTCAGATACATCTTGGATGGCCTGAGGGTGAGTAAATTATCAGTAAATTTTCATTTTTGGGTGGACGATTCCTTTAAAAGATACAATTATGCAGAAATGTTTATCTTCTCTCTTCCATGTTTTACTTAACGGCTGATGTGGCCCCTGTTCCAAAATAATTGCACACCCCTGCTCAGTTGAATATGTAAGACTAATACTGTAAATTGGCAAGCAGATTTCCTTGAATCCCAGCAAACACACAAAAATCATGTGTGTTTGTGTGTGAATGCACAAAATGCTGCATCAAAACTTATAAACGTGTATGATTTTGCAAATCAGTATGTCCTAATCTGCAGGCGCAGCATTTTGCTGTCATTTTCAGCGACAGATCAAAACAAAACAAAAAAACTAAGCACTAAATGTTTTGTACATTAAAAAAAACAACTTTTCTTTACATTGTTTTAGTAGCATTTAAACATGATTTAATCTGTTAAAAAATGTGTAATTACGATACATCTCCACTTTATAGAGCACCCCCACTATTTTCAGAAGTACCTTCAGTGATTTTGATCTGGAACTGGGCCTGCAGCAGAGGGAGGGAAACAAGCAGACATAAGCCTGTCCACTTGACAGCAACGTGTTCAGTTGACCAGAAAGAGTGAACTGAAGTTAACCTCTGCTTCAGCACTGACAAACATGCAACAGGGCCTGTGCATCTGCTCCCAATTGAATCAGCAGCAAGAACCATCAGAGGCAACAGAGAGAGAGAGAGTAATCCAGGAATTTGAAGTCTCTTTGAGGAAGCGTGTGTGTGTACGGGGGGTGAGCTAATTGTGCTGAAGGCTCAAAGCCTAATGAGATACTAGTGGACACCGCATTCGTTTCTCTCTCTTATTTACACCATATTATTTTGAAGGATCACACACTACTTAGATATCGTGCTGTGTTCTGTGCTCCTTTCCAGGCAGGTTTTGGGAGAGGATAATTTATTAAAATTACTTTTTACTCATTTTGTTTAATGTATGCACTTTAACAATTAATAACCCAAGTGCGGGAGATTTTCACTAAAGGCCATTAATTTGTATAAAGCTGCCGCTACTGACAGAAGAGATTTTTTAAACTGATCAAGAGAAAGTCAAATTATTCTCTAGCCTCAGGTTAAATATTACTTTCTTTAGGAATTCTTTGCTGTGCCGCCCCACTTTTTATGACCTTGTCATTGATTGCAGCTTTCAGAGCCATCTCATGAAAGCATCGGCTGCTTCAGGGTAAGGAAGAGGGGGAATGTTGTTTTGTTTTTTTTCTGATCACCATCTCTTTGTCCCATCAGCACAGTTAGTGTTGAGCATGTGAAAATTCAAGGCCTCGCTGAAACAGACCTACTTTGTATACACAACATCAAATCATCCTCCTGGCCAGGCTTCCTGAAATGCGAGTGTGTATGTGTGTACTTGTGTGTTAAGTTTGTGTGGACAGCCTCTATTGTTGTTTTGTTGATATTTGTTGATCTCTCTGTGTTTTGCTTTTATATTTAGTAGCCTGTTATGTAAAAACTCACACTATTTATAAGTGTATGTTTCAGTCTGTGGCTCTAAAAGGCCTTGTGTTTAAATCATTCAGACCACCAACACAACAAGACATTTCTGCACCTTTACCTCCAAAACTGCACTCCCTCCATTGGCATGACCTCCATCTATATATATCTCTCCTTTGAAAACCTCCCGTATTTTCTCAAAGGGTGGATCCATGTTTATCTTCAAACATTTCTCTCATGCAGCCCTAAACCCATGAGAGGGACTTTGGCTAGTATCTCTGAACTCCTCCACTAGATGTTTATTTACACTGCTAGACAGTCCTATCAGTCATCCTAAGCATCTATTTTAAAGTCACACTTTTTCATTGGCCCGCTTTTTGGTCAAGCAAGCCAAGTGACAATGGTTGCATTGCTTGGTAACACTTTGCAGAAATGTTCCCTTTGTTAAGGGATTATAAAGGGGTTTATTAATGACTTCATTTATAAATGCATTAAATGCATTATAAATCATTGATATGTGGTAATAACAACATGTATGAAAATTATGCATTTTTACCTCACATGTTATAAATGCCTAATAAAACTTATTCAACATTAGTAACTTATGAAAATGTACCGTAATGTAAAGTGGACAATGGTGAAGCATTTATTAAAGGAATAGTTCACCCAAAAATAAAAATGATCTCATCATTTACTCACCCTTATGCTATCCCAGATGTGTGTGACTTTCTTTCTTCTGCAGATGAATCACAAATGAAGATTTTTAGAAGAATGTCTCAGCTCTTTTGGTCCATACAATGCAAGTGAATGGGTGCCAAAGTTTTGATGCTCCAGAAAACACACAAGTCAGAATAAAAATAATCCATATGACTCCAGTGGTTAAATCAATGTCTTCAGAAGCGATTTGATGTGTGAGTGATAAACAGATCAATATTTAAGTCCAATTTTACAATAAATTCTCATCCCTGCTCAGTCAGCCTTCACTTTAACTTTCACATTCTTCTTCTTGTGTTTTTGGTGATTCACATTCTTTATGCATACCGCCCCCTACTGGGCAGGAAGAATAATTTCTATCAAAAATTTACTTAATGCATCCCTCCTTTTGATCTAACTATAACAGTCTATTTTTGCTACCTTGTGACATAATCATGAATTAGGGCATTTAATGTCTTTGATTAATTAAGCTGTAAGTTAAAAGGCTCACTATGGCAAGTACTGAATTTGTATACATGTTGCAAGAAATAATTTGTGATGCATTTGTAAATTATATTTATTCTTTAATGAATCCCTTTATAAACCCTTAACAAAGCAAACATTAATGTAAAGTGTTACACATTGCTCTAATAGTATTCACAATGCAAGCTGCTTTTTTATTAAACATATCTTACAGTACATTAATTGAAAAGAAAGGCTGAAATAGTTACCCATTTTTACTGAATCAATATATAGTGATTGCTTTGCACGATGTCTTGCTAAAAGTCTGCATTCTGTGTTTGGTCTCTGTGTTTATCCAAACATATGTTCACTGATAATGCTGATCCTGCTAATCCTGCTTAGGAATGAAACAAAGCATCCCAATGTTGCAATTAAACCAAGTGCTCCTATCAAATTAATATGGCTGATCTGACTGCATTCATCAAAATGGATTTTAATTTGTGTTTTTTTTCCGCTCCTATTTCCCTCTCCCATCTCACTCTTTCTCCCTCTCTCTCCCTCTCTCAGCAGTGGTAGTTTTAAGTTCAGAAACTGAGAGCATGTCTTCATTAGCTGCATTAACATTCACAGGCTGTAGTAAATTCTGACAGTGAAAAGGTCCCCGTAACCTTTAGTTGTGCAGAAATTTACTTCCCAAGAAAATTACAGCTGGCACTGTCTTAATTAATGCTCGCTTTCTTTGCTGAAAACCCATGGCTTGTCAGAAGAAGAGCGGAGAAGAAAAAAAAAAGAAAACGTATGGAGTGAAAAGAGGCAAAAGAAAGAGAAATAAGGAGATTGTATGGAGAATAGAGCATGCAGTGGGGACTGGAGCATGGCACTGGAAATGATAACCAAGGAATACTGTACCCTCTATTCAGTATTCACAATATTTTTCACAAATATCACAGTACTGGCTAGGTTTGCAAGGGGAGTCATTATGGAGTTGGATATCTGGGGAGAAATAAGCAGATATGGAATGTTGATATACCACCTTCTTCTCTTGATTTTTGTCTTCCAGCAGGGCATGAAAATATAAAAACCTTGGCAAAAACCAATACATATTTGATCTCCTGCTATCTTTTGACTGCATGCTGTGTCCTAACATGCTTGGAAAGGGACGATCATCTTCTAATACCCAGGCCATCGGAGGAGGTTACAGACAGATTAGAATTCTACAAAACAATTTGTCCTCACCCCAGGAACAGAGGAGGAACCCTGTCGATGTATAAAGGGAAGACAACTAAACGGAGGCAGACATGGTGATGTGAAAGTAATATAATGAATCACAATTACATGAGTTGGAACAGGGACTGAACCCTGCATGTAGCTAAAATGAAAACAAATATTAAGACATCAGAAAAGAGCTTTGCGTATCAAATCAGCTCAGAATAAAATCAGTACAGAATGGGTCTGTATTTCTGGCATTGACATGGGAGAATCACATGCCTCGAGTTCCTATTGGATTAGAGGCTGCAGGGCTATTGTGTGAGTACTTCCTCCAATGTGATGTTTGCCCATATTCTGTCCCTGTCACTCATGACAAGCCCTCTGGGTTTGATCATTAAACAGTACTGGAGGGTAAGGCTAGACTGTCTGTCTGCTCTCTCTCTCTCTTCTCTGACACTAATTAGTGGTTGTTACTCAGAGTGTGGTTGATCGGCAAATGTCAGAAAGCTCATGTGTGGGGTATTAATTGCCAGAATAAAAGCAGTGGAGGCGTGTGGAAGATCTTGTAAACCTTTCTGTGCAGATGTGTCTGTTACTGAAATCTGCAAGACTAATTATGGCCTAAAAAAGTTATGTGGTAATTGGTTGTATGGGTTGTTGTTGTTGTTGATGCAGACTAGGCTTGTGTCTCATTGAATATGATATAAATAACTTTTGAACAGACTGTTTAATTAATTCAAATATAAATGTATATACATATAATATATACTGATATATATATATATATATATATATATATATATATATATATATATATATATATATATATATATATACAGTATATATTAGATGTTCATAAAAAGAGTGTTTCTTCCACTTTGGACACTTTCAGCACTGTGAACTTCTAGAAATTGAAGTCTTTTTGTTAAAACATTTTTCACACAATTTATTTATTTACTTTTTTTTTTTTTTTTTACTTTACTAACTATGTCTACTAACAATATCCATCAGTGTATGTATGCATCATGAAAATTCCCACTACTGTGTGATTTCCATTACATGTCAAATATACTGTGTTAAATAGAATTCTGTGGTGGAAATGAAGGTGTTATCTGTCCATCATAAAGCTGCAAAGACTAAAAAACTGTTAAAAAAGGACTATCAATAGCTGATTTTAATCTATAACTACTCTATAACTAAACAGATTGATCCACAAGCATGAATCTGATGCACAAAGCACATCCACACTGAGATGAGGACATGAAGAGAATAAGTTCTGTGACTGTAAGTAACATATTACCATCACTCTAGTGACACAAAAAGATAGGCCAATTACATCAACTAATTAAAACAATTAAAGCATGGAAGGCCTGGTATCTAAATTTCTGTCAAGCCTGGAGTCAGCTTATTAAAATAGTCCTTTAATGAGCTACATAGTCTCTTTTAGTGTCTCCTCTTTTGCTGGCCTGTTTCTTCCCTGGAGAGAAAGACAGGGAGGGAGAGAGAGAGAGAGAGAGATCTTTCACAAAGACAGGGAAATTAACTATGTCTGTGTATGTAGATATCACATATTACATCACATTTTTATAACAAGATTTCATCACCTTACTTTTCAAAGACATTCTGTTTTCTGATAACCCTACTGCCATCCAAAATAATAATAATAATAATAATAATAATAATAATAATAATAATAATTATTATTATTATTATTATTATTATTTATATTATAAATAGTAATATAATAGCATGATCAAACCTTGCCAGAACACAATACATTTTCTTTTTTTTTTTTTTTTTGGTCACCATAGGATAATATTGAATGGAACAAAATACAATGACACTTATTTACTTATTTGTCAGTTTATATAGTTTAAGTTGCTCAATATTTCTATCGAAAGATAAAACAGGCTTGGCTTGCAAGCAATTACATTTAATATCTCAAGATTCCAATACTTCAGAATGAATTCTATATCGTTTTGCCCACAAACATTTCACCACTGTTTTTGAACCCCCCATGCAGAACATGAGCTCAGGGGCCTGCTCCAATGAAATGATAAACTGCCCCTGATTCCATGATTCCAATTTGTAATTTTCTGAGTGCAGAGGTAGGACTAAGACGATTGATCAAATCGAGCAGCAAGTTGAGCGACCCTTCCCTTTTCCCTCTCTCTCTTGCCCAAAGACCCTCTTTAAATATTCAGCTAGATTTATGAATGGTCACTGTCTCCCACAGCTATTTATATCTCTTATATTGACAGAAACACATTCGGGAAGAGGAATTAAATTTTGGTTTCTGCGAGTGCAACAGGGGAAGTTTGATAGAGCATAGTCTCACTCGGAGGTGGGGGGTTGAAACACTCAGATTAATGTGTTTTTTGGAACAAAAGTAGACATTGAGTTATTCATATTTTCCCACTCTTTTTATGAAAAATTCAAATGAAGGTCAATTTTTAGGATTACCTGCCTCTCTGTAAAATGTTTCAGGACATTTATCATGAAGTGAATCAAAAATTAAAGACACAGGAGGCTATACCAGAAGGGAAGACAGAAGTAAAATAATACATAAATAGAGGTGGTGCTGAATGATAGATAACATATAAACTTGGACTTGTAAAAGCATCATGTTTGTACAGCATCTGAAGTGTGAGGTCATTTGTTTTTTATTCAGTTCTAGGTGATGGTTGAATCATCTTTAAACATTTAACAGTGATTTCTTCTCTGTTTCTGTGCCTGCCTCCTCATGTTATCTACTGCCACACCTCCCCTGGCCTGGTCTCAATCTCAAGTGACATCACAGAAATGCCGGTCTGTTGGGATGCAGGGCCCCGCCATTCCATCCGATTATTTAGGAAGGACAAAGTGCTTGTGTTGATGAAGAACCTGCTCGAAAATCTGAGAGTGTAGAAATCAATGCGAATCCAGTGGGCCCTGGAGCATTGATCACAACTCCCTCTGCATTGACAATCTATGCCTTGTTTGGATATGCTCGTGAATAGGGCAAAATGAGCCCCCAGTGAATGTTTTTTGTACCATCTTCCTCGTGATACCTGTCTCTCGTGCACTCCCCTACCCACCCCCCAACCCCACTTCTGCTGCCTTAGTATTGACACTGCTCCTGTCATTATTTATAATCACAAGTTTTGAGTGAGGAAGCAAAGTTTTCAGCATGGGCCCTCAAAAGTAAGCAACACTGGGTAAAAACTACTTTTTTTTGTAATATTAATTCTCTGTTTTTACTTTAAGCAATGTTCTTGAGTGGAGGGAAGCATCTCGCCTTACAGTTTGCGGTGGAATCAATCTCTGAGTGCAAGGAGACACTTAAATAAGGGTCTCTCATTATGGACGGACATTGTTTGTCCTGAAATCCTTTCCTCCGCACCTTGTTAGAGATGTCCAGCCTGCATAATTGGAGCCCGTGCTGACAGACACTTCACTGAAAGCTTTTGTAAATGACAAATTTTCCACCTCTCTTGGAAAGATGACCGTTTAAAGGAATGATGTCTCGTTATAAGTCTGGCAGAAGATTTTGAAGGTTTTGGCAATCAAGCCACTCTTAACGGTACCAAACCATCTCCTATGAGGAAGAAATCACCTCTCTTCAGGATGTCTGTCTCCATTTAAAATGAAGGGGATGCTCAGTTTAGAATAGATTTACAATGAATAAACAGTCTGCTTACAATCAATAGGAATTAAATTATGTGAAAGATTAATTGCCGTAAACTGACACAGACAGGGAGTCTGAAGATGTGGAAGAGGAATGAGACAGCAATATAAAATAGAGTAACCAAAGACAGAGGAGTTGTTTTGTTTTTGTTTCTTCAAAACAGGTTCGAGTAGCACATCTGCTCAGGTTCAACACGGACATTCCAAACACATATGACTTCTCTTTGGAATGTTTTTGTTTAAAAAAATCCAAGATGCCTCTGATTAGCTTGGCGCCTTGTTTGGATCCAGGGTAATCAAGTGAAACCTACATTATATGAGTCAGATTTTCACTTGTGGATGTGTCTTGCAATGATGAATTCTATTACAGAAGATCTCACCTGTTGTGAACTTTACGATGTAGCAAAAAAAAAAAAAAAAAAAAATGGGGAAAAGACCCCAGTAAGCTCACATGTCTCCTCCAGAGTTTCAGAAGAGATCTCAACAATGTATCAATCTGTATTCAGAGTTACCAAGATACCAATGTCTGCAGATTTCAATATAACCTCAAAATTTCTCTTCACACTCTTCCAAGACCAAATTATCTGGGCTGTGCTATCCACATTAATTTTATAGCTCTATAATCTTACTGTACACTGATGAACCAAAACATTATGACCACTCACAGGTGAAGCAAATAACTTTGATCATCTGTAAAGGTCTGGATAGATTAGATGGTAAGCGAACAATCAGTTCTCATCAACATGTTGAATGCAGAAGAAATGGGCAGGAGTACAGACCTGAGCGACTTTGACAAGGGCCAAATTGTTATGGCCAGATAACTTGGTCAGAGAATCTCTGAAACAACAAGGCTTGTGGGGTGCTCCTGGTCAGCAGTGGTGAGCACCTATTAACAGTGGTCCGAGGAAGGACAAGCCACAAACCGGCAACAGTACATAATTTACGAGTTGGCTATTTTGTATGGTCTCACACGATGTTGTTCGCATAAACTTGTACGACTTCATCACGTGCAAATTCCCGGATGTCTAATGCGGAGTAAGCGCGAGTTCCGCGCACAAGGCGTTAAGGATATACTTATTAATATTATGCCCTAACCCGTAACCCTTATCTAAACTTAACCAACCAGTAGAGTGTGTAAACATGATAGGAAACTGTTATGTGTGACAGAAGCAAGTTATTGTCGTGTATTAGATGGAAACGATGTCCAGCCATTGGCTGTAGTGAAAGTCTTAGGAATTCAAACGAGTGCAGTCACGCGATATCATACAAATTAGCCAAATTTAGAAAAGTCGTACAAATCCTGATGATTTCGCCATGAGAGTGTGTTGAGTAAGCCACTATATACAAGACTTGAATAGTAAGACTACAAAGTTCTAGAACTTCTTTGTTCTTTCTCTACACAATTTCTTAAAATACTCTGTGGTCCCTGATGCCACAAAACTTCTGAGTGCACCATATTTAGTTGCCAGATCATTTAAAAGATGCCGACTCATCTTGTAAGATGATGAGATTTGTCCTGCGGAACAGGAGTCCCGAATGCATCCCTCCTCTTCCTGCTCACAGGCTAATTGAACACCAACCAGGTCAAAACTCACTGCTTCCTTCCTGTCTGAGAAGAAGCCAGGAGGGCTTTCAGGAACCACAGTATGTGTAAAAGTGTGTGTAGTGTTTGTTGTATTGGGTTCCTCAGGAACAGACTGCATTAAAGTGCATTGTAGTTTAGAAAGTTGAATGAAAGTAATTCCCTTTTGTTTAAATCTTAAAATCTTTTCACTGGAAGTACAGATCTATGGACAGACCATTCAAAACACTCGTTACATATACAACTACTTATGTGAGTATTTCAAACATTGCTTTATACAGTCTCTTTCACATATTTCTGCTATAAGATATTTCTAAAGCAATTCCAACACAGTTTCATGACTCCCATGTCATCCCGTCAAGTACTATGATGTAACTGGGGAATGTTACCCGCCGACACACATACACAGTATGACAATGTAGAACAAACTGATTTAGCATTTGTAGTCAATGAGCATAATATAACAGAGACGATTACCTTCTTTTTAAAGGGTGTGAAATATATATATATATATATATATATATATATATATATATATATATATATATATATATATATACAGGTGCATCTCAATAAATTAGAATGTCGTGGAAAAGTTCATTTATTTCAGTAATTCAACTCAAATTGTGAAACTCGTGTATTAAATAAATTCAGTGCACACAGACTGAAGTAGTTTAAGTCTTTGGTTCTTTTAATTGTGATGATTTTGGCTCACATTTAACAAAAACCCACCAATTCACTATCTCAAAAAATTAGAATATGGTGACATGCCAATCAGCTAATCAACTCAAAACACCTGCAAAGATTTCCTGAGCCTTCAAAATGGTCTCTCAGTTTGGTTCACTAGGCTACACAATCATGGGGAAGACTGCTGATCTGACAGTTGTCCAGAAGACAATCATTGACACCCTTCACAAGAAGAGTAAGCCACAAACATTCATTGCCAAAGAAGCTGGCTGTTCACAGAGTGCTGTATCCAAGCATGTTAACAGAAAGTTGAGTGGAAGGAAAAAGTGTGGAAGAAAAAGATGCACAACCAACCGAGAGAACTGCAGCCTTATGAGGATTGTCAAGCAAAATCGATTCAAGAATTTGGGTGAACTTCACAAGGAATGGACTGAGGCTGGGGTCAAGGCATCAAGAGCCACCACACACAAACGTGTCAAGGAATTTGGCTACAGTTGTCGTATTCCTCTTGTTAAGCCACTCCTGAACCACAGACAACGTCAGAGGCGTCTTACCTGGGCTAAGGAGAAGAAGAACTGGACTGTTGCCCAGTGGTCCAAAGTCCTCTTTTCAGATGAGAGCAAGTTTTGTATTTCATTTGGAAACTAAGGTCCTAGAGTCTGGAGGAAGGGTGGAAAAGCTCATAGCCCAAGTTGCTTGAAGTCCAGTGTTAAGTTTCCACAGTCTGTGATGATTTGGGGTGCAATGTCATCTGCTGGTGTTGGTCCACTGTGTTTTTTGAAAACCAAAGTCACTGCACCCGTTTACCAAGAAATTTTGGAACACTTCATGCTTCCTTCTGCTGACCAGCTTTTTAAAGATGTTGATTTCATTTTCCAGCAGGATTTGGCACCTGCCCACACTGCCAAAAGCACCAAAAGTTGGTTAAATGACCATGGTGTTGGTGTGCTTGACTGGCCAGCAAACTCACCAGACCTGAACCCCATAGAGAATCTATGGGGTATTGTCAAGAGGAAAATGAGAAACAAGAGACCAAAAAATGCAGATGAGCTGAAGGCCACTGTCAAAAAAACCTGGGCTTCCATACCACCTCAGCAGTGCCACAAACTGATCACCTCCATGCCACGCCAAATTGAGGCAGTAATTAAAGCAAAAGGAGCCCCTACCAAGTATTGAGTACATATACAGTAAATGAACATACTTTCCAGAAGGCCAACAATTCACTAAAAATGTTTTTTTCATTGGTCTTATGATGTATTCTAATTTTTTGAGATAGTGAATTGGTGGGTTTTTGTTAAATGTGAGCCAAAATCATCACAATTAAAAGAACCAAAGACTTAAACTACTTCAGTCTGTGTGCATTGAATTTATTTAATACACGAGTTTCACAATTTGAGTTGAATTACTGAAATAAATGAACTTTTCCACGACATTCTAATTTATTGAGATGCACCTGTATATATATATATATATATATATATATATATATATATATATATATATATATATATATATATATATATTATTGATGTGGTGCCATAAGCAATGTGATTGATGGGGACACATGGGAAAATCTCAAATCAGAGAACATCAAATGTAAGTAATATGTCCCTAAAACAGAGAGAAAGTACTACTCATGCTCCTCGAACCAATTAAGTCACTGTCTAATTGACTGAATGCAGATACTCACAAAAAAAAAAAAAAAAAAAAAAAAAAAAACGGCCCTTGTATGGGTTTGTGAAATGTTATATTCTGTATGGCAAAAAATGCTGACCACAAACCAAAAGTGCCATACAGTATATAGCCCTGTCTCAAAACCTTGTGCCATATAGAGTGATGGATTGTTAGATTACAGCCAAATGATGTGGTATGCATACCCAGTAAGCAGAACATTTCAGACTTGTTGTCAAGGCTGTCCCACAGCTCTGACTGCCAGCAAGGCTGAAAAGCATAGACAAATTACTGTTTATAACCAAACGCTTGCCGGCAGCACTTCCGGGTTCTTTTGCACCCCAAAAAAGAATTGCTTTTAATTGGCACTCCTTTAAAAATGAGCTGAAGATGCCCCAAAGTGCTGTTTGTATTATGATAATTATGATATTTAATGGATCAGTGTCATTTTTATCGCATCTGCTCTAGGTAGACACATTGCTCCACAGCTGCCCTTGCAAAAACTGGGAGTTCATTGCAAATTTGCCTCATACTTGCCGCAAATTCACCACTGATCGTTTTCATGCTACAAACTGCAAATGGCAAATTGTCCATTGTTGCCAAAGGTTTGCTGCAGGTTCACCACTACCAGTGAAGAGCTGTAAACTTCTAGCAAACATTTACAGTGAATCACAAGCTCATTTGCATGAGAAAATAATGAGTGGCAAATTTGCGGCAAATTTGTGGCTAGTTTGCCAGAACTCTAGATATTTTGTAAGGGTGGTGATGATAGATTTTAACTTTTCACTAAGTAACTGCACAAACTCTGATCGCAAATGTTTTCAGTTTCCAAAGTGAAACCGGTGTGACAAATATGAGGCCAAATATGATCTAACGATGACCACCATTTGAGATCTAACGAACTGGACCCCTTGTCCACCACTAGAGCACATCCTTTTTGTAAAAAGAATATGCAAATAAATATAATGCAGTTACTCATTCAATCAAAACCAAATGTTATTATGTTTTAATATTGAATTTAAGTTATTTACTATATGTGGACCAATATTTTTGAGCAGTTAAGACACATTTTTCATGTCTGAAGGTAGTTTTCATTTTATATGCCTCATTTTTCAGGCTTTAGAAGTTTGATAAACCTGTTGGAATGTGTATTCATCAACCTGTTACATGCCTGACAAAATAATTCAGGCCTCTTGAAAATCTTTAAAAAAAGTTAAAACTGATTTTGTTGATAGTACAAAAAGAGACTACATATATTTCTTCACTATAAACCATACCGTATATCCTTTTAAAACATCTTTCATTAACACTAACTTTATTAGATTATATAAAGTTTATCAGATTATTAAAACTGCAGCACTGCTCATATCCACCATTAAAAGCTGCTGCACTGAAGAACCCAGAGGCATGGATGACTGCTGTGTGACATCACGTTAACTTAATCTATATGCCCAAAAAGCAAATTAGCTATGTTGCATTGCCCATTAGTCCTTTGTGGAACATGCATAGTTCAGTCATGACAACACTCGGAATGATTTAATAAATGTTTATTGATGGTTATGACAAGTAAATATATTTGTTCTTGGCAGACTAGATCTGCTTATGCTGCTTCTGAGCATGTACGAGACTTAATACTGCAAAACATACATAGTTATAAGACCTAGTATGCATACATGCTGC
Source organism: Myxocyprinus asiaticus (assembly GCF_019703515.2). Taxonomy (NCBI): domain Eukaryota; kingdom Metazoa; phylum Chordata; class Actinopteri; order Cypriniformes; family Catostomidae; genus Myxocyprinus; species Myxocyprinus asiaticus. The sequence continues at coordinate 46,277,932 of NC_059344.1, forward strand.
TGCTCTTGCTGCACAAGGAGAACATGAAATTCCCTGTAAGCAGATCTAAACAGGTGGAGCTGGGGGCGAGGTGGAAAGTAATTTGGATTTTCATTGTGCGCTGAGACGAGCTTGCAGTCACAGCTGAGGTAAGACTGTATTTAAATGTTTGACGTAATAGAGCATAAGCTTTGGTTGGCTAGAGAGATTGTGCAGTGGGAACCTATCAGCTTACACCCTGTAGAGTTTCCTGACTAAACTGGTCATTTATACCAAAATTGTTGCAGTTTAGAGCACTAGCTCTGGCACATGAGAGAAAATTGGGAATTGTAGGGGCAAAAAAGCTTCTAGGAACAAAAATGTGGTGGCCGGGCATCAAAAGGGAATCAGAAGGATATTGTAAACCATGCCATGGTTGTCAGGCAGTTGCTGTCCACTGCATACGAAAGTTCAAGTTTGGTGAAGTCTGACCTACGAATTCGAATGACGAGAAGACGTGCCACCAACAGAAGATCGAAACCTCACACATTGTCCTCTTGACTCAATATAAAGAATACATATTTCAAAGCTGCATGTTTTTATTGTTGCAGGGTGTTTAAAGTGGAAGTGTACAGCTTGGCTATAGAGAGAGTGTTTGATTTAATTCAGATTCAGTGTCTAATTTATTGCAGTAAGGCAGAGATACAACACATACCTTTTCAAACCAGTGGGTGTGGAGGTAATTCTGCCGAGCAGTCCCTGTTGTTGCTATTATCTGCTTTATTGAACATAGCACTCCGTTTCCATGGCTATTTACATAAACGGAGGAGTCTATATATTAAAGGAGCATCAAATGACTCATGACTTGGGGAAGGGGGGGCGGCGGTGGCCCCATCCCTCTCTCCTCTTTATGCTCCTCTCTGCCTCTCCACCTCTGCATTGCAAAGCCCCTTACATTAAATTGAGATAGATGAAGAGCGGAGGGCATTCATACAAATCAATGACTTTAGTGTATGTGTCATTAGCTTGAGAGATGCAGGCAATGGTCAGTGCCATAAATCAAGTGATGATCGGCCTGTCTGAGATGCAGAGCGCCTCCTCACACAGCCGCATGCATTAGCGGGTGAGGAGAGACGAGGAGAGCTGGAAAAGAACAGGAAAGTGGCTTCTCCACTTATTAGCGGCATGCTTGGTTAGCACGTAAGCTAACACACTGAGTAATGCTGTTGCTTTTTTAATGTATATTTAAATGGAGTTGAACCTGAATGCTACTTATCCCTGATGACCAGACTAGCCGGTAGATTAATGACTCTGTACTCTTGCGACTTTGACACCAATACTGATGGCAGAGATCTAGTGACTCAGAGCTCCGGAGAGACAGCAGTCAATAGCAAACCCGTTCACCCAGTGAATCACAGCAGGATGAAAATCATTCTCACAATTTACCACGGAGAGTAGGATTTAATGTAGGCTAAAACGTGCAAGATTGCAGATACAGTGTAGAGAGTCTGAACTCTGTAACTCCATGCATAAGTAGCTTTGGAATGCACTGATGACCAGAAAATGGTATGAGCAGTCCATCATGAGTTGCACTTCCTGTTTTATCTGAAATGCTTACGAGGGGTAAACAGTGATAAAAATATGAAATTGCATGTCTGTTCTGAATAATATAATTGTGAATTATTGCACATAATCATTAAAATTGCCTGTGTAAGTTAGACTTTCACAGGCCAGACTCCAGTGTAATTGAATTCATTTGATTTAATTTAATTTTATTATTTAATTTTATTATTTATTGGCTAATGTTAAAATCATAGGCATACTAATTTTTATTGTGTTTACTGTCAGTTAATAGTTGTGTGATAGAGACCTTTTGCACTTGATTTTGCTAAGCTGTAAATCATAGCATTTTGCTAAACATCTATTTTATTTTATTGAATAAAGTAGATTTCCCATTTTGAACTAAATATGGTAAAGAGAAAGGAGAAAGTGACAAAGAAAGCTAAAGCATAAAAGAACAACAGGTTTTTGAACTTTTCTATTTTTATGGAACAGTTAACAACATCAATCTTCTCCTGCTTATGAAATTCATTCATCTCATTTTTGCTGGTCTAAAAGAGTGAAGAGGATTCTGGCTGGAAATGTTGAAATTACACACTTCTGACTCATTTCACATGCTCATTCTGGAGGGAGAGAGAGAGAGAGAGAGAGAGAGAGAGAGAGAGAGAGAGAGAGAGAGAGAGAGAGAGAGAGAGAGAGACTTCAAACAAATTCATTAGCATATAAAATGTATCACTTTTTTTTTTTTTTTCTATACCAGACAGTATGGACAAAGCAATCAAACTAATAGCACAAAATGAATTTCCATAGTTCTCTCTAGAGGCCATATCTGCATATGATCTAAAGAAATTAAAACTTATTATATATTTATAAACACAGTTATATTCATTTTCGCCTTTGATGTTTGTGCTAATTTCTCTCCACAAGTGCATGGAGAAATGTAATCAATTATTATTTTATATAACAATAATACCATTAAATATACATTTTGATATGTGATCAGCATTTTTTTTTTATTTTATTTTTTATTTTTTTTATGTGTAACGGACAACAAAGGGTTTTACTTCAGGAAGGCAATTTAAGGAAAATACTTTAGGAAATCCTGTGTTTGTGTACGTATGTACAGTACACATGCAGATTTATTTGTTTGTTCGAACCAGATTTATTTGTTTTTTGTGACACAAGCACAATTACCTGCAATGAACACACCCTTTTAAAATACACATTCATCTCCGGGTTGACATCAACAGCCTAGACACCATCCAACCATCTGCTTAGCCTTTACATAATGTCTACATGAAGATCCCATTCCCAAGTCTTCCCTTACAGTATCACTCTTCTGCTATATGGCCATTGACACCATTGGACAAAAGTATCATTAGCCGATTAGGCAAAACAAGATGGGGGCAAGATCTCATAGAGCTGCAGAAATAGGGATTAGAATGAAAAGGTGGATGGCAAAAGGCCCTGTGGCGCGATGAACCCTACACAATTACTTGGGGTTATGCGTTAAAGCGAATAAATGTATCAGAAATTATCCCTGAGCCAGATTTAAACAATCAACATCCACCCTAGGGTTCATGAAATAACACACTCCCTCTAGGGAGAGACAGAAGAAGAAGAAGAAGAAGAGGAAGAAGAAAAGTAATATAATATAAAATAATATAATAGGGCTGTGAATTGATAACATTTTATTAATTAATCACACAGTTTTCTGTGATTAATAGCGATTAATCACGATTAAATTATGGTATATGATATATTACAACAAATATAAAAAAATGCAAGAAATTGGTTAGTCATCATTTATTTTAATTATTAAAATATGTACAGTACATGTTAAAATTATTATTATTATTATTATTATTATTATTCTCAATATTGTTTGCCATAAAATCAGTGGACATAAAAGAAGATTGTCACAAAAATCTGCCGTTTTCCAGTGGACTCTTTTTAATAATAGGATGAAATGGGCAGATTCCATGCATTTCAAACTTTATTGGCAAGAGAAACTTAAGTGTACATTGCCTGTGCATTATTAGACACTATATACACAGATATACACATATTGAATGCTGAATTTTAATTTGCTGAAGTTTAAAATCTCAAAACTATTATTTTCTCTGGCTGCTGTTCAATCTCTACAAGTATACCTGGCTGCAGCTTGCTGAACGGCAAGATACTTCAGTCTCTATCGCACACCCTCTGGGTCTCTCTCAGGTGGTTTGCTTTTGACACTGGTTCAGTTCAGATGCAAGTTAGAGAGCATTTTCGTCCGATGCAAACAAATATGGCAGCTTCCTCGTATCTCTCGCACACCTGATTCACTGCTTGAGGATGAAGTCTCCATTCTCTGTACAGTAAATCCGCTCCTGTGTTTATTATGCCCGGAACATATGTCGTGTGTAATGACTAAGCATGCACTGCTCCACACAATCAGTTTCTGTGACTGGATGTTCAGTCAAGTCGAGCATGAACAGAAAGTGGGGAAAAACATTAGTGAAATTTTGCCCATTGTACAAATGTGCCTGGGTTTGTTCCTGGCAGGCAACAGATGCCCTAACCCCGCCCCCACCCTAATCCTGTAAGGCTGAGTAACCTGCCAGGAACAACTTTCTCCTATCACGTGAAGTTTCAGGAAGTTAAAAGAAAAGAAAAGAAAAAGACACAGTGTTTATTGCATTATTTCTTTAAACATGTTAAAACCTTTATTTCTATTTTATTTAATGCTATTTAATAGCATTTTAATAGTATATTAAATGTTCTATTTAATAGGAAAACACATGAAGAATCAATAGACTGAAAACATTGAAGTATTAGGTTGATACTTAAAGACTTTTCCTAATGTTATTCAAACTGATTCTATCCAAAATATCAACTTGATAGCATGCTTAAAGTTTCATCAATAAAAAAATAAAAAAATAAAAGAAATACATTGATACATAACATTGCCATGTTAGAATTATATATATATATATTTTTAATTATATACAGTACTGTATACTTCAACCATTTGTTTATTTTTATTTTTTTCTTATTTTTATTTAATTTTTATTTTTTGCAATGTGTTTTTGTTGGGGTCAAAATGGAAACAACATTACTACAATGGATACAACAGTCACATTTCTGAAAGTGCATGGCTACATTGTGGCAGAGGAAAACAAGCTCAGTTATATAGTTTACTGGGTTTTGATTAGATCATATGAGCTTATTAAAATAATTTAATAAGTTCATATGATCTAATCAAATCTAGTGGTCAACCGATACATTGCAGAGGCTGATAAATCAGCCAATATTCTGACTTTAATTATCGGCATCGAGCAACACATTTTCCCGTTTTGCCGATTTGTTTGTTGAGGCCGCCGAGAATCGCCTGCTTGCATGTGAAGCGTCTGAGACGTGTAAATGACCAGTCATGGTTCGTTTTGTTGTTAGGTGCCATCGTGTTACTGCAATAATTGTCCAGTGTGCAACAGTCTCATTTAAACGGTCCACATATCAGAGCTGTGGCAGATGCGTTTGAGCTTATAATGTTAAAGTGCTCACCTGTTTCATTCTCCCTCTCTCTCCTCAACAGTTCCCTGTAACTTTTAACTGTCTTGTCTAATGATAAAAAGGCAAATATCAATAAAACTTATATCAAATAACGTCTGCAAATATGTGCATATCATGTTTAAACAGATGTAATAAACAAACCTCACAAAACCAGTGTCCTGCTGAGCACTCATTTATTTACCTCTAAAGCACATATTCTAACAGTCACTCCTCAACAGTTACCTGCAACTTTTAACTTTCTAATTAACTTCATAATGATAAAAGGCAAATATCAATAAAACTTCTGTTATATATCATCTGCAAATATGCAGATATCTCATTTAAACAGATGTAATTCATGAACCTCACGAAAATCCAGCGATCTTCCTCTGAAGCGCGTATTCTATCAACCAGAATCAAAACTCAGGTTCAGGATCAAAAGTTCCTCTGATTCACAAATCATGACGGTCAGTCCGTGACAATCCAAGCAGACGATCCAGGCCATTAAAACTGTCAGGAGATTGCTACTCGTGCTGGATCTGCATGAGCACGTGAGTGCAACATCAAAGTAAAATCACGTCACGTGTGCTATAAGTAAATGTCTTATTCACTATGCTCTGTATGTACAATTGGTTTGATTCTGTATTTTTTGAGAACATGCGATTGCTAACATGGACATGCCATCCGTGGTTGCTGGACTACTGTGTATACTGTTATTTCCTTCTTCCTAATATATTAAGAATTTCTTCTTGTGCAAATAAATTACTAAAATATTATGACTAAACAGAAATCAGAAGAATTTATTTCAATATTATTTTTTAGATTATTTTTTTGTACAAAGTTAAAGTTTTGTGTGAAATTGAGTAAATATAGTGCTAAATAAGAGTTTTTTTTTTGTTGTTTTTTTAAAGCAATTTTATGATTAAGTTACTTACTATATTAAATTATGTGATATATATCGGCATTGTATCAGCCTATTGGCCACCCCGCTCTCTTGATATTGGCATCGGCCATTAAAAAACCCATATCAGTCGAGCATTAATCAAAACCCAGTAAACTATACAATATATATATAAAGGGAAGAGTTTCAATTTGAAATTAAAATCATAATTTTTACAGATTCACCATAAGCATCTTAAACAGTTAACATTAAAACAGTTAAATCAATCTCAACAGAACATGAGGGTTGAAAATGAGAGAATGTGATGGACACAAAAAAGGTAGACACTTCTTCTGGAGCTCCAGTGACTACCTGCCTGTTTCTCCCTTCCTCTCCTTGTTTTCTTTTATTGCTTTTGTCTTGAAGGAGCCTAATTAGCCATTGTTGAGGGCCTCTTTCTCCCTGCCCTTAAATCAGTAATTGTTTCAGTGCTGAGACGGTCAAGAAATTAACACATTACACCCTGACAGCAGCTGTTTTTTTCCCCTCATATTTGTCATCTGAATCACCACTGATTTGCCAGAGAGCATAACAAATGAGTAGTTGGTTATCAGATGCTACTCTCTCGGGTGGAAGTGTGTGAGAGCATTTGTGTCTGAGGGAGACAAGCGCAAGAGTGGAGAAGAGGAGAGTAAGTAGGGATGTTGATGCCCATAGATGTGTGTTTTTTGTGACTGATATTTAACATTTTTCTGCTTGTGAATATGGCCTGCTATGCTAGGTCTGACTAGTCGAGTCTAGTTTATATGTCATTTTTTGCATAGCTTTACAGAATACACTGGACATTGAAATTCTTGTGATGAAGCACAGATCACAGGAACATGAGCCTGTGCAGAACAATTGCATACTGTATACAGCAAACAAATAAACAAAATGTAAACAGCAAAAATAAAGTATAAATAAATTAAATATATATAAAATACAGATTTAAGAGAAGATATTTTGTGAGGTTACCTGTACTATTGCACAGTACAGAAGACAATGGAAGTAATAAAAATGCATTTCAATTGTAATTGTAGTGCAAACATTGTCTTCGTACAAGTTCACAAATAAATACAGTAACATGCTAAAGATGGACTTCAGGTGGAGAATCAGCAGCAGAAGCAGTACAGTAAAGAGACAGACTGCACATTTGTTGTGATACAGTAATTATTACACAGCACAGCATAGTAAGTGGCAGATTTGCAAATAGTTGTGATGCAGTAATTAGTACACTAATAAATACAGTACAACACTAAAGTACAGTGTCTGGATGTGACATGGTAGTAATGTGCAGGAAAAAAGATGTAGAATGCAGCTAGTGGCTGTTCAGTACAACTGTTCTTTAGTCTAATTGTAGTGGCAAAAACAGATTGTGAGCTCATTGTGTATGTGTGTGCACTCCCTTACAAGACAGGTCTCAGGTGCAAGGCACTTAAAAGCCACTGTGTAGAGGTAAATTCTGAGGTGGCCTTCTGTTCCTCAGAACCTGAAAGCCTCAGGGCTCCATCCACACACGGTCAATCTTTTACATAACCCTCATGGATACATTCATTTATCTCTTCAGTCATTTGGTCATGGTAGGCAGACAGCCACCAACAGATTAGAACAATCATGATTTAGGGATTAGAGCACAATCACAGAGTCACTGATAAGACGGCCATTTAACACCAGAGATAAGATCAGCACATGACTAGGGGTCAGGTCAAGGACACAGTTACATTTCCTCCTCCAAAAGTTGACCACATAACAACTCATTTATCAACTCATTAACACATAATAACTAATTCTGTTTAAAACACAATTTTACCCCCCAAAAAAAAAAAGCCCCAATATATACAGTCTGAGACCACTGAGGTTACATTAATAATTACATTATTAGCATAACAATTTTTTTTCTCCCAATTTGGAATGCCCAATTCCCAATGCGCTCTAAGTCCTCATGGTCGCATAGTGATTCGCCTCAATCCGGGTGGCGGAGGACGAATCCCAGTTGCCTCCGCGTCTGAGACAGTCAACCCACGCATCTTATCACGTGGCTTGTTGAGCGCGTTGCCACAGAGACATAGCGCATGTGGAGGCTTCACACCATCCACTGCGGCAACCATGCTCAATTCACCATGCACCCCACCGAGAACAAACCACATTATAGCGACCACGAGGAGGTTACCCCATGTGACTCTACGCTCCCTAGCATCCGGGCCAATTTGGTTGCTTAGGAGACCTGGCTCAGCACTCAGCATGCCCTGAGATTCGAACTAGCGAACTCCAGGAGTGGTAGCCAGCGTATTTTACCACTGAGCTACCCAGGCCCGCATAACAATTTTATTAAAATTTTCAGAATTTCTTAGTATTTGGGACAGTATGTCCTCTTTTTGCTTTGGCATGGACTCTAAAAGTTTGTGTCAAAACCTGATGTAAACATCCATGTTATCCAGAATGATTTGAGAATGTTCCAAAGAGCATTGTGTGTACTTCAATGGAAGCAAGGAAATCTGACCTTTTGTACAAACAAGTAAACATGGTCACGAAAATGAGTATTTTATGGTTATATATATATATATATATATATTTACTATTATTATTATTATTTATTTACATCATTACATTTCTATGTTGTATATTTTTAAAAATCCTAAAACTTAGTTTATTTCCAGGTTTAAACTAAATGTATAATCTCAGAATTTTTTCTATTGTCCCAGACTGCTAAAAATGGAATCTGCAACGTAATATATATATCAAAAACATTGTTTTGGCCAAAATATATTGTAATTAATAAATTTATAACATTTAACACTCATGTGACAACCTGACCCAATGCAAACCTGACAACATGCCCCAACCTGACTTTCATGTAAAATAACTTTGTCCTAAGAAAACATTTAAACCTTTCGGTAAAATCTGCCTTCATAATATTGTTGACCCTCTCCTTGATGTATGCCAGTGTGGTATGATTATGTTCGCTTGTTTACAGAAGAATATCATGATATGATGATAATGAAAATTTCACTTTGGAGGGTAGAATTCACAAACATTATTCTAATTAAAATGGGTTTTAAACTAGATGTTTAAAACGAACATGCAAAAACTCTGCTCGAGAAAACACATTCGTGCAATTGTACTTTTGACTCCACATTTTATAGTTACTGAGACATAGTCTTTGTGACAACCCAGTGTGACAACTAGAATCCCCTACGTACAGTATGTGATGTTCAATAATGAAAACCTGTTTGGTTTTATGATTATTATGTGTATTTTTTAAAATATTGAATCATGAAAAGCACTTTAACAGAGATATATAATGATGTTAATGTATACATCTAAACAGAAAATATCTCAAATGATTTTGTACGTAGAACACAACATGTTCACTAATCAGAGAATATTCCAAATGCAGAGAGTCTGTGAGAGATGGCAGAGATGTATCCCGTCCATCCATAAATCCCTCAAACTCTAAAGGCAGATAATAGCCCAATTAACCTTTTCAAACTACCACTGTCAGCACAATTTGCCGTGGCTTTTTACAAAATGAACTTCTCCTGGCTGCAAACGGTGTGAAATTCAGATCACAGTGATGGCCTGACAACCCTCCAACGTGTTCAAGTCCTTCAGTGAGGTTTGCAGTTCTCATGCCCTCCATTTTGCCTTACTGCTCTTTTATCAGTACAGTGAAGGACACTGGACTAGCATTAGCTTTTGAGAGCAAGGGCATGTAGGTCAGATTGGAGTCCAGGTGAGGAGAGTGGAGAGGGGTGGCGGTGGCAGCGGGGATGTGGGGGTTCCTCTGCAGGCTTAAATTGGCCCTCTTGCACCTGCGCTTGTAATGCTGGTGTCACTTGGTTTGTAGCAACGAGAGGTCAAGAGGCCCATTGTTACCTCTTCACCTCCTCCAACCAAGCGCTCACCTCAAAGCTCACCACCATTAGACAGAACGCCACATACCTGTTCTCACTTTAAAAGTATGAAGCTAAATCAGTCCTAATTAGTCCCAGTAAAACATAATTAGACAAATGCACACTGATTACTCACCACAGAATATTGTTTCTGTTCTTATTTAGCTCACAGGCATATCATCTTAGGTGTTAAAATGTATAGAGTGTAAAAATAAAGCACAAATTAAGACTATTAGTCCCACACACAAGCTGACACATGGATGAGGCTCCTTTTACTTAAACAGTTTATCCACATATATACATATATATATATATATATATATATATATACTTACACTTGTTCATTTTCTTCTTTTTTTGAAAAAGCGAGGTTAATTAAAAAAAAAAAAAAAAAAAAGACAAGAGGAGACATAGTGGATACAATGTCATCTCACATTAATCAAGCGGTCCAACATTCAAAATGTTGGGTGGATACAAGGACAGAGAATACAGTGTTGAAAAAGAGGAGCCCTTGTGAAACTCCTGTCATTCAGGAAATACATCTGAGTCTATAAAGTGTTCCCCTCAGGTCCATGTTGTATCTTTCACTGTCTGTGGGTGTGTATACTCCATCTCAGCACTGTTACACAACAAGAGCAGTCTATTTGGGTCTTGCATGTTAGCCAGTGTTTGTTTGTGTGTGTGTGTGTGTGTGTGAGTGAGTGTGAGCGCGTGTGTGCTTGCATGTGACTGACACCCTGCGGCTACAAATACAGTTCTACAAAACAAGGGTGGAAAGTGGATGCTATGTGATATTTCTTGATTTTGACAAACGCCCTGCCAAGGTGAAATTGTTTTTGATGTGCTTTTGAGGCGCTTCCCTCTTCCAAAAGCCTCGTACATGAAGTTAGTGTTGTTTTCTACCTCATCTCCTTTCCAACGTGGAGAAGGCAGGCCAGGGAGAGAGGTGGCTTTTGCGCCTTCATGTTTCGCGAAATTGGACTGCCTTTCCCCATTATTGTAAACATCATCACCGCCGAGATGGCTGGCAGTTGTTGTGGCGTCGGACCTGGCTGCCTTGGATACATCTGCTAAAACACATCCATTAAGGCCAAACTACTTTTGATTTACATGTTGAGACTTCTTAAAAGTGTCACATCCAGTGGCATTTGCCCAGACAATTCGCCTGTGTCGCACAAGACCCACCAGCTCTCTCCCTGCCTTTATTTGCCCTCTTTTTTTTCTTTCTCTCCATGTTTTTCCCCCCGAAAGGAATAAATCTCTTTCGTTCGGCATTGGTCACATCACACCAGGCAACCTCTCAAGGCTCGGTAAACAATGCTCCTCAGCTAGCACTCTTTTTCTCCCTTTCTCCCTTCTACCTCATTACTGCATAAGCTCAACTTAATGACCTTATCCTCAATGCAGTTCCCTATCACCTGTCACACCAACAATTAATTTGATTCCAGCTATAAATTATGGCAGATCTTTTCTTTTCTTTCTTTTTTTTTTCTTTTTTCCATAATGTAATTTATAATGATTGGGGGTGTGGGGGGATGTATGTGACATCAGTATCATGTGAAAGGACAACAAAATGCTCATTAAGGATGTAAAAGTTTTCCATGAGGCTTTTGTTGTCTGTCTTGCTGTAATTAAACTTGTATCAGCTGATTCATGTAGAACAGACAATTAAAGCCACAAGAATGGCTAAACAAAAGGGCATAGGTTTTAGAGCTGTATAGTGTAGAACGTTCAAGATAAAAGTGATAATTAGCTATTTTTGTCACATTAGTTAAATAACTTATAGAATATCTTATGGAAATTGCCTCTTAAGTTCTCATTAAGCTCAAACAGTGGCACTATACCCATCTCATACTTCAAATTGTTCATTTTGTTGATAAATGTTTCTCTCAGATCAAAGTTATGAAAAGAGAAATCTTTGCATCAGCATGTATCACATAAGTATTATTACAGACAGTTTCTCTTTGACTCCTCTGATTGACAAGCTCGACTCATCCAACTTGTTCAATGTATCAGTCAGAGACCTCAATCTGATTATTAGATCTAACTTACTAGGCATTGTACATATTACATGCCTGCCTTTAGATACGCTGGGGGGCAATGCTTCATCTTCTCTTGGCAAAGATTTTATGAATCCAAGCGATTTCATAAAAGTCCCATTATATCTGAATTTACTGCTGTTATGGCTTAGGCTACAATACAAATATCTCAGCAAGGTGTGAATGTCGCCAGTGGCTATGCTTGTAAAGAATGAATCGGTAATATGTAGTGTGTGTGTGTGTTGAGAGAGAACATGTTCTGAATGATAATATGACTTTTTATATTCGGCTTGCACAGTAGGATTATATAAAATATACTCATGAATGTATTATGGGTAATAGATTAGTTGAGCGTTTTTATGGACGTTTTGATTCTCACATATGTTAGCGGTGAATTACTTAGTTTTCATGAAAATGCTTGGGGCAGATCGTCACAAAACATGTATGTTATGATTCATTTATTAAAAGGATTTGACAATGTTCCACCAGCCCGCAAAAAGGAATGAATAGAGAAATAGGTCACATTTCTGGCAAAAAACCACTGTATAAAACATAGGTCATGTATCTGAAGCAAAATCTCAGTACTAAAATGGGTTGAGAAGGTTATTTTAAATTTACTAGCACACAGATCTCTCTAATTTTGGTCGTTATTTTATCATTTTCATTTTGTCATTGTCTCGATGAGTGCTCTGTGAGGACCTCACTGGCTTTTCCTTTATTGGGTCATAAAGGCTTGTATGTTATGACTGGTTGAAAAGGTGTCACCTTAGATTTGAGCCCCCACACATCAGGAGGATCTCAGATACATTGCTAATGTTAAAGCTGAGCACCTTGACCCTATTATTAAGTGAAGTCTTTATGCATGGAGATAAAACCCTTCTTAATGTGTGATGAATGCACAGAGGACAACTTTATGTGACTTCTTCAGTCAATAGAATCTTAAATATTTTCCACAATAAAATGAGAATTATGCATCTTGAGCTGATTGAATTATATAGGTAATTGCACATCCCATCATGTGCCCCCCGGCCTCTTCAGTTGATCTATTAACATTGTTTCCTGATCGTTCTTCCAGCACTACACATTCCATCTGAACATAGGCTCCATGGTAAGAGGGTCAAGGACACTTTGATATCCTCAACTACTGGACTATCACACTATTATGACTCATTTTTAAAAAATGCCTTATCGATAAAGCAATTACTATCAGTAACACTTACTGTAGGTCACATTTATAACTACTGCCAACAACAGCAGTCTTAAAGGGATAATGCACCCCCCAAAAATAATTAAAATAAAATAACAAATTCTGTAACAATTTACTCACCCTTATGCTGTTCCAAACCTATATGAGTTTCTTTCTTCTGTGGAACAAACAGTGATATGTTAGGAAGAATGTTACCCTCAGTCACCATTCACTTTCATTGTTTAGAAAAAAAAAAAAAAAAGAAGAAAAGAAAAAAAAGTGCGATGGAAGTGAACGGTGACTGAGGCAAACATTCTGCTTCTGTATTTCATGGAACAAATGAGGGTGAGTAAATCATGTCAGAATTTTCATTTTTTGAGGGTTAACTATATCTTTAAGTATTAGAACAGACACAAAATATATTAGTATACAAGAGCTATACAGTACTCATCCAGACTGCAACAGAATCTTTAAATATTGGTGTTTTTCTTCTCTATAAAAAGACATCTTTTGTATCAAAAGAGGGATATGTCTCTGTAACAACACAGGTTTCAAGGACAATTGAACTCTATTGGAGAGAAATTATGTTTGGTCTTCAGCTTATGACAAACTATGGCAGCACTGCACCTAATGACCCTTGTGATGTTCTTCTGATCGGGTCAGTGACTAATAAGCAAATATCACACTTGGTATGCCGTTGCTATCGTCTGTCACAATTAAGCTTTTTGCCTCTTCTCCTCCTTTTGACTTGTTTTTTGCAGATAAATCTGGGAATAACTAATAATGAATGTAGAATTAAGTAAAATAATTCGGTGATTCAGTGGTTTATGGACATCCAGATATTTTAGCATATATATATATATATATATATATATATATATATATATATATATATATATATATATATATATATATAATATTAATAAGATGAAAACTAATCACATATACTGTAAATTTTCATGTGTGCTTATTTGAACAATTATAGTGTTTCAAATGATCTATTATTCTCATTTTTTGACTAAATAAATGTATATGATACCATTCATCAAGTGCGGATGAGAGGCTGACATGTCTTCCCTCTATCATTCATCATGATTATAGGGTGATCTGTCTCATTTTGTGTCTGAAATAGTGTGGCCAGCTTTTTCACGCTGATTTCTCTACTCACACAGTGATTGACATACATATGTACAGTACCTGTAATTTTGGTTTCTGTTTTGTTTTTTGTCTTTCAGAAGTGAGATTTGTGTAATGTTGAGGAAAATATAAATAATGCTCTGTCAAAGTCTTTTCTGAGCATACACTGTAAAAAGTGGTAACCTACAATTCTTACTTTAAGGAGTGATTTCCACTTGATCTAAACCTTAATATTAGTTTTGTTCGTGTAACCTAATATAGTCATTTTGAAATTAATATTTGTGACTGAATCAAACTAAAGTTCAAATGTTACAACATGAAGAGAATTGTTTTAGGATACCACCTTTTTCAGTGTACACTGCTACTTACTTGTGTTACATGAATGATATCTACACGTACATCAGGGACATACCATAGACTTCTAATGTTTTTATGTAAAGCTAATTCTAAATACCATGGACTAAAGCTTAACCAAACCCATACCCTAACCCTACAACAAAACCTTTTGCACTTTTATAATAATACAAATAAAAAATAAATATATATATATATATATATATATATATATATATATATATATATATATATATATATATATATATATATACATTTATTTATGTATTTATACTATTGCTTTTTAAATATTTATTTAAGAGATACAACTGTATTTTACCTTTTAACCTCAATAAACTCAACATGTTCAGCAATGCCAGTCTTTTTGTCCAATTCAAACTCTCTTTCCCTCCTCTTTCTAATTATGATCTCATTAGAGCTTAGTAATGTAATGAACCTGCCCTACCATTTAACAGCATACTGTATGCTTCGGGTAGGATTGTGTTTCACTCTGTAAAGAGGAAGAGAGCACACTCTCATGCTATCAAACACATATATACACAAATGCACATATAAATACATACACACAAAGTACATGAAGTGAAACAAATGAATCATGTTTTTCCAATTCTGCCAAAGAAAATTAATTTAGCTGCTGACACAAAACAATTGCTTCACTCACATGCTATCAAACATATATATATTGCGTGTCGCTCAATTATCTTTCCTGTTTCGCCTGTCCTTGAAAGGAAACCCCTGGGCTCAGGTACATTATTCTCGCCCCATAACAAATGACACTGCAACACCCAGAGAACAGCGCCGCTATGTGTAAGCACGGGCGTGCATGTGTAAATGTAGAGTGATATTTTCTGTATGTTTGGCAAAAATGCCTTTCACTTTGATGTAGAGGTGGAGCGTGTGTGGCTGTGCGTAGAGGGGAGGATGTGAAATCGTCTAATGCTGATTGTGATTGTCAGGCACCAGACGACCCAGTTATATCACTGAATCTTTGTTAAGCAGGCCTTGAAAATACCTGACAGTATAATTAATCTTGCCATATGAACAAAGAGACCCTGCTCAATAGTTTTGAGGATGCTTATTAAAAATACTAAACACCCTATGCACCCTTTTCGAAAATGTAGGGTGGGGGGGAGGCGGCGGCTTTTGAAATAGCAAGACGCAAGTCATTATCCTTTTGTTTAGCTTTTTTATTTTTATTTGTTATTTTTTTATTCAGAGGTGAAATTGATATCGGGGGAGGGAGCCGTGATTTTGCAGAATGATGAAAAATGACGCCTGTGAATACGAGATATTTCAAAAATGATGCTGCTCTCTCTCATGGAGCTGACGATATACTGCTTTAATTAGAGTTTCAGAGTGATGAGATACCACATCATCACACAGTTTTAGGTGTTATTCACAATTTATATAATTTATAAAATAGAACAACATTACACTCACACTAATTGCACTGTGTGTAATAATTAATGATCTGTTCCTGTGGAATGGCCAGTGTTACTAAAGCAGATATATGATGGTAAAGTGTTAATCTATTGCAGTTCTTTTCTCAATTCTATGACGCAAGGTCACAGCTTCCAGAGGGATTAGCTAAATAACCTCTTTACTGAGAGTAAAGATTTATACCTTCATCGATAAATAGCCAAAAAATGGACAGTCAAAAATGAGGCATGATTTCATCTACAGGGCAAAGGTTAGATGGTAGTTTGCACTTGACTCCAGTGTAGCGTAGCACACATTTTGCAGAGACCAGACTCCCACCGCTCCAATTCCTCTCATCTACCGTCCTCCTCTTTTCATGGTTCACAAGCCAGAGCTGCCCTGGCCAACAGTCCCATCAGAAGCTCCTCAGTACCTCTGCTGGGCCGATGCAAGGTGGGCGCGAGGAGAGACCGAGGGAGCACGTATGGTGCCACAGAGGTGGAGATGCCTAATTTAGCAGCAACATCATCTCATAAGCTACAAGCCAGATCAGCCTTACAACCGCAAAATCATTTTAATATATTCCCAGTGCTACTTGTGAATATTAATTTTAAAAATTAATTATTCATTTTGCCCCAGGCAAGGCAAGATATACTAGTTTTAATTAGTGTACTGTACTCCCCTATAATTAAAAAAAATAACTGATGTATATATATATTGACAGCCACTGTGATCACCTTTCTTGTTGGTTTCAACACAGGCAGGGCAAAGATTCTGCTGTTCTCTCAGGTCCATTTAGTCAGCTCCGCTTTTGAGAGCCATACCACCATTTATGACAAAGAAACAAAATATGGCCTTAATGCCAATACATAGAAAGGCACACACTCTAAATTGAAGGACATTGGGTTAATGGGTTGCAAATGTTCTGATGAAGGTTGTTTATTCGCCTCATTCTTTCTTCTGGGTCTTGTTGTTGCACCAGTGTTGGTGAAAGTGCAACATGTAGACATCTGTGCTGCATGTGTGTAATTTTGTATGCTTTGTAGGGCATACCTGCATATATGTGTATTTCTTTCTCTCTCTTACTCTCTCGCTTTCTGCATGGGGAGGTGGCAGATGGATGTGTGAGAACCAGGAAATCTGCTTCTGTCCGTGTCAGTTCTGCTCTACAGAGCTCTGATAACTGAATAATAATCCCCCTCTCTCTCTTCCCTCTGCACCTCCTTCCTTCTCTTTCTAGTTCTTTCTCTTCATCTGATCACCCCGTTGTTTCTCTTTTACTGTTTTTCACATCTTACTAGTTCGTTTTAAACCTTCTATATCAGCTTTCACCACCCACTGTGTTAGAGATCCTGTCATCACTTCCTCTCACATCCCTTCATCGAGCTACATGATGACCAGCACCAGCAGCAGCAGCAAGGGCAAATGGCATAGAAACATCTGCAAGAGAGCTGTACAAATAAACATCTAGCCGCTGTTCTCTCACTTAAACTAAAGGCTTATCAATAAATCATCAAGAGACAGCAATGAACAAAACAATTGAAAGGAAAGCTGAATGGAGGCATATATATATATATATGTGGCGACTCGAGAAGGACTGACAAAATAAAACAATTAATATTAGGCGCACACCTAGATAATCCGACTACGCCACCCCAGGGGCCTATTACTGGGGAAATCACCCTCAATACAAAAATCTTAAGTCTTACAGGTTCAATTAGGTTGGAGTCAGGCATAAGACATGAGTGGAGTACAAATAATAAGTTTATTTGGGTACAACCAGTCAGAATAAAAGCAGTCCACATCACATGGGGAACTCTTCCACCATACAAAATAAAGGCAAAAAAATAAAGAAATGTACATCACCTAATTAATACACAAACAGACAATTACACACCAGTTGGGGGTCAGCGCATTCGATCTCCCACAGAAAGGATCACAGTACTCCAACTAAAAAAAAAAAGAAAAAAGAAAATACTCAGCAACCACACATGCACTCACACCACAGCCAGGCACACTGCACCTTGATATTTACATTTATGCATTTGGCAGACACTTTTATCCAGAGCGACTTAGTGCCCTTATTACAGGGACAATCCCCCTGGAGCAACCTGGAGTTAAGTGCCTTGCTCAAGGACACAATGGTGGTGGCTGTGGGAATTGAACCAACAACCTTTTGCTTACCCGTGCAGCGCTTTAGTCCACTACGCCATCACCACTCTGATATGGAGCACAGCAGTCAGTGAAGAGAAAGAGATGCTGATCCTCCTGCCTTCCGTTACCCCAATTCTAGAAGATACAAAAACAATTAAAAAATAAAACACTAATACACAAACAGACAACAATCACACACAAATTGGGATGTTCCTCTTACACAAGTCACAGCAATGTGTGCTGAAAACACACTACCAGGAAGCTCAGGAACAATAACAAAACCCAATACGGCCTTTAGGCCGGAAAGAAAATCAAATAACTAAAGAAAATAATTGTATAAAATCACACAATATGATGGTGACAATACACAAACGACCAGCATCCAAAACAATTATACAATTTAACAAACTTATAAAGGAAAACAAAAAAACAAAACAAACTACAATACAAACCAATCAAAAAGAAACACAAAGCAAAACACATTGGCGACTGCAAAGCAGGCATCCAAGCACACGGACAAAATACATTAATACCGTTCTGGAACCATACAAGAGCATAGAAACAGAGAGCTGAAGCAGCCACACGAGGATCCGAGTTAACAGCCTGGTCGCCCGGCCAAATATCAAGCCGATCCCATGATTGTTTGCTCGGCCGGAAGCATCCTATGAAGTGCAGCCCAGTAGCAACCCAAATGGTAAACAAAGAGCAATACAGTCGATCCGTCAGCCCACCACAACGTACATAAAGGCGTCTTTAAACACACCTTAATAGTAGCAACCATCACACAAGGATCACCATTCCCATTACAGATGGGAGCTTTAATGGACTGGGCGCTCGCAAACAAGGATTCCCCGTTCAGTTCCTCAGTCCACTCCTATGCACGCACCGCACTGGAAATGCAGTGATGACACGTAACGCTCAGGATAACGTACTTCCAGGTAGCACACACACACACACACACACAAGGCTTTTATAGCCCACATAACCAGGGCTTAAACAAACACGCCCCCATTCCATTAGGCGAGGAAAACGCCTACTGCTACACATATAATTAACCAATTAAAAAAAAATGTTTCACCTTTTCCACCAATTAAAGACACCATGAAATTAAAATTATAGTTTTGTGGCTTTTAGTCCATTTGTGTTAGCTTTGAGGTCATCTAAAGTACATACCCTTAACAAATTCACTTTTTATATAGTTTTTCTCTTCTGGGAAAATGGACCAAAAATATTCATGATTCATCTTGCACTACATAGATTTTTGTCCAATCAAATGCTTTTGAGTGGAATGACAATGAATGAGAATGTCCCTTCCCCTAATACAGTACAACCTGTCACCGAGTAACAAATAACAAATCATTGTTCATGGCTGTGATGTAACTATATCCTATTGGCTATAAAAAAAATTAAAAAAAATAAATACAAATCGATATGCCCTGCCCAAACTTTGTGTTTATTAAAAAAAATATGTCAACACAGGAAACTGTGCTGGTTAAAGCTGAAATGTTTAATTTCTGTGCCACTACTGCCATTGTTTTCAAAAAGCTTTTCAAATAAGCACCCCGTCTGATACTGATCAAATAAACAGTTATTCCAGCCCCCAACTCAGGTTTTCAAGTATAGGCCAAGTCAGGGGCTGTTCATTCATGTTTTTGTTAGATTGTTTTTCTATGAAAACACACTGGACAGACGTCTTTGACCGTTGCACCACATCTTGCTGGGGTATTTTATTTTTTTTTTTCAGCATTTCGTTCAGCGCCACTGCATTTTTTTGAACACCATCTCAAAACATCTGTGTTCTGTTTCACAAAGGTGTCACAAAGATTTAACATTCTGAAGAAGTCCAGGTTGCAGAGAGTTACACTGTTAGACATGATTCCATTTTGTTTTTCAGAAGGCAAAGTTTCAGTGTTTGATAAACGGTAAGCCGATGTTTTTTTTTTTTTTTTTTTTTTTTTTTTTTTGCTTTGCTTTGCTCTGGTTTGCATTCTTACAAACAATAATTAGCAGTGTAACTCCATGCACATGATAATACTAGCGTTTGCTGACTCGTGGAAATATGAACCTGCCCGGGCAGAGCGCATATCTTTGGCACTTAAATTTTGTATGGTTCCGCTGGTTAAGAATACTATGTTACAGACAGTGACAGTTTGATTATTTTAGTTTGACTTTAATGTGCGTGATTTTAACATTTGGAGATCCTTGTATTGTGCTATTTAGGCTCCTAGCTCACTGTACACTTTACTCTCTGCTCTTTTGAGAAGTGTTTGACACATATACATTGCAATATCCCTTACAAGAAATCTAGAGTTCTGGCAAACTAGCCGCAAACTTGCCACAAATTTGCAGCAAATTTACCACTCGTTATTTTCACATGCAAATGAGTTTGTGATTCACTGCAAATGTTTGCCAGAAGTTTGCAGCTCTTCATCGGTAGTGGTGAACCTGCAGCAACCCTTTGGCAACAATGGACAATTTGCCACAAGATTGCTGCAAAGCTCATTTGCTCGTGAAAATGATCAGTGGCGAATTTTTGGCAAGTTTGCTGCAAATTCGCAGTGAACTCACAATTTTTGCAAGGCATACTATCTTTATTCCCGACTCCCAACAAATAAACAAATATCCGTTTATGAACCCTCGTGGTGTAGCAAATTAGCTTAAAAGGGAATTATTTATAACTAATTATAACTGGTTATATTTAATAATAAATATTTAGATTAGATCTTAGAATTAACTGTAGCAGAATTGATATTACAATTACTTGATCTGTCCGTCCAGCGTGCAGACAATATAATTATTTATCAATTCTAGGAAGATTACTTTCCTGGCCAAGGAACAATAGCCTTCCTACTTATACAGTGCTAGCAGTAGTTTAGCATGTAGCAAGGAGCAACATTCAGTGACTTTGAATTGTGAGAGGAACACAGAGACAATCAATCGTGAATATAAGGGATTTAATAAATGAAACTATAACTAACATACAAACAAACTAAGCAAAACATACATATATAGAATGAAGAAAAGTAAGGAAAAGAGAGAGAGAGAGAGATAAAAGAATGGCAGTATTTCAAGGGTTTTAAAACTCTCAGTTAACCACAACCTAAATGAGAATCATCAGAGGCACAATTCACCTTAAAAGGGGTTCAAACTTAAACGCGCATCTAATCAGTTGTAAATGGTTACTTGCATTGGTTTGTTGCTGAATAAGAGTCTTGATGCGGTAGACGAGGTTCTCGATGATTTCTTTAGGAGTGAGTTGAAGAAGTCCACAGGAAATCCACAAAGTTACTTGAAGGTAAACACTGCCAGAAGGTTAAACTCAAGAGAGAGTTTTGGAGTGGGTTGGTCTCAAGAAGAAGAGTTTTTGAGCGATGATTTCTTTGCGCTCTGGAGTTTTGATAGTTCATTGCCGCACCCATTTTGTGGGTGGAGTGGCCAATCAGAGGCATGCATTTTGAGCGGGAGAAACATCCTTTGTCTCCGTTTATGGCCCATTCGCATTTTATTGCTGATCTGGACCGCTAGTGCAGCTTTTAATTCAAAACATAGTAAGAATTGTTCGATGCATTTCACGATCACATGGTGTACATTATTGTGTGAGAAATAAAGGGAAGATCATTTTGATACCAAGAAGGTAACCTCCAGACGATATTAAAGCAGAGAAACACTCATACACTTGAATATAGGCATTTAACGTCTAACTAATACAAGTAAAGGGTTTTAACTAAGTTAATATGATAGGGGAATATACATACAACACATGCATATAGCAGATACATTTATAACTGCTTACTATGGCCTAAAATAGAGAAAATGTCTTTAGGTGTGTGTGTGACGTGTATTGGAATTACTGGAGACAGACAACTGCTCTGGTGCCTGGCACGGGGGGGGGGGGGAGTCACCCTCCTCTCTGTGGAATGTGTTTGAAGCTTGATGGAGACACTTCAGAGGAGACCTGTTTTAGCATCCTTTTGATAGTGATAAAGACCATCTGCAATTTAGCACCCATATAAATGTAAACGTGGAGACCAGGTCAGTAATTTATATGCAAATGTCAAAAGGCTAAAAGGTTTTTTTCAAACAAAGTGTAATTAGCCATCACTGATCTTACACAGACGTTACAGTGGTTATCTGAATGTTACAAACGGTTACCATGCACATCCCTGTCTTAGATGTGTAGAGGCCACAAAAAGCCTATAGTGGCACGACTGATGAGAAAAAGCAACACTGTCATGAATCCCACCATTGTTGTACCTCCCGCTCACCACCAGAGGGCTCCATCACCTGGGGATTGACTTTAACTCTCTGGACTCCATTTCCCATAATCCCTGTACCTGTCAATGATTACCTGTTCACCTGTTTCCAATTCATGCAGCTATTTAAGTCTCGCTCTCACTCGCTGTCATTGTGAAGTCTTGTTTTGCCCTGGCTGACATTTCTGAGCATTCTCTGAGTTTTCTGTTTCACCTGTGTATGATCCTGGACTGCCATGGCTCCGCCTTCCACGGCTTCACCCCTCGAGCCTCCCACGACTCCGCCTTCCACGGCTCTGCCCCTCGAGCTTCCCACGGCTCCGCCTTCCACGGCTTCACCCTTTGAGCCTGCCACGGCTCCACCTTCAGAGTCTTTTACGGCTCCAGTCTCTAGTCTGTGGCCGCCTCCCAGGCCTCCTGACCCTATCTTGACCCTGTGGTCACCACCCAGGCCTCCTGATCCTGTTTCAGCCCTGTGGTCACCAACCAGGCCTCCTGATCCAGTCCCTACCCTGAGGTGGTCTCCTGGCCGTCCACCTGATCTGCTCTGGTCTTCTGGGTCTCCTGGCCATCTGCCTAATCTGCTTTGGTCTTCTGGGTCTCCTGACCGTCCGCCTGATCTGCTCTGGACTCCTTGGTCTCCTGGCCGTCTGCCTGATCTGCTCTGGTCTTCCTGGTCTCTCGGCCGTCCACCTGATCCACTCTGGTCTTCTGGGTCTCCTGTTTGTCCACCTGATCGGCTCTGGTCTCCTTGGACTCCTGGCAGTCCGCCTGACCTGCTCTGGTATCCCTGGTCTCATGGCCGTCTGCCTGGTCTGCTCTGGTATCCCTGGTCTCATGGCCATCTGCCTGATCTGCCCTGGTTTCTTTGGACCCCGGCATCGCCTGCCTTCTCGCTTCAGGAGCCGCTCGCGGGGGGGGGGGGGGCTCTGTCATGAATCCCGCCTTTGTTGTTCCACCCGCTCACCACCAGAGGGCTCCATCACCTGGGGATTTACTTTAACTCTCTGGACCCATTTCCCATAATCCCTGTACCTGTCAATGATTACCTGTTCACCTGTTTCCAATTCATGCAGCTATTTAAGTCTCACTCTCACTCGCTGGCATTGCGAAGTCTTGTTTTGCCCTGGCTGACAATTCTGAGTGTTCTCTGAGTTTTCTGTATCACCTGTGTATGATCCTGGACTGTTTACCCTGTTTTGACCCGTTGCTGCCTGTCTACTATTACTGCTTTGTTTACCTGGAGATAATCTGTGATTGTCTGCCGCCTGCCCTGACCTCTTGCCTGTTTATTGACTACTCCATTGGATTGCCTTTGATATTACTGTTGCTGGTGATTGACCCCTGTCTGTCTGTGTTACTACGTTTACTGTTATTAAAGCTGCACATGGATCTCAACTCCGTTGACTCATCATTACAAACATAATCTCTATTATGACATTTTATACCCTCTTCTGCTATAGATTCATACACATACAATGAAGAGTTAATCACGACATATGCATATCTAAATATGGTGAAAGAAGTGCAAAAACAAAAATCTATTATAATAGTAGGCAAATATAAGTAGGCAAAATATTTTAGCATTTAATATTGTATGTGCACTGGGTTTTTGTGCAGTTGACCAACATGACATTCCTAAGTGTTTAAATGGGTAGCTTTATGATGATAAGATCACTGGCTAATAAGATATTTATGTGACACACTCACTGACAGATCCATCTCCACGCTGCCGTCTACACGCCTCAGTGAGACGGTGAGGATCAAACGCAAATTCACCAAATGGCTCGTTAAGTGGAGAGAAAATTTAATAAATTATATTTCTGCTCTACAAGTCATGAGGAGGAAATCAAACATTTTGGGATTGATAGAAGCAGAATTAGCATCCTCAAGATTCATCCATTTCTCTGTTTTTAAATCCTTCCTTTAAATGTGCTTTAAGATCTGGAATCTGGCATTCCAGTGGTATTTATAAAGGAAAGATTGTCAGATGGTTTATCTGAAGTGCAACTGTTGAGGCAGCGTGCTGCATGTGGGGTTTGAGAGTTAAATTTTATGTGTTTTAACTTGCAGTATTTATACAGGACATTTATCAGGCACACAGTTCTCTTGGCTCACATGTTGGATGTGTTGTCTGAATTGTTTTATAGGTTTCTCTCGGTTGAGTCTCTATGTTAATCAGCCCTGTCATGACTAATGCCATGGTTCCTCTCGACATGTTGTGTGTTTACACCACTCATATGCTTGCTGTCATGGTGAGCATAACCCATGGTAATTAGCCTAATGGTACTAATGAGGGAGCTGACATGAAAAAGCCAGTGTTAGGACAGCATCTGATCGACAGCAGTACAGATTTACACACACGGACACACATACACAATCCAACTACTTGCAGCATATAATAAAGCTGCCTCATCATAACAATGACCCCAACTACAGAAAATTATTAAACAATCATCCTATTTTTTTAAGAGGTTCTAAAAAATAAGACACTGAATTAACATGTTCCGACTCACTCAGAAAAAGTTTTAAAAACAGGATTTTACAAGATAGCGAAATATCATGCAGCTAACCTGTCATACTCAAATGTACACTGTAAAGACTATTTAAATTGTTCACATTGATTAAGTGGGCATAATGTACAGTCAGCCTTTCATTATTGCAAAATAAACCCCAACAGGGTGATCCGACATGTAGTGTAGGGGTTTTGTATCACCCTGAAGGGGTTTATCATTTGACATAATGATCGGCCGACTGTGCGTTATCCTGCTTCTTACACAGCCAGTTACTTAATACATGAATAAACTGACATGAATTATTAATTTGAGTGTATATTGTTTTATTCTGTGAGAGGAGAAGATCGTTGAGTTATATAACTAGCACAGCTATGCAGGAAATGTGGTTGCCTAGAACAACAGTCTATTATACAGTTTAGCCAGTCTGATCTTAAAAGTAAAAACTATGTGACTGTGGCAAAATATTTGCAAAATGATTTTATATGGTTCATGTATGTACCTCGACAGTTCCGAGGTGAAATGTCCATTGTGTGGAGCTAAAAGCAAGTAAAAATTTCTCCCAAACAAATGAGATTTTAAAGGTTAATGCTATTGAGTTGTAAATCAACAAAACCTACCTCCCTACCGTAAACCTGAAAACTAACGAACTCGTACTCCGAACCTTTGCAGTTGAACTACAGTGCAATTTGATAGCATTTGATTAAGCTTGTGTAACAGGTGTTATATTTATTTATTAATTTCACACAAAATCTCTCTTTTTGTTATTATCATTTGTTATATTTATATAATTATTTTGTATTCTGGAAATTCTTTTAATATTTCATTTAATTTATTCTTTTAATATTGATTTCTTTTATTTGAGATGTCATGTTTCTATGGTTATATGGTACTTTTTCAGTATTGTTAAAAATGGCGCGTGGCTCCTTTAAGACTTATGTTCCGGTTCCGGTTGCTCTCCTTCAGTTCGCGGTAAGCGCGACTGAAGAGAGGCTGGTGTTCCAGTTGTGAGAGAAGGCCACAGATTCGAGTTTATTTTGATTAATTTGTCTCTTTATTCATGCAGAATAAAATCTGGCCTGAGTAATTCCTGTTGCCCGGTCTTGTTCATTTATCCACACAACGCAGAGCTAAACGAAGGCCAATCACACTTGTAAACGTAGTTGTTCATGTCATGCAAACGCTAAAGGCCAAAGTATACTTGGTGCTTCCGCATTGGTGATTGCTGCCTGCACAGTATGTGTGATGTAAATTTAATCATAATCCAGTCCGCGTGGCTTTACCGCACGCTGGCCAGATTTTCTGGACCCTCGGACGTGGTCATAGTCTGTGTGCATCGTCGGCGCATGAACCGGCCTTTGACGCTTAAAAGAGTATCAAAAAGAAGTTATAGTGGGCATGCGTCAAACGCATTCGTATTTTCTCGCGGTCAGAAGACAATACTCACAAAGGCAACGCGGTCGACCAGGCGAGAGCCGATCCAGAACACTCAAAAACAAAGTATACCAGGGCCTTAAATGTATCACTTTTATGTTTTACTTCCAAAAGTGTTTAGATGTCATAGATATCAGTTTGTGAAAAACTGGGTGACAAGTGAGTTTTTATTAACTGAAAATCTGCCGTTTTACTCATGATTTGTGTGAAAGGGAATGCAAGTTTTTGTTGCACTTCTAGTGTTCATTTCACCAGTAAACTGTCGTGATATGTTAAACAAGCCATGTAAAAATAGGTTTCGTAACCTGACTCTATGAGACCAGGTTGAGTTTAGCAGTCATTGTATAAAAATATCCGACAGCAGAAAGCTGTGATTTACCAATCACAATAAAAATATTTAAAGAGCTTTGTAATATTTTAATGATATTATATATTTACATTACAGAAATATAGGATCTAGTGATATTTCGGGCCAGATTAACATGAATGTTGTGAATTAAATTTGGAGTGTGTTATGTGTACTGTGTTCTGAGAGCATTGCGTTTTGCTAAAGTGTGTCTGGACTGTAGCTACACACCTTGCACATCCAACTGCACAGTCTGTGCACCATCTGTGTGCAGTGAGCTCTGCAATCACAGTAGCATACACACTCAAAGAGCGTGAAGGTACTTTGCACAGTAGAAACCATAATGCAAAGAGTGTGTGTGTTTGACTGGGTGAGTGGATAAGGACAGAGTGGTACACACATGACACAAGCCATGACACAAATCCATCTGTCACTATGCATGGATATCATGGCACAACTGCTTTGAAACACCTTTCTCTCTTCATCTCGACCTCTCTATCTATTGCTTTGTTCCAAAACTTAGTGAGCTGCCTATGGAGGCAGCATTTTAGGCATCAGTGGCATGGTCATGACCCGAAGGTTGTTCCTAAAGGTAAGTACCTTCATTAGGCAGCTTTGCGTACTGAATTTCAAAACAATGCCCCCACACCCCTCCCTGCCAAAAGCAAGTTGTAAAGCAAGTTGTTTTTAGCTAAAAATTATGTCATTGTTCAAATTAATTAATATTCTATTATCCATAAGCCCTAAACCAAACCCTAAACCTAACTGCCAGTGTAGTAAAAATGCAACATCAAAATTGTAATTACGTCCTGGTTAACCCATGTCTCTGAGCCTGCTTGTGCAACACGCTATCAGTTGCACCACAGGAAAAGGTAAGCACATGTGAATTTATGCAAAAATGTCTGATGGGAGATGCTGCTTGTCAGTAATATATACAGGTGCATCTCAATAAATTAGAATGTCGTGGAAAAGTTCATTTATTTCAGTAATTCAACTCAAATTGTAAAACTCGTGTATTAAATAAATTCAATGCACACAGACTGAAGTAGTTTAAGTCTTTGGTTCTTTTAATTGTGATGATTTTGGCTCACATTTAACAAAAACCCACCAATTCACTATCTCAAAAAATTAGAATATTTTGACATGCCAATCAGCTAATCAACTCAAAACACCTGCAAAGGTTTCCTGAGCCTTCAAAATGGTCTCTCAGTTTGGTTCACTAGGCTACACAATCATGGGGAAGACTGCTGATCTGACAGTTGTCCAGGAGACAATCACTGACACCCTTCACAAGGAGGGTAAGCCACAAACATTCATTGCCAAAGAAGCTGGCTGTTCACAGAGTGCTGTATCCAAGCATGTTAACAGAAAGTTGAGTGGAAGGAAAAAGTGTTGAAGAAAAAGATGCACAACCAACCAAGAGAACCGCAGCCTTATGATTGTCCAGCAAAATCGATTCAAGAATTTGGGTGAACTTCACAAGGAATGGACTGAGGCTGGGGTCAAGGCATCAAGAGCCACCACACACAGACATGTCAAGGAATTTGGCTACAGTTGTCTTATTCCTCTTGTTAAGCCACTCCTGAACCACAGACAACATCAGAGGCGTCTTACCTGGGCTAAGGAGAAGAAGAACTGGACTGTTGCCCAGTGTTCCAAAGTCCTCTTTTCAGATGAGAGCAAGTTTTGTATTTCATTTGGAAACCAAGGTCCTAGAGTCTGGAGGAAGGGTGGAGAAGCTCATAGCCCAAGTTGCTTGAAGTCCAGTGTTAAGTTTCCACAGTCTGTGATGATTTGGGGTGCAATGTCATCTGCTGGTGTTGGTCCATTGTGTTTTTTTAAAAGCAAAGTCACTGCACCCGTTTACCAAGAAATTTTGGAGCACTTCATGCTTCCTTCTGATGACCAGCTTTTTAAAAATGCTGATTTCATTTTCCAGCAGGATTTGGCACCTGCCCACACTGCCAAAAGCACCAAAAGTTGGTTAAATGACCATGGTGTTGGTGTGCTTGACTGGCCAGCAAACTCACCAGACCTGAACCCCATAGAGAATCTATGGGGTATTGTCAAGAGGAAAATGAGAAACAAGAGACCAAAAAATGCAGATGAGCTGAAGGCCACTGTCAAAGAAACCTGGGCTTCCATACCACCACAGCAGTGCCACAAACTGATCACCTCCATGCCACGCCGAATTGAGGCAGTAATTAAAGCAAAAGGAGCCCCTACCAAGTATTGAGTACATATACAGTAAATGAACATACTTTCCAGAAGGCCAACAATTCACTAAAAATGTTTTTTTTTATTGGTCTTATGATGTATTCTAATTTTTTGAGATAGTGAATTGGTGGGTTTTTGTTAAATGTGAGCCAAAATCATCACAATTAAAAGAACCAAAGACTTAAACTACTTCAGTCTTTGTGCATTGAATTTATTTAATACACGAGTTTCACAATTTGAGTTGAATTACTGAAATAAATGAACTTTTCCACGACATTCTAATTTATTGAGATGCACCTGTATACTTTACACAGTGAAAAATATCAATGAAAGTATTTCAGTTTAAAAAAAAAAAAAAAAAAAAAAAATTACCCATTATTGTGTGTGCTATGTATTTAATGCTTCTAAGGGTATTGTACCATTGGCTTAGCAACATGCTAATGTCAGACTCTATTGAAATCAATCGTAAAGTCTCCTTAAATGAAGCGCTATTTTTATTTTCAGTAGGTTGGTGCTGCTATCTACATAGAACATTCCAAATCGGTCACTTATGAGGTTCCATGACGCTAGGATGCTGTCTTAGAAGGCAGCTATCATTTAGGTAGTAGATAGCAAGGCAGCTCACAAGATTTTGGAACAGAGCTAATATCTCTCTCTGTCTCTTTCTCTATGTCTGTCCTGCCTTTCTCTCTTCATCTCTCACTCTATTTCTCTCTTTCTCACTCACTCACTCTCCCTCCACCTCCTGTTCCCTTTTCTAAATCTCAAAGGAGCCTGTGTGTACTCTATATTTATTATCCTGGGTGGCACAGTTGATAGATGGGATACCTGCACAATTACAAGGGCACAACATTACCTTTTCCTAGCTGATAGGGTGAAAACACACTCTCTATCCTCTCTCCCACTGTCTCTCTCTCTCTTCAGAAAGGGTGATATTATACTATGAAGACATATCCTATTATGGATAAGAAGCACAATCCAGACCCACTACCAAAGAACCCCTTACAGTTCATCTGACAGAATCACCATAATTTAAAAATCCTGACAACAGAAAGTATTTCCCAATGTAAAAACAGAGGGCTCTGCTTTATGCATTTTGTAGATGTAAAACGTAATGGTCTTTCCTTTCAAACAACAACTTTGAATCCATTCATAATAGAGCTTTATGGCAACAAAGAACAGAGTGCAGGAAGGACCATTAAAACTCATTAAAATACAAAAGGGTGTAAAGGAAGAAGAGAAGTCTTTCATAGTGTTCATAATGTTCTGAAAAGCGTGAGAAAGTAGCAAAAGGGCCACTGGTGTATATGTGCAACACAGAGCATTGATACAGGCCGTGAGCATCATATTAAAGGTGTTTCTCTGTGGCACAATGTTAAGGCAGCCAAAGTCAGGGCATTTATCTTTATTCTGCTGAGATTTGTGAAAGGTGAGATTGAGAGGAGGCCGATGATGCAGGGTGTTCCAAGGCGGACATCTTGAAGCGTGATGTTGAGGTATGTTCACACTCGGGCAGGGGAGGCATCGACATATAAAATGGTTGTAAATTTGCATTAGGCTCAATCCATCATAGGTTTGAGGGAGAGAGAGTGGGGACAGCGAACGAGGAGCTGTGTTGTACGCTGTGGAGCAGGCAGCCTCTGACAGATTCCTCTTTAAGTGACTGTGAATGCAACAATTCCACTAATAATTTGTCAAGCGCTGCAGCTGAACTAGCTCTGAACCCTCTCTCTCTCCCCCTCTTTCTTTCTCTCTCTCTCAATGCCACAGCTATAGAGTTGCAATCCTTTTATGGGACAACTTATAAAGAAAATAATTACGGTTTGGGGAAAAACAGCTATAGAGATAATAAATGATTAATATCTGCTAACTAAACTTGATTTTTAAAAACCTTAAGTGCAAATGAAACTAGCATCAATTGTCAGATGGGCAACCACATCACCCTATGGCTTTTATTATTAACAGGCCATTTTATCATAAATCAAACAGAAATTCCATCTATATAGATTGTAACACACTTTATGACCACTAAAGCTTAGCTGAGCTGCATTTTTTGTATGAAAGGTGCAATACAAATACAATTTATTATTATTATTATTATTATTATTATTATTATCATTATTATTATTATTATTATTATTATTATTATTATTAAAAAGTGAGATTGTCAGTTATGGTCTCTTGGTCTGAGATGCAGACTCGGTAAGCTTTTCAAAAAGCATGCATTTTGTGAACTGCATAATGACAATCAGGCCCAAATTAGGAGAGCAAATGAAATGTTTGGGCTGATGGTCAGCAGAAACTTGGCAGCACTAGATTGCATTTTTGTATTTATGAGCTAATTTCACAGGGTACTTGTGTTTACTATAAACTAATACAGCATGTGCTGTCTTTCAGTCATATTGTGACTTTCATTTGAAGGAATTAGAAGGCTTTTCAAGGGTCAGTTTGTTTACTTGTAATTGAACATGCACGAGAGAGCGAGAGTCATAGTTTGAGAAATTGAAGACCTTTGTATTGTTCTACACAGTTTTGTAGTGAAATTATTAAGAAGCCAAATCATGCAAAGTGAAGTCAAGAGAAGTCAAGTAAGCTGACATGTACATGGCGAAGTCATTTGTTCCATCTAATATCGATTTCTGTCTGTTATCAGAGGAGATTAATATTGGTCTTAGCACTATCAATAACACACTTTATTGAGGGTTCCTCTCTGACATTTAAAGGGTTAGTTCAACCAAAAATTAAACTTTTTTTTGTTTTTTTTAGTCTTACTGCAAACCTGTATGACTTTATATTGTGGAGCGCAAAACGAGTGGTCATTCTTTTCCATGCAATTACAACGAAGGGAGACTTGAGCTTTCAAGCTTCAAAAAGGACACAAAAGCACAATAAAGGTATCATAAAGGTAATCATTATGACTCATAGGAGATATTTAAAGTCTCACAATAGATTTGTGTGTTGAAAATATTCAAATTTCTGATCAAAAACTTATTAACTGAAAATCTTGACATCTAACTTAGCTCTCCATGCTGAGTTCAGTAGGGAATATGATTGATAATTAATGATAACATCTTCATTTTTGGGTGAACTATCCCTTTAACAACTTGCAATGGATTTGATACAATGTATTTTTCACAACTTTAGCGCACATTAAGGACCATTAGTGTACTCTAATAGTAACACAAGAGGACATTTTAGGCATTCAGTACAGTTAGCATTTTAAGCTGAAAGTCATTCTCTGTTGTGTGTTCTGTGGGACAGGCACCTAATACCACATGTAACCAGGAGGACGAAAGACCTGAAATTGTAGTATTCACACAATAATGACCTCAGAGCTCTCCATCAGCAGTGTTATTTATCATAAACAGGCTGTGAGCGGGGTGAAGGATGTCTCTTATCTTTTCCTGTCAGCAGGGACATTAGTCATGGGAAAGTTTGGCTCTGGTCTAGGTGAAGGGGGTCCTTGTTATCATTTTAAATTGCTAATCAATCATCAGATCAGGTGCTTCTGTTGACCAGATTACATAGAGGGGTGCTGCTAACATACAGGGCCATTTGTGCAGGGTTTGGCCCATGCAGATGTGGCCGATTGAGTGGTTTAAAATTGTTGATCGCACAGTGAAGGATGGGACGAGGGGTAAAGCGAAAAGGAGAGAAAGGGAGGGAAAGAGCCTTAAGCAATGACTTCTGAGAGGGCAAACTGAAAAGGAAAAAAATGCTCATTTATCATTATTGTCATGGGCTTTCCCAAATGATAACAATTTGTCTTCATCCTATTTTTAGACAATGAGACACAATAGCCATTTGGCCAGATGGGATAGCAGCCCACCATTGCAATATGCTACTGTTTCCTTTTATGTCCACTTCTTTGTTTAAGTTAATTCTTTTTGATGTTTCAATGTCATTATAATCAGCTTTATTTAACACATTTGGAAAGCTAACAGCTAAAAACTGCATATCCTTACTAGAGCAATAATGACATTAAAATCACAAAGCATATGATATGTTGAATATCCAACCAAGAGAATCATAAACAGTGCATAGCGCTACTAATGAACAGGATCTATTGCAGACAGACAGATGCAGGGAGACAGACATACTGGCACTTTTGAAAAGCAGGTGGCCGGTACGTACGGGTCCCCTCTAATGGGAAAGAGGAGGTCAAAGTTGTGACTGAGAGGGATGAAGACAAATGATACTGCGAGAAGATGTATAGAAGTGGTATAATTGATATCTAACGTGTATGCTGACCCTCTGACTCCTGGGGTTACCGCAGGCCACAAAATTGAAGACCGCCATTAGTTTAGCCAATACAGAGTTTCAGATTGAGCCAGCAGTTTGAGAGAACTGAAAATCAATGAACAGACACTGTAAAGGTAGTTGAAGTTGAATATTATAATTTGCATTAAAGGTTGCTGGAGTATTTTGTTTTTATGATCAAGGTTCAATTGTGTCTTTATATGATTTTTCTGAATTAGAATTAGGAACAAATGTTCTTTGAAGAAAGCACTTTTAATTCATCAAGAAACATACTTACCATTGAAGTATCAAACTGATGTTCATGATTTGTTCTAATCTTATGTGAATGGATTATAAACAAATTTTCAACTTGCTTCAGAACTCTTCCATGAAAATTTTTACTTAAATGTTTGGGGTCTCAGAGACCCCAGATATAAAACATGAATAAAAACAATGAATTTTCATGTGCTTAGATTTCTGACTGTTGGACACACTATAGTAGTTCATGTCTGTCATGATATGATGTCATGATTTTAAACGTTAAAGACATTACAGCTGATTTTCTTTAAAGCTGAATAAATAATTATTATTTAAAGTAAGGCAGAGGCTATTTGCACTAAGTGTAAAAAGCAACAAAAAGCATCTTCTTTGCACTAAGTGCAAATAGCATTAGATGCCGAACTAGGCAGAAATCCCCTAATTATACATATTGAAAAATGATCCCTCAAATTTTGGACACACCTAAATTCAAGTTCCCCTAACACACTGCAACATGAAGCCCTTAAAACCCAAGAGTTGAAGCCTAAAACCAGTCCCCTTTGTCAGCTGGCTCTGAAATTCACAAGCCCACTAACAACAAACAAACACCAGTTTCAGACCAGCACTGCTGAACAAAAACCAAATCAGAATAAACCAAATCATAAAAGAAAGCAAAAATTCATATTTGGACCATTGGGAAAATGAAAGTAAAAACCAAGGCAAATTGGAACATTATCGGGCCCTAAACAGAAAGTATAATCTAGCAGAATATCTCTGCACTGTAAGAGATCCAAAACAGAGATGGATCCTCACCAAATACAGACTCAGTGATTACAGTCTGGCCATAGAAAAAGGCAGAGACAGACAAACATGACTTCCAAAGGAAGAACGAGTCTGTGCTCACTGTGACACTGGTGAGGTCGAGACCGAGACACACTTTCTCCTTCACTGTGAGAAATTTGAGAGAGAGAGAAATACTTTGACAAACTCTCAAACCTTATGCCACAGTTTTCCAGTTCAGCGGAAACAAATCAAATGCAGGTGTTACTGGGGCAGGACAATCATGCATCAGTTGCAGCAAAATTCATTTTTGAAGTGACAAACAAATTACTGCCTTAATGTACTTCATTCACAGTATTATTGTTTTTTAATGTTCATAATGTTAAATGCTTATTTTATATTGTATATTGTATACTGTTTTTATTTTTATTGTGTTTATTTGGAGTCCCACAGATACCCTACACCAACCCCTAACCCAACCTTACAAAAATTAACCATGGTTTTACAACAGTAACCATAGTATCACCATGGTATTTTTCTAGTATAAAATCATAGTAACCACAAAATTAAACATGGCTACTATTAACTACAATTAACAACATGTTACTGTATTAACGCCATGGTTAGTACTTTAGAACTATATAGTTGCCACCAAAACACATGGTTACTACAATATTACTACAGTAAAACCATGGTTAATTTTATCTGGATCGAATCCTTCTCTCAACTCCCCGAACTTCACTGATCACTGTGAGGAATCTTTTTGATTTATTTTACTATAAGTAGTATTATAGGAAATATTAAGAGTATAGACATGGGAAAAAGTATATCAAGGGGTGGGATTCAAACCCGGATCTCCAGCATGACAACACATACACATACCGTCATGAATACCCATAGCTACTACAGCAGCACATGGTGGTGCAGTTTGTCATAAAATCCTGTGTTTCCACCAGATTATTGGAGCACAAAAGTCACTTAGTTATCCAATCTTTTAATCCACTAAATGGCTAACCTGTTAACCAGTTTAATGTCTCTGCCCCATCATGAAAAATTAAAATATGTCCGCCTTCATTTGATCAGCAGTTTACCCCAAATAAATCTGTCGTGGCTGTCTTGAGTTTGGTTTGAGCAGTGGTGGGCGGAGTTATTGTAAATAGCCTCTGCCAACAAGATGGGCTATTTGCACTTAAATAGACACTTCGTTAAAGTAATTGCCAACATCATCCAGTCACTGCCAACCATGTTAAAATTAAATTTAGCATTTTAAATTCTGAAACTATGTACTGATTACCATTGTCCCATGTCTGCCAAACATGTTGAGAGGTCCAAACATCATCTGCAGCCTGAACGTGTCATATTTTAGGAGTTAATGCATTTAGCTGCATAGAAAGATATAGGATGTCCCCTTGCTCCCTATTTAGTGAATGACTTAACCACCAGTGTGCTGTCTGTCTGCTCTGGTCTGAGAACAGTTCAAAATGCACCTTACTTTCATCCTAACTCCATATAAAGCCTCTGAAAGCAACATTTTTCAGCTTTTGGATGAACCCATCGATTGTCAATGTGAAAATGCACAGTAAATAAAGGAATGCATTTACTAATGTTAATGAATAGAACCGTACTGTACAGTGATAACAAAATAAAATATAACAAAATGTATATTAAAAATGAAGCAAAATTACCCATAGATGCATTAATGTTGAAAGTTATTCAAAATAACTAACATATTTTTTTCAACTTTTGAGAGAATAATGCCCCAAATCCATGTATGTGGACATCGTGTTTATCAGTGCACTGACACACAAAAAAATTAATACGTTTTTTTAAAGTGGCATATCAAACGAAACTAGAGATACTACTCTTTACACCCTAACAGGTTTTAATGAAAAAACTTAAAGAGGTTTCTTACCAGAGGTACTTCTGTTGGCTCTGCACGAGTAGAAGCGCTTCAAGGAAATCAACATCAATTTGTTGTGTCATGTGACTAGGTGCACCAGAAGTTTAACCCTTAAATGATAGTCTAGAGTGTTGTGAACAGTATTCAGTCGGTTTAAATTAATTAAAATAATGCGTTACTTATAGCGAAGCCAAAAAACAACGCCCCTGCATGTAGACGCAGGGTAGCACAAGGTTAAATCTGTTTTACTGTATTTTTCAACAATGTGATTTTTGGCAGAGTCAAACTGACCCCAAAAAGGAACAATGCTACTATATTGGATAACAGTCACATTTCTGGAAAGAACATGCCTTCTTTGAGAAAATACGGGAAAAAAAAAGGTTAATTTTAAAATGACTATTATTATTTTTAATCTCTGAGACCCCAAACATAAAGTAAGGGAAGTCAATTTCAGCAGAACGTGAGAGTTAATCACAATCTGATCACTGGAAAAATGTATGAAAATGACAAGTTTTTCAGCAGTCGAGTCTTTTGTGAGTTCTGTTCAATGCCCTTGCTTTCTAAGTGGAGAAACAAGACACTCTTATAATGAATTCCACACCACACCGACCAGGTTAAATTAACTCCTCTGTGATATTTGGTGAGAAAAATAGTTTTTCTTTCACTTTGAGAAAATATTATTATTACAATGGCATTTACATGCAGTGTCGTGGCTTTTTTGTGCTGTATCTCCACAGATGCCCTCCTCTACATACTCCTGTGGGATTCTGTTTACATGGTTTTGTTAAATCCCTTTCTGTGTTACATGCAACATTTTCCCCCAGATCCCTCTTTGAAAAGCTGGCAGGAAGTGCTGTCTCTAAACAGTGTTTAAAAAACAGATTACAGCATAATTGCCTGTGTAAGGCTCGCTTTAATCCCCTCTCCTGTTCAAATCCACCATGTCACCACCTCCAATCACAGACGGCACATCACCATTAAATGTGTGAACAGTCTGATGTATGAACTGTATGATGAAGGATTTCAAATGCCTCCATTTGCCCGTTAGTCTCTTGCTCTGTCTGCTGACTTTTGTAAAGATGTTATCAAATGCTTATGCATCGAGGTGACTTTGGTAGATGATGGTAAATTATGTGAATGAAATTAGAGAGAGAGAGAGAGAGAGAGGAAGTTCTTTCACACAGAGGTCAATCTCTGGATTGCCGGATGCAGTCAAACAAATGCAGACATGCAGATGAAGTGCCAGTGAAAAGGAAAATAGTGCACTTTATACCTCCCTCAAAGAGAAAATAAAGAGAGAGAAAACAAGTGAGAGGCTAATGTCGTTGATGTCTATTTTCGCTTCCGCTTATGGGTACATCATTAGACACTGACTCTAATAACACTAACTGAGCAAAAGACTTCAGCTATCACAGACAACAAGGTCTTCCATTTGATGCTGACTGAATCAACACTGTTCTGAATCAAAATTTTTTTAAATAAATTTAAATTTGCTGGCTGAAAATAATATCAACTAATTTATGTCATATGTCAATGAAACACTCTCATAACAATATGTCCCAAGAGCAACATTTTGCCTGCACCACTAAAACATCCTTCTTGGTCTGTTGCCTGCATCACCAAAACATCACCATTTGTCCATTTTTTAAATGTCACTCTGATGCCATTTTCAGCTCATTTTGGAGAATTTTAAAATTAAATGAACTGAAAATTCTGTCATCATTATCTCATTGCTTTATTTACTTATTGCTTATTTGAATGTCTGAGTTGTGGCTCAAAAAAAAAAAAAAAAAAAAAAAAAAACTTTTTGGCACCATAAAAAAGCAATCAATTCTGTTTGTGTGCTGTATTCCAGATCTTCCAATGCCGTGTGATGGCTTTGTGTGAGAAACTGATCAAAATGTAAGCCTTTATGCAGCATTCAGCATTCCTATCCACTGTAACACTTAAATCCCTCTCTCATTTAAACGTTTTATATTATTTTATATTGTATTATTTTAGATTGCTGCCTCAAAAAGCATTAAGCCAGCGTTGACGTCAGTGATGTTGTAGATGATGTCTTAAGACAGTGATGTTGTAGATGATGTATTGCGACATTCTAATATTTTGAATGAGATGTGACTGCCTTCACAGAGAGAAAGAAGTCACTCTCTCCTTCACACAGAGCTACATCTATATTATAGTGCAATGCGAATGCAATTATTGTGACTACATTTACCTGCCTTTTATATGTTTTATATTGTTGATAAGTAATTAGGTTTAGGGGTGGGATTGGGGACCTAAATCGATATGATAGTAAAATGTAACTAAACTAATATATTTATAAGTAGAATAAAACATTTTGTGGTTAAATACAAATAATAAATCAGAATATTGCAGAGACTATGATGGAATCGTCTGAACGGAGGTGAGAACATAATGACACGGGCTACGTTCACAGCACAGCTGAAAGTGGCCCAAATCTGTTTTTTTTTTTTTTTTTTTTCACATATGTGACACAGATCTGTTAAAATGACCGTATGAACAGCCACAAGCACTTTGAATCTGAAATTTTCAAATCCGATCTGGGACATTTTCAAATGTGGAAATAAATTGGATGCATATCTGATGTATTCCAGCATGTCTTCAGTGTGAACAGCCAGGTAAGATTTTATGTGACTTAACTTGTGTGTCTAACTTGACTTCTGGCATATATAGTCATGGTATGGTTTAAAACGTATAATTGCCAGTAAGATCTTTTCTAGTTAAAGGTTCACTCAGTAATATTTTTCCTCATTTAAAAAGTTTTACTTCTAAAGAAATGAATAGTAATTTTGAAACATATGTAGAAAATCATGACCACTCATGTGAAATGAAGAGTTCAGTCATATCAATAACCTCATAAAAGCTCTTTTGTTCTAAATGGGGTAGGGGTGCCTCATGGGCAGCCATGTTAGGATCACATGACCAGCTGAATACTACTAGCTTGATCTCAGTAACTGTCCTGTTATATAGCGCAACAGTGCCCTGCCCATTTATTCAGCATCTGGGTTTCGGAAGTATTTATACCATTTGTTTTATTTTATTTTTTTTAATAAAATCACTCATAAAAGAGTTATAAGCCATGAACTAAAGCAAACAGCTCTAAAAACTTTGTTTTTAGGCAATAAATTATTTGAAAATTGGACAAAAAGACAAATGTACAAGGCTGTGTACTTACCGTCTTTCAAAAGGTTACAAACTACATAAAACTACTGATTTTAGGTTGTTGAATATAAGTATAGAAACACTATATTTTACATCATTGCAAAATATTCCAATATGTACAATTAGATAAGTAGTTTAAGGGCAAAGGGAGGCAGACTTGATTATGACTCTTACAGTGACATTTCATCTATGGAAACATTTTATGGGATTTTTACTTCCGGAACCAGACACTTTCATTCATTAATTAAATTAATCCTGGCTCATTGTGTATAGTGAATTTCTACAATGACATTGGTAACTGAAGACTACTATGTTTGAATGATGCAGCATCCAGGCCAATAGGTGTCAATGTAAGCCACTTCAATATATATATAAAAAATAATAATTACTGAGTGCACGTTCAATGGATTCATTTCTTTATTAAGTAAAGAAAATAAAAATAAAGGCTCAACAGTTGGGTTCAGCGATTCATTTGGACTACACAAAGTAAAATATGCACATGAAAAGATGCAGAGATAGATTTAAGTAAGTGCTCTACTCATGTCACTCAGCAGAAAATCAATATTTCAATATTCAATATTTTTCAAACTGCATTAAAATGTGAATGCAAGCAAGTCTTTTTTTTTTTTTTTTTTTTTTTTTTAAATCTGATATAATTATAGACATGAACTTTTCTTAACTTACATATACACAGACATCTAATTACATTTTAAATGCAATTTAATAGATTATTCATATTATTATATTGAACATGCCAGAGTTTGATATGCATGCTAAGGGAGTGTTGTACACATGCAGGTCAGTTAATGAATGATTTAAGACCAGCAACTGATATGGGCTTCATTAAAAATGTCACGTGAACAACTTTAAAAAAAAAAAAAAAAGATTTGGTTCACATTCAGTTGCAGTGTGAATGTAGCCAAGAACATTTTCATGAGGCAGGCAAAAAGTCGCTTTGGTGTTGTCTTCTTCATGAAACTGCACTGATCATTGACTAATCTTTTTTTTTTTTTTTGTGTTAAACAAAATGTCTATTTGGAATTTAAATTGGAATGTTAGATCCCTCTCATAAATTCTTGAAAATGAACTGAAACACTGAGGCCAAGTGTCCTTAGTACGCTGCAAATCCAACCCTCTCTAGTGTGTGTGGGTGTGACAAGTGTTAGACCCTCCCCTCCACTCCCACTACCTAGCATGCCTTGCTGTATTGGCTAACTCTGAGTGATAATTTATCATGTACCTACAGTGTTCCTCTATTCCAGAGATGAGCAAGATGCTCTTAAGACACCATTGATTTTTATTTGATTAAATGTCCGCTTGCTCGCAGCAAATTAGCATGAGTTTAATCAAATCAAAATCGATAACTACTTAATAAACAGCCCCCATTTACGGTCGAAGTAAAACTCTGGACAGTTTACGAAAACACAGGCCGACTGTAGTTAGAATGTGGAAATGTGTCTGTGAGGTACAGTAATGTGACTGGAACAAGCAATGCAATTTAACTGTAGTATTAAGAGACAATAAACACCAATAAGAGTTGTGCACTACTTCTTTGAAGGGTGCTGTATGCATTCGTGCTGGACTGATCTAATTCACAGGTGGACCACCCCTGAAATACAAAATGGTTTTGTTTGGCAGGCCTTTCCCATCCTAAAGCCCTTCAACTATCAGTCATTTTTATTGGCCATCTGCAAGAAAGCCTCTTCGAAAATAAAGTACTACTTCCTGACAGGCTGAGCAAGCTTTCACATCTACAGTTTTCTCTTTGGTGGAGACGCTCAGAAGCATCTTGCTGCTGAGTTGTTCAAGTGCAGCTTGTCCTCCTTTAAGTGTTTTTGACCGTATTTGATCCATGCTACTTCCCCTGCTGTACCACTTTAGAACACACAACATTAAGTCCCTTTGGTAAACGTACAAATACATGTGTGAGTGTTGAGTGTTGAGTGCAGAGTCAAGAATCTGTGCATCAAAACCCTCTGATGGGCCCTGGCAGCTCCTCAGACAAAGCTGACCTAGATCTATCTAGGGCTCTTAGCAGAGAGGTCTTAAGTCTGGCCTGTCCCAGCCAGTGTGCCCTCCCTCTCTACAGCACCTGAGGGCAGGCCTGAAGGAGGGAAAGATCCACAATTCCTCCGGGGCTTAAAGTATAGTCTCAGTCTGAATGAGGGCATTTATGAAAGGTTATGGGGGGAAACACTGATGGACAAATAATCAGAATTCTAAAGGTGTACTTTTGAAATTTCTCAGTCAAATGCCAGTAAAATTAGTCATTCAAACCTTTGATCAAATGTAAAGTGTGTAAGAACTTCAAATGCTTAAGATGAATACAGTATATGTTCACTGTTTAATAGTAGGTGCATTGGAATTCTAAACCCTAATTCTGGACTAGCTGATACATATTAGTAATTATCAAATTCAAAAATGAATTTTAAACCCTTACTAAATGGATAGTTCACCCAAAATTATAAATTATTTATAAATAATTCCAAACTTGCATAACATGCTTTCTTCAGCAGAATACAAACAAAGATATTTTGAACAACGTATGAGGTGTTTATTTTTCTTTCTTTTTCCATACAATGCAAGTCAATGGGTATGAAAACGTTCAAGCTCCAAAAGTGCATAAATGTAGCATACAAATAATCCATACAATTCAAGTGGTATATTTCACGTCTTTTGATGCGATGGCTGATAGCTGTGGGTGAGAAACAGACCAAAGTTTAAGATCTTATTCACTATAAATGTTAACATCTGGCCCAACTGGAACAAAGTGAAGGCTTTAAGAAGGACGGTTGCCAGGTCCTCAATCTCGGTATCATTATACATTAAAAGATGTTATATTTTCATTTTCTAGTGTTCATCATCAAACTTTTGGCAACCACTCTACATTTTAAAAGTATCATTTTAACTTGCAACTGCATTTTGAAAACCGCGAACCTGGTGTCTGGTTTGTGTACAGTGCACTGGCATGCATTAAATGTGAAGAACTGTGTGAATGAGTTTCTCTCATGAATGCACCAAGACGACTATGGATGTCAAGATTTTTGTAAATAGAGGTGCATTTTGGTCTGTTTCTCACCCAGAGATACAGTCTCATTACAGAATACATGAAAAATACCACTTGAATCATGTGACTTTCTTTTGCCTTTGTGTGCTTTTTGAAGGTTGGAAGTCCCCATTGACTTCTACTGTATGGACAAAAACACCTAAAACATAGATTCTTCAAAATATCTTCAAAAAAAATAAAATAAAATAAAAATAAAAGTTATATGGTTTTGGAACAGCTTGTAGGTGAGTAAATGATGAAAGAATTATCATTTTTTGGGTGAACAAACCTTTTAATAGTAATTCCAAAACGAAATAACAATTAAAATAAATAAGTGATTAACATAACTTAGTCGATGCGTCCCTAATCTAGTTTCTTAAAAATGACAAAAATGACTTCTACTGTATGGACAAAAACACCTAAAACATAGATTCTTCAAAATATCTTCAAAAAAAATAAAATAAAATAAAAATAAAAGTTATATGGTTTTGGAACAGCTTGTAGGTGAGTAAATGATGAAAGAATTATCATTTTTTGGGTGAACAAACCTTTTAATAGTAATTCCAAAACGAAATAACAATTAAAATAAATAAGTGATTAACATAACTTAGTCGATGCGTCCCTAATCTAGTTTCTTATACTTGTGCTTTGCCCCTCTTGAAAAATCACTGTCTCCCAATTATTCATAGTCTGTTGGTACCACTGTAGCAACACCAATCTCTGCCAATACACTATAACATCAGATTAACTGCTTAGAAACTCTCTCTCTCTCTCTCTCTCTCTCTCTCTCTCTCTCTCTCTCTCTCTCTCTCTCTCTCTCTCTCTTTCTCAGTATCTGGTAAATACAATTTATCTTAATACTTGCAGTTTTAACAAAGGCTGTCTCTAAAATAATGAATGTTCAATCTAATTAATTAAAGACACATGGCAGCACATTCACCTCTCAAAATAGAAGGTTTTATTGATATCACAATTGACAGCTGATATAATGCTCTGTAATTTTATTTCCACTGGGACACCTTTTTTATTGCAATTACAGTGTTATCTCTTATCTCTTTTATCAGAGTATGTTAGCCATTTGTTGGTGGACACTGCATTTAATATCTTTTAAATGAGCAACACTATAGCATCTAATTTTAAAAGACAAGGCCATCTTCTTCGTGTCATTTTTTTCCTTGCAAAATACAAAATAGACCTCTCTTCCTTTCATTCATTCCTTCCCTCCCCCTCTCTTTCTCCCTGGCTCAGCTTGTCAGTCAAAACATGAAGCTGACATGACAGCATAAATTGTTCAAAGTAGTTTAGGTGAAGAGAAATGGAGATATGAAGCCAATGTGGATATTTTCCCCCTCTCTCTACAAAAGCCAACCTCAATTTGCTTCAAACAGGGTTAAAAGACCTTG
Organism: Myxocyprinus asiaticus; assembly: GCF_019703515.2. Classification (NCBI taxonomy): domain Eukaryota; kingdom Metazoa; phylum Chordata; class Actinopteri; order Cypriniformes; family Catostomidae; genus Myxocyprinus; species Myxocyprinus asiaticus. Next base: position 46,321,660 of record NC_059344.1, read on the forward strand.
GGATTAAAGCAATAAAGTGGCTGCTGTCAGCCCTGAAATCCCCTCCAACGCTTAAGTGCCAAACTAGAGTTGTTCAATATCATCTCACATTAGATCATGTCATCGTGAGGTGACGGGCACGCATCACAAGTCCCGACAGGTCCGATTCCAGCTGAAGAATTTATCCTTGTCTGGCACAATCAAACTTGATTCTCCTCCGCTCCGCTTCGAAATGGGAAATCCAATCTGATTGTGCCTGAGCAGTGTGAGAACATGCATCAGGGGAGACTGTGAAATTTCCATCGGCTGATTTAAACAGAAAAAATGTTGGGAAATGGAATGTGATGGGGGTCCAACAGAAGCATCCAGCCTGCTCACTTGCATCTTGATGCTCTCCCTTTGAGACAGTGCTAATGGAGTGCTCATATACACTGACTTGGGAGGTATAATACACTCGGACAAGGGGGTAGGTGGGCTTGTTATCTCAAAATTGGAGTCTGAAAGGATGTTTATTTTTATCATTTTCCCACAAAATATCCCGCTCCGGCTGTCTTTCCTCCCACTCTTTCCTCGGACAGGTGGACAGCCGAATGGCTTGGAATAAATAAAGACTGCCACAGGCTGGTGGGAGAGTGACTGACAGCCGACAAGGGCCCAGCCAGCTTGCTGTCACCAACAAATCCCCTTGCATACACACACACACACACACACACTTCCCCTCCTCTTTCCTTCACTGGATGGCTTCTAGGCCTTATCACTCAAGGGTCTTCTAATTCACACTAGCCAAGGTTGGACTGATAAGGCCTGCTCCTCACAGCCTACCCCCGTCTGTTTTACTTGGGCAGTGAGATGGACAGGTCCCCTGGATAAACGCTGCTTACCCCCCCAACATATGTCTGTCTCAATGACATGTCTGCCCGTTGGGTTACAATGCACGGTGCCCTTTGAATTAAGGGACGTAAGCGATACACTGATAAACTGACACTCTGAGTGCCACAGGAGGAGAAGAGACACAGCACACAAGAAAAGGAGGAAAGAAGATGAAAAAAGGCCCATTCAAACTGAAAGCAGTGTATACAAACACACATGCACACAAACAAGGACACATGCATACATGCCCATTTTTCAGCAGGAAGTGGATCATGCCCAAAATATCATGTCTGTCAAAAAACAAGTGCACGGTGGCATTTAGCAATGTCTGTAACTCTTTCCTACTCTCATTTGCTTCTCCCTCTCTCCTCTCAGATGCCAGAGCACGATGAAATCCACCATCTCCCTAATGAGACAAGATGTCGCGAGTGATGGGCCGCGTCGCAGTGAGAAGCGTGGAAATCTCAGAGTGTGAATTTCCAACTTGAAAGTAAATGGCAAAACACTTGCTGGATATATTCACCACTATATCAGTAAAAGACGACAGCTAGAGAGACAGAGAGTGTACACAAAATATCACCATATCTCGCTATTTTCAACAGAAACCGCACTTATTGTATATAATGGAAATACTCAACCATCCACTGAACTACGATTCAAGTACTCATGGAAGGCTAAAAGGCAAGAATGGTACATTAAGATTATGTTCCACTAATGAGGTAGAGAGTATCTTCAAAGCAACAGACTAAAGCCAGTCAAACACAATGCTAATCCCACTGATATGTGGGCAATTTAAACTATCAGTGAACACTTTTTAATTGTTGATTTGCTCCTTTGAAATACTCCCCAAATTGGCATCCTACATGTTTCACACTCAGTGCTTTTATTGTGATCTCTCTTTGCTTCTCTTCTTTCATGACATTTTCGTTCAATTCACATTGAATTTCAGTCGCTCAGGGAGTCATTTGAAAGGCTTTGTTAAACACCTAATAATATTCCTCCACTCACAAATGCTGAGATGCCACTCAAATGACCTGTGTTTAATCTTAGAAAGAAGGAAGAAGAGATGAAAAAAAAAAGATCAATAGCCATAATAGAAAGTTTTTCAGCTGCTATGCAAGGCAATGTGTCTGACGATAGCTGTGGGCAATAGGAGTGTATTGTTTAAACAGTGTTATCTGAGGAGGAGGCTGCTACTGATGCTAGAGAAGAGCAGAGTTCTTCTTATCCTCTCTCTCTCTCTCTCTCTCTCTCTCTCTCTCTCTCTCTCTCTCTCTCTCTCTCTCTCCTGCTCCCTTACATTTCCATTCTGTCATTTAAGGAGGGCACCTCTCAAGGTCTTTCCATTTCCCGTCTTTTGTGATATGAATGAAAAAGAGGAGAACAAAACTTAAAGGGAAGATTGCTTAAAAAAAAAAAAAAAAAGCAAAAATGCTGTTTCTCAGAGTTGTTTTAGGCAAGTAAGTATAGCTGAAGGCCGGAGACCTCCAAATGGGGGCGGAATATCCAAAAGAAGGCGGAGTTACTCCAAATTTTGGCGGGGTTACTCCAAAAGGGGGTTGCACCAACTCCAAAAGGGGGAGTCACTTCCACTCACGGCAAAGGTTAGGGACAGGGTTAGGTAAGGGGCTCCCTATATCTTCAGTGGCGGTTTGGAATGACTGCCTCTTTTTGGAGCAATGCCTGCAGTTATACCCTTCTTGTTTTAAGCATCAGAAAGGTATTAAAGTGAAAAACAATTACAATTATTATAATTAAAATTATCCAAACAGATTGTAATGTATTTGAATTTTTTTAGATAAATAGACCAACGTATAATGGAAGGACAAGTGGATAATGTGGAGATCTGTCCCTGTCTCCCAGTCACACCCTTCCAAGTCCACCCTCTACAACGCATGGAATAGAAAGTCAATGGACACATTTAAGTGACCTGCACTAATCTTGATGTTATTCAACCCAGTGAAAAGGTTCACCATTCTGCTGAATTAACCCTCCTCTTTCAAAAATGTATCTTATATCATCTATTGACCATTTCAGTTTGAGGAAGTGATGTCTTTGTCCTTTGAACATTTGCTGCAAGTTGTCATATACGAATTCAAAACAACAGTGGGAGGTGACTCATTCATAGTGACTTTAACACTATTAACGTTACTAATGTTAATATGATTGTATTAGAACATAATTTTTTTAAATGTGGACCATGTTGTTCGGTGACTGGATGCTCACTGGATGCCTGGAACTAATGGAAATTGAAATGTTTAGATCTCCAATAAAGCAACGGAAAATGAACACATGAACTGCTGCAGTGAAGTGAGGCTAACAACTGTAGCACACATCTTATCTCCAGTAGGTGAATGACATTTTTGGCATCTAATTGTAAGTTTGAGAGTTAGAGCTCTAAAAGTGATTATAAATCGCTACCGTTTTAATAAATGAAGCTGTGTATGTAATTTAACTATTACCTTTAGTCATTTAGCAAACACTTTTATCCAAAACGACTTACAAATGAGGAACATACCAAGCAATTTGTCACACACACAAACCAACAATATCTTCAGTATCAAACAGCTAAGTTCTCAGAGTAGCTGGAGTAGCAGTAAGAGACAAGAAAAGTATTTTTATTATTAAAAAAGAAAACCTTACCTTGTCCACAGGTCACACAGACAGCTTTACTGAACAGCTTCATTGATTATAATAGGTACGATCCAATATTCCTTATCTCTCCGCTGAGGAAATAATTTTGAAAATCTAAACTACAATACAGTTTCATTGCCTCTCTCGAGTAGAAACTCAGTATCAACAACACATCTGGATAAGTCACTTCAGCTAAAAGTTTGATGTTCTTTGAGAAAATATGTTAAGTCAGAGCGTTGTTTAAAGGATCTGGTAATGATGCCAGAAATGGTCTATATTTTAGAAATCTATTTCTTATTGAAGGGAAGATTAATGGCTTGCAGTTGTTTTAGTGTGATGCTTCAACTTAAGAACAGGTTTGTAATGTATAATTTCATAATCTTCTTTTGTTTTCTTTTCAAATGTTTATTCATATCATAATAGACAGCTTTTAGGTATCTAAACTGAAATGGCGGTATATTTATATATTTAACCCTGTATAGTACGGTGTAGCCATATGGCAACAATTTATTTTCTTTCACTTTCTTAAGAGCTAAAACTTAAAATAATGTTGGAAATAAAAAGGCAGTATTTAAAGTAACCAATAATGTGCATTTTTTAAGCCACATGACATTTGATTTAGTCTCCAAGTATTTTTTCCTGTGGTCACCATAATGGGGGAGATGCCTGCTGAAATGCTCCACAAATTGTTCTATTAAACACATTTCAGTACCTTTCTTTTACATAATTTATTTTTCTGCATCTTTGATAAGTTAAGTAGATGTTGTTGTTAATGGATTAATTTTACCTAGCATACTTTTACAAAAAATTTAGGAAATATGAATGCTGCCACTGTACCACAATGGAAAAAAAAAAAATGCTATGTTGCCAAACAGGAACTCTGTAGTGCAACAGAATTGCACTAATGTATTTTCTCATTGGAATTTGTTATTGACAGTGGCATTTATTTTGTTATTGCATTTATTCATTTGTTGGAAACGTTTACCATTATATAATTGAATTTATAAATTACACATTCACAATATGCGTTTCTTCTTTTCAGACAAAAGTAAACACGGGAATGTTTTATGGAAAAAACACAAACAGTGCACAGTGCTCACTTCTGACTGACAACAGTGAGGATGAGCGAGGCTTTAGTGACATGATCATTATTCACACATTTTTTTAGTTTGAAGGAGTTCCAAGTGTATAAATACATCAATTAATTAAATAAATGCTAATTTAATTCAAGGATAAACAGATTTATTTATTTATTTATTATTTATAAGAAAAAAAAACATTTCCTAATTTGGCAGCATTTCCTAATTTAGTTTTACATGATTTTATTTTTACTTTCAAAAATTATTATTTTGATTTTTTACACACACACACATGCACGCACGCACGCGCACACACACGCACACACACACACACACACACACACACACACACACACACACACACACACACACATATTGGTGTGGCTATCCTTATGAGGACTCTCCATAGACATAATGATTTTCATTCTGTACGAACTATAGATTCTATCCCCTAACCATAACCCTACCCCTAAACCTAACCCTCACAAAAAACTTCTGCATTTTTCAATAAAAAAAAAAAAAAAAAAAAGAAACATTGTTAAGTATGTTTTTTAAGCGATTTGAATTATGGGGACACTAGAAATGTCCTCATAAACCACATTTTATAGCACAATACCCTTGTAATTACCAGTTTGTAACCTAAATATATTTATTTATTTTGTCAGAAAATCAAATGGTATAAATATAATGCATAACATACAGGGATATATATATATATATATATATATATATATATATATATATATATATATATATATATATATATATATATACAGTGTGTGTGTGTGTGTGTGTGTATGTGTATCTATCTATCTATCTATCTATACAGTATATATATATATATATATATATATATATATATATATATATATACTGTATATCATTTTTACATTACATTTTATATAAAAATATTTAATTCTCATGTTGGCGCCTACAGTAAAACAAACTGCATGTCAAAGGCTTTAAGTCACCTGCCATAATATTCTTGACAAACATGGACTCTTCCTTGTCCACTTTCATCAACTCACAACAACATCCAACTATCTGTGGTCAGGACTATGAAACCCTGCTTTACCTTGGTGCAGTCCTCCTTGTTTGCTTATTACACACCGGCCTTGAAATGACAAATGTGTGTGCTCTTATCATCAATGAATATAGATTCCTGCTGAGCAAAACAGAATATATTGTAGTTGCACCCAGAGAGAAAGAATCGTGAGATAAGATCTGCATAGGTGTTGTTCAATTACTCCAAAGCAGTGTGCTGTTGTTCAGTGCACTGTACGATGTTAACACATCTTTAATACATCATTCAAGATGCAAACAGTTTATTTGACATAAACATGCCTTGTTTTAAATATTCATCAGTAATTTTTGCCCACAACAGAGATATTGAGATAAGACATGCAAGCCAACATATTGTAGACAGAGACCTGCCTTGACCTGACATCAGCGTTTTGCCTGCAATTTTATTGATTGCCCTAAGAGAGCAATTGTTGCAAATACACCCATAATTCACATATCTGTCATCTACCATTCACATGCAAAGGTAACATTTGGTTTTAAAATGGATTATTTTCTCCATTATTTTCAGTCCCCACTTCTCATTATGCAGATACATAGGTTTATATCTTTGTGGCATTTCACCAAAAGGCCAGGCTGAATGGTCCCTCCTGCCATATGAATAATTGAAACCAAACTCAGCACTGTAAAACTGAGCTGGTCACTGGATTTGAGGAGAGACGGAGGATGAGATGGGGTGGACAGTATACAGTAGAAATAGGTGACAAAGCTGAGATCAAATTCAGGAATACATGAATTAAAAAAAATAAATAAATAAAAAATAAATATCTACCACATAGAAATCCACCACACACCACAGTTACTGATGGAACGTGGTGTCTTTGGCCTTGTAGTCAAATAGACAGAATTAAGACACAGGGATGTCAAAGCACACATTAACATTCTTTGCTGATTCTGCTTGACGCGCTAAGAGGGAGGGACGTGTGCAATGCCTTTCCCCACATGCCTGTGACGTGCACAGAACGCGGGCAGCAAGGGCGCAAGTTCACAAATCTAAAGGTGCACTTTTGGTCATCCAGAAAAAGGGAAGACATTTTAATAATTAAATAAAATAGTTAAATAAAACAACATTAAAATCTCGTAATAATCTCACAATAACATTAATAATGTGTTATTATGAGATTTGTTTGTAAATCGCGGGCGATAATGAAAATTAAGCGGAGTTGCCTTTACGAGTGCACGCTACAGCAGAGCGGGGGCAGATTCCACTCGCAAGTGATACTCCCAATTCCCTATACTCACCTTCGCTAACAGTCTTGTGGAAGGGCCCTTTGAGAAAAGATTAATTTTCTCACTTTCATTTTGAACAAGCTTTTAAGCAGTGTCCTTCAAGTGAGCAAAAATGCAGTTTGGAATTCGGTCTGGAACATCAAAGTGCCATTACCTCAGACGAGTAACAGGTCAGATAAAAAGTCCACTCCACGTGTTGTAAGTTCACCAAAATAATAATACTTGATTGCTACCGCATTTCCTACATCGTGCACCAGCAGTGTAGACAGATTTATTGATTATAATGGGAGCTGTCACATCGCTTTCAGTGGTTGACATTCAATTCGTCTTTTATAGAATGCTGTCATAAACTGAAGGAGATGTCTGGTTCAGCCAAAGCCACTAAAAAGTCATTAGACTAATCACTTTCAGAAAAATACCATAGGGTTAAATTTTTTTGGACATGTAGTCTACCATGATAACCATTCAAAACCATGGATGGTACCATCTTGACACCATCATTGTAATGGTTCCGCCATATTATTGCTTTAAGGGCCTATGTATTTATAAATATAAATGACAGAATACAGTAAAATAATATTATATGAATATTAAAAGAAATTAAGAGAAAGTAATATAAGAAGTGTCAATTATATAAAGAGAAGATGAAGTGAGGGAGCAGAGATGAGAGAATGTGAAAAGAGTGATGAGACAAGAAAAACATTAGAGCCCTATAACAAAAAATGCCACTGTGCCATTACCAGGGTAATGCCATGGTACTGAATGATTGTGCATGGTACTCCAAGGTACTTTACAGTTTTTCTCAATCACTTTGGCTCATTTTTTGAAACTTAACATTCTTGAAGTCTTAACATTCTCTAAACTGTAAAGTGCAATTGTCACAACTGTTTTATGGGTCATCACAACTCTATTGCATGTCTGCAAAATGTAGTAACTCACCCAAAACATTTAATTCATGCTTCAAAACCTATTATTGTGTCAGTAAATTGGCCAGTGCCACAAAAATAAAAAGTGTTTTTTTTTTTTTTTTTTTTGTCATTGTGTGAGCCGTACTCACACAATGAACGCAACGCAACACAACAATAATAAACCTGCGGTAGTTTTGTAAAAAAACAATAAATTGCACCTCCTCACAGTACGTAACACTACAAGTTCCCATCTTCTTTGTGGACATCCTGTCACTCTTGTTTGTCTGGCCAGAGATTTAGCAGACATCACAAACATTCCATGTCATAGATATTTATGGAATATATATATGTATGTCTGACAGATTTTGATAATTGAATGGATCCTTTTGGATGTGATGGCTCATATAATGAAAGAATGTTTAGAAGTTGTGAAGAGTATGACAATTTCACTGAGAGTCAGCTCATCAGTTTTGATCAGCAAGCCATGTGCATTTAGTTATTGTGCAAATTGTAGACAATTGTACTTACTCTTTTGCACACATGTGCCAAAACACGTGCAATTTGCATAAATGAATAATAAATTCAAATCTGGTGTGAAGAAGAAACTAATTGTTCAGAGATTTGAACTTATTGTTTTGAAAAACAATGGAAATTGTTTTACTATGACACATGCCATAAACATGGGGTTAACATAGACCATGTCTGAAAATAAATAAATAAGTGTAATACCATGGTGCTTATGTGAGAAATATCACAGAATAGGCTATTACTTGTGATCAAGGAAAAAATGAAAAATTATGTACAGTATATAATACAAGACAAATGCTCAAAAAGCAAAGAAATTAGTTAAGTATATATAATTACTACTCATACATTTAAAAAAATAAAAAATAAATCAGTGCCCTTTTTTATCCTTCCGCCCCTGTCCCTGCAAAGGTCTGTGCATGCGATCATTGCATTAGCCTCTCTCTGCATTAGCTGCTGGCGCTAATGCTACAGTAGCTTCAATGGTCATTTCCTTCCCATGATGTCCTCACTGCCCGTGTCCCCCCTTTGCTCTTTCACACGCCCTAGCACACATGGTCCACATTGCTTCCATCTTCTGTTAATGCTAATGTGACGCAGTGACTCCTAATGATTGGTTCTTCTTGATGAATAATATATTCAGCACACCATAAACATGATAAATTATGTGCAGAGTCTGTGTGTGCTTCATTATACATGAGGCAGCGCTTATAAAGGGCAATATAAATGACATTAAAGGCTTAATAAATGGGGTATTGATGAATAATTGACTGCTTCGGCATATCTTTTTGGAGGCCTGCAGTTAGCCTAGCAGTTGGGGTCTGTGGGCATGTTTTTTGAAGATTAGGGCACATTACTGGAATGATGTGCTAATGTTATCAGCGGCACCCCATTTGGTGGGCAAAGCAAGATAGGGGTATGTTTCTCTGTACTCTGGGATGACAGTCGTGTTTGCATGCACTGTCCCCACACTGTTGACTGGCATTGCGCATCAGCCTCAAGTGTGCATTGGCTTCACATCACATTTGCAAGACTAAAATCATTCTAAGGGAGTCACGATGGAGATACGCCTGTGTGTGTGTGTGTGTGTGTGTGTGTGTGTGTGTATGTGTGTGTGTGTGTGTGTTTGAAGGATTTTATACTGAAATATGCACACAAACATACACACACACACACACACACACACACACACATATGCACACACTGTCCAGGCTCCTACAGTGTCCCACCTACACACACACACTCATTCACTAAAGGAAAGTACTGTTGGCCTGCACAGAAATGATGGGGAGTTCCTCTCATTCAGGGTTTGACCATTTAACACCCTGCCACTCATTTTCAGTCTCACTCATAAATCTCTGGCAAAATGAAGTAAAAGGAGCCCATTACATTCAGATCTGTGGGCTTTTAATCAGGCCGATGTGCCACATAAAATGTCTCCTTCTAAACCTTTGTACTTTTTACTGAGATTTCTGAGCTGTGAGTCGGATATGGGATGGGGTACAACTGTGCATGGTGATGCTGGGACAATATACTTATAAAGGGACTTATAAAGGTGACAAACATTCCATGCTGTGATACGGGTTTTGTTTTGTCAGTGATGACTACATTGATTTAGGAAGAATTTTGCATGATTGCATGCATCGTTCCCTGGATGTGGGAAGCTGATTGATGCGTCATAAATGCCAGTCTCTAATGTTACACAGTGGGATTTCTGTCATGAGTTAATGGTGTCAGATTGTGATTCAAACCCACCACACAACAAATGTATTCAAATGGATGTAACAACTTAACTACAAAGTAATAAACTTAACTGTTGTTTTATTAAATGTACTCACTAATATGCGTAATTCAGATGTGCATAATGTTAAAATAACGGTTTGGTTTTTTCTTCTTTCATGCTCGGTAGCCCAGGAGGGTTTTAATTACTGCATGCATGCCAGAGGAGGCTGAGCACGATAAAGGCCCCTCTCATAGTAAACCAACCAATCAGAATAGATATTCAAATTATGCAACATTGCTTGCTTTTGTCCAAAATGCAGCCAAAAAAAAAAAAAAAAAAAAAAGGCAAAAAGTGGGCAAAAATAAAGGATCATTATCAGATGTAACTTTTCAAGCCAATTAGCTTTCTGAATGGCTTGTGGTTTATGCAACAGGTGAAGAAAGACTTTCAATTTTAGCCCAAATATTTATGAAATTCTAATTATAGAAGAATTTCAAAACAATCAAAAGACTACATATATGAATTTGGAATAATGAATGAGCAGAGGATGAAGTTAATCAACACATAGTATATTTGTATTGGTTGTCATAGTCTATAATGTAGATGGCACTGCATGATTTGTTTTGTTTGTTTACTATATTGATAAGTGTTGGAAATAAAATTATAATGTGTTGTTAATGGTCAAGACTATTTAAAGATATCAGGGAGAGATCATTTGTGTGAGGGAGGATAATTATGAAGATGCTTTGATCAATATTGATTTACATATCGAACCACTGGCTTAGAAAAAAGGAGGAGAGGTGAAAGAACAAGAAGCTTTAAACTGTATCAGTTGTGAAGGCATTTGTCTGTTTCTGCTGTTTTCTCCCCCTCTCTCTATGCATTTAGAGCAGGAGTCAAAGACATCAATACAGACAGCAGAGTTTCAGACCTAGCCATGAGCCTGAGGCATTACAAATGATAACTCCATCCTCTGCTTTCTCTCCCCACAATCATTTCACCTCCCTTTACGAAAAAAAAAAAAAAAAAACAAAACTCAAAGAAAAGGAATTTTGACATACAGCCCATCCATGGCCATTCTGTGTCACTTTCCTTCCAGTCGTATTCTCATTAGGATAATGTGATGCTACAAAGTGGCAGCAGGAAGTGCTTTCAGTAGGGAGAGTCACTGAACTCAGATGACCATGCCATTGTCTCGGTGACTCAGATCTCTCCAAGGAGTACACGTACATGACTGATGTTTGGAACAAATCCAAGTGACCAGTGAAAAGCCATGTCATTTGCGACATCACCAGAGAGTGATTTGAAAAATCCTGACAATTTACTGACCTCAAAAGAAACACACATGCATACTCGAATAACCCTCTGGTATTAGAAACACTGTTACAGATGCAAAAGGACTGAAAATGCATTCTGTGAGGCACATAAAACCATGATGGCTTCAAGGAGGTCTGCAATGCTTGGAGAGAACTATCTGTTTCTCAATCATCTCAGTGGCAGTTGTTCGGCTGGTACAAGACCCACGATGGGAAGAAGGTGTCTAAGGTTGTTCCTGGCAGGGTACTCAGCATTACAGGCTCCATATGGTTAGGATTTGGGGGGGGGGGGGGGGTTAACAAACAGAGGTACCTTTGTACAATGGGCTGCAAGACCCCCTCAGAAGTACACAATTTGAATTCTGCCATTTTTTTCTAATAGGTGCCAGGCCGTAAATGTCATGTGACTAAATTACGTCTTGACGATATTCATTGCCTGATGGCTGATGGCACCAAAAGAATGCACACAGTCCCAAGCTCTTAACTAGAATCTGTCCTGAGCCATGTTGTCAAAGCTGCAGACAAAGAAAATTGCACTTCACACTTTCAAGAGCGATTAATACATTTTGGGCACTGGCAAAACTCTACAATCCACTATAATCCAAAATCCACTATGATATCATGAAATGTTTGCTTTGAATTTGTTTGCACAGTTGTTTTTTTTATCAGAATACATGGCTACTTTTCAGCCTTATCACCATAATGTGACTGTTGCAACATTTTTGCAAAATAATGATGTGGTTTCTTACAAATACTGCAGCAGTTTCGAGGCGAAATGTCCACTGTGTGGCTCTAGAAGCAAGTTACATTTTCTCCAAAACAGATAACATTTTTAGGTTAATGCTTCATAGAATTTTAAACCAACAAAACCAACCTAAACCTTAAACCAAAACCTAAGCGATAGTGTCATAAACGCAAAAGTGAGATAAAAAACAGATGAGGTTTTGAAGTTTAATGTGCCATAGAGTTTTAAATCACCGAAACTTACCTCCCTACCCTAAACCTTGAACCAAACCCTAATCGACTGTGTCATTAAAAGCAAATGTGACATGACAGATTGCAATTGCTGAAGCAAACACATCAGGTGCTTCTTTTTTTCTAGTAAGACCTTTGATATTAGGGCAAAAATCATATTCTTGATAATAATTTTTGTATTGTTTTCCTGTAAAAATATCTAAAAATCCTTAAAACAAGATCAATTTGATTTATCTTGGTTTAGAAACAACACTGCATAAGATATTTAAGTTTTTCAGATAACATATTTTTAACATGTGTATTTTGTCTTACTGTACTGGCAGAGTTTTTATAGTCAGAACAAGTAAAAAAATCTACCAGTGTTGAAGAAGTAATCCAAAGTATTTAGAATGCATTACTGACCTTGAGTAATCTAACGGGAAACGTTAAAAATTACATTTTACAGCATGTATTCTGTAATCTGTAGTGGAATACATTTAAAAAGTAACCCTCCCAACCCTGTGTATATGTGATCTAAATACTACGGAGAAATTGAATGGATATCCACTATTTTTGCAAGATAGCTCTACTATTGTTTATCTTACCCTGCTGAGCTCCATCTGAGCATGGACATCATATGAAAGCAACATCAACCCATGTGTGACTCAAGTGCAATGACTCCGAAAGTGGAAACCGCTGGAAGCTGTGGACTCAAGTCGAATTATGTTGCGAAGATGAGCAATTTTTTAAAACTTTTAATGCACTGCTGCATTGTGCAACTGCGTCTTTAATTAGCAGGGACGTTCGGCAAATGAAGCGTGCTCAAAATTGTTTGCTTGCTTTGCCTTTAAAAGACTGCATACTTTTTATGGCCCTCTGTTTGAGTTAACAAATGCTGTCACAAAACTGATCTTTCTGTTACTCCCCCCCTCCTCCTCATCCCATTTACTGCACACTGGTGGCAGCAGTGAGTCTGCGCTTGACTCTGTTAATCGGCAGACGACAGCTCAACAGCTTGCGCAAGCATAATTAATGCCGCTCAAAATAAATGTGATGGGAGGGGGGGAAATAAATAAATAATTCACGCAAATGTGGCAGTCTGCTGACTGTTGTCTCAGGTATGGCTTTACCTGACCAGGCATCTCCACACTAGACAGGGCCAAGACAGTGGGTGCGCACAATGACAACCTTAAATTATTCACTGCATCAAAGCACAATGTGACTATTTAAAAGCCATTATAATATTTAATAATAATGACTCTTTCAGGTCTTGGAGAAGAGTCAATAGACTGATTGTCAGAAATCCCTTTTTCATCTCAGCTTTTGGAGAATTATGATGGAAGCACAATTGTGAGGCTCTATAAAAATCTTTGAGAATCAGTTTGAGTAAAAATATGCTTAAATTATAATTTTCTCCAATTGTCTCTAAAAGCCTTTCAGTGCTGGACCAATTTTGTTTTGATTGTTTGCAAAATTTAAAGAAAGTAAATCTGTGTCTGTTAACAAGTAAATCTACAATTAAATCTGTTTATTCAGAGATTAATACTGCTAAGAAAGTGTAATGGTGTCATGATGTGTTAAAAAAAATGTATAAAAAGATTTTCCCACTAGGCAAAGTCTGTTTTCATAACATTTTGGTCACCTGTGGTTCACACATATAATGACATATACTACAAATAAAATTACTTAGATTAAAAATATATTTATTAGTTGCTTCAAAAAATATATCAACGATATAGTTTCGTAGATAAATTTGTTTGCTCCTTGTGTGAAAAATGTCAGCCTCAGTAATAGTCTGTCTGAATTACCCTCAAGGTTAATATCTCCCTATCCTCTTATGTCTGCTGTTACTCGCCGTGTTTACATGCCTCTTTGCTGTTCATGTATGCAACGCTAAGCTCCTTAAAGCAAGCCAGGGTGAAATTATTGCTTTTGTAGGTGAGTGCGCGTCCCAAGGAGGAAGAATGAGCATGAGAGGCGCCATCCAAAAATCCCTTAGCATATAAATAAACCAATTCATCACATGCTTTTTTTTCTGACAAGAATAAACACTAATTTTCCTGATGCTGACCCTGACAAATGGAGTGTTGTGTGAAACGTCCCAAGTTCTGCTATGGTCACCTCGTCAACAATGCCGGCCAGACAGCAGGGCTACACTGGCTTTAGCCGCACGAAGCGCCTAATAAACGGCTAGTGTCAAAAGCAATGTCAGTCCATTCTTTGCTTGTTTGGGTTCAACTGGGCTGGAGAGAGAGGCCAGCAAGTGTTCGGGCGTGCTCTGTGGCACCTACGCTCTGACTGGCCTTACCCTGAACAGGCGCTATCGATTTCTGGACGCCCTGCTCTTTGTCAAAAAATCAGATACAGCGAGGCCCTCTGGACCTCTTCACCTTTTTAAAACACATACACTGTGTCTCTTATGAGGTGGGTGGGGAGGCGTACATACGTGCATGTGCGTGCACGTGTGTGTGTGTGTGTCTGTCTGTTTTTTTATTTTTATTTTGTCTTATGTGGAGTGAGAGTGCTTTGTTTAAGAAGAGAGAATGTAGCTGGTCTGTGAAAGTAGATACTGCTGATTGGAGAGAGGCATCCCTGACATCTATATATCAAGCAATTTTTATGTTATATTGTTTATCTGAGGCATCATCTAGATATACCAGTTAAAAAAAAAAAAAAATAAAAATCTGAAGAGGCATTACTCCTATTCTGTCAACAGAGCTGATTGTCTGCAGTCTTTAACTGTCCCACATTCATGGCAGTCTCATAAAGTAAACGTGGCTGTAGCAACATTTATCATTGCTCCACTAAATGTCACTGTGTTGCCATTTTTTGGAAATTATTGTGTGTTTATCGATGATGCAAAAACACGGATGTAGCTTCAACTGCAATATGCAGAGATATTATTGAGCCCCTAACACTAACCATATCAGCTTCTAAAGCATTTAGCAGGGCACCTTTCTCCAATGTGCAAATATTTTAAATTATGGTGCTGTATAAATTACATAAATTAATGTGATCACTGTGTATTTGGCAGAGTAGAAAATACCGTAACATAGAAAATGCAACAGGTATGTGAGTAGTAGTAAGCATGGTTACATAACATTCTACTCCACAACAATCATTTAGAAAACAGAACAGGCAGATAAATTTATAGTCATGATAATGTAATCAAAAAAGGACAAAAGGTACCAAAAAGTTGTCACGGATCCACTGGACTCCTTCTCTCACTCCACACTCCACTCACTCTCCCCTGAGTTGATCACAGGCACCTGCACTTCATCAGTGACTAATCAAGGACTTCATTTATACCCCACTCTCACACACATTAAGTGTCCGTTCTTGTCAGTGTTTCCTCGGAGACTACGGACTCCCTAGTTTTGTCTAGCCCTTGTGTAGTCTTAACATTCTGTATACTCCCCTTGTCCTAAGGGTCAAAAATTACCCACCTTCACCAAACCCCTAAAATAAAGCAGCTTAATTGAATTTTAAACCCCAAATCAATTTTGCATGAAGAAACAACCTGTCATTCATCACAAACTTTGTGAATATGTGGGTTTTACCTCTTCACAGTGCAGAAAGACTCCATTTAATCAGTGGACACCACTCGTTTTTATTACAACACACCTGTCATAATTGTTTTCTTTACTAAAGTAGAGGTTTATTATTATTATTATTATTATTAATATTATTATTATTATTATTATTATTATTATTGCTAAATAATAATAATAATGCATAGGTGTAAACATTAATTGTTTAGCAAGATGTAGCACTTGTATAGCCTAAGAAAGTAGCAGAAATGTGCAGAAAGTAGTTTTGAATGCATTTTACTGAAGGGAAACAATAACAGTCTTGAACTTTTTTGGCAACATAGTGATATATTCTTATATACTGTACAATGAGGAATTCAACTACAAAATACTAGTCCTCCCATTTTTCAAACCATTGCCCCCACCCACAAGGTGTATTAACAACAACAATAAATAAGAATAAAATAAGATAATAGATACAAAACAAAAACGTGAAGAACATAAATCAACCAGTTCTAATTAGCACATGTAGGACATTATGCAAGTGTGTGCGCATGGACTTTGCAGATATATTTCTCACATGTGCAGCACATAGTATTTGTTGTACAGTCTTTCTTTGAAGGGCAGAATTGGCATCTCCTCCTCTTGCCTGCCCCAGCTGCAGCCTCAGGTGGATCAGGACAAGATTCAGCCCCCTGAACAGCTTTCACAAGTGCTGCAGAGGCTGCTGTGTGGGGGAGGCGCTCCCTTCTTTGAATGTGTGGGGTTACAAGTGCCTTTCCCAGCTGCTTCAGGAACACCCTCCTCTTGTTCCGCTTATCAGGCATCCAGGTAGGGTTGATCTTGTACCATATCATGAAGGCATTGTATGAGGACACATCAATGATTTTATGGAAGATGACCAGGGGCCAGCGGGCAGTCATCCTCCTGCAGCTGTTAAGTTCCAATCACCTTGTCCAAGTTGTCCACGCCTCCTTTGTTGTGGTTTTAGTCCAGGATGATGGCTGGCTTCCTGTCCTCACGATCACTGATCTCAGCCGTTTTGTGCAGTGTGCTCAGGAGGACCACATTCTTGTTCCTCTTTGGAAGGTAAGAAACTAGAGTGGTGGTGGGGGTGAAGGCAAACTTTGATGAGAAGGCTTCTCTCCCCGTTGTTGTGAGGAGTGCAGGGGGGAGCTCAGGCTTGTTCTTTCTAACTGTGCCAACCATGGTGATCTTCCTCTTCAGGAGCTGCTGGCTGAGTTAATAAGAGGTGAAGAAATTGTCACACGTGACATTGTGCCCCCTCAGTCCATCTGTCACATCAAGCACAACCCGCATCCCCTGGTTCTTCTCCGGGTCTCCACTGGTCAGCTTCCCTGTGTAGACTTGCATCTTCCAAGTGTAACTGGATTGTGCATCACAAGCCACCCATATCTTGATGCCATACTTTGCTGGCTTGCTGTGCATATACTGCCGGAAAGGACAGTGACCTTTTGACAAAAGAGATTACTATCAGTAATTAGTATCAGTGTCACAGAAAACAATCACATAAATCAATGATATTACATCAATACATAATAAAATTAACAGTGAAAATCACTTACATTACATATATGAAAATAAAAATGTACCTCTGTATGGAACCAGTTGCTCATCCACTGTTACTTCAGGCCCAGGGTTGTAGAGGTATGGCAGATGCTCCACCCACTTCTCCCAGACCTCTCTTATGGCCGCCAGTTTGTCTCTCACACGTCTTGCAGGTCTTGACTCATGGTTATCAAATCGTTGCATTTTTGAGAATGTGTGAAAGACTTTCAGTGACATCGTGGCATGGAAAATCGCCCTTCCACTCTCTGCATCCCAGAGACTACATGTAGCCTCGCCTCGGGACCTATACACACCCGCTAAGATTAGCAGCCCTATGTAGGCATGCAGGTCAATCTCATCCATCCTTTTCCAATTGTCTCCATATTTACAGAAACCCTCCAAATTTGTCATCTCTAGGATTATTTTTTCAATGGCTGGTATGATGAACATGTTGAATGTTGAGACGATGTCCTAGACATGGGCAACTGCATGTTTTGTGGGCCCTGGGGTAATCCTTATGATATTTTGTGCTGCCATCCTGCCCTGGTTGTCATGTGGTGACAAGGACCATGTTATTTTGCTGTTCTTTGACAAAAATGTCTCTCTTTCAGCTTGGGGGATTTCTTCTTCATCTGAAGATGATGCATCATGCTCTGGGTTGTATTCTTCCCCATCTTATTGTTCAGATACCTCCTCCTCTTCTAAATCATTGTTCTCTTGTTCCTCCTGGACATCTGAAAAAATCAGATCTATGACCTGTTGGGCACTGAAATGTGCACTCATGGCTTCAGCAAAGAAAGAACTGGGGTTACTGTCATTTGCAGCACCTTTATAGCCTCTGACTGCATTCCCCATTAGTAAACAATGCTTTCAAGAAATGTTAATTTTGTCTGAAATTGTTTTTATTTTGTCTGTAAACTTGAGTCATGTGTGGGGTCGTGGATGGGAGATGCTGCACATACACAAGAAAGTCTGAATTCAATCAGTAGCACACATAATCTCAATTTCTCATTGTGTGTGTGTGTGTGTGTGTGTGTTTGTCTTTGTAGTTTTTGTGGTGTGTAAATGATTTTATAACTGCTGGGTCAAAAATGACCCTAATACAATATTTGTACCCTGGTGGTCTACAGCTTTCATGGAAATATTTTTCTAATGTTGGGGTCACTCTAGGAAAAGTCATAAAATTTAAAGTTTTAAAAAAATCATTTAGCTAGTATAGTGGCGGGTCATTTTTGACCATTAAGACAACACAAGGGCTAGACCTTCCGGTAGATATACTTACCTAGTTATTGTTCCCCCTCGTCAGAGTATTGGTTCTTCCTCCATTTATTCCCCAGCGTATTGGACTCTCCTGTGTTGTTTACATTTCCTGCATAGATCAAAGGACTCTTGTGAGTTCACCTATCATCTGTACATCGCTATATTTTCCTGTCAGGATATTACTCACCTGCTGTTTACATCTTATCTGTTTCTGGATTGCCTCACCTGTTGTTTACATCACTGCTTCATTCACCTGTCTAATAAACCCCACGATTGAGTCCATATCCCTGCCTCCATGAGTTTCTCCGTGACAAAAGTATTATAAAGGTGCTCTATATGAGAACAAGAAAAGATTTATGGAACCATATGAAAGCTTTGTGCAAAAAAACAGACCAAAAGTTGGTAACACTTTATAATAATTTTCAATTAGTTAAAATGTGATAATGCATTAGGTTTCATAAACTAACAATGAACAGTGGCATCATTTATTAATCATATTTAATGTTAATTGATCAAAATACTGTTGTTCATTGTTTGTTTATGGTAGTTCATAATGCATTAACTAATGCTAACATAAACACCTTTAATGTAAAAATAATTTGTATATGTATAAATTGATGACAAAGATTAATAAACTAATACATTCATTTTTTAGCATATGTATAAATTAATAACAAAGATTAATAAATGCTGTCAGTGGTGGAAATGGGCTGAGACTGGGGAGTCATGGGCCCTTTTTTTGGGGCGGGGTTACTCTTTTCAAACATAAATACCTCTATAATCTATAACAACATTACACTTATTTACATTTCGGTCTACTCTACATTATATGCTTAATTGTTTCAAGGCACATACAAGGTCAATGAACATCATTCATGAATTAGGTATGGCACAAAATAAACAGCTTTCATTCATCAGAATCTCTACTTGGAGTGAATTGAATGTGTAATTCTGCCAAAATTGAAGATTCAATGTGCAGGAATCTGCATATGAGGAGTGCTGAAAATCAAAAATTGTTCCTGGATCATTTCACGTTCGTACACACAGTTTGATCCAGGTCACACTCAGTCCCCCCTCGGAATTCACTCCCCAGACTCAGTCCCCCAGAGTAAACTTATTAGTTCACGTTAACAACTGTTCTGGCCCTGCCAGGGTTAATTGTTGTAGCGTTTTTTTTGCTCCCCCTGCTGATCGTTTTATATTCTGCAGTTTAAACTCGTGATTATTCAGTTGCCGGGGCTCCGTTCCTCAGAACAGCATTGCATTGGGCATGTCCGCACATGTTTATTTTGCGTGTCATTCCTGCTGCTTCATATTAACAGCACTTAACGAGGCACTGCTTGTAAGTAAAGTTTGATTACTTATAATTGATACTGAGTTATATTCTATATTATTTTGTATGTTTATGAAGGATTGAAGGAAGGTAGTAATTGTTTTCATATGCATCAAAGTGAAATCCATACTTTTGTATATATTACAATAACTTTATATTGCTTAAGTGCTTATTAAGCATTTGTCTTTCAATTTATTTGTATTTTATGTACATTTTGGAACCTAATGCATGTGTAGAAGTAATTAGACTTAAAAAGTTTTTATGTAACAGTTTATTTATGTAATATTATATTTTATTTTATAGTTTTATACAGTTTACTCAGTAAATCCTCTAACAACGACTTCCTTGTTTCAAGTTATTGAGTGAAAGTATTTGCTTGCTGGATACGAAGCCAGTATAGTATAAAAGCAAGCTTCATACAAGAGCTGCATCACAGAGACTGGAATTCACCTGCTATTGTCATCTACGGCACAGAGGCCAGCATGACAACTGCAGATTATCCACACAGTAACATCTATCACGCTTGAGATTCATCCCAGTCATGGAAGATGACAAAAGTCAGTCAGCATCATCTCGCCATTCTGTTTCTTCCACCAAGTCCATGGTCAGCATGGCAGCAACTAAGGCAAGAGCAAAGGTGGAAGCTGCGCAGGCAAGAGCCTCATCTGCAAAAAGGGAAATGGAAATTAAAATAGAGAAAGCTTGTTTTGAAGCAACATTAGACGCAATCGAGAAAGAGAGAGAAGCAGAAGCTGCAGAAGCTGCAGTGGCTGAAGCAGCGGTCATGGAAGCTGCTGTAGCAGATTTAGAAGTGAAAGGGTCACAACATAGTTCTACTATCCACCTTCCGCAGCAAAGCTCTCGTCAACGTACCGAAGAGTACGTAAAGCAACACAGTGATTCCAGCGACACCGTACCAATCAAAGAGAAGTCAAAGTCTGTCTCACACACATTATACCAATTTCTAGATGACAACGGGGGAGAAAATCTCCTTCACCAGTGTATTGTGTATTATCCTCTTGGAATGCCAGTCAACACAGCATCAGTTAGAGGAAAGAACATCACAATCTTCCATCCTCTCAGTCTTCACATAGCTTCTCATACCATTCTGAGAGTCAAGCTACTCCCGTGCACCATCCTAGCCAAAACAAAAATTACCCTGATCATCACTCTAGTCATGATGCAGCCACGTATGTCTTAGCTAAGTATTTAGCACAAAATCAGCTGGTGAAATCAGGGCTCAACAAATTCGATGACCGTCCGGAAAACTATTTAGCCTGGAAGTCATCATTTCTTAATGCCATTGAAAACCTTGATCTGACAGCAGGTGAGGAATTTGATTTATTGCTCAGGTGGCTGGGGAGAGAGTCAGCGGATCATGCTCATTGCATTAAGTCTGTGAATGTGAGGAACTTATCTGCTGGTCTTAAGCTGGTCTGGGAGAGGCAAGATATGACTTATGGCTCTCTAGAAGCTATTGAAAAGGCTCTCTTCACAAAATTATAGACTTTTTTTTTTTTGAAAATATCAGCTAAAGAGCATCATAAGCTCCATGAACTAGGTGACCTGCTCTCAGAGATAGAGGCAGCTAAGAGTGGGGGTGATCTAACCGGTGTCACATATATAGATACAGCCAGAGGTGTTAATCCAATCGTACAGAAGTTGCCCTTTGGACTACAAGAAAAATGGATGATGCAGGGCTCACACTACAAGTACACCTATGGGGTTTCTTTCCCACCTTTCTCCTTCTTTGTTGAGATTGCGTGTGCAGAAGCCAAAGCATGTAATGACCCAAGCTTCAACCTTTCTTCCCTCTCCATAGTCCCTGGTAGAAAAGACAGGTATATTGAAAGCCACATCCATGTTCACAATCCTGTCTCAGTCCATAAAACGAATGTGACACCCTCTTTTAAACTTTCCATGCTGAGCATCTTCAGAAAGCGACCATAAGCAGTGTCCAATACATTGTAAACCTTATACTCTCAAGAAATGCAGAGGTTTTAGAGAAAAGCCATTAGAGGAGTGAAAAAGTATCTTAAAGGAACTTTCCATCTGTTTTAGATGCTGCTCATCGAACAAACATGTGGTTAATAACTGTGATGTGACAGTTAAATGCTCTGAATGTGAGAGTGAAAAGCACCAGGCTGCTCTCCACCCAGGCCCAGTTCCGTGGCTTTCCAGTTCTACACCTCCTTTACAGCATGGTGGGGAGGGAGAAGAGTCCTCTGACGAAGCTGTGACATGAAAATGCACCAAGGTTTGTGGCAAGGGGTTAGTGAGAAATCAAGCTCTAAAATATGCCTTGTTAATGTTTATCCTGCTGGCTGTCACAACCAAGGAAGACGGATGTACGTCATAATAGATGAGCAAAGCAATAGATTTCTGACCAGATCAGAGTTTTTTTACATGTTCAGTGTGCAAGGAACTTCTGCACCATACACATTAAAGACATGTGCTGGAGTAGCTGAAACAGCTGGCAGAAGAGCTATTGGGTTCATCACTGAATCTGCAGATGGTGAGATCAGTTTCCCATTTCCTACTCTCGTAGAATGCAATAGCATGCCAGATAACAGAGATGAAATACCAACGGCTGTTGCTGCTCTGCATCATAGCCACCTAAAAGTGATAGCCGACAAGATACCACCAATAGATCCAAATGCTGAAATACTGCTTCTGCTGGAAGAGACATAGTAAGGGCACATAAAGTCCACAAGCAACTCAATGGTCCTCATAATGCTCCGTATGCCCAGAAACTAGACCTTGGCTGGGTCATCATTGGAGATGTGTGTCTAGGAAAAAGTCACAAGCCACCTCTGGTGAACTGTATGAGAACGTATGTTCTAGAGGATGGCAGACCAAGCCATTTCAGTCCATGTGATAGTCGTATCATAGTGAAGGAGAAGTTTAATGAAAATAACTGGTACCAAAACCCATCTCATATGCCACGCTGTTAAGTAGAACTATCAAGTTACAAACTTGGCCAGTCAGTCTTTCAGCAGACCAAAGATGACAATAAATGTGCTCCTTCAGTCTAGGATCATTTATTCCTGAACATCATGGAAGAGGAATTTTTCAAAGATTCAAGTAACAGCTGGGTAGCACCATTGCCATTTCATAAGCCAAGGAGATGCTTGCCTAATAACAGAGAGTATGCTATAAGACGTTTCATGTCTCTCCGTTGCACCCTTGACAAATGACCAGAGATGAGAGATAACTTCTCAGAGTTCATGCAGAGAATACTTGACAATAACCATGCAGAGCTAGCACCTCCTCTACAGGACGGCCAAGAGTGCTGGTATCTTCCATCATTTGGTGTGTATCATCCCAAAAAGCCAGACCAAATCCTTGTTGTATTTGACTCTAGTGCACAGTTTGATGGAGTATCTCTCAATGATGTACTGCTCTTGGCCCTGACCTCAACAATAGCCTGTTAGGTGTCCTCATAAGATTTTGAAAGGATCCTGTCGCCATCACAGCCGATATACAGCAGATGTTTCATTGCTTCTTGGTCCCTGAGGACTGTCATGATGTTTTGTGCTTTCTGTGGCATTGTGACAATGATCTGACTTAGGAGGTTGTGGACTACAGGATGCGAGTTCAAGTATTTGGGAATAGTCCATCGGTAGCAGTGGCCAGTTACGGACTTAGGCGTGCTGCCAGAGGAGAAAAAGAGTATGGCAGTGATGTGAAGAAATTCATTGAACAGGATTTCTATGTAGATGATGCTTTAAAGTCATTTCCTACAGAGGAAGAGGCGATCAATGTACTCAAACAAGCACAAGAGATGCTAGCTGTCTGAAACCTCAGGCTTTATAAAATTGCTGCAAACAGGGCCAAAGTAATGGATGCCTTCTCAAATGAAGACCTGGCAAAAGACATCAAATACCTTGACCTATCCATGGATGAGTTACCCGATCAGTGCAGCTTGGGGGTGCAGTGGAATCTAATGTTGGACATATTCACATTCCAAGTGCCTGACACTGAAAAGCCTTACACATGTAGAGGAGTGCTTTCAACAGTGAACAGCTTATTCGATCCCCTTAGATTCCTGACACCAGTAACAATTCAGGGCCGTTTACTCTTAAGATAACTCTCGTCACAGGCACATGAGTGGGACACACCCCTTCCTGAGAACAGGCATGAAGAATGGACACAGTGGTGTGACTCATTGCAAGATCTGAGGAATCTGAACATTCCATGCACATATGTATCCATTCCTCTTTCTAAAGCCAAACACACAGAAATGTGTCTTCTCAGATGCCTCCATGAAGGCTATATCTGCTGTTGAATACTTGAGAGTCTCAGATCAAGAAGGGAACACAGAGGTTGGATTTATCCTTGGCAAGGCAAGATAGGCTCCAAAGCCTGATCTCTCTGTACCTAGGCTGGAACTTTGTGCTGCGGTCCTAGGAAATTAACCTAAAACCAGACAAAATAAGGTTCTACACAGATAGTAGAGTAGTGTTAGACTACATCTATAATCAATCAAGACTGTTCCATGTATATATGAGCAACAGAGTGCAGTGCATCAGACAGTTTACTCAGTCTGAGCAATGGAGATATGTTCCCACTGAACAAAATCCCGCTGATCACGATTTTCGATCTGTTTCCTCTGCCAAGCTCAAGACCACAACCTGGCTCTCAGGACCTTCATTTCTGCACTATCCACCAGAACAGCTCTCTGATAATCCAACCTCATACAACCTCAATGACCCAGATAGGGATGTTGAAATCTGCTCAGAGGTTAAAGCCCTGTCTACTCACATCACAGTGAATCAGTTAGGTACTAAAAGGTTTGAGCAATTCTCAGACTAGAGAACAGTTGTCAAAGCTGTGGCTCGGCTGTATCACATTGCCCATTGTTTTGCCAATCCAAGTAATGATAGTCAGTGCACTGGTTGGCATTTTTGCTCAAAGGGCCTATCTGTCATGGATCTCATGAAAGCAGAGGAAATCATCATCAAGAGTGCACAACATGAAGTGTATCCAGATGATCTGAAATGCATCACTTCAGCGAGTGGAATTCCCTCACATAGTCCACTTTTAAAGTTTAATCCAATCATCGACAGCAATGGTTTGTTGAGAGTTGGTGGACGCATCAGACAGTCAGAGCTAGGAGAGAAAGAAACAAATCCCCTCATCATCCCAGCTCACCATCACATTACAGTTTTACTGGTCAGACATTTTCATGAACGTGTGCAGCATCAGGGTAAATATTTAACTGAGGGTACCATTAGATCTAGGATAATTGGAGCTAAACGATGCATAAGCTGAGAGGTAAGATGGAGGAACAACAGATGGCCGACCTGCCAGCGGAAAGGCTTCAAATGAATCCACCCTTTTCCTGTGTTGATCTAGATGTGTATGGGCCATGGGAGGTGATTTCACAGCGCACAAGGGGTGGCCAAGCCAATAGCAAGAGGTGGGCGGTGTTGTTCACTTGCATGTGCACCAGAGGAGTTCACATCGAGGTGATTGAGACAATGACCTCCTCAAGTTTCATTAATGCTCTCAGGAGATTATTTTCAATTAGAGGCCCTGCCAAGCAGCTACGCTCTGATTGTGGAACGAATTTCATTGGTGCCTCTAAAGAGCTTAAAATGGGTGAGAACGAACAAACAAAAGTGAGAGAATACCTACTTGAGCAAAGATGTTCCTGGATCTTTAATTCGCCGCACTCATCCCATATAGGTGGTGTCTGGGAGCGTATGATTGGGATAACGCGACGAATTCTGGATTCAGTGTTCCTCCAAATCAGGTACTCACAACTTACACATGAAGTCTTAATGATGTTCATATCCGAGGTCACAGCCATCATTAATGCATGTCCCCTAGTCCCTATCTCCACGGATCCTGAATACCCTTTCATCCTAACACCAACTATGCTCCTGACACAAAAAACTGGCAATCTCCCAACACTGCATGAAGATTTCTGCAAGAAAGACATGTTCCAATGTCAGTGGAAGTGGGTTCAAACTTTAGCAGAAACATTCTGGAATAGGTGGAGGAAAGAGTATCTCGGGACACTTCAGAGCCATCACAAATGGCTTTGCAAACATCCAAACATCAAAGAAGGTGACATTGTTCTGCTCAAAGACAAGCAAGTTAAAAGGAATGAGTGGCCAGTGGGGATAATTGTGAAGGCTGTTCCCAGTAAAGATGGTATGGTGAGGAAAGTGGAGGTGAGGACTGTTCAGCACGGGGAAACAAAAATCTATCATAGATCTATATCTGAATTGGTATATCTCCATCCAACAGATCAAACTGTTTAGTCCAGTAGTAGTTAGTGTAAATGGTATCTTTAAGATATCAGACGGGGAGTGTTCTGGCCCTGCCAGGGTTAATTGTTGTAGCGTTGTTTTTGCTCCCCCTGCTGGTCGTTTTATATTCTGCAGTTAAAATTCCTGATTATTCAGTTTCCAGGGCTCCATTCCTCAGAACAGCATTGCACTGGGCATGTCTGCACATGTTTATTTTGCTGTGTCATTCCTGCTGCTTCATATTAACAGCACTTAATGAGGCACTGCTTGTAAGTAAAGTTTGATTACTTATAATGGATACTAAGTTATATTTTATATTATTTTGTATGTTTATGAAGGATTGCAGGAAGGTAGTAATTGTTTTCATATGCATCAACGTGAAATCCATGCTTTTGTATATATTACAATAACTTTATACTGCTTAAGATCTTATTGTCTTTCAATTTATTTGTATTTTATGTACATTTTGAATGCTAATGCATGTGTAGAAATAATTGGACTCAAAACCTTTTATGTAACAGTTTATTTATGCAATGTTTATATTTTATTTTACAGTTTTATACGTTTTACTCAGTAAATCCTCTAACGATGACTTCCTGGTGTCATGAGTTATTGTGTGAAAGTGTTTAGCTTGCTGAATACGAAGCCAGTATACAACTGCACTATCTAATGCTAACAAATACAACTTTATTGTACAATGTTACCTAAAAATATCATTAAAATTTCAATAATAATAATGTGCTTATGTAAGCTTGCTACATCATGCCAGGTTTGATGTAAATGATACAAAAAATAATTGGTTCTCATGTGTCTTGACTGATCACATTGCAATAATTTTGAAAATGTAACATCCCAGAACTAAAGCGGAGGGGAAAATATTATCAGTGATTAACATCATAAATGTTGAGCTTTTCCTCAAACAAATCTATCATATGTTTAAGAAGACTTGGCATGTAGCAGAGGAATTGTATGGATCACTGGTATGGTGCCACTTTTAATGTATGGAAAAGAGCATTTTCAGTATGTCTCTTTTGATCTCCACAGAAGATGAATTGCATAGGGTGAGTAAATGACAGAATCTTTATTTTTGGGTGAACAAATCCTTCATGGAATATTCTGAAATTAGTTATGGGGTGCAGAATAAAAGTCAGTAGGGTGATGATTCCTTATTAGAGTGTGTTGTCTTGTTATTTGTCAGCCTAATATTTGCATGAGGTATCAAAGCAGATATTGTAAGACAATTAAAAAACACTTTTAAACAGAGCTCTACAGTGCGACCATTTCAGTCTCATTTGTGACTGAAAATTACTGTTTGCGACTGTGAAAAATATTTAGGCGCACCGGTGTGAGTGACCCGACTGAAGCAGGGGTGAGACAAAAAACGATTCTCCAATTAATCGATTCTGCGAACGCGGCAGAGCAGTTGCACTTATGTGCATGCCAGAGACAGATGTTAGGAACACGCGCATATCCTATCAACCATACACCATTCATCTCCTAATGAATCTTCGACTCTGAAATTAATTCACAAACTCATGCACATGGCAACGGGAGAGTTGATTTCATGATTACATGTCATGTTTTATTTTTTCTTAAAAAAAAAGCATAAATCTGGGTTGCAGTGAGATATTTGCTGTAGTGAATGGTGACCAATCCGTAAATGTTAAAATACTCATATTATATATATATATATATATATATATATATATATATATATATATATATATATATATATATATATATAATCATAATATAATACCTATGTATTATTATAAAAAGGTACGCAGTGTGTGTTCTTGCTAAATTGCTCACAAACGTAAGATTGCTGTTTAGCATAGTAGGTCATACATACCACGTAATATTAGAATAGTTACACCTAAGTTATAAAATACTTACAGTATAAATTATTTGTAATTTTCCAGGTTGTTACCCCTTTATTCCCCAAACTTTGCATATTGTTCCCTTGTACCTACACGTAAGTAATTTATAGGTACACTATTATTACAAAAAGGTATGCTGTAAATTTGTGTATTTACACTGTAAATAGAGGGCTGTAATCTAAAGCGTTACCATCCATTTCAGCTTATTTTAATTACTTATTGGCTATTTTATTTCCTTTTTTCCCTTTTGTGTGTTGGGCATTGAGGTGATCTGTCTCCCGTGGAGGGCCCCCAACAGAGCAGTATCAGCCCGATCTCCAGGCACCACAGTTTAAGACTCTATCTACTTCCCCATTGTGGAATTTTAAATTGACAAAGTCCCTCCAATAAAATTATTCTATTACACAATCACATTCAATGAGCACCAAACCTCAATCCAAATCCCTGATATTGCCATTAAGCATAACAACAGAACATTTGTTGGTGGATTTTGTTCATCTTTGTCTCCCTCTGACTTTTCTCTCCTTACTGTTTACAGTGTAGAGATCAAGCCTGTTGAACCACTGATAATTCTGGTTAGAATATTTGTTATCAATAAGAATCATCTTGAAATGTCAAATCATTAACCAAAATTTTGTATGTCCTTCTTAGTCTGCCCTCATGCTAATACTATCTTTTTGAGTTTATCAACGCAATCCAAATTCCGGCATCCAAATGCAACCACATCCGGAAATAAATCACATAGAGATGCACCAGGTACAGTGCATCTGAAAAGTATTCACAACACTTCACTTTTTCCACATTTTGTTATGTTACAGCCTTATTCCAAAATGGATTAAATTCATTATTTTCCTCAAAATTCTACAAACAATACCCCATAATGACAACATGAAAGAAGTTTGTTTGAAATCTTTGAAAATTTATTAAAAATAAAAAACGAAAAAAAAAATCACATGTACATAAGGAATTGTCTGTAGACCTCCGAGACAGGATTGTATCGAGGCACAGATCTGGGGAAGGGTACAGAAACATTTCTGCAGCATTGAAGGTCCCAATGAGCACAGTGGCCTCCATCATTCGTAAATGGAAGAAGTTTGGAACCACCAAGACTCTTCCTAGAGCTGGCCGCCCGGCCAAACTGAGCGATCGGAGGAGAAGGACCTTAGTCAGGGAGGTGACCAAGAACCCGATAGTCACTCTGACAGAGCTCCAGGGTTTCTCTGTGGAGAGAGGAGAACCTTCCTGAAGAACAACCATCTCTGCAGCACTCCACCAATCAGGCCTGTATGGTAGAGTGGCCTGACGGAAGCCACTCCTCAGTGAAAGGCACATGACAGCCCGCCTGTAGTTTGCCAAAAGGCACCTGAAGGACTCTCAGAACATGTGAAACAAATTTCTCTGGTCTGATGAAACAAAGATTGAACTCTTTGGCCTGAATGGCAAGCGTCATGTCTGGAGGAAACCAGGCACCGCTCATCACCTGGCCAATACCATCCCTACAGTGAAGCATGGTGGTGGCAGCATCATGCTGTGGGGATGTTTTTCAGTGGCAGGAACTGGGAGACTAGTCAGGATCAAGGGAAAGATGAATGCAGCAATGTACAGAGACATCCTTGATGAAAACCTGCTCCAGAGCGCTCTGGACCTCAGACTGAGGTTCATTTCCAACAGGACAATGACCCTAAGCACACAGCCAAGATAACAAAGAAGTGGCTATGAGACAACTCCGTGAATGTCCTTGAGTGGCCCAGCCAGAGCCCAGACTTGAACCCGATTGAACATCTCTGGAGAGATTTGAAAATGGCTGTGCACCTATCCAACCTGATGGAGCTTGAGAGGTCCTGCAAAGAAGAATGGGAGAAACTGCCCAAAAATAGGTGTGCCAAGCTTGTAGCATCATACTTAAAAAGACTTGAGGCTGTAATTGGTGCCAAAGGTGCTTCAACAAAGTATTGAGCAAAGGCTGTGAATACTTATGTACATGTGATTTTTTTTTTCCATTTTTTTTTTTTTATTTTTATTTTTTTTATAAATTTGCAAAGATTTCAAACAAACTTCTTTCACGTTGTCATTATGGGGTATTGTTTGTAGAATTTTGAGGAAAATAATGAATTTAATCCATTTTGGAATAAGGCTATAACATAACAAAATATGGAAAAAGTGAAGCGCTGTGAATACTTTCCGGATGCACTGTATATTGACTATTCACTATTGAAAATTGAAAATCCCCCCCCCCCACCTTCTTTGAGGCATCTGTGGTATGAAGTTCAACTCTACCGCATAAAACAGGTGTATGGCGTCAATCCTGACAGATTGAAAATAAATTTAATTACACTTCACTAGTTGCCCACATTGACTGAAAACAACACTTAGCTGCTACTACCTTTTATTTGTGTCCCCACACACTGAAGCCAACACCTAGCTGTAACACTACACCTAGGCCCTTAACCCTGTGCAGCTCTGTGTCAGCTCTCTCCCTAGTCTTCCATTACAGTGTGCTAACATGTCGCTGAAGACTGACCCCACGGGCCACTGGAAAGATTTGGAGGTGGAACTGAGTGACATGCTGGAAAAAAATCACCAGTTCGCTGGCTCACAACCTCATAGGCCAGATGAAACTGAGTGACAAGAACGCCGCCCATCTGACACAGGACGTAAATGACCTAAAGCTGCAGTCCACAAAGACCCAAAAAGTGCTAACGCATGCCATGTGCCACATAGATCAGCTAGAAGCTGAAGCCCAAGATTGATGCAAGGGGTCCAAACAACTGGAACAAGCATCAATGAGAGAAATCCACTGGCTCCAGGAAGCCCTGACAGCTGCCAAGCACAGAGAGCAGCAGGCTAAAGCCATCCAAGAGGACCTGGAAAAGAAACTCCAGCACACCGAAGCACAATTGGAAAAACCCATGTTTGATTTGAAAGACATGATGTCTAAAAACAAGGCCTTGGAAAGCCATCTGGAAATGTCCAGAACTGAAGTTGAAACCCTCACCCAACAACTTAACCTCACCAAAGATGAGCTTGACATGGTCAGAGATGAACTGAAACACTCTTACGAGTTATGGCCAGAGCCTAGTATGGACCGACATCCCATAGCAGCACCCCTGGCAAACAAAGTGGCATCCTCCAACCAAAAGCTTCCATATGATGAAAAAAGCCCACCTGCTCTCTTCCAAGAACCCCTCTCCAACTATAGAAAAATATCGAACTGTTTTCCTCATAGATGAAGCACCCAACATTACTTTAAGGTATCTGAAAACCCTAGCTACCATACACTAAGTCCATACAAGTACATACTAACCACTCAACACTGGTTATGTTAACTTACACATTATAATAGGAAACACTCAGATTCCTCTTCAATAGGCAAAATGCTAAAGCTAATCCAATTAGCCAGCAAGAAAGTCAATGGCACTATTTCAGGATTGACTCCTTATTCTTTTCGTTCACGAGCCACCATGAATTCATAGAGCATTCAGAAAGCCTTGTGCGAATAAGACATTTATCCATGATATGCCATGATAGTGTGGACAAGAAACAGTCCCAACTAAATTGAAGGAACTTATCGCATTACACTACACAATTGAACCATGCCCACATTTTGACCATTTCCAATCAAAAGGGGGACATGTAGGATCTTATGGGCAGAAAATTCCAGGATGTAAACTGATATTTTCCTTCCAAATTATTAACTAAGACACAGAAGCCTGAAAAGAGTCCATTAAAAGATGCTCTGTTGGGTGTCAACCATCTTGAGAACAAAGAGAGTTCTGTGGATGCACCAACACCCTCATCCCTAAAGGGCAGAGGTGATGGTCAGCATAAAACCTCACATGACTATCGTCATTGTTCAAGACTGAACAGACTCACTGGATCTGAACTGCTGAACTTATCATCATTCCAGCAACTAACTATCCATGATCTTAACATAGGTCCAAGACATCGACGGAACAACCAGAACTGTCTACAAAGAGCCAAAGAACCAAAGCAATGCAAGGAAACACAAGTACATCTCTAACTTTCACTGAAAGTGCTGGTGTCTCAGATTATTCCATTCACCTTCTGTTACAATTTACTCCCCAACCTGTTTGTCATGTTTGTCTGTGTGTTTAGATTAGCAATAAAGTCTTGTTTGTATTCAAAGATAATTTGACTTTGGTATGTTTTGATAAATAATCTCATCACTTGATTTTTTTTTAAAAGATCTGCACTCCAAAGCTCGAACCATATCTAAACATATTTGTGATATTATTTTCAATAGCCATGAGAATAGTATTACTCTAAGCTAATTCCTTTCATTGAAATTGTGAACGGATACAACGAGCCCATTGTATTACATATTAATGGTGGAGAATTTTATTCAGATTTACCATCTGATAATTTGTCATTTATCCTTCTTATAATGATGGTCGATCGCGGCTAAATCATGAACCAAAATTTTCCATGCATATAATGGCATAGACATGTGGACAGTTTAATTTAATTCCTAACACACATAAATGTCCTACATATTATTGGTGAAGGTACACTGTGTAATGCTGGGTATGTGGAGAGGAAGAGGAAGAGATGCAGGACTAGATACTTTAAGTCTTTTAATAATGAACGCTGGAGTGGACCAAACAATAAATCTTAACATCAAAACTTAACACAATGTAGCATTTCAGCAACACAACGTAACACTTCAAGGACTGACAAATGAATGGGCAAAACAAGATGGAATACAGGTGAGGATAATAAGAAACAGATGGAAGTGATGAGGGCAGTGAAACATGGGAGATGTAGTCCGGAGGAAAACTTCAAAATAAGAGTCCTTGAAGAACGTGAGGGAGACAGACTGTGACACACTGGCACTTTAATCCATACTGTGTACATTTTTACTACCTAATTTTCCTACAATAGTCACAATACAAAATGTTTGTTGACATGATTTTAGTGTGATAAAAATGCTTTCCAACCTTTTCTGTGTAAAGTTATATCCAATTTTAAAACATTTTGCCATGACAATGCAATGCTGTTAACCCTAAACCCTTAAACGTTTATTTAAATACAACCTACATGGCAGGTTGCCTTTAAATAAATAAAGCCAAAAATTATGTTCAATGGAACAGGTCAGTGCATTTCCACCGATCATGCCTAAAGTGTTTTCATTCTGGTATTCAAATATGCATTCACAGAAGTCAGTGGTCTATTACATACAGTACACTCTCATGTTACTGGAGCTCTGTGCAGTGAGAGACACAACAGGGCTAGAGAGGGAGAATGAAGGAGGTGGTGAGAAAGAAAGAGTATTAGAGGAGGGGTCCACTGTCCAAAGCTTCAGCACCTCTCTCTTTTTCCTGAAAATATTATGCAGCCACTCGAGTCCATTGAATCCTTGTGATTCATTGCCCAATTTGAAACTGCCAAGCAGCTAAATTGCATCAGGTCTGCCAAAATTCATTCCAGGACTGTGGAGGAGATATGAAAAATTAAATGTCATCTCAGTACAGTGGAAAACTTTTACTTCTCAGCGTGCGCGCCACGCGGAATATGCTACATTCCGCAATGATCGATGACAACTCGAGACTACACTTAACCTACTTAGTGATGTCATGTAGGCCGCGGGGGTGTTCTCTTTTGAATGTGACAGGAAGACATAAACTTTATCGGATGACATAGGCGCATTCTTCTCCCCTCACGCCTCCAAATGAAGTGACTTTCTATGTTGATACACAAATATGCAATTCTCCTATTTTCCCCTCCTCTCATCAGATGGCGGTGGGTGGTGTAGGAAGCGAATGATTTAGTTTGCTCTGATGTAGAGAATAGTTGATTTAGGGGAATACAGAGGTCCACAGACACCCTCTCCTCACCCTTTCCCCCTCTCTCCATCTCGTTCTTTCTCTCCCTCTGTAGATAGCTGAAGTGATGCATGTGTGCGGTTGTTCAAAGCTGGACATGACTTAAAAACCGAACAGCCCTGGAAGAGGAAATGGAACTGGGGTGGGCTCCATGAGAATGTGTGTTTGCATCTGAGCATGTGAATTCAGAGGCTGCCTTCGTGTACGATGAGAAATATTTAGGAGTATTAAATGATCCCCTACGATCATCTTACTACTGCTCCGGCAGGCAGGACATAAAAGGGGAGAAAAAGAAGAAGTAGGGATGGCAGGAGAACAGAGAGAGCGGGAGAGGAGAAGCGCACTCTGCATAAGTATGGCATCCAACACTGTAATTTTTCTCTGGGGCATTGTGTTGCACTGACAGCTTCATTTGTTTAAAGGCCCCTGCTCCCACTGTTCCTTTCTTTTTCTGATTATGATAGCTCTCTTCTGTGCATTATTATGGCCCAGTAAGGAGAAAAATACATATTAAAGTGGTTGATATTTGGAAATAAGAGGTTCGACTATGTCTGTGAGAAGATGCTCACATGGGTTTTTTTGTCTATTCTCTGTCTTCTCATTGTTCCCTCACACACATGCACACATTTGTTTTTCTATCATGGTGGGGACTTTTTACATTGAGGAAATGCTATGTTTTATCCCCTAGCCCAACTCATAGTGCTCACACATAACGTTTTTCAAATTTTTAGATTTTCATTAAAATACTGTACAATGGGGGCCTGGGTAGCTCAGCGAGTAAAGATGCTGGCTACCACACCTGGAGTCACGAGTTCGAATCCAGGGTGTGCTGAGTGACTCCAGTCAGGTCTCCTAAGCAACCAAATTGGCCTGGTTGCTAGGGAGGGTAGAGTCCTTGTGGTCGCTATAATGTGGCTCACTTTCGGTGGGGCGCGTGGTGAGTTGTGTGTGGATGCCACGGAGAATAGCGTGAAGCCTCCACACACGCTATGTCTCCGCGGTAACGCGCTCAACAAGCCACGTGATAAAATGCGCGGATTGACGGTCTTAGAAGCGGAGGCAACTGAGATTCGTCCTCCACCACCCAGATTGAGGCGAGTCACTACGCCACCACGAGGACTTAGAGCGCATTGGGAATTGGGCATTCCAAATTGGGGAGAAAAAGGGGAGAATTAAAAATAAAAAAAAAAATACTGTAAAATTTTGTATTAAAAAAATAAAATAAATAAAAAATAGGGTCCTATTCGGAAATTAGAATAAATTAAAATAAGATGCTTTTGATTCTTGAATGTGCATTTTTCTGCTGATGCTGATGGAACAGTGTACAAAAATACTCTGACAATGTTTTCTGCTGCAATTCTCAGAGGCAGCACTGCCCCTCTACTGAATCTATAGCGCAAAGCGCAACAAGCTTTGTTCGATTCTCAAACGAATGACTCTTATGACCCGGCTCTTTTTAGTGAATCTGTCTTCAGTCATGTTTCAAACAAAACTATTAAATGTTTGTCGGGTTTGTTATGTCTGCTCTGATGAAATCTGAAATTATATCATTGTTAAGCAACAGACTTTTAGGGGAAGTAAGTGCAATAAAAAGTTAATTTCTTATTTCTAAATATTTCTTCCTCAAAAGAATCATTAATGGATCCGTAAATGAATCAGAATTGTTACATCCATTATGATTCCCATCCCTACATATTTAGCCATTTCCCCCCACAAACACAATGTAGGTTATTTCAGGTTTCACTAAACTTATAAAAACTTTTAAAAAAAAAAAACACACACAAGAAATATACATGTTGGCTTACTTGCACCTTGCACCATCCTGATCATACAAGAAGCAGAACACCTCAGAGACGAGAGAGAAAATCTGTGCTTTGAGAGACAGACACGCCCACACACATATGCACATACAGTTTTATCATTCACTTAAAAAAAAAGAAAATAATAATCTTACACACACATATTCAAAGAGTCAAACACTGAGTTGTGTGTGGCCACATGTATTTTCTGCCTTTTTCTCTCTCTCTCTCAATCTCTCCTTCTCACTTCCTCTTTCTCTCTCTCTCTCTCTCTCTCTCTCTGCCTGCTTGCTGCAAGGCAGCAATATTTATTATTAGGAATATCATTTGTATTAATCATAAGGATAAATGACTGGTTTGGCTATCTGAATGCCTCATTTAGAGATACTTCGCTCCTGTGTCATTGTTATAAATTACTTGCAAGGCTTTGTTTTACCTGAGGCTGCTCATCCATGCCTCCACATACATATACATGTTTTTTTTTTGGGTTTTTATGTCTTTTAAAATATATAGATACTCTTTATGGATTTTTGGGACTGATCATGCCGTGTTAATACCATAAAAAAAAAAAAAAAAAAGTCCTTTGAGGGCTATTGGTGTCATTGATGTAACCCCCGTATAACTAGAGGGGAGGAAACAAACTAATGGGTTACATACATAAGTACATAAGTACCAAACACCCCCCACCGACCAGCTAAAAATTTAAAATTGAATTTTAAATTCCTCCCTTCCATATCTCTGCATGATTAAATTATTCAGTGGTACAAACTACAATCATGCTTTATTAAAAATTATTAAAAAAAATTCTCACTGGGGTGTGCAGATGTGAAAGAATTTATTGCCTGCTTGTTTTTCTCATTTGCATCATTGATTTTGTGGGAGTATAGCAGGCGATATTACTGCTCTTTTTTATGCCTCTTTTTTGTGAAGGGGGAATCTTGACATCTTGTCCCATTTGATTAATGACGCACACAGGCTGATTTTATTTACGTGAGTTTATGATTTTTATCGGCTGCAAAATGTGTGTATCCCTGTAAAAATAGGAGCACCAAGCTTCCTGTACTTCTTATTAAACAAAGCACTCTCATAATAACACACATACAGTATACACACGCAGAACATCTCTTCTCTCTGGTATTTGTCACTTTGTCCATCACAAAAACAAATTACTCAACTTTTGCACTTAGCCCTGATATAATCAAGCTTTCCTTTCAGCTTATTTCTGTTTCCCTGTTGCAAAACAAAGAAGAGATGGGAGCGTGTCTCATAAATGAGCAAATGAGAAACGCTAAAGTGCATCTGAGCACAACAGGACAGCTGAAGTGACTGGGGCTGTTTGAACAGAAAGGCAACATAAAATTGTATCAAATTTTTAGCTGGTGTACTACTTCATTTCTTATTTTTTAATTTCAATACATTAAATATACATGTGGAATTTACACTTCAAAGTTCCGCCCATTACAAGAGCCATTACTTATACTTGTTACAAGAGTTCCCTATGGCCGCACTATGAATGATTTAACAGCAAGTTACAGTAAACTAAATTCAATTTTCGTTCAAAGCAGCCATCTACGGTGCACTTTGAAGGGAGAGGGAGAGAACAGCAGCATGCTCACTCCTGAATCCTGAGCAATGACTGGCTACTTTAGCAATTAAAATCCAGGGCAAAGACACAGCGGCTTCGTTTGGCCCAGAGACTGCACCATTCATCATCCCAGCTGCCATAAAATAGCACTAGATGGATTCTTTGATTTTAGCTTTGGAAGAACATAAATCAAAATCTAAACCATAGGCTGTCAGGGCCATCACCAGAATTATCCATTTGAGAGAGAGGGGGGAGAGAAAGAGAGCAAGGGAGCAAGGGAGGGTGAGGAGAGACAGACTTATAGTAGTTCAGACTTTCTCATTGTTTCTCTTTTTGTGCTCTTTTCTTTCTCTCCTCTTTCCCTCTAGCACATGCACATGGACACTCAAGAAGAGACAGAATATATGTGCTCGCAATATCAAAGTTGTGTTTGAGAGCCTTACAGTTAGTGACTTTTCCTCTTTCCCTCTCATATACTGTAGCAACACTCTCCTGAGAGCATGTTCTAGACCAGAGCAATTCTCCTTTCACAGGGCAGTGCCACCTTATTCCTAAGAGACCGCAGGAAGCTGGATTAAGTTCTATGCACACTTTAGCCCTCCTTTTACTCTTAAATGCCTGCCAAGGTGGGGTGTATTCCCTCCAGCACACATACACACACCCATGCTCCCATTGTGGATCCCATGTGGCCCTGAGTTGAGCACTGGCAGCTTGGCTAACAGAAGACCTAATTTTAGTGTGGAGACGATGATAAGGAAAGAGATAATAGGGACAGGAGAAAGTCCTGGAAAGAAAGAAAGAAAGAAAAAGAGAGGGTCTCCAGGGCCTTTAAGTTCCTCCTCTTCTTGAGTGTGAAAAGACACTCAACTCTCACTGGTTATCAGTCGTTCGGATTGCTCCCCGGTTCATTTTTCTCCTTAAATGGTCTTCATAGTCATTACACTCTAAATCAGACTTTATTTGTTTGCAGTCTTCTATTGCAATATGTCACCGGCTCATACAAGCTAATCTCTCTGGAATGTTTGTTTGAAATGAGAAAAGCCTGCAGGTCTTGGATTGTCACCAGTCAACTGAACTTTCCTAAACTGAACAAATATGCAATTATATTTCAAATTTCCTCATGAACTGTTCGGCGATTATTAATTAAATGCAAAGATTTGTGGTGTGTTTGTGCGGAGGGCAATATGGAGGACAACTGTCAATGCAAAAACATTTGTCTCTGTCATGCGCTCTCCTCTCCATCTTTCCCTCTTTCTCATCTCAAGTGACGGAAGAGGCATGCCATTGAGCACCTCACATACCACCTAAAACTGATAATACTACTGTCGAGGCCAATTAGGAGCTGATTCAATCAAAAAATAAAGCAAAGCATAAAACGACCTATTTTAATTCCCCCGGCTCCCCGGCAACATTCAATTACATCTTCCCATGGTACGTTTTTCATGTGCTCCAATTAAAGTCTTATTTAATGTTTAAAGCATATTACTTTTCTTTATTACACCGGCGAGTAACAAAGTCAGCAAAGGTACAAAAGCCCCTTCCTTTTGTTTTAGGTTTTATTGCCAGAGTTACTGAAATTGATTAAAGAGATGGAGAAAGGAACTGAGAGAGAAAGAGAGAGAGAGAGAGAGAGAGAGAGAGAGAGAGAGAGAGAGAGAGAGAGATCTGTGTCAGAACAATTGGGTGAGAAAAGAAAAGAAAGCAAAAACACAACAAGCAAATAAGACACTATTGTTATTAGATTTATATGCTGCATTAAGGCAAATCCTCAAGCCCACTTTGCAGATATTTGCCTTTTATAAAAATGTCTTCTCCCCCCCATCCTCTCTATTGTTCAACTGTACTTTGCTTTAATCAGGGAAAACCATTCAACAAGGCTCATATTACTTGAAGTTGCATCTGCTTCTCTCAGGGATATTGAAGATTTTTTTAGCTGTAGAAGGACAAATGATCTGTGTTGGGACAGTAAAGAAGCTGTTTCTTCTTCCTTTCAGAACACATAGAGGTGAAGTTAATGATGAATCCATTAAAAAAAAAAAAAAAAAAAAAAAAGGAGAGAGATAAAGATAAACCTTTTGTAAACACCCTTTAGTTCTTTTGTGGAACGTCTGGTGTCCTTGTTCTTGCATTGTTTTTGTTTACAAAGCACCGTAGGATTCAGAGAGCATGGAGTGGGTTTTTACAGACACTCAATGAACACAAGAGAGTCAGTTCATCCCGTCTATAAAATGGGCTGTTCATTAGCCCATTGATCAAGTGGTCCCATCCTGTCACCAGCATACAGCTGGCCAGCGGTCTAACTCGCACATGTGCACGTTCACACATGGAGCACCTTCCGTCCCACACTGTGGTGGTGAGGACTCTGGTAAGTGGTGTCAAAGGTTGTGTGTAGTAATCCATCTAAGCAGCATGACAGCAGCAGCTAATAAATCACTCATTCATGGTTTAATCCAACATCTGTTCTGAGAGCAGTCTGGCAAACAATGTGCTGGTAACACTGTCTCTCTTTCCAAACCCAGACGCTCTAACTTACAGCCTCTGCTCTTCCCATTGGGAGCTCTTTGTAAGAGGAGAAATCTTGTGTGGACATTGTATAGCCTCAAACATCCTCACGGTTGTTAAAGGGAAAGTTCACCCAAAAATTAAAATCCTGTCATGATTTACTCACCCTGACGTCATTCCAAAACAGTATGATTTATTTTCTTCTGTGGAACACAAAGGAGAACTTTGAAGAATGTTTACACACCATGTAATACAATGAAATTGGAAGTTGATCAGGGGCTGTGAAGCTCAAAAAAGTACAAAAAAAAAAAAAAAAGCATTATAAAAGTAGGCAACTTATGCATTATATTCCAAGTCTTCTGAAGAAATTTGAAGTTTTGACTCAAGATGCAAAGATTTGACCCAAGTCATTTGACTCAAGATGGCGCCGAGACACAACATGGTAGTGTTTTGTTTGTTTTGTTCACAATTCTTATGTTTTTTGTCTTGGATGTTGTCTGCCTTATTGTCTATGACAGACAAACACTTTTGGACATTGGTTCAGCAATTTCACACCATAAACCGGACTTCAAATTCCTCAATTCCACAATGTTTACAAACACGCAAGCGGAGCCCTTTGTCTGGGCAGTCCAGACGCAGAAACGAAGGAGGAAAAGGGGAAACAGAGCCGTCTTTCTCATCGGAGTAAGATGCCACACAAATCGACCCCCGCTACCCAGTATTCTACTGGCAAATGTTCAGTCTCTGGATAACAAGTTCTGCGAGCTGAAAGCGCAGATCTCTTTCCAATGAGAAACGAGGGACTGCTGCATTATCTGCCTAACAGAAACTTGGATGTCTGCGGAGATTCCAGACTCAGCCATTGAACCCGCGGGGTTCTCCGTGCACTGAGCAGACAGAGCGAAAGACCTCTCAGGTAAAAGCAGAGGTGGTGGTGTATGTTTTATGATCAACAAATCCTGGTGTGATCAGAGGAACATACATTCTATCAAGTCTTTCTGCTCTCCTGATCTGGAATTTCTCATGCTTCTGTGTCGACCATTCTGGCTACCGAGGGAATTCACAGCGGTCATTATCACAGCTGTGTACATCCCCCCACAAGCCGACACAGACCTGGCAATCAAGGAACTGTATGGGAGTATAAGTGAGCAGGAAAGCGCACACCCTGAGGCCGCGTTCATTGTGACCTGGGACTTTAATAAAGCCAGTTTCAAATCAGTCGCACCAAAATACCACCAGCACATTAGTTTCAACACATGAGGGGACTGGGTTTTGGACCATTGCTACTCTCCCTTCCGGGATGGCTACTAATCCCTCCCCCGCCCACCATTTTGCAAATCAGACCACTCTTCCATTCTGCTTCTGCCCGCTTACAGGCAGAAACTGAAACAGGAATCACCCACCCTCAGAATGATCCAGTGCTGGTCAGACCAATCAGACTCTATGCTGCAGGACTGTTTTGATCACACGGACTGGGAGATGTTCCGGTCCGCCTCTGATGACAACATCGAACTTTACGCTGATAGCTTAATGTGTTTCATCAAAAAGTGCGTGGAGGATGTCATTCCGACCAGAACAACATGGATCAATCTGAACCAGAAGCCATGGATAAATAGCAATGTTCGCGCGGCACTTAATGTGCGGACCTCCGCTCTCAATTCCGGGAATGTGGAGGAGCATAAACAAGCCAGTTATGCCCTGCGAAAAACTATCAGAACAGCAAAACACCAGTACAGGAACAAGATTGAAGGACAGTTTAACACCACCAACTCTAGAAGCATGTGGCAGGGAATTAACATCATCACAGACTTTAGATGGAATAAAAACTCCGCCATGAACACCGCTGCCTCTCTCCCGGATGAGCTAAACTTTTTATGCTCATTTTGAGGGTAATAACACCGCCCTCGCGGAGAGAGCTCTCGCGGCCGAAGCTACAGAGGTTAGTTCACTCTCCGTCTCTGTAGCGGATGTAACCCGATCCTTCCGATGGGTGAATATCCGCAAAGCCGTGGGCCCAGACGACATTCCGGGCCGTGTCATCAGAG
Source organism: Myxocyprinus asiaticus (assembly GCF_019703515.2). Classification (NCBI taxonomy): domain Eukaryota; kingdom Metazoa; phylum Chordata; class Actinopteri; order Cypriniformes; family Catostomidae; genus Myxocyprinus; species Myxocyprinus asiaticus. Next base: position 46,363,564 of record NC_059344.1, read on the forward strand.
TGTGCGTGAACCAGCTGGCTGGTGTTTTTACAGACATTTTCAACCTTTCCCTCTCTTTGTCTGTAGTCCCCACATGCTTTAAAACATCCACCATTGTGCCTGTTCCAAAGCAACCAAAAATCACTTGCTTAAATGACTGGCGTCCTGTTGCTCTGACCCCCATCATCAGCAAATGCTTTGAGAGACTAATCAGAGGTTACATCTGCTCTGTGCTGCCTCTCTCTCTAGACCCATTGCAGTTTGCTTACCGCAACAACCGCTCCACTGATGATGCCATTGCATCTACAATACACACTGCTCTCTCCCACCTGTTAAAAAAGAACACTTATGTGAGAATGCTGTTTGTAGGCTACAGCTCAGCATTCAACACCATAGTGCCCTCCAAGCTAGATGAGAAACTCCGGGCTCTGGGCTTAAACAGCTTGCTGTGCAGCTGGATCCTGGACTTCCTGTCAAGCAGACACCAGGTGGTTAGAATAGGCAGCAACATCTCCTCATCACTGACCCTCAACACTGGAGCCCCACAGTGCTGTGTTCTCAGCCCACTCTTGTATTCCTTGTACACACATGACTGTGTGGCAACACATAGCTCCAATGCCATCATTAAGTTTGCTGATGACACGACGGTGGTAGGTCTGATCACTGACAATAATGAAACAGCCTACAGAGAGGAGGTGCACACTCTGACACACTGGTGTCAGGAGCACAACCTCTCCCTCAACGTCAGTAAGACAAAGGAGCTTGTGGTGGACTTCAGAAGAAAAGACAGAGAACACAGTCCCATCACCATCAATGGAGCACCAGTGGAGAGAATAAGCAGCTTCAAGTTCCTGGGTGTCCACATCACTGAGGAACTCACATGGTCCATCCACACTGAAATCGTTGTGAAGAAGGCTCATCAGCGCCTCTTCTTCCTGAGACGGCTGAGGAAGTGTAAAAAAAGGAAATGGGAATCTATATAAATAATTTTCATATCCGTTCCGGAGCGGAACTTCAATAAATTGCCCTTGAAGGTCTCTGCATTGTTCTGTCTTTTCTGAACGCTGAAGTAAATCAATTATTGTTAATTCACACATTTAATTCCATTATTCATTTTATCTGACTCCAATTTTATATTAATCTGACTCCAATTTTAAGTTGACCTCTAATTTATATTTAAGCTCAAATTAATTTCTGATCATTCTTTTAATTTAACATTTTTAGGTTATTGATTACTCTAAATCCTCTTCTATTCATTGTCCTTTTGATCTTTGGAGACTTACGCCGGTCGTTATTAAATTACGTAAACCTCCCGAAAATGGATAGCCAGTTCCGTTCTTAGTCAGTGGTTGTAGGGTTAACTAATATCGTCTGGTTTGGCTTTTCTCATAACCAGACGATATTGCCGCTTAGTCACGTACATACAACTTGCTAAGACGGGCGGTGAGCAGTGACAGAGTCTTTAAATGTCTTTCTCCTACCCGGTTGTCCTGAGTGGTTTCTCCTATATTAAAGCTCCAGTTTGGTCTACCCTGGTCTATTGAAATTCAAATCCTACCCGGCTGTCCTAGGTGGTTGTCCTACCTGGTTGTCCTAGGTGGTTGTCCTACCTGGTTGTCCTGAGTGGTTTAAATTCAAACTGAGAGTCTTTAAATGGCTTCCTCCTATATTAAAGCTCCAGTAATGATTTCAGAGGAATTCAGAATAAATCAAATAATAACAATTTATTTGTCAGGTAGGATATAAAACATTGTTGCAGAAATTCAAATCAAAGCCAATTTCACATGATCAGAATAAACAAGCATTACTAAAAATAAAAGACAAGTCAAAGAAACATACCTGACAAAACTACATGCAGCGGTACAGCATGGGAGATCTGTATACAGATTCCCAGAACTTCATGCCAACTTTCCTTAAATATCCAGACAGAATAAACATTGTGTACCAAACTGTATTATCATTTGATTTGGGGGTGAATGGGTTCTTGACTTCCTGGGGTTTAACCTTGTTAACATACAGGAGATAATTTCAATTGTTGGTCAAGGAGGGGGAGACACCTCCAGAATTATGCAGTATTTGGCAAAGACCTTATAACTTTGTTACCATTAGTTTTATCAACATGGGAAAGAGACCACTATACCAGTCGCACAGAGAGCTCTTAAATGATATCAAACACATACAGTTGCATTCTTTGTTTTCATGGTATTTGTTATATTTTTTACATATAAATCTTATGTCTTTGTGTTGGTCCAGAGCTGTTGAAGGGGAGAAGGGGAGAGAGAAGGGGGGGCAGCAAGGTGATTTGCAATTTATCACACTGTGGTGATATTCAGGTGTAGATTTCAGCAAAAGGCGATTTGCACTTTATCACACGTGGTGATATTCAGGTGTAGATTTCAGCTTTTGTGAGAGAGTTCTATGACGTTGATTCTCGCAGAGTTCTTTGACTTTTACCGGAAATGGCGCCTTTTGGTTGTAGACATTCTGGTGCCAGCCTTACAGAAGTTTGGAATGAACCGCCACATCCTCACACGGTTCTACACCTGCACTGTAGAGAGCATCCTAACTGGCTGCATCTCCGCCTGGTACGGCAATAGCACAGCCCACAACCGCAAAGCACTGCAAAGGGTGGTGCAAACTGCCAGACACATCATCGGAGGTGAGCTTCCCTCCCTCCAGGACATATAAACCAGGCGATGTGTGAAAAAAGCTCGGAGGATCATCAGAGACTCCAGCCACCCGAGCCATGGGCTGTTCTCACGGTTACCATCAGGCAGGCGGTGTCGCAGCATCAGGACCCGCACCAGCCGACTTCATGATAGCTTCTTCCCCCAAGCAATCAGACTTTTGAACTCTTGATCTCCCATGATCAAAATACATCAGCACTGCACTTTATTACTCTTACTCTTATATCTCACACCAGACTGTCATAAATTATATTATTATTATATTATATTCTCTCTTAACAACTTACTATCAGCCAACAGCCTGAATGTCAATACAGTACAATACAATACAACCTACTGTACATTCTATATATACTACTATATATACTTTTTTTATTGAATAATGTGTATCTATATTGTGTGTATTGTATACTGTACAGTGTATGTTATTATTTGTATATTGTGTTGTGTGTAATTATGTGTATATTAGACTTTAAATTGTGTTGTGTTAATTTGATGTTATTGTAAATTGGTATATGTCTCATCTCTGTCAGGACTGCTATATTGATCGGAACTGCACCCAAGAATTTCACACATCATTGCACTTGTGTATATGGCTGTGTGACAATAAAAGTGATTTGATTTGATTTGATTTGAAATATGATGTTTGTGTGAAGAACAGACTTAAATTTAAATTGTTATTCACTAAAAATATTTACTGACAGCTGCTGTCACCATTCACTTTCATTGTGTGGAAAAGAGAAGTTTGACATTATGCTGTAAACAACTTTGTAATAATAAAGAAATTATAAATAACATTTATTTATAATGAAAACATTTATAAAGAATAAATAAGTATAAAGAAATTCATACAGATTTGGAACAACATGAGGATGTGCAAATGTTTTTTTTTTGTTTTGTTTTTTTTTTTTTCACTATTTTACTATGCCTTGATCTCATGAAAATATCATGCCCGTGGCAACATTTTTGCAAAATGACATTACTTGGTTTGTTACACATATTATGGCTGTTCTGAGGTGAAAGGTCCACTGTTTGGTGTTAAAAAGTTAGGGCCAAATTCACTAAAGAGTTTGCGCATGGTATTTCAGTGCAAAAAACTCATATTCACTAACCACCCACAATATAGTTTGAGCAGTCGCAATCAATACTGCAATTGTGCTGCATATTTAAATTAAGGTGGTCAGCTGCATCCTCTGCTTTATAGTGCTCAGGATCGGTCCGCAAAGTCAGAATTGTGCGTGCAAATTGCATCCAGCAGCAATTTTGAAGTGTGCGCTTGCGCCATTGCCTGGTCTGCATAATTCCTTTAGTGAATTGGGCACTAATTCAACGCAGGCAGTGTAAAAAAAAAAAAAAAATCTTAGTGAATTCCCTACTAAGTGTTTATGAACTGATAATCTGCCCTTTAACTCATGATTTGTATGAAAGTAAATAAAAATAATTGTGGTTGAAGTGCCTCTAGAGTTCATTTCACCAGGAAACTGCTGCAATATGTAAAATGTGCCACATACAAATCATTTTGCAAAAATGAATAAACTCTCATCAGTAACCTAATCTCCATTTTTACATCTTGTTTCTTTTCATTTATATGCTTTTAACTTTATCAAGTGGCCACTTCATTTTGAGAGCAATACTATACACAAGAAAGGAAACTACTTTTTTCTGATACAACGGACTAAAGTTGGGCAGTTAAATTTGCAGTATGTACTGTATGCTGCTTTTGGCCTCAGAAGAGCCGACTATTAGCTCTGAAAGAGACTTCTAAGTAACACTACCCTCTTACCACCCTTAATTTGTCTCTCTCTATCTGTCACTCTCTTGCCGCTCTCTCCATTTCCTGAATTCCACTTGTATTCCGATGCATCGCGTCACACCCGCCAATGAAGAGGAGAATGAGAAAAGGAAAGAGAGAAAAATGGCTAGTGTTTGATCTTACGGTTTAATTACCTGCCTGCCTTGTAAGTGCTCTAGCAAGGAACTACATCCCTGGCTACAAAAGACATCTCCGCTATTCCAAATAATTAAATACTGACCCATTAAAGTGAGAACATGAGGACAGGCTTCCTCTCGCTCTCTCATTTTCTGCACATCCTCCTCCTTGTGTCTTCACTCCATTGCCTCCATCCTTCTGTCTATTTTCTCCCTCCGCAATCATCCCATCATTCCCGCCTCTAGGCCAACTTTGTTTAGCGTAGATGTCTCTACCGTTATATTTGTTTGTTGTGATCATCCCGCTCAGATTGAAAGTCCCAGGGTTAAAACCCCTCCGCGAGAGGGGTTCAGAGTAATAAAACTAGCGATTAGCTATTCCCACCGATGTGTTCAGAGGGGAAGGTGGAGAAGGAAAGGTAGTGGCATCTCATTACAACATTGCACTTGGCTGCTTTTATCGGTAATTGGACTATATAGGCCTTCATTATAATTTACTTTCATGGTCTCCCTCCTCGTCTCTACAAGCACCCAAACTGATAATGCAGACAAGCAGAACAGAGTGGGCCTGTTAGTAGCTGTAGAAACTGCCACCATTTAATGGCTAATTATAACAACTAAATTAAAGAAGAGGCCCGCAGAGGTACCAGGATGATACCAGCACTTCATTTAAGAGTATCACCACCATCAGCTGAAGGTGTGTTCACTGATAAGTGGAACAAATTAAAGTATGTTGCCAACCTAAAGCTGGACATGTTATGGAAAACAGTGCTTCATTTTTTTATGCCAACTTTGTTTCCTACAAAATGAATGCACTGTGAAGAAGATGCTGTGTAGCTTCAGAACCTCACTTCATTTTGTCTTGTATTATACCATTATCCAGTCCCACTAGCAGGGGAGACAAAATTTTACTGGGAATTTCAGGATTCTTATGGCCCACTGGACATGGGTTTTATCATAGATATCTTTTATCAATAGTATTTTACAGTATATGGGTTCCATAAACTACGTCACACATAAATATAATCGGACAGGGCGTCATGTCACACTGATTGATGTAATTGACTACTCCTTGAAATTGTTATAAGACACAACATACATTCTCATTTTTTCTCTGGATTTTCTCTTGGGTGTTTTTTCGCTGGGGTTAAATAGCCTAATAGCATCAATGAAAACGTGTTGTTACTTAGTAAACAAAAAAACAAAAAACAAAAAAAAAAAATATATATATATATATATATTATTGGCAATTGTCTTTTTTTTTTTACACATTTTATGCAGAAGATCAACCTCATTTATTTCAGTAAAGGCAGAAAAATCTGTGTTGTATATTTTGAAGCATGTTTTGAAGCCCCAACTAAGCCACATAGATCATATGACACATTGCAATTGCAATTTGCATTGCATCCAATACATGCTAAGACCACACACAACCTGTGCCATGAGGGGCATACCAAACATTTTGGTTGTAGTAGCCATAAGGGATCACTTTCTCTGTTGATAAAGTTTATTATTATTATTATTATTATTATTATTATTATTATTATTTGTAATAGCTTTAGAATAAAATAAATAAATAAATAAATAAATAAAAAATCAAACTCATCTAGCTGCTATCTCTTATTTTTTATATGAATCTGTTTTCCTGTTTTGTGTTTATCAGTTTTCCTCTATACCACAATTTAGGTCCAATCACACTAAGCATGTTTTGGCGTCCGTCCACACTGTTTTTCAATTGTTTTTCTATGTAAACATGAGTTAAACGGACAAACTGTGACTGCTGCGCTGCATCTCATTGTTTTATCAGCATCATTTTGTCAACTTAAAAGAACTTCAACTGTTAAAAATGCCTCTTGAGACACCTGTGTTCTAATCTATTTTCGGCACTTTTTGTTTTTCATTTTATTTTTTTTTACTGCAAAGACACTTGTGGTGTAAACGGTCTCTTTTTCTTTCTTCAGTCCAATGACTTTAAGTGATGGCAAATCTGGGCACATGAAACATTCAGCAATGAAGCATTATGGGGGCGTTGTTTTTATTTTACATATTTTATATATTTTAATTATTATATATTTTAAGATAATTTGACTTTTTTATGTTTATTTATCTATTTACTTATTTATTTTTATGTCATAATGTGTATTCGCCTGCTAGTGGTTCACGAGAAAAGTCCTGCCCCTCTTGATGGCCATTGGCCATTAGGATGCATATTTAGTCAGTCTGTCTTGAAATGTATAACAATAGTCATTGTCAATGATGGCAGTACAGCTCAAGCAAATAGAGTATGGCTAATTACATCTGATACCCAGCATGGTGGCTTCTGTAAGCAGTGGTTGCATTTGAAAAGTATCTAAACTTGATGTGAGCACATTTCTTTTATTTTGTTCTAGCTAAAGGCAAATACGAGTTTGCTGGAGTCACTCCAGAAACATAAAAGTGTTTTGACAAGAGACAGGGAAACAACTGACCTAAATTTTAACAAAATCTGAACAAATTTGACATTTTTCTGCAAAAACCTTGGTAACACTCTGCTCTCTTTCGCTCCTCCATACACAAATGTGCAACTGTCTAGAGGATGCACCTTGTTAGGTTTGAAGGAAGTTAAGTCTGCTAACAGATCCTGGCTTACTCTTAGTCACCCACCCCCAGAACTGCACTCAGTCGGACGCCTCTGTCCCTTCAATAAGTGCCACCTTGCCTCCTGCCGTGGACTGGCACATGGCTGGCAGTTCAATAGGCTAAGCTCGTGGGATGAGGGACATTATACCCTCCCCCACTGTCACTGAAGCCTGCCAGGCCTGATGGAGGGCCATGGAGCTGCCTACTTAACATCACTCTCCTGGCTCCTTCTGCCACTCACTAAGACTAAGCGCTCACCTGATTGACAGACATACTGGAGCCTTTGATGATGATCATGATGTCAGTGAGGCTGGAAGTGCTGGTGATGATGGGGATTTCTGAAGCATGTTCTCTCACTGCAGACTGACTGTGATTATGTTAGAGGAGGAATGAGCAAGAGAGAGCCGACAACATGGTTGATCCGGCTTAGCTTCATCAGGAATGGATGCAGGTGTCAATGTGCCACTGGCGGCCATGTCACAGTGGTAGGGTAAGAGGACCTGGGGAGGGGGTGACACAAAGCCCTGGATTTATTAAAAGAAGCTAAACATCACACATGCTTCCAGTCCTATAGGGACACAGCTGCCCAGAGTGACAGAGAAAGAGGGAGTGCTTTGATGATACTCTGGACAAGGTGCTAATCACTAGTGGCACAAAGGAGAGGAACTTTAGAGAGTGATATTGGAGTTTCAGTGTCATGGCCAGCTTTTGATCACCAGCATCCAAGTCGACATTTCTAATCCCAAACACAAACAGTTCATATATGTTTCCAGAATTCTTAAACATGTGGCGACTTCACTTCTTTTGACAGCGGAAAGGCTGGCAGGTGGCTAAAGCAGCTGCCACAGTGAAGTCTAGAGCTCTTGATGAGGACTTATAGGGCATGAAGGATTTGTGGTAATGTGTGTGACTGGAGAGAGCTCTCTGCCAAGTGACTATGAGAAAAAGGCACCTTTTAATGCAAAAATAATGACAAATATGCTAATTTCCATATGATGCAAAAATAGCAGGTTATTAATTAAATGTGTTATCACTAGCATATTAATGTAAAACATTACTTTAAAAAGGAAAACTCCCTGATTTACTCCTGCTTTTCAGTTGTTCATGGCTTTAGTTTTTAAAATCTTTGTTAGGGATAGTTCAACCAAAAATTACATTTCTGTCATCATTTACTAACCCCCATGTTATTTCAAATCTTTATGGTTTTGTTATAAAAAAATAATTTTCTTAATGAGTATTTTCCAGTAAAATATATACAAACAAGGGAAGCAGAGAATGGCATAAGATATTAAGTCTTTTTTTCAGAGATATCAAACAAAAGTTGATGTGGTTTATGCTTAAACATGAAAAGACAAACTGTTAATGGTGTAAGAAATATTACCTTGTTTTCCCTTTGAATCAAGTTTTTTTCTTACCCAATTGGCAATAGTTTTATGTAATTACTTACTCAAGTAATGTTATTTTGTTTTAAATGTGCACTGTCATTTTTTTATAAGTATGTCGAAGGATGGCTTACATTGACTAGTGGCCTGGATGCTGCATCATTCAAACACAGTTGTTCTCAGTTACCAATGCCATTGTAGAAAATCATTATGCACAGTAAACCAGGATGAATTTAATCCATGAATGAAAGTGTCCTATAACAGGGCAGATACTGAGATCAAGCTAGTAGTATTCAGCTGTTCATGTGATGCTAACATGTCTAAATGAACACCCTTAGAGCATGAATAGCATAAAATATGTGTTTGTTGGCAGCAGTGAAAGTGTGTTAAGGGCCCTAAAATAGGATTTATCTGTGATACTCTATCATCCCTCATCAAAACCTCTCTCCCCAGGCCTAATTTCACTGTTGAATAAGACAGAGCTTAATGAACAGGCACTGCTAAAACATTTCACTTCCTACTCCCCCCACATCTTTTTTTTTCTACACAATAACCTCTCTAACCTGAGGGAATGCACACCTTGAGCTTATTCAGCAAAAGTCAAATGCCAGCAGCCCTCTCTCTCTCTCTCTCTCTCTCTCTCTCTCTCTCTCTCTCTCAGAACTCACTCTTCTGCATCTGTGAGCATGCACTCACATTTACGCCTGGAATGGGGCTGTCTGCAAATCCCTCTCTCCAATTCAGAGACGGGTAATTGATGATAAGGAGGAAAAATCTCTTATTCCAATGATGTATATACACACATTTGTTTTTAATAAGAAAGTATGTATGTGTTTTGTGAACGTTCTGTGGTTATTATGTGGAAATGAAAGTGGAGTGGCCCAGGGGTTGGTCCCTGCTTAACCATATTTGATTTACATCAATTAGGTCTCTCACATAAGATGGCCTAGCAAGGAGCGAGGTAATAACCCAGAAATAACCTCATTAAAAAAGACAGCATATCGGTCTGCGCACAATGAATTCATAGCTGAAAAATTAGTGACCTGGAAAGTGGCAGGAGGAGTCAATGACACTACATTGGAGAGCGCTATATCTTTCCCGCTGCCACAAAGAGAAGTAGACAAATTTAAAAATGGCCCATGTATTCCTTCATTATCCCTCTTTCTTCTTTTATTCTATTACAAGGGCTGCAGCCATGCTATTGTTTGTGGCTCTAATTAGAGTTGGGTATGGGGGTGGGGGCAAAACTGTAGCTCAGCGCTAATGGTTCAACATCTCAGTTATCTTAGCCGACATTGCTTCCTTTGTTTGAGTGTTAATATATATTCACCTGTTTTTATATAGGCAGACTTGTAGCATATAGGCCTAGCTCTTTAACCCTTAAATGCATGGGTGTTTCGCCAAACATTATTAAATACCTCAGGTCTTTAGAGACCTGGCACATATATCTATCAGAAATGGATCTACAAAATGCCCAGATAGTGTCAAATTTTCAAAACATTTTCAAGAAAATTAGAAAATAATAGAATAAAATATATTCTGATTTATTTTGATGTTATATTTTTCATATGTCAAAGAGATAATGCAATATATCTAGAAGAGGATTCATTATTTCCAAACTGAAATATTATGAGGCACAACTGACTGTCAAACATATACTGAAATACACATAACACATAAGCTTCACCTAAGCTACACATATGTTTTTCTTCACATATGTATTAACCAGGGTTTGAAAATTAGGCTGGGGTGTCAAGAATTATGTTTTTTTTTTTTTTCATTGAAGTTGTAAAACATCAGCTACTAAAATGAATGAAACAGCATAGCCTTGATCATGGCCAGTGTTCACATATTTGACATATTTCATACTGCAGCCCATTGTAGGGTACAATGTTTGTCACTTTGCACTGCATAATTTTCTTGATCTTTGAGATCATTGCGTGTAATGACAAAAGTTTGATTTTGAGATAATTTGATCTAATAATTCAAAGTTTTTCAAAAAGTTGCAAAGTTATGTTGCTAATGAACATCCTGGAAATTATCACATTAATTTGAGAGAAAGTACTTATTTGTAATTTTCAGTTTTGTTCAAGGTGATTATATCAACTGTCCAATAAGTGAAAGGATAGTATTTGGGGTAGAAATCTCCCCCCCCCCCCCCGTTGCATGGGTTAAAGGCCCCTATTTTACAAAATGTCGGTGAACTGATTAAGAATACACAGAAAGCAACCGAGGCATATTAGTGTATATGTTTACATTGTAGTTTGGTGCTGTGAATAAGGTCTGTGCTTTGTAATCTTATGATGTTTTGTTTATTGTCTAACATTAGTAGATACACATTACATAGGACTATATATTGATATTATAGTGCTTTTTTATTTATTACATTTATACAGTCTGTGTGTTATGAATTTAACTTCGTCCTATGTGCATTTCCATTTTAATTGTATCAGACTCGTTTATGTAATAAATATAACTGACATGCGTACAGACAACTGACATGTCTGAATACATGAGCAAAAGTGCTTTTATCCCTGCTGTCCACCTTCATCGCTGCTTGACTTTGGCGAAATGAAGCCATGTCATTTGAAAGATATAACTTTAATGAAAAAAAAATAACATTTTGGCAAATAAACAGCATTATCACTTTTTCACCATTTATAAATAGAAACAAAAAAATGCTGGCTTCTGTTGCATCTTACAGTGCAGAACACTGAAAGTATATGGGATTTTGGTCACAAACATGGCAACGTGGTCATACAGTGATGTCACCTAAAACAGGTCAATAAGATGCATGTTGTCGAAACAGCTAGAGTTTCGCTTACTGCCCCCTGGAGAACACAAGTGGTACTTCAAGCTTGAATTGCTCAGATGGTATAGTCCTTATTACGGTCCATGGACATGATTAATTGCTTACATTTTTTTAACGTGTTATTTTTTTATATAATTAATTGCACTGAATTAATACGTTAAATCAACAGCCCTATATATAATAAAAAAAATAATATAAAAAAATGGATAGGTACAGGGGCTGGAATGAGGTCTGGCTTGCAATAAAAGGTTAAGAAAGTAGATGTTGTGCTTGTTTATCTGTTTGTTTGTTTTGCAAAAGTGTGCCATAAATATTACAAGGGGTCATGGAGCTTTCATCTCAATAACAAAGATATTTTAGCATGAAATATGTATTTAAAAAAAAATTTTTGGAATGCAAAATTTAGAAAATCCTTGAAGAATTATATTATGCATTTACTAACAAGCATCTTCTAAACAACCCTGCACCTTTGTTTAGCTGTGCTGAGTAATGAGTTTACAGAGACTTTCGGAAATCAATATACATTTTTTCCCCTTCGTCGCTGTGTCCCTAAGATGAGAACTCCCTGTCGTCCTCCAGTCACTCTCCCCACAAATCTCTCGGACATGCATGGCAATTAAGAGCTAAAGCCCACCGATGTAAGGGAGTAATCACTGCTTTGATTTCTCACATCAATGCAAGCGTGGCCACTTTGATATGGGGGGCTGCCTTGATGAGTCTTATAAATATATTAAAATAAGTTTAATTACCAATTCAAATGCAGACAAGCCACAATGATAAAAGCATATACAATTAGAGTGCACAACGGCAGGAAGTGAGGGACAAATTAAAGGGCTGCGAGGAACAAAAAGACAGAGCTCCTGACAAGACACGTGTTTTAGCCCTGTGTCTCTCCTTCACCTTTCATCTTATTTTAAGGCCAGGGAAATCAAATGTGCCCCTCGCCGTTTTGATTTCTTCATTTCTCAGAGAGAAAATATTCTGTTTAATTATTCCTTCCTCATGAAATTTTAATGGACCCAGATCCCTCTTTGAAAGTGCAGTGGGGCTATGAAGTACACGTTTCAGTATTTGCTCTTAACACTGAAAAGTTGCTAAGATGAAATGGTTGTGCCGGATGTCACTGATGTGCGCTTTAACATATTTGCTTTACTTTGCTCAGTTGATTTAACACTGAATCTGCAGCGATTCATAAGGGACATCGTCTGAGAGAGTTAGAGAAACAAATAAACCTGGAGAATACATTGTAAAATAAGCCCCACCTAAATCTAAATTAGAATTTTTGCTATTATATACTGTATATATATTTTTTCCACTATTGTGTTGTTACAGCATCTTTACCTTCATGTTATCTGAATTCATGACCAAGGTTAAAAGCCACATCATTGAATGTGCTCAACAGTCTGTTAGAAAATATCACAAATTAAACAAAAATGAAATAAGAATGTGATTTTACTCACTTTAATAATTTATTTTTTGTCTGTTGTGTTGTGTGGAGTCCTGTTATTTCTGAGAATGATTTTGGGTCATTAATGAGTTGTCATCGGAGTAACATATCAACTTGAAGATGTTGAAAAGAGGGGCATCTTGATATGGACCGTGGCATAGTGACAAGACAAGCAACCTTTTCGAAGCTAAAAGCTACCCGTTGACTCATTAAAATCCCAATAATTACATACATCCAACCATATCTTCACACCTTTAATTGCCTATTACAAATCGCTGCTTTCATTTGTGGCTGTCCATATTCCTTTGTTGTCAGCAGATTGTAGCTTTAGTGTGTGTGTCGGGTGGTTTACGAGGAAACTGGTAATTACAAACTGGTAATTACAAGGGTATTATGCTATAAATGTGGTTTGGTTTATGAGGACATTTCTAGTGTCCCCATAATTCAAATCGCTTAAAAAACATATTTAACGATGTTTTTTTTTTTTTTTTGAAAATGTAAAAATGCAGAATTTTTACATTTACTTTTAAAGCACTGTTGAAAGCATTACTATCCGTAAAACAGAGTGATCGCATTGGTAACTTATAATTAGGAGTTCATTCACTTACTGTACAAAAAATACCTCAATATTCCTTTAAGTTTGAAGAAGAAATAAATAAATGAGATTTCCAGAGGTTTTATTTTTTTTTTCACTGTGTTAGAGTTATTCTTTATTAAATGACATAAATACAAAAGATATGAACACTTAAATGCATGAAATAGACACTATGTTTTTCCATTAATAATAAGACAATAAAAATGCCAACAAATATATTATTAAATAACAAATAAAAAATTCTTCATTAAATAAATGCTAAAATATTTACTTACAATACAATACAATACAAAACAATAAAATATTGTATTAGCATAACAGAACCAAATTGTGAGTATTTAAAACATAATAATATTAAGTTCAATTACATTATGAATAGATCAAAGAAATTTTTATATTAGGGCATTTATTAAGTATGATTATTTATATACAAATTAATGAGTTAAAAAAGTAATGCAATTAATCATACCCCCGGACGCATATGTAAATTCTGTAATAAAAGTACGGATTCTCTCACCATACCAGCAATTCAAGCTTGAAGTACATCTGTTTTTATGAGCCACGTCAATAGGTGGCAGCACACCTCAACAAACCTCACAAGCCGCCAAAAGCGAGTAAAATGATTTCGTATTCAGACGCGGTTTTAATTTTAGATGGAATTTTTTAAAACATACCTCCCTAATATAAAACTTTAGCCTGAAACATATCCAGTAGTGTTTTAAACATAAATGAGACGTTTAAAAATTACACCCTTACCAAATCAACGCCTAAACCTAACCATTAGTGTTTTAAAATATAAATGAGATGTTAAAAAAGACATCCTTACCTTATCAATGCCTAAACCTAACCATTAGTGTTTTAAAATGCAGAAGCAAAATGAAAAAGCACATTTTCTGAAGCAACCACATCATTTCGTGCCACCTCAATTAACTCTGTAATGTCACTTGTCAGCTTTAGATCATGAACGGACTTGAACTGTGGTCATCCGACTCTTAAGTCGGACGCCCTGTCAGGTGAGCTACCGCACAAGATAAACATGTTGGAAAAAGTCTAAATATGTAGGTGGGTCTGTAATACAAGCATTAAAATGTATAGTTTTATCAAATATGTGTTAGAGTAAATGTGTGTCTATATAGTAAAATAGCAGAGTCTGAGTAATAGAGAGAAAAATAAGTATTTATAAAGTCATAATCAGCTATTAAAGTCATGATTTGAGTGAAAGTGAATAAAACACAGTTTTTGTAGCACCTCTAGTGTTAATTTCTCTTTCTCCTGGAAACTGCAGGGAACTGTACCTGGAAACACGTATAACAAGTTTTGCTAACATGTACAGTATATAGAGTCACGTTTTCACTGTGAGACCAGGCTGCAATGTACATAGAGCGACAATTAAAAATAGCACAGACTGTGAAAGCTGGACACATTGATGAACTCAATGCAAAACAGATTGCTGTCAACTGTAGCCTTGTTTAATGATATGAAAATAAAACAAACAATATATTGAGTTCTTAAGCCACTTTTTGTATTGTCTCATCAATGCTTTATTCACCTGCCACAATAATGCATTTTATTACAAACTGAATTTATTATTTATTTACTGTATAACAGGCCCTACATATTATATTTAGAAATATTTGAATTATTTGGCTTTATTTATATAGATAATCTTTATTTGTAGTTTTTTTCTTCATCAAAACAGAATTTAAGACTTTTAGGATTTCATTTCAGGCCTCCTCCTCTAAACAATGCAAGTGAATGTACTAAATTTTTTGACGGTCCAAAATGCATATTTAGGGTGCATCAAAGTAATCCACACGAACAAAAAAAGTTCTTCTGAATGCAAATGATTAATTATTTTGAGAAACAAAACAATACTCATATACTTTTTAACTACAAATGTTCGCTTCCGTACATCTCTGTGACGTGCGCTCATGAGAGGGATGACGTAAGCTCGTTGGTAATGTCACACATCACGTGGAGGAGGAGGTAGGAAGCGCGTCATTGTTTACAATGTTTTTTTTTTATTATTATTATTATTTGGAAATTATTTTTTTTATTCTATTTTATATTGTTTTGAAATTGCTTTGGACTGTTTCGGTTTGTGAACGGCGCTTGGTCTGTGCTCTGTGCAAGTTTCTATTGTAAACAATGATGCGCTTCCTGCCTCCTCCTCCACGTGACGCATGACCTTTCCAACCATTTTGGACAGTCAAAAAATGGAGTACATTCACTTGCATTTTTTTAGAGGAGGAGGCCTGAAATTAAATCCTAAAAGTCTTAAATTTTGTTTTGATGAAGAAAGAAACTCAGATCTTGGATGGCCTGAAGGTGAGTAAATTTTAATTTTTGGGTGAACTATTCCTTTAACTGCGATTAATTTGATCATTTAATCTGCATGTCATGTAATTAATTCAGTTAAAAATTTCAATCGATTGACAACCCTAGTTTATACCTAAAACTCATGAACAGCACCGCTGTGCTGGAATTTAAGAAGCATGCAGCAGGGGGGCCTGGGTAGCTCAGTGGTAAAATACGCTGGCTACCACCCCTGGAGTTCACTAGTTCGAATCCCAGGGCGTGCTGAGTGACTCCAGCCAGGTCTCCTAAGCAACCAAATTGGCCCAGTTGCTAGGAAGGGTAGAGTCACATGGGGTAACCTCCTCGTGGTTGCAATAATGTGGTTTGTTCTCGGTGGGGCGCATGGTGAATTGAGCTTGGTTGCTGCGGTGGATGGCATGAAGCCTCCACACACGCTATGTCTCCGTGGCAACGCGCTCAACAAGCCACATGATAAGATGCGTGGGTTGACTGTCTCAGATGTGGAGGCAACTGGGATTTGTCCTCCACCACCCGAACTGAGGCAAATCACTATGCGACCACGAGGACTTAGAGCGCATTGGGAATTGGGCATTCCAAAATTGGGAGAAAAAGGGCAACCCCCCAAAAAGAAGCATGCAGCAGTATTTTCCACCCACCACGTATACTTATGAAATTATGAAAAACTAGTAAACATTTTCTTATATATATATATTTAAAAACAAATAAAAAAAATTTCCCTATATAGTAGGTTAAATCTGTGTAAATCTGGTATTGTTTGTCTATTGTTGCCAGCCATTACTGTGAAGTGACACTATGAAGGATGACATGTGTGTTGGCTGTTTTTGGCACTGATATTGTACGATGCAGAGCTTGTCTGAGTGCCCTTCAATGCTTTCTGCTGCCTGGGGTGCAAACACACAAATACCCATTCACACATGAACACACTGCCTGAGACACTCACATAGACACTGTGAACAACAGCGGACCACAGCCACGGTCAGTGGTGACACTGTTGCCCTGCCAACGCTGAGTTATTATCTAATCTGAGGCTCTGCCCAGGGTTACATTTGTCAATCGGTTCTGGATGGTCCTGAGAGACTCATGCTTTCTGGCAAAAAAAAAGAAAAGGAAAGGAAAGAAATAAATGCCTACAGGCTACCTGGTGTCTGCTATCTCCTGGTTTGGATGCATGACATGAGAGATTTATATGTTTGTGCTTGTGTGTGACAGACTGACCCTTACAATGAAGGAGGGCAACCAGCACACAGTGTCTTTGCGGCTGTAGAAATGTACACACTCTTGAAATTTTTAGGTCAATATGTTTTTGCCTGGAATGGTTAATTATGAAGACTGGAGGAGACAAGAAACTCATTATGTATTTTTTTAATTTCCTCAGAAACTCACTTGCCATTGAGGCAAAGTTGTTTAGCAATCCAATAACATGAAGCATTGATTTTTATAGCTGTCTAATTGCATCCTCTAATCAAGACGGAATACCATAAGTGATTTGGCCGCAGACTGTTAATAAAGCCATAATGACAGTGCAATGAGGTGGCATAAGGAACACCTCGTAGACTTGCTTGAGAGGTGAAAACTCTGTGAATGTGTTTTTGATATGTTGGTGACAGTAACAGACTGGTGGAGCTCTTTTACTCCATGTGCTGGTGTAGAGTAATTGATTTACGTTGCAGCAGAAAGATGGATGGCTGTCACAGTCTGTTGTGACACCTGCAGGACATCTCTGGCGAGATATGACAAGGGAAACTGGACAATTAGAGAAGCACATTCAAAAATTCAAGAACAGACAGACACAGTCGTTATTTAACCATGCTAACACATGCATACTAAAGAAGCTAAACAGGATTAGTGCCCAATCATTAATATTCACAGGAAGCTTTAGAGTGCTTGCTTGCTTAGATATTTACAGTATAACTAACTCACTCTCATAACTGAAACATGCATGTTTCTTATGGCGTTTCTAAACAATAACTAACTAAGGAAATGGATACAAAGAAAATACTGTCTTTTACTCTCCCCGTTTATATAAAAAAGAGAGTCAATACAGGTGTGAACATCCAGTATTCCTTGAATGCTTCAATATGTTAAAAGGAAAACATGATAAAAACATATTGTGCACATTGGCACACACAGGTAACTGCTGCTGCTTTACTCCCACACAGACACACAATTCCATATACTGTACAGGCACGGTGAGCTAAGCCAAAGTCATTTTTTTCAGATTTATTGATGAGTCTGTCCTGAGGTGCATCTTCATAATTGTGCATCAGAAAAGTATAGCTCTGTGATGGATATTTGTACACAATAAACAGATAAATAAAAGACACGGACATTTTTCAAGCGTTTTATGCCGTTAACACTATCTCCCTCAGCAACTGTCAGCTCCATACAAACCTTCAGATATATTGTGTTTTAATGCTCTTTTATAAAGGCAACATAAAAACGTAATATCCCAGAGCCTGTCACTTAGATAAACAAAGCGGAATATTGATCTCCACCTAAACTGAAGTGGAGAAAAAACAATAATGCTATATTTGTAGTAACATGAAATTACAAGTGGTAACTGTGTTAAATTCTACCTTGCCTTGTCAGTATCGCACCTTGCCATAGTTATTCCTCCAGACTCATTTCTTAACTGAAAACTCTGCATCTCCTTATTGGATCCTGAGATCCACCATTAAAGCTCAAGCTTCCCCCTGTGTGACACCTAGAGACCCTACTACCCAGAATGCATTGTTATACCTGTGATTAACCTTGCCTGAGTGCGCAAGCAGTCAATAAAGCATAGGATAAATAGACTTGCCTTTGCTCGCAGTTAGAGCGTGCCGTAGGTCTGTCACTCTGTATGGCTGGAGTAAGACCATATCAAAGCAATATCTTTAACACAATTCCTCAAGAAGGATGAAAAAACTTTAACAAGCTGGATTCCTAGAGAGTTAGCGATCCACGTCTATTGCAAATAGTCTTACAACGCTTCAAATCGGCGCTCTACAAAGTTACCCACTCGCCTCTCCCTCGCTCCTGCTCGCTCCCTATATTAAATCGACCAATCAAAGCATGTCAGTCATGCAGTCTGCCCAGCATCTGACAGCTTGGCAGCTCCAATGCGAGAGTGCCTCATTCATTCTTATGACACGCTTCCGATATCTTAGTGTCTGGCTCTCGCAAGGTCCATCAGACCAAACAAAATTGCAACCAGAAGCTATCTGATCCAGCACTGGGTGGTATAAGCAGCCTGCCTGATGTGTGTAATACTGTAAAAGGAGGAAAGCACAAATTAAAAAGCATGCAAGGCTGTTTATTACCTCAATCAAGTGCTAAAAAATTCCATTATGGGAAAAAATTGCCTTTGTATGGGCAACCTTAAAAGCTGCACAGAAAAAAAATAAAATAAATAAAAAACCTTGTTTGTTGGAGTGAATGCTGGATATGGGCCATGGGGCAGTCTAGATCAAAGCTTGACTGTTAATGTTTGTGTGTGTTTTCTTGTGGAACTTGAGGGTGTATTGACATTTCTAGAAGGGCCCTGTTTGAAACTGTAAGAGGACTGCCAACATGCACCTGAATGTAACCAGAAGGGCTCCCATAGGTTAAAAGCTGATCGGAGTTGACCAAAAAATGGTGAGCTATCCCCCATTGTGATGACTTCAAAAGAAGCCAATCAATTTGTTGGACTGCACTCTCATCAGGTAGTGAGTTCATAGGCCATGGATTTAATGTTTGACCTGTTAACCTAAAAGCTAGCCTAACAATTACAGATTGCAGGTAACAACCAATTACAAATGCTTTCCTTGTCTCCTAAACCCTGATATTTCCTTTCTTTTGTGGTACACAAAAAATGTTTACCAATTAAAATTGTAGTAAGGGATTCCATTTTATGGTTAGGTTTAGGTATGGGGTTTGGGTAAGGGGTTAAAATTACGAAAAATCTCACAAACCAGCATATTTTTCTTGCTTCCGTCATGCATAAGAGGACTTTTTAGATTACTATCATGGTTATGTTAAGGGTATGGGTAAGGTGTTAGACTTTATTGTTAGGTTTAGGTTTGCATCAAACACATTTTGTGTACCACAGAAGAAATGAAGTAAAGGAATTTACAACGAGACGAAGGTAGCTTATGTGATTGGTTGATCTAAAAGTTCTAAAACTTTCACAATTTCGCACAATTGCACAATTTTCCAGTCTCAAACTACTCTAACGACCATTGCATATATCCATCACTAACAGCTTTGTGGAAGGGCCCTTCGTGAAGAGATTCCGTTGCTCACTTTTGTTTAAAATGACCCTTCAAGTGACATCCCCTTCCCACAGTACCCTTCAAGGGCACAAAAATGCTGTTTGGAATTTGCTCAGTATCATCAAGGTTGGTTAGAGTTGCATTGGATCAAATGTAAGCAAATTTGTTAAGATTTTAATGCTTGAAGACGTGCTTTAGGATTAAATTAAGATTAAAAATGTAACATATTTGCCAGTAAGATATATCTTTTAAATTACTCTTTTTTTTACATAACATATTATGTTAGTAAAGGAGTTTTATTTTTGAGTTTCTCCTACCCTTGGTAAAGTTTGAAAAGTGGCATTGCACTGGGATTTCTGCTATGAATCACGTACAGTTTTCTGCCTTGTTTTCTAATGAGAGACCTGTCCCAAGATAGGCCTGATGCACTGGCTAAAAGTAATAATTAAGTGCCAATTAAACCCCACTGACCATGAGCAAAGCAAGCAGGGTCAGTATTTGTCAGACTGAGCTGAGGGAAGAAGAAAAAAGACACCTCTTTCCTTTCATTGTTTTGTTTATTTGCTCTAAGTAATTAAAGTTCAGTTGAAATGAAAAATAATTTTGCAATTCTTTTTCTTCTAACCTAGACCTAACCAAATAAGTGCTTAAAGTATTGTGTCAACACATTGTTTTATCTTGTTCCTTCATGTTGTTTTTTAACTGGACAACATGATTCAGAGTTGTGAAATAATTATATGTTTAACACATTAGTCAAACAAGGCCTGTGAAACGTGCTCCCATTCCATCTAAGTAGAATGCATTTGTGACATAATGACGGCTGACAGTGTGCGTGATGCTTTCTTTTAATCTCATTAGCATGCAGCATGAGCAGACAGACATTACCTGTTGATGGCAGAGTAGGGGCGCATGCTGATGGACAGATGGATGGGGTGGCTGATGAATTCCTGGCAGGTGCTTTGTCAGACGAGAAGCAATTTAAACCTCAGGGGAGAGGAGCCATTTGGAGTTCACACCAGAACTCTAATGTAGAAAACAGTGCAATAATTAAACCATTGCACAGTGGTATGTCGTTACAAAGACTGGACATAAGTTTGTGTTAGCCATCGCCACTCCTCTTACCAGACACCAGGCATCAGTCTGACTCTGATATAGAAAAATGTCCACCAAGGGGTCAATCTTCCTTTCATAGGTTGTGACTGATAGATCCAATACCTTTGGAATCAGATAAAACTTTGACGAATGGCTTGGCAGTTGGCTGGTGGGAATCACTTTGCCCTATGCCCATGTTGGACTGTCCCTCTCCCATCATGGACCCTGCTGGCTTTGATCAATGGTTCCCACCTGCCGCTGCATAGGGCAGCATGCTGTCACATGATTAAAAGAGCTGGAGGATATTGCTTTCTCTCCGTTTGCTCGTAGAGAGAGAAAACTTCATAAAACTAAGGCGACAGCACTTTCTCCACTCAGCCCTCCCACTTTCCCACTGTCTGCCACTTGGGTGATCTGGATTGATTTGAGAGCTTTGGCTGATTGGAGAACAGAAGAGTGTGGATGAGCCAGGAGAATGAGAAACATCTGTTTCAGCATGTACCCCCCCAAAAGGAAGCAGTGCTGTTGACAGGGCCCATCATAAAGAAACTAAATATGCATTCTATAGAAAGCCCGGATGGGTTTCATTTTGAAGAGAAGCAGGAGATTTTTTATCATGTGCGTGACCTCATCAGTTGACATGGACCGTTATACTAAGACCACAAATCAGCCCCTGAGGTAGATAAGC
The DNA here is from genome assembly GCF_019703515.2 of Myxocyprinus asiaticus. Taxonomy (NCBI): domain Eukaryota; kingdom Metazoa; phylum Chordata; class Actinopteri; order Cypriniformes; family Catostomidae; genus Myxocyprinus; species Myxocyprinus asiaticus. The sequence continues at coordinate 46,385,369 of NC_059344.1, forward strand.
AAAAACATCGTGCCAAAGATGGAGCACTTAGAACATAAAATAAAATGCAGAGGATTGCGGAACAGCGGGTGTGATTGAGGTAGAGGACTGCATAGATGCAGAAGGTTGGAGTGCTCAAAAGTGACTTTCGTGCTCACCATCCCTATCACCCCCATCGCAGGGACTCGCAGTAAGCCCCATAAATCAGCGCTACCACTCCCCTCAACCTGTGATAAATTGACCTGGTGATTAGCGTGATGTATTGTGCAAAATGTAAATAATAACAAGTGCTGCTAATTGGCGCTCTACCTGGCAACAAATCAGTAATGCTGGATACTCTATATGCCCGGACCGCTGTTCTGCATCCCACTCATTAAGGAAAGGTGTCATCTTATTCCCATCCCAGTGCTCGGTCTTCCCTTACTGCTCTGTGCCACTATTTTGAGTTTATTTGTCATTGGGTATTACTCTTGCAGCTATTGTTTAAGTTAGGTCAAAGTTTAGACCTCAAACTTTTTACTATATACATTTGCATAATGTGTCACCGCTGCACACAATAGATAATAGTTTGCCAGCTTTGTATGGGCTATTGCTCAAAAGATATGTTAAAATACATGTTCAACAGCTGATGTAAATAATTCTCAACCGTAGCAGGAAAACACACCCGTGAGAATAGAGATTACTGTAAATCTCAGATGCAGACACGTCATGACTGAATGCTTTCTTTGTGCTCCGAGCAGCAGAATTCACCAATCCTTCTCCATCCGGTTCTCTCTCTCTCTCTCTCTCTCTCTCTCTCTCTCTCTCTCTCTCTCTCTCTCTCTCTCTTGCTCTCTAACCTGGCATGTGCTCATACATACACAGCAGAAAACAGGGTTTTGGCACGGTTACAAAAAAATTACACAGCCTTCCACATTAAATGTAGACTTCAGTGAGAGTAGTCCCCACTGTCTGTCGTCTTGTCAGACTTGATGTAGTTTTCAGGGGCTGTGATGTTCTTTATTGAGGCTGGTCTGGGATCAGCTTGCTGCTGATGTACTGGACTCTCCAACCGAACAGACGGCATTTGAGAATGATTGACACAACAGCTCGTCCAGCATTACCTGATTCTAGCCCACTCATGAGGGGCTCCAGATGCCTGAGTCTCTGAATTACATGGTGTAGAGAGTGAAGAGAGGTGCCATTTGACAAAAGCATGGAGAGAGGGTGTAATTAGCACTGGATGTATGGAAGTAGTTAAGACCTGAAAATATCATTGATCAAGACGAGCTTTTGACAGACACACACAGAACCAGCTGACAGAAACATTCTCACACAAGCTCCCATTGGAAAGGTGCTGCCCTTGATAGCTTGCTAACATTTTCTCAAGTGCAAAGCACCATTTAGTATCAAAGTATCAATATATTTAATAAGTAATACCAAAGATCAAAGAGAAACAAGTATAACACTTAATATTTTAATTTAATTTTGTTTAAGTATGAATAAATTCTATAATCCGTATGGAATAGAGCCAGGGCCGGAATGGCTAATCAGGAGGACTGGGGAAATTGCCGGTGGGCTGCTCAAAAAAATTGGGCCGGCAGGACCGCATGTTGATTAATAAACTTTCAGTCATGTGTCGCATAACAGTTGCGAACCATCTGTATCATCCGATATATAAGGGATCAGAATTGAGGGCTGTGTTATAGCGGACACAATCTCTACCATATTTTATTGTCTCACAACCAAAAAAAATGAGTAAGAAATGAGACAACACATTGGCTGTTGCGCCATCACATGGACACTTCACTTGACAGCAGAGGAAGAATCACAGAAGATCCAGCGAGAACAGATACTATTAGCTGAATGGATTGGTGTGCTTCAAGTAGCAGATCATCACAAGTTAAATAATGACTGTACTCTCACAATCTCAATTAGTTTATCTCTGAAATCCTGAAATTTCAGTGCATAATGATAATAACCACGGACTAAAAATGGAATTTCGGTTCGCTCTGAGCAAAAACAGTATTTTTCGGTTCAGACAGTTCAGAAATTCCGCAGCCTCCTTTCCAAAAGGTTACCGGTTATTATTATATAAAAGAACGGTTAATAACGTTATTTTAAAAATGACAGTACTTTGCACAAAGCGGTGGGTTAAATACCAATTGAAGTATGTGGCAGACACGCCTCTTGTTCATCGGGAAAGGAGGAAGCAGGAACTAGGTTATACAACCAAAAGACTTTTAATTAAACAAAACACAACATAAAACTGCTTTCCAGCATAGCACAAAAGCGCACACACACGAATACTGCTGCATGCGTCTCTCTCTCTCGAACTGGTGTCCCCGGCTCCTCTTTATCCCTCTCCCGGCTGATTGGGCTGATTCAGTGCCGGGCGTCCATCGTTACTTCCCGGCCACGGCCTCCTCCTTGTCACATATTCTCAATGCCTAATTCAGGCCAGGGAACCTCCGGCCTGAGTTACTCCCACCCTCTCTTCCTGTAGGGGAGGTGTTGCCCTTTCAGCCATTCTTCCACCGACCGGTCTTCCCCGCCTCCTGGGAATCTGAGTAGGACAAGGGAAGGGAGAGGGGAGAAACAGAGAAAGAGAGCTGGAGAGCCAGAGAGAGAAAGAGGGGGAGAGAGAGAGAGGAAAAAGAAAAAAAACTCTGCTTCCCGACCACGCTACCAAATGGTTCTCAGCCAGCTGCACTGCCCCCTGGTGGACGGCAGCGGCTCCTCTGCCCCCTGGCAGACAGCAGCGGGTTCCTCCACTCCGTAGCGTATGGCAGCGGGCTCCTCCGCCCCCTGGCGGATGGCAGTGGACTCCTCCGCTCCCTGGAGGACGGCAGTGGCGAGGACTCCATGACAGCGTGTTTTACGCCTCCTGTGTGGCAGATATGCCTCTTGTTCATCGGGAAAGGAGGAAGCAGGAACTGGGTTATACAACCAAAAGACATTTAATTAAACAAAACACAACATTAAACTGCTTTCCAGCATAACACAAAAGCACACACACGAACACTGCTGAGTTCGTCTCTCTCTCTCGAACTGGCATCCCCGGCTGCTTCTGAGTCAAAATCCGGCAGCATCAAATCTGTATTAATGCATCATTTCTAAAAATAATTCAGTGAAGACATGGAAACAACAGAAAAATGTAATTTTTACCTTTAATAATGTTTTCCTTGTATCTGGATTAACCGTGCATGTACGTATATATGTAGTATTTATACATAGTTCTACAGGTCTTCATTCAGAGAATGCGACATCCACAACGGGCAATTAGGCAAAGAATTGTGTGATGCAGCAGTTTCCTTCAGGATCAAAGCACGTTTAATTTTTTCAGGCAACATGGTGTAATTCCAAAAATTTACTGTGATAAACCATTTGGCCTTTAGTTTAATGTAAAAACTATCGGAAAAAAATTAACCGGTTATAACCGGTTACCAGCATTTAAAAATAACGTTTTCATTCTGGAACAATTGCAAATCACTTCGTTATGGTTTTCGGTTACGTTCTGCTAAAAATTTTGTTTGTTTTCGGTTTTCGTTCCTTGAACTGTTTTTAGTGCCTGATATTAACACTATTCTTTACTGTCATAAAATAAAAGAATACCTGAAGTAAATCAATACAGATGCAACCTCATAACTCGGTCCGAAAATAATGGGACTTTACAGCTCACAAAATAGTAAGCTCAGTGAAACAAACTGCGCTGAGTGCCTTCAAAATTGTATTATGTGCTCAAGCCCGATCTTCTTAAAGAGACAGTAACCATTTTGCCGGTGTCCATAACATTTACATTCCAAATAAAAGAAAAGTAGATGTGTTATTTTTTGTCCTTCTTCACTCTTATTGTAGGAATTTGGATTTTGTTTTATTTATTTATTTATTTATTTATTTGTTTATTTGGATCTGTTGCTATGGTTTTGAACATTTCTAAAATACAAAGCACAATAAATGTGTCTGTACAACTCGAAATATCTATGCAGTTGCAGTTCTATGGTGGTATTATTTGCCTAGATAGACTTTAAAATACACTTGGACATGAAAATAATATTGGACATAAAACTTTAAAATGACTTGGACATGGAATTCTATGGGCTGAATATGACGTTTGGTTTAGAAGTAAAATATTTATTTTTTTTTTTAATTATTATTATTATTATTATTATTATTATTACTTTACCCTGTGGCATTCCCTAGGACTGTTGCTGCCCGGCTTTATTTGGGGAACATAATTGTTTCTAAATTTACACTGATTTCCATTAAAGCGATTCCATGCAGTGACACTGTTGGCTTTGTGAGGGTATCATATTGTAAGGAAATACAGTTATACCCAGTAAAGTGACAAGAATGAACAATGAAGACCAAGAGTCAGAGTTGAAGTTTCAGTCAATAAAGAGAGAGTTTACTTTAGACAAATTCTCCACATTTCCAAAGGCAAAGGACAGAAACAGAATGAGTTGAGGATCTAACCTCGAACTAACTTAGATTACAGAAACAACAGTAATTATAGGCATATGCAAATGAACTGACATCATCTCTTGTGAGTGCAGAGATCTGATAGGTGAACAGTACTGACAATTCTAGACATCTTACAAACATGATGTTCTGTTTAACTACGTGAATGCAATCATTCAAAAGATTAGATTTTTAAACACAAAGTCAGGTTGGTAAGCAGAAATGGGTCAGGGGTGAGACTTCTCTTGAGATAAACCTGCATCCAGTTCCTCTGACTTAGTCACATGATTCTCAAAACAATCACTCCAATGACATCATTAGACAGAACACAACATAGGCTATCTTTTCTCTCAGAGATGATTCAGACCTCAATGTCAAGTTAAGTCATTTTTATTTGTATAGCGCTTTTCACAACTCACATAGTTTCAAGGCAGCTTTACAGAAAATCATGCTTTAACAGAAAATGAAACTGTAATATCTCTAAATTCTTAGAGTCATCATTGTTTAATTGTAAATTGTGTATAAAAATTATTAATTAAATAGTTAAATAATAATTATATTTAGAACCCCAGTGAGCAAGCCGAAGGCGACTGTGGCAAAGAACACATAACCTTAAGAGAAACCAGGCTCACTGTGGGGCCCAGTTCCCCTCTGGTTAAACAGCATGCATATAATGCTAATATTAGTTATTTGTGTGCAGTGCATGTCATGGTTTAAAATGTGTAAACTAAGTAAGTGTTAAGGGCCAGTGTTTAAACAAAGATTTTGTATGAACTGTAATATTAATGACTAATGTCTTTGAAGTCCATCCTGAATTAACTGCAGAAGTTCACATAGATGCATTGTCCTTTGTTAGTTGGCTGTTGAAGTCTTTTTTGGCAATTAATTGATAGTCTATGTATTGCATTTCAAGAGTGTAGTCCATAAATAAACAAAGGTGATGCAGGCAGAGACCAATGAGGTGCATAACAGTTCAACCGGTAGGTCATTTCGGTGAGGTTCGGTGGGGTCCATTCTAAGTCCAAGGTTCAGGCAGTGGCATATGAAGTATCCAATGTCTTACAGTAGGAGTTGGCATCAGTTCATCCTCTGAAGTCCATCATAAAAAAAGACTGAAGTGATGTCTGGTTAGTACCAGCTGTAGTTTGTCGTCATCACTCAGTGACACCTAGCAGTGGAGTCTGACACCAAGCAGGAACGGAGCTGGATCTGGCTGGCTCTGGTAACCTAGATTGAGACAGGGAAACAAACAGAATAATATTAGCGTAGATGCCATTCAATTTTATGCAGAGTTATAGATCATGGTGGATGTTTCTGGTTCTGGCAGACCTAACTAAATAAGCCTAATTGTGAGTAGATGGATAGATTAGGTGTATGACTGGCTAAATAGATGAGTCTTTAGACATAAACTGAGTGAGTGTGTCTGCGTCCCGAACAGTGTTAGGGAGACTATTCCATAGTTTTGAAGCAAATAGGAAAAGGATCTACCTCCTTTTGTGGATTTTAATATTCTATTAACAGGCCAGAATTTTGTGATTGTAATGAACATGATGGAATATAGCACGGTAGAAGGTCACTTAAGTACTGTGAAACTAGACCATTCAAAGCTTTGTATGTAGTTAATAGAATTTTAAAATTAATATGAAATTTAACAGGTAGCCAATGTAATGATGATAAAATTGGGCTAATATGATCATATTTCTTGGTTCTAGTCAGCACTCTGGCAGCTGCATTTTGAACCAATTGAAGTTTATTTATTGAACTTGCTGGACATCCTCACAGTAATGCATTACAATAATCTAGTTTTGAGGTCATGAATGCATGAATTAGCTTTTCAGCATCAGCAACTTAGTAATATTTCTGAGGTGGAAGAAGGCTGTTCTACAAACATTGGAAATTAGATTTCAAAGGACAGTTTGGTATCAAATATTACACCTAAGTTCTTGACTGTAGAAGACGACATAACAGTACATTCATCGAGAGTCAAATGATATTTTAGTGGCTTAATTTGAGAGGTTTTTGGTCCAATAATTAGTACCTCTGTTTTGTCACAAATGAGTAGAAGGAAATTTCTGGCCATCCAATCTTTGATTTCATTGATACACTCTGCTAATTTGGAGAATTTTGAAATTTTGTTGGGTTTAGAAGAAATATACTGTAAAGTTTGGTATCGTAGGCATAACAGTGGAAACTTATTCCATGATTCCTGATAATATCTTCCAGGGGAAGCATGAATAAGGAGAAAGGCAGAGGACCTAAAAATTATCCCTGTGGCACTCCATACTTAACTTTTATTTGATTTGACAATTCCTCGTTTACACATACAAAGTGGTAGAGGTCTGATAAATAGGACCTGAAGCATGCTAATGCAAGTCCACTAATGCCAATATAATTCTCCAGCCTATTCAAGAGAATGTCGTGATCTATGGAGTCGAAGGCAGCACTTAGATCTAAAAGCGCCAGAAGAGAAATGCAGTCGCGATCAGATGATAAGAGTCATTTTTAAGTGCAGTCTCTGTACCGTGATGGGGCCTAAATCCTGACTGAAATTGTTCATATATACCATTTTTCTGTAGAAATGAACATAGTTGGGAAGACACTACCATTTCTAGTATTTTTGACATAAAAGGGAGATTTGAAATTGGTCTATAATTAGCCAATTCGCCAGGATCAAGCTCTGTCTTCTTAATAAGTGGTTTGATAACTGCCATTTTAAAGTTTCTTGGGACATGTCCTAAAGATAAGGAGGAGTTAATAATATTAAGAAGAGGTTATAAGATCACAGAGAATACCTCTTTTAAGAGCTTAGTTGGTATTGGATCTAACATATACTGAACAAAAATATAAACGCAACATGCAACAATTTCAAAGATTTTACTGAGTTACAGTTCATTTAAGGAAATCAGCCAGTTGAAATAAATTAATTAGGCCCTAATCTAATCTAATCAGTGCGTATGGAAAATTACTGGAATCTTTAATTTCAGCTCATGAAACATGGGACCAACACTTTACATGTTGCGTTTATATTTTTGTTCAGTGTACATGTTGTGGCTTTTTATTTTTTATACGTTTTGTTAGCTCTTCATGACCTATGACAGTGAAGGATTGGAGTTGCTCGTGAGGAAAATAATGAGACACTGTTTTCTGAGGTGCTGTGATCTGGGTATTTCCCTGGGTGTAAGTCCCAGGGTGGCATAGTCGCTTTTACCTTTACATCCTCCCCAGCACCGCAACACCACACAAGCTTGAACTTCATGTCTGTGGTTAGCATTTCTTGAAGAAGCCTCAAAGGTGAATAGTGAAACAATTTTTTGCTTAAAAAGTTGCTAATAATTTGCTACATAAGGACTACAATGGTTGTCCAACAGACCTTATGCAGCAACTTGTTTGCAAGTTCCTTAGACCTTTAGAATCATTTTGAAACAAAATTCCAAATTCTCGTTTGTGGTATAAATGTATCTTATTAATGTAGTAGAACAAAACTTGAAAGTCTCTTAGAGTAACGTTAACTACCCACATCATTTTACATCTAAAACTGAAAGGCCACTATTCTGAAAACCCATTAGAATTGGCAAAAAAAAAAAAAAAAAATAATCCTCACCATTCCACACTGGCACGCTCACACACCCTATGAAGTGCACTTGCCCTACTCGATGGCTGTGGAGAAAATAACATTTGTGGTCAATCTCTTCTCTAAGGCACTGCATGCCAGGAGACATACAGGAAGTAAAAGCAGCTGTTCTCATTTCCTCGTGCTAGATGTGGTCTCTGGCCCCATTTTAGGTGGCTTGCTGAAATCAAATAACTCCCAGGTTTTTTTTTTTCTCTCTCTCTCTCTCTCTCTTTCCCTCTGTGATGCTTGGTTTCTTTAAATGGCCTTAATGCATACTTTACAGCAGAGTATATTATTATTATTTTATGAGTTATTATTTTATGAGAATGTAACCGCTACACACAATAAACAGAAGACTGTATACTGTAGCTTACCATTAGAGAAGTCAGATATTAAAGGGCCAATCTAAGAAGGAAACATTCAAACGTTCATTAAGGTACATTGCTGTATTTTTTACAATCTTCAGAAACCCGCATGTCAAGTGTTGAGGAAATGTTCCTAATAACCCTTAAAATGCTTGTAAAACTGCATAAAAATACTTATGGCATTCACACATGCATACCAGACTGTAGCATGTTAAATAACGTTTAGCCCTACATACAGTTTTGGGTGTGTTTTACTGTTTAGAAGTCAGCTGGGCCCAGACTTCTATATCAGACTTTTATAACAGTAAGTAACATTCCCCCCACAATGAGCAGCATGTGTATTCCATCCAGACACTAAGAGATGGGTGGTTCTGTCAAGCATATGCCCCTGTTTATTTCCATAGGGCATTTAGCAGAACATACCTCTCTATGGAAATCTATCACAAACTGCAAAACGAGTCCTCCAAGAGGTCCTTCTGCAAGTTTATATCAACTTCCAAGCTGACAGCATACCGCCATTAACAATTAATTATCCAAGACAGTCACTAACAGGCTGGGTGTACACAAGCCCTCTGGGAAAGAGAGACAACCTAGATGTCACAACGGACCACCATGTATAATCCTGCGCTTCACTGTATTCACTCACATACATACATACAACACACACACAAAACCAGACACTCATGCACTCCCAGAAGACGCATTCAAAAACACTTGTGCATTTAAGGTTTGGTCCACAAAGCAGAGACAGAGTTCACTAAGAGGAACAGTTTATCCAAAAATGAAAATGCAATGATTTACTCAACCTCATGTCTTTTCAAACCCTTATGACTTTCTTTCTGACACAGAACACAAAAGGAGATATTTTAATGAAGATCCATCCTCCATCTTGCTCATGAATGTGTAACGGTCTTCAAGATATCCACTGAAAAATAACTTCACCCTATAATACATAGCTATGCATAAACCTGCCTAAAATCCTAATGTGGTTTAAAAAAAAAAAAAAAAAAAAAAAAAAATAAAAAAAACAGGTGAAAACTAAATGCTTATTATTTATAATATTATATTAAAACTACTCTATTTTTGTTTCAAGGAAAATTAACCAATGATCATTTTTTAATGTTAATGTAACTTTTTCTGTTTTAAAATACATTCTACTATCCAAGCTTAATATGCAGACAACTATTAGTAAGCCATTCATAGGTTAATTTTCTTGAAATCTTTTCCTGATTGAAAATGTATTGTTTAGAGCAGCAGTGGGGAACCTTTTTCGAATATTTAAGAAATTATTTGCTGGCCATACAATTGCTTGCAATTTCTGATTGTGGGTTGAAATTGATGTATGTATTACTTTACGTGCTCATGCACCAAGAAAAAAACACTAAAAGGTCTGTCTATTATACAATATTTTGCTTTGTTATCATTTAATTTTTAAAAATCATCATTTTAATTGTACTTTTTATCCGGTTAATTGAATCAAGGCCATTTTTTTTTGCTTTTCAAATTATTTATCAAATGGCCTCGTGGGCCTTATACGGCCCTTAGGCCTGAACCCCTAGTTTAGACCGACCTTCTTAGACCCGCCCCAACAACGTTATTCAACCAATGGCGTGAGTTGGGGGTGGTACAATCTCTTTGTTTGACCAATGTCAGAAGTTTATTTTTGCAATTCTGTTTGGTGGCACTAGTGTAAGGTGTATTTAAACTACATTTAATTACATAGCAGATGGAAATGATAATCTATGTATGTACGTGCAATACTTGTGCAATTATATAGTTCAACCGGTAGAATGCTAGCAATGCCAAGATCATGGGTTTGATTTCCAGGGAACACACAAACTGATAAAATAGTAACACTTTACAATAGGGTTACATTCGTTAACATTAATGCATTAGGTATCATGAAACAGTAAACAATACTTTTTACAGCATTTATTAATCTTCGTTCATGTTAGTTAATAAAAATACAGTTGTTCATTGCTAGTTTGTTAAGTTCATGTTAGTTTACAGTGCATTAACTAATGTTAACATATACAACATTTGATTTAAAAAAATATATTAGAATGTTGAAATTATCATTAAGATTATTTAATGATGTAGAAGTATTGTTCAACGTTAGTCCATGTTAACTAATGTTGTTAACTAAATGGAACCTTATTGTAAAGTTTTACTGATAAAACACCTCAAATTTACTTTAAGTTGCTTTGGATAAAAGCAGTTTCCAAATGCATAAATGTACATTTAAATGTCTACGTAATACCATTGTTAAGTAGGGGTTCCATAGACTAGTCGACACGGTCACCCGAAAGTCGACTAGTCGCTCACGATATGATTCATAAAATGCATCCATACAGTGGCTTTGCACTAAAAAGGCACAGTGGCTCAAATATAGGCTGTGATGTTCTGTCAGACTCACATTAAGAGTCGCTCTGCTCAACAACACAACGCCTCAACGGTGCAGTGATTTCGGGATGGAATGAGGTCACTAGTCGAATTAGACTCAACTACTGGGCTCGACTAGTTGACTATTAAAAATCAGTAGTTGTGCAACCCCTAATGTTAAATGCATTGAATACCATAGTAAACATATGAATCTTATATGACCCACATACCTGTTGTCACGGTTCGGGGTGTTTGAGGGAAGGACCAAAGCGCAGATGGGCAAACAATGAGATTTTATTTTAATAAACAGAAAACATACATATCAAAAACTCTCTCAATGGAGAAAAAGAAAACAAACAAAACCAAACTAGAATAAATACAAGAAGTACTGAACTGTCCGGGAAGGCAGACAGCAAACACAAGCACACAACAACAGGAACAAACGAAACAATCCAGCATAGGAGAGCATACACGAGGAGCTAATATAGGGAGAGAAATCAAACAGGTTAACAAGGGGCAGGTGAAAACAAATGAACTAATAATGTGCAGACAAATAGGTGGAATGACACGAATGACACTAGCACATATCACCAGAGACAACAAGGCAGCATACGCCCATGCCAAATGACAGACAAGACAGGACATTTGTGTGAGGGTTTGGCCATATATAAACAGGCAACAAGACAGAAGTGGCCGAACCCCAGCACAACATGACAACGGTTCGCGACCTGGACACGCAGCGCAAAACGCGTGCAACGCGAAGCACACCCGAGGTCGCGAGAAACAGATAAAAACAATTGACACAAATGCATTCAAATGCATTCTCTTGTCTTGCTGTTTATTGGCACGAGTGAATTGCTCTTATGTCATCCTTGTGACATGCACTAAACATGAGTGTCAGAGTTCAGCCACAAAGACAATAAAAACATAATCAACAGAAGTGGCTGAACCCTGACACCTGTATGCATTTTAGGTGTAGTGATGCAAAATCTTAAATAAAAAAAAGAAAAAAATTATAATATTTAACTATATTTTTGAATAATCACCTTAATTTAGGAATAACCGTGAGTTTCAGATAAAAAGACTTATTGTAAAAATTGGCTAAATGCCTTTTATTGCACTATCCACTGTCATTGTATTACAGTGAATATCCATTAAATATACTTTTGTGTTCCACATACAGTAGAAAGAAAGTCATTTGGGGTTAGAACAACATGAACATGAGTAAAATATGACAGAATTTTCATTTTAGGGTGAATTATTCCTTTAAGAGGATGAATTTATGAAAATGAGACAGAAAAAGAGGGGAGAGAGAAAGGGAGGGTTTGGGGGTATAAAGATAAGCCAGTGTAACATCTTTCAAAACCTGACATTAAGTATTCAGATGCTACAAAAAAGCAAAGTGTCGGCAATTAAAATAATCAATCTTCCTGGCGACGGTGTACCCAACATCTGTTCAATATGTCCCCTGCTCTTGGCCTACCGGGAATGGAAAGGGTAAAAGGGAGGAGAGAAGGTCCACTTTTAGCTGTCCTTCAATGATGAAAACCCCTCCACCTCTAACACATGCACACAAACACACATACACTTGCGGCATGGCCAGTCCGTACGGGCCTGATGTCAGATGGTTCTGCTGTGTTGTTTCCTTTGTTATAAATAACAACAGGCCACCTGGACTTCCTCCGCGTACCGGTTTACCGACAATCCGATATAGGAGGGGGGTACTAATGATTCCTCGGGCTATGGGTCTCACCAGTGCCCCACCCTCCACCTCTCTCTCTCTCTCTCTCTCTCTCTCTCTCTCTCTCTCTCTCTCTCTCTCTCTCTCTCATCCCAGGCTAATGGGACGGAGGGGATTCAGGGTAGGAGTGATGGATGACAGAGACGGATGGCTCGGGACAAAGCATGTGCTGACAAGCAGTGAATACGGGGCAACATTGCAGAAAGGTCAACGCCAGGGAGAGAAAGGAAAAGGGAAAAGTGAGCCTCGCATGACTTTCAAAGTTTTCTCTATCGGCTCTCATTTGAGAATGTGTATGTCTGTTTGTATGTGTGGGTGTCTCTTTGAGTGTATGAAAGACACAGTATAAAAGCTGGATAGTAGCCTGTAGTCTGTACACTGCTTTGGACAATTCAATTTGGGTGGACTTAAACCAAAATAAATGTCTGTGATTGGTCTATTTTTAAGGAAACATTACAATATTCATTATTCTAAAGGTGATTTTTTTTTTTGTTTTTTGTTTTTTTTCCAGTGTTAAAATATGTTCTACTTTCCCTAATATGCAGAGTCAGTAGTAAGTCATCCATAAAGTAGGTTGATTCCCCCAAAAAGTGTAAACACTCTAGCTATCAAATCTATCAAATCACTGCTCTGTTTGATTGAACATCCCGAGCAGCCTGACAAAGCACTGGCTAAACCAATGGTGTGTGTGTTTGGGGCGACCCTGTTTTTCTGTTGCCTTGATAAAGCCAACATACTGTTATTCTACAAACTTGGTTAAAGAGCACCTATTATGGTTTTTAAATGTGCCTAATTTTGTTTTAAATGTCTCATACAATAGATTTACATGCATCCAAAGTCAAAAAACACTTTAATTTGTTCATAATTTAAATCGCAGCATTACCTTTTATTCCCAGTGTCAAAAACGACTCGTTCAATGATCCGTTCTAATGGATTCATTCTAAACTCCTCCTTTCAGAGAGCCTACACTGCTCTGATTGGTCAGATGTCCCAGTCTGTTGTGATTGGTCACAATTAGTGTAGTGTTTGAGGGCAGGTCAAAGCTGTTTGCGAGCAGCCAATGAAGACCAGAGGCGGGGTTTTTTGTTTCCAAATTAGGTAGGTTAGTACAGGAAGTAAGTCTGGAATTACTAACGACTCGTTTCAGGTGTTCAGAATCAGTCCTTTCTTTTGGGAGTCAATAACTCCATTTGTCATGCACTTTGATTTTTGAAACTTTGCAGACTTTTTTACATTCACAAACAGCTATATAAAACACTACATGAAAGGTAATATTTGAAAAACCATAATAGGTGCTCTTTAAGGTTTAAAAAAATCCAGATTATAAATCCAGGAGGCAAATATTGCTCTGTTTTGTAAAAGTTAATTTCTGATGCTGGCACAGACCCTCATCTATCTGTCTGTCTGTCTGTCTGTCTAGGGAGTTTTAGCAATGTGACAGTCTGTCTGACTATCTAGCTAGCTGGTTGTTTGCCTTACTGTAATGTCTGTATAACCATTAAACGTTTTAATGGTTATAGTTTAGACAAGTCATTGTTAATCCAAAATTATAATTTGTCTTGTCTTTTATATATTGTTATTTTTGAAATACCATTTGGTGATGCTAGTGGTGCAAAATGTTACATACCTCACCTTTTTTTAAGAATGTACCATATTGTGGATTGATGTGCTCACATGGGTAATGCCTGGCCTGAAAACGAATCCCTCGTACAGTAGCTATGATCTACTTTTAAGTCCTAATTTTTAGGGTGCATGTCTGAGCATGTACTGATAGTTCCAGGTTAAAGGTAGCACTCAGAGAGTGAGAAAGAGACAGACATAATGAGAGAGGCTCCCTCAGCTGCAGTGCCCGCAAAAGGAGGATCAGTGACTGCGGCTGCTCAGAGCACAAAGCGAGCATTCAATTATGAAGTGTCTGCATGTGCTGGAACATCCAGTCATGAGCATCTAGCTGCCATCCCACAGGATCAAACCTGGCAGATCTGCCCAGAGCCAGAAGTACATAGCCAGAGCTGATTTCCACTCACACTGTGTATGTTTTGTGTACATACAGAAGGTGTTCCATTGTGAGTGTGTATGCGCATGCTACATGCTCACATGACACCAGGGACACTTGTACCCTGCCACGCTCTCTTCCACTGCCAGTGACCCCCAAGTGCAACTCCCCATGGCTCCCTTTTTCAGCACAATGTTTCTAATCCAAAACAAATGATTTCAGGAAAGAACAGGGCAAAGTGGTGGGGGGAGAGAGGAAAGAGACAAATAAAGGGAAAAAAAAATAGAGAACATTATCACCTTGGCCAAGCATCAGGAGCTTAAAGAAAAAGAGAGAGAGAGGGGAAGAAAAGAAGGTCCATGGGCAAATTCATCTTCTCCCCTGCTACAATCAATCTCTGGCCAAAAGAAATACACAATAACTAGACAGGAAGAGGCCAAGATTTATGGGCATAAGACATATCCACTGACCAGCAGCCACCTCACCACATTCTGTTCCTCTCCTTTCTCCCCCTCTCTATCCAATACCCCCCCCCCAAACACTTACAATGATGTACTGTCTCCGCCAACTGTTTTACAAGTACATTAGCTTTATTTAATGAGATCAGCAAGTCATTTAACAGATGCATATGGAGCACAAGGCGAGACGCCCACTTACTCAAGCACACTTTTATGCTGTAAAGTTTTTTCATTTTGGATCAGATGTTCGAATGCATGAAAATGCGAATGTGACCCCTCAGTGAAGGGCTGAGGAGAAAAGAGGATATTTTGTATATGAGTAATGAGATTTATGATATGTTTGGCCTGATAAGTGTTCAGCAGACCCCTGGCATAGAGGACATTAGCAGCACGCCATTCTGTAAGAACAACATATAACAAGAGACCAGGAAATCAGATGTGGGGCCCTCTTTAGGGGCTTATTCTGTGTTATTTTATTTTGATGTTTTTTGGTGTGCATCAGGATTTGGTTAAAATATTCAATGCCACTCAAATTAATTGTAGATCACTCTTTATATTGCTAGCGTTCTTTTCGTTTCTATATTGAAGTGTTTATCCATGCCTTTCAAATACTTAAGTCACCACATCAGCAAATTAGGCCCAACCTCATTGCCAGTGTCACGTATTCCCTGTGTTTGCATTGACTTTAATGTTGAAATTCTTGTTTAGTTCCCCTGTTCCTGTTTCCTGTTAGTTTTGTAGTCCTTTGTAGTTTCTTTTCATGATTGGTTTCCCCTGATTGTTTCCCCAGGTGTTCCTCGTTCCCTTGTTTTCCCTTGTTTTCTTTTTTTTTTTTTTTTTTTTTTTTTTTGTGTGTGTGTGTGTCAGTCTTCACATGTATTATGCTGTGCTTTGTTCCCTGTGTGTAGTTTTGTTATGTTCTGAGTTACTTGGTTTACCTCTGTTTTATAAAAAAAAAAAAAAAAAAGCTGCATTTAGATCCTCATTCCTTGCCTGCTTCGTTACAGCTAGGTAACCTTCATTGCATATGCACCGAGATTTCAATTGCAATATCAATTGATTGTGTGAAGTTAAATTATGATTTAAATTTAATACAGAAAGAGGTTGGTAATTACATAACTTTTATTTTTTTCTAGAATGTGTCATTCAAATACTATGTATATTTTAAAATATTGTATCTGAAAACAAAGCAAAAACAGTCTCAATCTGAATACTATTAATAAAGGCAGAGGGCTATTTGCACTGTGCAAAAAGCAATAGATGCTATTTACACTAAAATGTAAATAGCAACAAAAAGCATCTTTGTTTTCACCAGACTATTGGAGTGCAAATAGCTATGCTGTGTGGCAGGTGCTTTTTACACCTAGTGCAATTTGTCACTCAGTTTAATAAAATATTTGTAATTGACTTTTACATGCAACAATTTCTGTTTTTCATTTTGTTCATTATTCGGTGAAACACAAAAGGAGTTGTTAGGCAGATGGTCTGCCTCGGTCACCAATTACCTTCATTGTATGAAAGGAAAAAGATGCAATGAAAGTCAATGGTGACTGAGGCTAACATTCTGCCTAACATCTAAAGGATTGGAACCACATGAAGGTGAGTACATGATGGCAAAATTTAAATTTGAGTGAACTATCCCTTTAACAGTCATCTTCAGTGATGCATATGCATTATGACTTGGTCAGCTTTACTAATTGTTGATTTTCATGAAATGTTTCACCACCCTCCTGTTTTATATATATTATATTATATTATATTATATATATATATATATATATATATATATATATATATATATATATATATATAATGACTGTACATGTTTTATGGACTCAAAGAGCTACTGAGTCATCTTGACAGCAAATAAAAACATACAGTAGAATAATACAAACAGGATAAGCCAAAGCCCTCATTGGGTATGTGTGTGCGAGTGTGTATATTTCCTAAAGCCCCAGAGATCAGACGAGAAAAGCTCCTGCACACCGAGGTAAAAATTCATTTCTTGAGAGCTATATATCAAGCGGTATTTGTTTAATGAGTGCTCCTGTGGATAGATGTATAGAACATGTCAGGCATCCACTTGCAGTGCGTTCTGGGATACAGATAACATCACAGAATGTGACTGCTCACTCTGTCTCAACACCCCATCCGCTTTATCTCCCTCTTTCCCGGCCCATTATAAATGAGAGACTACAGGAGAACAAGGAACAAAAATAATGGAGGAAGGAAAAAAGCTCACCAGCGCTCCACAAGCTAACCAAAACAAACAAACAAAAGAATCATCATCACCATACCCAGCTGGACGTTTCATTAAAGCGCTTCATCCACACCACCATGCTGTAAGAAGTCGTGACATGTAAACCTCTTGAAAAATGAGCCCTGTTTGTGGTCATTCTTTATCGGTTGAATCTCTTGGACTTGTGTTTTGGTGAACTTGCTGTTTGGCATGCTTAACTAACCTGCGCTCTCTGGCAGGTCTTTGCACCTTTTAAGTTATGGAAATGAGATGCAAGAGGCAGACGTGGGGGTAATTAATTGTAACTTGGAGGATAATATTGGCCTGTCAGGGATGTCTGCGTGTTGTGTGACTTTTTTTTTTTTAAGGGGAATATGTGCAAACTGGGAGGATCAGCTTGCATTCTGTCTTAATTGTGGTGCAGCTAGAATGTTAAAATGCTCTTGACTTTCCTCCCACCCCCTCTGCTCCCTTCTTTCTTTTCTGTCATAGTGTTTGTTGTGTTTGTAAACACCTCATAAATAGAAATTATCAATGGGCATAGTATTGACTGACATACCACAGCATACAGTAAGTGTGCGTGGGTCTTATGAAACATGGGCAGTTGTTAACATTAGTTAACTACATTAGTTAACATGAACTAACAATGAATTATTTTATGGCATTCATTAATCTTGGTTAATGTTAATTTTGTCATATAAATGCAGTTTTACAATTAAAAGTTGTACATGTTAGCAAGGCCATAACCACAATATACATTGAGGGGGACAAATCCCCCACAATAATCAGATATGCCCAGACTGAGCACCCCCCCCCCACCCCAGAAATTGATATCCTTGTTGCTGTCCATTATGCACCGCTGTCTAATTGTCATTCCGCTCAAGTTGTTGCAGGAATAACATAATGGTTTAAAAAAGTTAATTTTTTTACCACGCTCAGTAGTCTAACACCGCTCGTCAATGTCATATGAGATAGCCAAACAAATCGAGGAAGGCCGGACTCAAGTTTAAGACGCTAAGCAGTAACCTTGTGGATTATTCCAGCGCCATGCATCAGCAAGCAGTTCAGGTTAAGAGGCTTTGTGTCATGTTAGGTGTAAGTATCTAACTAAACATGCAATATTTGACCACTGTTTTATGATTGAAATGTTGTACCGACCAACATTCTTTTCTAAAGGTGCAAACTCTTCACCATTTGGTGAAATTTGCCATTTTGGATTTAAAATGTCACCTACAGTACATGATTTGAATGCCATTCATAACTGTGAATGTGAAAACATTAACAAAGCAGTTTTCAGCGAATCAGGCTTAAGACAAAGAGCGAATGTGTGTATATTGTAAAGGAATTAAATGAATGTGGTAATCTGGCAGGCTTTTGAAGTAGCTTTTTTAAAAAAATTATCTTGACATAGTCTAAGAAATGTATTTATATATAAAAAAAATAAATAAATAAAAGAGCGTTATCACCCAGATCAGAACTAGAACACTGTAAGACCTGTGACTTGTGACTCTATTGTGCTTTTAGGTTTTGGCAAGGACAGTGTCATATTCTTAATGCAAATATTAATAGGTAATAATTTAAAATTAATTTAAGATTTTCTAAATTTCTTTGTGTCTTTAATTACTTCTGAATTTTTTTACAGCATCTCCTAAGAGTCTACTTTTAAAAGAGACCATTTTATTTTGAGTATGTATTGTCAGGTCTGTGCTAAAAAAAATGAGCCACCAGATAAAGGAGTAGTTCACATAAAAATGGAAAGTTTACTTTTACTCACTCATTTACTCACCCTTATGTTGTTCAAAACCCATATGCTGTTTTTTTTTTTTTTTTTTTTCTTGGAACATAAAAATAGTTATTTAAAGAGATCTATTCGATAGAATAACAGTTTATAGTGAGCATGAGCTGTCAAGCTTCATAAAGGACAAATACTGTAAAGCACTATTAAAGGTTCAGTATAAATACACCATAACAGTAGTCCATATGACAAGTGCACTATATTCCAAGCTTTCTGGGCCATACAACAGCTTTGTGTTGTATGGACTACTTTTATGGTATTTTTATAATTATTTTTTATTTTATTTTTTTTCTCTTTGGACCTTGACAGCAGTGGTCAATATGAACTTTTTGTATGGAAAAGAGCAGCATTAGGATTCTTGAAGAAAAGATTGTGTTAAGATTCTAACACATTGATTAAAAAGCAGTGAGGGACAACTTGAGGGCAGTACATAATATTGTGTATTTTCTTTTTGCTAGTCAGCTGACACAGTCATGTCATTTTACAGATATATCAGTTATGAAAAGAAATTCAAATTATTGCCACGGTCCTGTCACCTTGTCAGTTTGGGTTTTTGTCTGACGGGACCGTGGCATCATCGTTCACTGTCTGTCTCGTGTTTTGTGTATGTTCCTTGTGTGAGCGCCATACACAAGTTACCGCCGTGGCATCATCGTTCCCTGTCTGTTTTGTGTTTTCATGTCCAGGGCATGGTGTCTGGATCCTGACTTCCTGTCTGGTTCGGCTTTTATTCAGTGTCGAGGTCCAGACATGTTCTGTTTGTTTTGTTCCAAGCATGTTGACGTTTTTTCCCTCATGTGTTTCAGGTGCCGCTGACACGCGGAATCAGCATTTCCACTGGACCCTGATTGTTTCCATGGGAACGCTGATCATGCCAACTTTCAGCTTGCGAGCAGCACCTGTTCCTTGTTTGTTGATTTGAATCCCCTCATGTGTCATGGTCAGGCTGGATTGTCTGATTTAATGTTAAATGTAGTTCAGTGTTGACTGAATGTCTTGCTAGATTGTCTTTTGGTGTGAAGTAACTAACCTTACTCTCTCTGCCTAGTTGGTCCTGTCTCGTGTATCTGTTTGTTGCCCGTGTGTTGGGTGTGTGGTTGCCTTCCAGTTCGCTGCGTGTCAGCGGGGTTTCCACGGAGGATACCTTGTCTTTGCCCACGTGTCTGGAGCTACATCACCCTACCCTGCTGGGCGTCATTCTGCACCTCACTAAGCTTCAACGGGGGATTCCACAAATCTATTCCCCGACATCCACAGTGACTGCTCACATTTATTGTAAATAAATCCTTTGAACTGTTCCTCTGCATCTGCGTCTGTTTGTCTCACTAACGTTCATTACATTTATATTAATATTTTCTTTGAGACAGCACAAAAAATAAAGACAAGATGACTGAAACAGGCAAATTGCTAGCAATGCAGACAGTGTACTGTGTGAACTTTAAAAATACATGTATCTTTTAAAATCAAAAAATTATAAAATTTTGGGCATTTATCGCATTTCAAGCCTTTATTCAGAAAATTATTGCATTCAGTGCCTTTACTCTATTAAAGGCCCAAAGAGGACCATTATTTTTGTGATCTCAACACCCGTGACCCCTCACCCCCAAAATGTTCAAGACATGGTTACAGCCTTGCATTTTAGCATTAATGCATTATGAACTAACATGATCTAATAAAGAACAATTGTATTTTCATATATTAGCATTAACCAAGATTGATAAATGCTGCAAAAATACAGTATATTGTTCAATGTTTGTTCATGATATATATTGCATTAGCTAACGTTAACAAATCAAACCTTATTGTAAAGTTTGACCAGAACCTTCTAAAGTACACATTTCACAAAAATTGTTCTGGGACTCATTTCCCAAAAGCATCATAAGCCTAAGTAGATCATAGAATCCATCTTACGATTCATCTTAGTTTTGCGGCCCATTTCCCAAAAGCATCGTAATCATACTTATGCAGATACCTGCAGGACAAACGTGAAATTACACCTGATACAATTTAAATACTTATAGCTACACTTTATGGTCATTTAATATCAGTATATATAAGTTTTATTTTATTATTATTTTTTAACCGACAAGGCTAATAATAATAATAACAATACTAAATGCAGAAAATGGTTAGTCAGTATTGGGTGAACAAATAAATTAATATATTAATAAATAAAGTTATTTGTGGACTAGTTGGTAACAACAAAGTGGTGGCATGATTGTTGCAGAGAACTGTAAAAATTACAATCAGAGAAGGAAAAAAGTTGATAACTTGCTGCCATGCATGAAAATCATCCGTACAGTATACTGACTCCTTATCCTCATCTCCTCTTCCTCTCTGACACCTAAGGGTGCTCTCTCCAGCACCACGCATTATGTAGTACCGCACATATTGTGTAGCATTGCTGTTACCGTTATCACTTTTGGGAGCAAAGAGCAGATCTCTCTTTGATTTGTGAATGTCCCTAAAGCGCAGCTTCCACGTGTCTCCTTATTTTGCGGTCTGCAATAACACGGTGAATCTCGTTATATTCAATTAATGCTTGTCATTAGCAGGACCATACACAGGGTGTCTGCTGTCTTCCCTGATCCTGGAGCTTTTATGCACATCTGATGAACAAAGTGATTGTGTAAAATAAATATATTGTTCTCCTCAAAACGATTGCAAAACAAAATGCAATTATGTGGTGAATTAAGCTGTACATTTAAGAAAATATTTTTAAATATTTC
The DNA here is from genome assembly GCF_019703515.2 of Myxocyprinus asiaticus. Taxonomy (NCBI): domain Eukaryota; kingdom Metazoa; phylum Chordata; class Actinopteri; order Cypriniformes; family Catostomidae; genus Myxocyprinus; species Myxocyprinus asiaticus. The sequence continues at coordinate 46,407,106 of NC_059344.1, forward strand.
CAGTGAGCTAAATTAAAAACGTGTTTGAAGTTACGCACAAAGATAATGAAGTTACAATGACGAACAGCACTATACGGTCACATTTCAGCACTTCACGATTATGGACAGCATCTCTATTAAGTAGCACTTAAAGCACAGCCTCACACGTTCATGTTAAGTGCAGTTTCAAGAAACGAACGTAAAAAATAACGAGACAGACAGACAATGCTCTTAACCGCTCAGATCAATTGCTATTGGGAAACGAGGCCCTGATTATGTTTCACGAGAAAGGCCCCGTGTGCATGAATCACACCTTTATTTTTTTAAATGTAAATTCTAAAATTAAAAGCAAAAATTATTGTTTACTCACCCTCTTTACATCACACTTTTGTATTACTTTTTTTTTTTCTTTTTTTTTTCAAAATTGGAATGCCCAATTCCAAATGTGCTTTTAAGTCCTCGTGGTCGTGTAGTGATTCGCCTCAGTCCGGGTGGTGGAGGACGAATCCCAGTTGCCTCCGCGTCTGAGACATCAACCCGTGCATCTTATCACGTGGCTTGTTGAGCGCGTTGCCATGGAGACATAGCGTGTGTGAAGGCTTCACGCCATCCACCGCGGCAACTACGCTCAACTCACCACGTGCCCCACCGAGAACGAACCACATTATAGCAACCACGAGGAGGTTACCCCATGTGACTCTACCCTCCCTAGCAACCGGGCCAATTTGGTTGCTTGGGGGACCTGGCTGGAGTCACTCAGCACGCCCTGGGATTCGAAATAGCGAACTCCAGAGGTTGTAGCCAGTGTCTTTTACCACTGAGCTACCCAGGCCCCTTCTTTCTTATGCACAACACAAACAAAGGTATTTTTTTGTATGAGGTGTCTTTTATCCACAAAATGTAAGTTAAAGGGGACCAAAACTTTCAAGCTTTAAAAAGGACATAAATGCAGCATTAAATTAATTCATACGACTCTGAAGTAATATGACAGCTTTGGATGAAAAACAGTTTTCAAGGAAATTCCATACAGTATACACTGTATAGATATACTGTATATGTGTGTGTATATACGTGTGTGTGTGTGTGTGTGTGTGTGTGTGTGTGTGTTGAGTGTACTGAGCTATGATAATCATTGAATTACACAATACAAAACTGCAAATGCTTTTGTTAACCTTTTCATGAGTAGGGTCTAAATTCTCCTGCAGTGCCCCCCAGAATGAGTTATTTCCACACATGACATTGCACACATGGTAGAGAGGGGCAGTGTATGTAAGAGTTGGCAATTTTTTTTTTTTTTACTATCGTAAACATATGAACAAATGGGTTATGTCTGCTGTATTTGTTTTATTTATTATGTTTATATATAGCTATAAAATAAATGAACAAATAATACGGTAATACAAACAATAATCAGCAGTACAGTTTGTGTATGCACTGTTTGAAATCTCATACATAGTGTGTGTGTGTGTGTGTGACAAGCGCTAATACAGACATTGCTGCGTGCATCGGATAATCGTGCTCAGCATGTGTTTTTTATTTTTTATTTTTTATATATTTTTGATAAATAAAAGCCCTAATCTCTACTCTGTATTTGAGTCCTGCCATTTCCTCAATCAAACCTGACAAGCTTTTAAATTAACTGGCTGTTGCAGAAACATATACAGTATGTGTGACGCTACTTTACGGGGCCCAGTTATTAACTGTCACAGATGTGTGATGGTACGTATGAAAGGGTTAAAAGTCTCATCTGGAATCCCATCTGGATTTCAAAATTTGCCCTTAAGAAAGTCATTCTCTGTGAAAATGTACCGATAAATGAAAGCCCAGTTTCAGAAATGTTGTGTATAATTTCTGTGCCATTAGTGACCCCTGTCTGGCTTTGTTCGGAAAAAAAAAAAAACAGCTCCTGCCCCAAACTCTCACCATTGGTTGAGCCAATGTTGTTATAATGCTCAAACAAATGCAATTCCATAGGGTTTCAGAAAATACACAGTTCATCTTTAATACATTAATTTTTGCTTTAAGTTTTGTTTTGTACATTAATTCCTAGTATGTATACTACTATGAATACTATGAGTATATTAATACTGTGCTATGGTATAATGCATAACTTTAAAATACTTTATATAGCATTAAGTCAGGTCACTTCACACTACTCCTAATATTCAGTCTACTCTTAATAAGCTTACAGTAGGTGAGTCTTAAAGAAAAGATAATAATGATGCTGGTGTTGATGGAAGCCTTGTGGGAGGCCAGATCATGAACCCCTACTGTGATGCTTCATGCCAGAAACATGTTCGCACCAGCGACACCTCATTCTCCTAAACCAGGGTGTGAAAATCCATCTGGATATGTAAATAATGGAGGTGTTTGTGCAAGGACATGACAATACCGCAGCACCTGTACAGTGCTGTACATGGAAGCTAAAAGCTTATTCAGGTCTTTGGTCGTACTCAATCTCCTCAAATCAGCTGCAGAGCTTTCAAATGGCTCTCTGTGCTGGCACATGGCATGTTCATGAGCTGCGTGAGATAGGTAGAGGAGGGAAAATGAGGGGAAACACATTTTGTGGTCTAGGCTGGTTTAAGCTGGTTAGTGTTGATTTGGTGTTGGACTAGCTGGCAGACCAGCATAGCAATGTTGTTCACCACCAAAATTTCTGACCAAAATGTTTGGTTAACAAAATAAGTCTCAAAATGCCTTGTTGAAACACAGCACACCAGCATACCATTTTGTGGACTAGCATTCAAAACAAAACATGTGCTGGTGACCAGTGTATTAAAAAGAAAGAAAAAAAATCTTGGTGTAACCATAAGAGACCCTTGAGCCTTGTCACTGGTGTGGGAGAGTTTCAGTGTAAAAGACCAAGAGAAGGAATCTACTACTGGAGATTATGGCTATTATTTGTCTTAATTTACTCTCTGCTCTTTAATGTTGGGGCCTTTACTCCCTGCAGGATAAAGACATCCCCTGTAGGTTGGACCTCCTACATGTACAATGGGTTTTTATTGACTGTGAGAGAGATTTGATCCGTGTGGGCAGTGGAGGGGAGGGGAAGGCTAGCCCCTGGGTCTTGCCGGCCCAAACGGATGTCACACAGCAAGAGAAGACTCTAATAAGGGCTCCCTAGGGATCCTTCTGGGCCTGGTGGACCGACACATGTGCACACACATATACACACTGCCTCATATTCTTGCTCTAATATCTCCTTGCCTGCTAGCCATAAACACTCACTGTCCTAACCTTCTGAAAAGCCCCCAAAATACCTTCATTCTGTCACAGAAATGTCTAGTTGTGACAGATTCCAGTGCCTAACAGCCCTACAGAGACTAAACTTGTCTTAATTAAGATAATGCAGCTTCTTTCTCTTATTATCCTCAAGACTTTATCTCCTTTATTTCTCTTCTTCTTTCACACATGAGGACTGAATTGTTCATTATGATCCTAAGTGACTCAACAGGGTTCAAAACACCATTGCTCTGAGAAATTAGACTCAAACGTCCACCTCCCAGTGTGAGGCTGAGCACCCAGAAGGCATCGTTTAGACCATCTGTCAGTCAAGGCGCCAACTCTTGAAGGAGTCCCTGTATCCGTACTCTCATCTCCGAGTCTTCCTTCAATGTTTTGAGCCGACCCGTCTTTGTGACGATAGCGGACGAGTTACTTCCTGTCAAAGTGCCAGTGTTCATTGAGTCAGCGTCACCCTGTGCATGTCAGCGGACCCTCTGTTGCACTCTTCTCTTTTGACTTAAATGCAAACAAGTGGAAGCGCATAGTGACTTGACACAAGGTGACACTTATGTGAGAAGAGCCCCGCTGTGGCCAGGCATGGTGGGAGAAAAGAGTCAGAGGTGTTTGAGGATGAGTTATCATGTATAGGGCATCTACACCTGAGAGGACGTTCAGGACATGGGCAAAAGGGAAAGAGCAGGAGAGGAGACCAGGGAAAGACAGACAGACAGACAGACAGACAGACAGAAAGAAAGAAAGAAAGAAAGAAAGAAAGAAAGAAAGAAAGAAAGAAAGAAAATGAAATTTGGTCATTCATAGGTAAATGTCCAAGCTATACTGTAGTTCGATTACCATAAAGTGATTTGATTTGATTTGATACATTTGTTCAATCCACCACCAGACCTACTGTTTTACAGAGGCTTCTGCCTTTGTCTTCTGTCTTAAAGCTGAGGGGTGTGACTTCTAAGCCACTAGTGTCACCAAAGGGAATGTCAAAAGTAATCCCTATTTTTTTAAACAAATTCCAGAAAACTCCCCATGTCTACCATTGGTTGTTAAACATATAGTCCTGCCCCAAACTCACACCATTGGTCGAGCCAACAACATCCTACAAATGGCTTAATTTATGTGGACTCTGCATATTAATCTGGGATCCATAAAAATAATCCACTTCAAATTTGTCACTGTGAGGGGCTATACAGTTTTTTTTTCTTTGCACTAAGGCCAAACAAAACAAAATGTAATGATTGTTTCCCCAAAAGTAAAGGGGCCAAACTTAAAGCTTCTGAATTTCTAAAAGTAGTTTTAATGGTTACGACACCCCTGGCAAAAGTAGTGGCAGTTTCAACAGTTACACAGTATTTTTCTCTGTATTGGAATGTACTATATTAACTTTCAGTATTGTCTAATACCATTATGTTTCTTTAAGCATTAAATCTTCATAACTGAATACAATGCAGTGTGGATTTCATCCAGTAATCAAAATACCTTCTTTAAATTCTTAAAGTAGCCTAATAGTTCACCCAAAAAATGAAAGTTATGTCATTATTTACTTACCCTTTGATGGTGCTCCAAACCTGAATGACTTTTATTTTATTTTATTTTTTGAAATACATTTTTTGTGATAAATAATACAAAATAAAATGAAGAAAAAATAAAATAAAATAAAAAGCATTCACAGGTTTTATGTGACATATGTAACGATCTAAAGACTCCAGTCTGTCAGGCTTGAAAAAGAACCATAAAAATGACAGTAAAAGTGATTTGACTTTTGCATCACACAAAGTGATTGTATGGCTTCAGAACACTTGGAATATGGTGCATGAATCATATCAATTACTTTGTGGTTTTATGGTGTTTTTTATCCTTGTTCGAGCTTGACAGATCAGAGTCACTATTCACATTTATTACACAGTATGGCAAATAAACCATGTGAAGACCTTTTATTAAATTCACCATTGGTGTTCCACAGAAGAAAGCCAGTCAAACAGGTTTGGAGTGACATCAGGGTGAGTAAATAATAAAATTTTCGGGTCAACTTTTCCTTTAAAATCTTTCCCACACTAGTCTTCAAATAAAAAAAAAGTCCACTAATTTCTTCCTCATAGGCTGTGGAACAGCACAGGAACATGTTAAAACCCACATTAAGCACTGCAGAAACTGAAAGCCACTAATTACTCAGCTCTTTTATGATTGCCATATAATGACAGTCACACCGACTAGTGTTGTGAAAGTACAGGAGCACAGCAACTGGCTCCTGTGGCCATCTAAATCTTAGGGGGAAGAGAACAGTGCCACTGTTCTATCAGCATTACTTACATGCATCAAAGCTGTCCACACACGGACCACATGTCATATCCTGACAAGAAGGGGGAGGGGATGGAAGACTCCAGAATGTTCTACACCAACTCCACATTTACCATATCACATGACTGCAAATATCTCTTGAACGCTCAGTCTCTGGGGCACAATTATTTGTTAGGGAATACAGTTCAGACTTGTTCTGTTCCCTTTTGGATTTTATGATAACACAGCCGTAAATGTGCTCCAGATACTATGTAGAACAGTAAGGTAAAGTCCTTATACAACAAAAGAGCCGTGTTTTGAAAATAGCCCCGTAGAATGGCATTACATTTATTTTACAGCATTTTCATTAAATTTAATGGTTCGTGAAAAAATTAGTTATGATCATTTGCGCCTTTATGGCTGGCTAAAATCCAGACTCACAGCAGAGGGTCATGGAAAGGTCAAAGGGTCGTGTTCTCCACAGAATGACAATAATCAGTATGACCTGACAAATTGATTTTGCATCCTATGCAGCGGCAAAGTGTGCATTAGTGAGCCCGCTAGCGCTTGTGCTGTGAGTAAATGGACAATAAAGCATAAAACAACACGCAATAGCTCTACAGAATAATTAGCTGCTATTGTATGAGCAATTGGGTGAGGGTGGGAATTGACGGGGGTGCACAGGCAGTGCGTTAGGTGATGTCGGGTGGACGGGGAAGGTGGCACTTAACACCAGAGCTGTGTGGCTGTTATGCTGCGTAGAGACCCCCATTCTGTCCCCTTTACATGGCCAAGTTATAGCGGCAGAGCTAACAGTGGGCAGACACTGTGGTCGGCGTGCCAACGGTCACACATCAATGCATTATCTCATCTCATCTAAAACAGAGAGATGATGACCATCGCTTCAGTAACTAACCCCCCCTCCCACGAATGTGCACACACACATACACATAAGCCAGCGCTGCCTAGTAACAACAACGGGCCCAGTCCAGGCTTGTTGGAGCAGCCGGGGCTGGACTAATAGATTTCCTCCCATATTTATACCCTGCATCACTCTTGCTCCCCGGGCCCTCAGCACAGGTAGCTGTTTTATATAAAATTTTTATAGATGTGCCCCAGCCATAACAAGGCTGATTTTCAGCGCCGGCCCTAGTGTATAAGTCCTGCGGAATTGTCAGGCTTCGCACTCGACAAATCAAGCCTAACTTATGATGTTTTCGGTGTAATTTTTATTCCCGTTTGACTGGCCAACTACCTGGTGGTAATAGAATGTTGGGAAAAGGCCAGTGGGGGAATGTTTACGCTCGGGGTGATTGATCGACGGCCACCTCACTTTTCATTTATATCTCTCTTGCCCCTTCCATTCCGAATCGGTTAAGTTTAGGAAAAATGAATCCAAAAAAAGCAGGCCGGAAGAGAAATGGCCCCAGATTACAGCGAGGCACAATCGTAGATCTAAGCCAGGCCCTGGTGTCGGGGTGAGTGGATTGTTTGCGAGCATTAAGTTATCTAAATGAAAATCAATACTATGTGTGCCAGCCTTTTACAACAGAGAAGTGCCCCGAGTCCATGCAGAATGGTGGGGAGGAAAGGGAAGGATAAATAGAGGAAAAGAGGAAGGAAGCTCTCTCAGTGCTCTTCCCCAGTGCCCAGATCTGAGTCATGGCCTTTTTGGCCTTTTGACCGTATAAAACATTGATTTAGACACACGTGTAAATATCTTATTGTCCGTAGGGATGCTTACTATATCTGTGTGCCCCATATCTGTGTGTAATTGTATGCCTTAATGGTTATACAGTGGTACTTAAATCACAATTACAATTCTGTCTTACTGCATTAGATAACAGAATATCAAAGCAAGTAGCACTTATTATAAAGAAATATATTATAAAGAATATTGTAAAGAAAGTGGAGCATGTCCATAGTTAATGTGGTAAACTGCACATCCAGTCTTCATACTGTACGTCCAGTAAAAGTTTCCTTGGCACCAGCTGGTTAAAAGTAACTGCAAAAATTTCAAAGAAAAGCGAGTTAGTTTTGAGAAAATAATCTAGCGTCAATTGTTTGCAGATGCCACTTGGTTTGATATTTTAATGCAATGACGTGAAAATTATCTCATCATTTATGCACCCTCATGCCACCTCAGATGTGTGACTTTCTTCTGCAGAACACAAACAAAGATTTTTAGAAAATTATCTTAGCTCTGTAGGTCCATACAATGCAAGTGAATGGTGGCAAGAACTTTGAAGCTCCAAAAAGCATGCAAAGGCAGCATAAAAGTAACCAAAATGACTCCAGTGGTTAAATCCATATCTTCAGAAGAGATATGGAGTATAGGTGTGGGTGAGAAACAGATCAATATGTAAGTCCTTTTTTACTATAAATCTCCACCTTTGACCAGCCTCAATCAGAAGATGGCGATATGCACACAGAATGCAAATCACCAAAAAACTAAAGAAAAAGAATGTGGAAGTGAAAGAGGAGATTCAAAGTTCTGGCCACCACTTACTTGCATTGTATGGACCTACAGAGCTAAGATATTTTTCTAATAATCTTAGTTTGTGTTCAAAAGAAAGAAAGTCATACACTTGAGCATGGCCTGAGCATGGGTAAATGATGAGATAATTTTCATTTTTGGCTGAACTATTGCTTTAAGTGTCCAGACTCTTTTTGGAGCATTTTTTTTTTTTTTTTTTATAATTTAATTTAATTTTTTACATTTTGTTCTAGGCAAATAATTGTGTTCCTATTGCATAAATCTAAATGTATATTCACTGTATCTGTGTGGGTGTGTTTGTGCCTGTGTGACTGCAAGGACCTCTGTTGGCCTCTGGAGAAATTTCTGTCTGATCACAACACAAGTGTTTCTCACCTGTCAGCCACCAAAGAATCATTCTATCGCTCACAATTATGCAGAGCAACCCACAGAAGGACATATTGAACCCCCCTCAGCCTGATGAAGTCTTAACCTGTCTAACCCCACCACCCATTTAAGCAAAAGCTATACACCACGCCTGTGACTAAGCCACAGACAACCATTAGTAGATGTTTCCGCAGTGCTGCAACTATGGTGCAGAAATGTCAACAACTGCTGGGCAGAAGCAAGGCCATGATAAAGTGTGAGAATGTGTGTGCAGTGTAGAAACTGGCAGTTTTAATGACCTTCAAATTAAGACTCTGGATTGTAGACCACTGCACAGTCTGGTGGAAAACAATACAACACAAAGAAATATAACAGACAATGTATTCAGGCTACACTGAACCAACAATAAACCAAGGTCTGTGTCTGTTCTGCAAACACTCTTTGATAACATGTGGTTATTTCCTTGAGCTTATAATGGAATGATAAGGGCAGGCACTTGCCACAAAACATGCCATAATATATAATAAAGACAGTCATTAGCCGTGCACATATTTTCCATATAATTAATATCATTGTGGGAGGGAGACCTCACTCCTCTCCACTTGCAGGTGGCAGATCTGTGATGTTTAAATAGGTCCTCTGCTCTCAGAAGTGGATCGGACCATCCATTCGGTAATGATTATTATCCTGCTGCCTTTATGACGCCCTCAATGAGTTTTTAATGTCAATGTTCGGAGAAGCTACCAATAACTGGATTAATATTTTAGGTAATCTAGATTTGCTGGTCCTGTGCATTTTGATTATATGACAGTGGCCTCTCATTGGAAAATAGCTAATATGCTCAGGCACTTGTCTCTCAATTATATGAGCTGCATTAACTCTTGGCAGTCCATTCTCACCAGGTCTAACCCTCCTCCACATGTAAAGAGGTGTCACAACCCCTTACAAAAAAGTACTGTGGTGGGACAATGGCAATGTGATGTTATCAGATGGTAATGCCATAGTACTTTGATATACACTGGACCTGATAAGAAGCTTATTTGAACATGCAAGCCACACTATGTTTAACCACCTAGTCCCAAGGTAATTTTAGTGGACAAATTTAATCAGTTCCTCTTAAGTTCAAACAGGTGCCACAGCAGATGGACAAATGGACAAAATCACATTAGCTATAGACATGTTCTAACGTTTGACAACAAGAATGTGTCCAAACAATCAGAATTTGAGCAGTACGTCTCCTGTTTTATAATTTAAAACAGACTTTTTGTGTGAAATGTTTTGCTTAAAAAGTGTGATTCTGCTATGTTTCTTTAAAGTTGCCGCTTGCTTAAATATTTTGTTTTCTAATGCAGCGATATTCATACATTACAGTGACGCATAAGAGTCTAAATATTTTTTGGGTCACTATAATGTTGCTGGATGACTACCATATTCATATTCCATTGTATTTGTAGTCCAAGTTTCACTGTCCAAAACAACAGGGTATTAGTATGGTGCCATGTCTGAGTGCAAAAAAACAACACAAAAAGAACAGCAATGGAAATAATACTTTGATACCTTTGATAGATTTTTGTTAGTGTGTGAACCCTGCACACTAGAACTTCAGTTAAAGCAACAGTTCACCCAAACATGATAATTTTCTTACCATTTACCATTACATGCCATCCCAGATGTGTATGACTTCCTTTCCTTTGCAGAATACAAATGTAGATTTTTAGAAGAATATCTCAGCTCTGTAGGTCCATACAATGCAAGTGAATGGTGGCCAGAACTCTGAAGGTCCAAATATCACAAAGACATCTTAAAAGTAATCCATACAACCAAGTTTACATGCACTTAAGAAAATGGTTTATTCCAGGGTTTTAGCAGAAAGCGGCGTTCTGGAACATCATGTAAACTAGAACAATGATTTCCTTATTCTGCTTAAGAGATTAAGAAAAAGTGGTTAACATACCTTGGTTTCTCTCTGTGAACACGGCTTAATGTGGTTATGTAAACGCATAAGTGCTGTTCTGATTGGTATTTGAAGAGTGTGCATGCGTGGAACAGACCGGGATAACACATGTTATAGGATGAAGCCCAACAACAAGTCAACACAGTGGAAAGAATTTAACAATTCTGGGAGTACAGTGGGAAAATCACATATACTATAAACTATACCCATTTATACACACGAATATAAAATATTGTCTTACCCTCACGTTTGTGTGTGCACTCGTACATTGGGGAAATCCCAATACTGCATCACATTTCAGCTGCAGGTCGCGATAGTAAGTGAAGGAAACAAACACAGCAACAACACTAGAATATCTGGAAATAAACCGAAGCAAAGGAGAATAAAATAACAAAGTCTTCCTTGATCCCATGTTTGTTATTTACTCAAGCATCGTGGGCAAATTATGTTGCCGTGGAGAAAGCTGGTTACTGACCGAGCCGCATGTATATGGGAGTAATGAGTGCACCGGTTATATAGTGCATGTAAACAGGAATGCTACTTTCTCACAAAAACCCGATTTCTCTCAATAAGCCACTTTTTGCCGTCCATGTAAATGTAGTCACTGTCTTCTGAAGCAATCCAACTGATTCTGGGTGAAAACAAACCAAAATGTAACTCCTTTTTCACTGTACATTTTGCCATTGCAGTCTCTAGGCATGATCATGCTTTCAAGCTCAATTACACTTTCTAGTGATTGAGCATGTGCAGAGTGCTATATGGCGCTATAGGAAGTGTAATTAAGTTTGATATCATGAGACTATCTGTCAAGATTTATATTTAAAAAGAAGTTATATTTGTCTGTTCTCACCCAAAACCAATTGGTTTGCTTCAGAAGACATTGATCATTTGACATTAAAACCACTGGAGTCGAATGGATTACTTTTATTTTGTGATATTTGGACCTTCAGAGTTCTGGTCACCATTCACTTGAACTGTATGGACCTACAGAGCTGAAATATTCTTCTAAAAGACTTAATTTGTGTTCTGCAGAAGGAAGAAAGTCATACACATCTGGGATGGCATGAGGGTGAGTAAATGATGAGAGAATTTTCATTTCTGAGTGAACTATCCTTTTAAAAAGGCCACCGTAAGGGCTAAGTTAAATCAATGACTATGGCATAAATATGATCATTTTCTTTTTTTTTTTTTTGTTTTGTTTTTTTTGTTTATTCAAATGTTTATTTGAACATTTGAATATTTGTCAATTCATGCAAATTGTGCATTCAAATCATTAATAATGATTTTTGAAGTGCTATGCTTGTTCTAACAGTGTCCCAGCAGAAGTGGTTGACATGTACACATTTGTAAAGACTGTACATCATATCCAGTCAAAGTAACAATCTGTATAGGAAAAAAATGATCTGTTACAGAACCAAGTTGTGTGGAAGGGAGACTGAGAGAACTGAAAGAGGAGAACAGTGTACTAGGCAGTCAAACCATGATGTAGCCCTATTCTCCCAGTTTGCCATTTAAAAAAAAAAAAAAAAAAAGAGGAAATTTTTCCATTGCAGATGCACTCAGGCAGAGGACAGGAGCTCAGGCCATGCTAATAAATCAGCGCCTGAGCCTCTGGTGGCAACTGATCACATGGGAATACTGAAGAGGAAGAGGAAGAGAGAGAGAGAGAGAGAGAGAGAGAGAGAGAGAGAGAGAGATCATGGACGTGAGGCCTAAGAGAGGAATGATACTCTCTTAAATAGCCATGTACCAATGGACACACACAAAAACACACACACACCCAACACAAAATCACAGAAAAGCAACTGTGTGTAACATATCACTGATATCTCCACCTCTGTGCCCTCACATTTTCCCAGACAAATTAGAAGAACCCTAGACAGTTACTGCTTGAAAAACAAAGTCTGATTTTCCAAACGTGCGAACCACCTATTATTGGGCACACAGAGAGGCTATTTGGGAAAGGGCCTAAGGACACCTCTGAAATGAGGGTGAGTCAGAGAAAGAAATAACCTAACAAATTATCTTCATCTTCAGTCAACACTATGACTATCTAGCCTGGGGGAAATATCCTTTAAAAACCCCAAATATAAAATAGCACAAAATAAATTATTTCTAAAAAAAATTGGTCATTGGTCCTTAGGTCTGTTTTTCTTTTGTTGACATGTTGTCCTGGAGCAAACACTTACAATAATTTAAATGTTATATAAATATCATAGATTCCCTATCTGTCACTTACTCGACGTTGTGTCGATGTAGTGACACTAGGGGTCGCTCTTGGGAGCCCCAAACACCTCTGATCTTTGAGAAAAGGCAAATGGGAATTGGCGAGTGGAATTTGCATGCCACTCACCCGGACATACGGGTATGAAAGGAGCTGGCTCGCAACCACTCTTTCAGATTTTTTCTTCGGAGCCGAGCAGTGTTCATTCATTGAATTCCACTGCCATTCCATTCACCTCGACTGTGTATGCTGTTGGATATACAGCGCATTTCAGCGGTTTCTCCCCCTCGTGCATGGATAAAGTGCAGAGAATGTCCCTGGGCGCTTCGACAGCTAGAGAGTATATTCTGAAAGAGTATTGTCCTCTAAAAGAGTGGGCACTGACTGAGAGCATCTTTTTAAAGATATCTTTCCGTCTGTGTATAGTTCCTGATTGCGGTCGTTACCTCTCCGACGGCCACGATCGCTGTCTCACCTCTTTGGGCAACAGCCACGCTGAGACAGCATTCGTGGATGGCTCATGCCCTCACTTGAGCATGACCATGACAACGTTGCGGTCGCGGTTTTCCTTCTTCGGGGGAAAGCCACTCCAGCCGCTCCCCGCCCCGGTCCTTCAACCTAGGGGTACGAGGCCGCGACGGTTAGCACTGGGGATGATTTGGTGACCCCAATGGGAGTGGTTCTGACGTGTAATCCCCCACAGACCTCCCATTCCCCAGTATGCTCATTTGCCCCGGTCGAGTTCTGGGATGAGAAAGGTGGCTCGCCCCAGGGCGAGTTTTATGTCTCATTCGGGGCTCGAGAGCAGGATGAGCTCTCAATCGCAGCATTCGAGAGCGGGCTGATCCAGTCGGACATGGAGGACTCGACTGGGCTCCCACCTTCGGGTGTGTTCTCCCAGTCTGAGGCTGATGCGGAGCTGGCGGCCATGCTTGCCCGGGCTGCCACGAGTGTCAGGCTAGAGTGGAACCCTCCACCCTGCCCTGAGCCCTCATGGCTTGATGACTGGTTCCTGGGCTCAGAGCGCCGCTCACGGCCGTGCCCCGCCCTGGTTCCATTCTTCCCGGAGGTGCACGAGGAGCTCACGAAGTCATGGTAGGCACCTCTTACTGCCCGGACCCGACCTCTGAGCCTCTCCATTCTCACTACCCTCGACGGTGGGGCGGCCAGGGGGTACACTGAAGTCATTGCAGGCCACTCACATCCCGATCGACCTCAACCATGCAGCAAACGTGCTGTCATGGCAGGTCACACTCTGGGGAGAGTTGAGACTCCACCCCCTGGTGGTCCAACTGATTTGGACTCAATTCAGTGAAGCACAGGTAGACCTTTTTGACTCCTGGGTATCCTCCCACTGCCCGCTCCGGTACTCTCTGACCGAGGCTCCCCTTGGCACAGATGCACTGGCGCACAGCTGGCCCTGGGGGCTGCGCAAGTATGTGTTTCCCCTAGTGAGCCTGCTTGCACAGACTTTGTGCAATGTCAGGGAGGACAAGAACAGGTCATCCTAGTGGCACCCTACTGGCCCACCCAGACTTGGTTCTCGGAGCTCACGCTCCTCACGACAGCCCCTCCCTGGTGAGTTCCTCTGAGGGAGGACCTCCTCTCTCAGGGATGGGGCACCATCTGGCACCTACACCCAGACCTCTGGAATCTCCATGTCCCTAGAGTCAGTTGAGCTAAAGGCTCTCTCATTGAAGACTGTCCTCCTGACTGCGCACACATCCATCAAGAGGGTTGGGGACCTGCAGGCGTTCTCTGTCAGCGACAGCTGCCTGGAGTTCGGTCCGGCATACTCTTACATGGTCTTGAGACCCCGACCAGGCTATGTGCCCAAGGTTCCCATGACCCCTTTTAGGGATCAGGTGGTGAGCCTGCCGTTGCTGTGTCTAGTGCGTGCTTTGCGCATCTACTTGGACTGCACGCAGAGCTTTAAATGTTCTGAGCAGCTCTTTGTCTGCTTTGGGGGACAGCGGAAAGAGAGGGCTGCCTCCAAACAGAGGATCGCCCATTGGATCATGGATGCCATCGCTTTGGCATACCAGGCCCAGGGCCTGCCACCGCCCCCTTTGGGAGTACGAGCACACTCCATTAGGAGTGTGGTGGCCTCCTGGGCCTTGACCAATGGCACCTCTCCAGCAGACATCTGTAGAGCAGCGGGCTGGGCAACACCAAATAACTTTGCAAGATTTTATAATCTCCGAGTTGAGGCGGTTTCATCCCGTGTGTTGTCAGGTATGAACAGGTAAGTATGTGGGACAGTTTGCCAGGTGTACCACTTGCGTACCATGCCTTTCCCCTCCCTAAGGAGAAGACGTGCACCCCCATGTGAATTCCCGAGACCAGTGAACCCTGGATGTCTTTCCTTCTCAGCCCTGTGGCAGGCAAATTCGGCGGAGAGATTCGATGCCGGGCCCAGTACTTGCGCTAGTATGCCCTGTACTGGGGTAGGTGCTCCACATGTTCTGGTTGCCCGTGGGTAACCCCGTGTGATGTATTTTCCGCAGTATGGTTTCCCTGTTGGTAAACACCCATCTTCCTTGGGCAGAGCCACCGGTCACTGTGCTTGTAGAGCTCCTCCCCTCTGGGTAGGTCCTACCGTGGGGACTTCTTCCACATGTGAGACTGCCAGTCGGTAAGTCCATGTGACGTATTCTCCACACGTTACCTCCCCTTTGGGCAGGGTGTGGTCTCCGCTGTGTCTTTCCCCTATGGGAAAGGACACCCTCCCTGATGTGGATACATATGGCCCCAGCTGAAATTCCATTTTTGTGGGAGAAAAAAAAAAAAAGAAGAGAAGAGGCCATGGCTGGTGCGGCCTGTTCCCACTATGAGTTCGTCTTGTCCCCAGGGTGCGAGGGAAGGTACGACGTTCGTGGGGCATTGGAGAAGGTTACGTGGGGGCCCGGTGCACTTGCTACGAGGCACGCAGTGGCTTGCCTGCACCTGCACCGCCAGTCCACGTAACACAGTTCAGCTAGTTGTGGTGTTTTGTATAGGGATCCCTAGAGTCACTACATCGACACAACGTCAAGTGAGTGATAGATAGGGAACGTCTTGGTTACTGTTGTAACCTCCGTTCCTTGATGGAGGGAACGAGACGTTGTGTCCCTCTTGCCACAACACTGAGCTACCCGCTGAAATGTCCGGGACCCTGTCTCAGCTCCTCAGTGCAAAACCTGAATGAGTGATTGTGAGCCAGCTCCTTTTATACCTGTATGTCCGGGGGAGTGGCATGCAAATTCCACTTGCCAATTCCCATTGGCCTTTTCTCAAATATCAGAGGTGTTCGGGGCTCCCAAGAGCGACCCCTAGTGTCAATACATCGACACAACGTCTCATTCCCTCCATCTGGGAACGGAGGTTACGACAGTAACCAAGATGTTTTCAAACTAAGTTTATTGTAGGTGCAAAATACAATAGTTCTGTTTATTAATTGCAGTTTTTTTTTTTTACCTTATATAATATTTTAATCAAATAAAAAATTGCCAGTAACACATTTCTGTAAATATTTTGATCTTTTTAAAAATAATAATAAGTGAAAAATAATTGCAGTAGATAATGGCTATAAATACTTTTAAAACTTATATAGTGTTTACATTAAATAAAAATAATTCCAGTGAATGATGGCTGTAAATATTTTTTTTAACCTTATAATATTTAAACGTAAAATAATGCCAGTAAATGACATATTTATTTTTTTACCCTTTTTTTAATATTGAAAATAAATAAAAATAATACCAGTAAATAATATATATATATATATATTTTACCCTTTTTTTAATATTGAAAATAAATAAAAATAATGGCAGTAAATTATGGCTGTAAATACTTTTAAACCTTATATGAAATTGAAATTAAATAAAAATAATTGCAGTGAATAATGACTGTAAATATATTTTGAACCTTTTATAATATTTAAATTAAATAAAAATAAAGGGGGGAAATATTGTCTGTAAATATTTTTGAACCTTTCATAAAATTTAAATGAAATAAAATAAATAAATAAAAATAATGGCAGTAAATTATGGATGTAAATACTTTTAAATCTTATATGAAATTTAAATTAAATAAAAAGAATTGCAATGAATAATAACTGTAAATATATTTTGAACCATATATAGTATTTTAATTTAAAATAATGGGGGAAAGATGTCTGCAAATATTTTTGAAACTTTGTGATATTTAAATTAAATAAAAAATAATGGCATTTAATAATGGTTAATAATTTGTTAAGGCAACAAAAGTAAAAAAATAATAATAATCCATCAGATGAGTAGGCTTGGTAAAAAGAGTCTCGCCTGGAGTTTGTATGAATCAAGTCCACAAAATAAATGACCTGCGTCTAAAATATAATGTACATTCACCAACAATGTTCTTCTTGAAAAAAAAAAAAAAAAAAAAAAAATCACACAAGTGTCACTAGTCTTAAGACATTTACATTTATGCATTTGACAGATGCTCTTATACAAAGCAACTTACAATGCCCTTATTACAGGGACAATCCCCCTGGAGCAACCTGGAGTTAAGTGCCATGCTCAAGGACACAATGGTGGTGGCTGTGGGGATTGAACCAACTACCTTCTGTTTACTAGTTCAGTGCTTTAGGCCACTACACCAACACCACTCCTAGACGATGTGCTAAGCCTCATAATGGCTGACATGCTAAATATGCTTTACTTTGAATACATAGTATCGCTTAGCATTTACTATTATTCATCATTGTCTAGTTACTTACTCAAACATGGTCTTATTGCATTAGATTTATTGTGTTCTTTACAGTGTATATGCACTGTAAAGTCAGATGGTGCTTTTCCCCTTTATTCAATCAGGTCCATTCAGTGTGTACAAATCTATTTCTCAAATCTCACTTCTTTTGTGCAGAAAGTCTATTTTTATTTCTCTCCCTTTTCTCTTTCTCTAGCGTTCCATTGCTGTGTTTCATCTTAAGTGAGTTTATTCAAGTGTAGTCATTGTTTTTCCCCCCTGAAAGAGTAGCAGAGGAGCAAGGGGAGGGAGAGGGAAAGGAACAGCAGTTACTATACAGCTACACAACCAGTCTAGCTCGGGTAGCCCAAAGGACACATTCAGTAATCCCACCAATGATGCCTGCCGCCCCACTGAAGGCAAGCAGCCCCACAAATACCCATAGATCTCGCCATCCATTTTTTATTATATTCAGGCTGCAGTGCTGTATTTCCTTGCTCCTCTTAGCATGACACACACAGGGCTCTCCAAAACAAAAATCCATACTATCGATTGGCCAGTGTCACCACAATTATTCTTTTGAAACAGCCATTGAAAACAAATTACATCTGCACTGCGTTTTCATCCGATTGCTCTGGGTGAGCAATGCTCACTCCCCTTTTTCCTGCTGCCCCCACAACTACAAACCTGCCTCTCCCTCGCGCTCTTCCGCCAGTAGTGCTATGTGGCTAACAATGGTGCCGGAGTGCGTCCAGAGGGAGTGTTCATGCCACATGACGGCAGTTAAGGAGAAAGCTACTTAAGAGAAACAAAAAGCCTAAATTAGCAACACACCAGAGAGAGGACCCATTCAACAGAACAACCGTATAACATTAATATTTTTGGTTCCTTTGAGAGGGCAGTGATTAAGAAAGTGTTTACAATGTGTGTAGGGTCAGTTTCAGTCTATGTCTGTGTGACTACTGCAGGTACTATGGCAGTAATTACCTGGCTGGTCTGCTTTTTCTCCTATTAGAAAATGTATAAGTAGTGTATCAAACGACCAGAGAACCCTAATGGAATTATACCTCTGCACCAATTTCTCTTGTTTTTGTTTCCCTTGTATAAAAGAGAATCAAATACACCTAAAAAGAGAGAGAAAAAGCATGTATGTGTAACTGTGTGCATTCAAATAAATTTAATCAGACCAGTTTGTTATGTCTTACACTAATAGAAGACTTGGCGTGCTTTTTAAAACTTCGAATTCCTTTTTTGAATAGGGCTATATCATGTCAATTAAATATCCTAGATGACATTCAGCCCCAACTGAAGGTGTAATTGTAATTTGTACATATCAGGCCAGCAATATGTAAATGCGAGTGTGTAAATTATTTACTGATGGTTTTAAACAAAGCTCTTAAATAAGGAATAGTTCGCCCAAAAATGATAATTCTCTCATAATTTACTCACCTTCATTCCATTGCAAATTCATATGACACTCTTCTGTAGAACACAGATATATTTTGAAGAATGTATGATGCACTGTATGATTTATTTTATTTATTTATTTTGTGGCCTGTTTCTCACCCAAGCTATTGTATCACTTCAGAGAATGTGGAATATACTATTTGAATCGAATGGATTAATTTAATGCTACCTCTATGTGCTTTTTGGAGATTTAAAGATTTGATGCCCATTGACTGGGAGAAAAAAAAAAAAAACTCCATGAGTATTCCCTTTTTGCATACTCCACACTCACACTTTGAAAAATTATAGTAAGTTTCCCTAAATTAAGACTTCAGTGCGAAAAAAATGGCTTTGTGGCTAATAAAATGGAGCTCTTAAAATACGAGTATGCAGGCACAGTTGAGATAACAAGCACTTGAAAGTCTCGATTAGTCCTGTCTCTGCCCATCTTCACTAGCTGTAGTGGTGCAGTAACAGCTCAGTCCTGGAAACACAAACACACAGGACTGAAACTAATGGCCATGTGCCATGCTTTAGAATTAATTCTGGCTTGCCCTGGCCAGCCTCAGCATTTGAGTGTTGGAGGTTGGAGGCAGAATCCCTTTGTTAAGCTTTTACCCCACAAGTCACTGCGTTGGCCCTCCCGCAGCAAGGGAAACGCCAACTTTGGAGTATTAAGAAAACCAATAGCCTTGTTGACATGAACATGGTAGCCTAACCCCCGCAGTCTCCTCATATGAGGCATTGATTTTTCTGTCTGGGTGCAGTGTTAAAGCCATTCATTCTCTATGGGCACCAAGACTCACTGAGCTTGGCCGAATTTTCCACCTCCCACTCTTCTTACCTAAGGGCCAGAGGTTGAGATTTAACCTCATATACACACATATGCTCACACACACACACACACCTCCAAACATGATTGGTGTGGACGAGAGTTGAGGGATGGGGTAACATCTCAGACTCTTTGAAATAGCTTGACCTCCTTGACCACAGGGTCAAGGGTCGCTCATTCCCACCAAAGAAGCCTCTGAGGGCTGCACTTTAACCGAAATGGGTTGTCCTTATTTAGCAAAATGAATTCAATAATTCCCTTAAAAACTTTTTCATCCATCTAGGATGTTCTCGTCTCTCTTCCATGTCTCTCTCTTTCTTTCTCCTTGTCCTTCCTACCATTTGAGATTTAAAGTCTCCTGATGCCGTTCAACATACTGGACATTGAGGAGTTTTGTCATCCAAAATTTTCTATACAGTTAAAGGGGTGGTTCACTCAATATAAAAATGTATGTAATTGTATACTCACCTTTATGCTATTCCAAACCTGCATGACATTCTTCCATGGAACACATAAGCAGATGCAAAAGTTTCACTTTGAGAACTTGGCAGTGCGATACTGCAGATACTGTTGACTTTTGCATGACAAATTGCTTGCTATGTTCCTCATTTGTAAGTCACTTTATATTAAAGCATCTGCTAAATGACTAAATGTAAATGTAAGTAGTACTGTATGTTAGTCTCAGTCACCACTCACTTTCATTGCATCTTTTTTCAATACAATGAAGCTGAATGGTGACTGAGGCTAACATTCTGCCTAACATCAATTTTGGTGTTAAATTGAAGAAAGAAAGTCATATAGTTTTGGAACAACATGAGGGTGAAAGATTACAAAGTATTTTCATTTTTAGGTGATCTATCCCTTTTAAATCTGGGTATTCTGATAAAATTATGTGTGATTATCTTGCTCTATATTTTAACTGCTCAGAAAGCACTTAAAGAATTAATGAATTATTTTGGCTGACTATTGAAAAAGATCATACTTAAAACACATCAACAAGATCAGAGCGAACTGGTAAAATATGCCCAACACTTGCAGTTTTCTAAAGCGCCGGGTAGGGAAGGCTGTTGAATTCAATTGCGTGAATTGTTAACATTCGTCTTCGCTATTCAAGGCCAAACCCTATTGTTTTAATAACAGAGCTGAAGAAGTTAATATCTCTCGATAAATAATGCATGGATCGGCTGTAACAGCCTCCCTCAGTTTCTCTCACCAGCCCAAACAATGCTCGGCATATGGTGGAGCCGGGTTTTCTGGCATTAAAGAGATTTGAAATGAGCGGAGCACACCAAGGCCTTAGGCCACCCATTTGAATACTAAGCTCCTTTCAATCACATCAAATGCTTCCAATTCATTTATTCAAATAAAAGGCCCATAAACTCACACTTATAAAGCCTGAAAATATTGCTCGTCTCCCCCTTTCTCCTGCACTCATTTCAATTTCGATGGAGTTCTGCAAACAGACACACGTTCATTAACTTCAGAGGAGATGAAGAAGATGGGAGGAAAAAGCAACATGGACGCAGTGCTTTGTATTCTAGATTTTGCTGTGAATACATTTAGTTTGATTGCATCAGGAGCCGCTGACTAGAGCTTTATGCATTCGTTTTTCTTATTAGGTTTGAAAATGAGAGGTGAAAACTAGCATGAGGGACCTGAGAGTGAACAGACAGAATTTATATAAACAGGGCAATCATTCATTCAAGGCTTGATTAACCAAGCTCACAAAGAGAATTTAAGGAAATGTGTATAATAATTTGGACTGTCATCCACAAGCAATTGTAATTGACAAGATTTGTATGAGATATGATGCAATAAGAGAATATATTAAGTAGAATACACAAATGAATAAATAAAAAATCCAGCTTGATTACCGGTAGAACATTAGGGGAAGGCATGATATTAGAACAACACAATTATAGCACTTTTCCTGAGGACACGCTGCTAGCTTTTCTGAAGCATTAGAGAGCCTTGGCTAACGAAGAAAAAAAATAAAATAAAATAGGTGCAGCAGATTTTCAAAGCACCAGTTGTAGCCTGCATCATTAAAAATTCATTTAACTTCTCCCTCCACATGACAAGTGTTTGGTCACAGAGAAGATGCTTTTTTCTTTCTTTTTTACTGTTTTCTTTCTTTTTTCATTCTGTTTTGCGCATACTGTAACTCCCACCCATTTTCTCTGCCCCTCTCTGTGTCTATTTCTCTGTCTTTCTCCGTCTTCACCTCTCTGTTTCTCTTGCCATCAGCTCTCCAGCTGAAAGATGTACCCATTACCGAGTGACAGCTTGACACACAATGACCTGTCAGCGCATTCATTGTTCATTGTTTTATTTCAGCGGAGAGCCAAAACTGAGATGAAAATAAACCAGATTTTTTTTTTTTTAACCCTTTCATACGGACCGTCACACATATGTGACAGTTAATAACTGGGCTCTGCAGAGTAGCATCACACATATGTGTTTCTGCAACAGCCAGTTACGTAACAAGCTGCCGGATTCAAATCGGCTTTCGCACAGACACAGGCTGCACTGGTCAAGGCATCTGTAATTTATATTCACTCAAACAGTTACTCATACAGTCTTTCAAACCACAAAATAAGTGTATTTTATATTCATACTTCCAACTCATCACCAAAGTACAATGATAAAAAGTTTACAGCTCTTATAGGCACAGTCAATACATCAAACGCAATCTTCTTCTGATGTGTGCTGCCATTTGTTTACATTAGTAGCTGTTGTCATTCGTCAAACAAACAGCTACTCAAAGGGTCTTTTCAAGCACATAATATGTTATTTTTTGTAACAAACAGCCTAATTGTCACCAAAGTACCACAATAACAGTTCACAGCTTGTATATCCACAGCCATCATATCTAAACACAATCTTCCCATGCATGCAGCCACGTCTACTTATTAGGTGCAGATGCGGATTTCATTCACACAAACAGCAACTCAAACAGTCTTTTCAGGCATATAATATGTTTGTTTTCTGAAACAGACAGCCAAACTATCAAAAAAGCACCACGATAACTTAAAACTCGTATACTCAGTGAAAACATGCTGATCGAGCATGATTATCCGATGCACGCAGCCAAATCTGTTTACATTAGCGCTTGTCACACACACACACACACACACACACACACACATACACACAATGTCTGAGAATCAATCAGTGCATATAGGCAAACCGGACTCCTGATATTATTTGTTCATTAGTTTTTTTACAGCTATAAAAACAAAATAAACAAATACAGTACAGCAGACATAACCCATTTGTTCATGTTTACTATATTATATACAGTATTTTTATTTATTTATTTTTTTTTACGAAAAGAAATAAACAATTCAAATAAATAAAAAAAATACTCCTCTACACCTTGCCTACCTCTGTGCAGTGTCACGTGCAAAAATAACTCGCTCCAGGGGAATTTAGACCCTACTCATGAAAAGGTTAAATCCCTGGCACCAATGTTATAATTGAGGGGGGGTTTGAGGAGTCCCTGACTTGACTAAGAGTTGAAGGACCCCCCCATAAGGCCAAAATAATGTAACTTAGGGGGTGCCATGGTGTTTCATCAAATCTAGTATACTAAAAACATCAAACTATTTTTATTTTTATTTTTTTATGTTTGCAGTGACACAACGTGACATTGTCCATTATCTGTCCCAGTTTTCATAAATATTCAAAATGAGTGACAATGGCAGAGTGGGTCCTCATTTTCACCACACAATAGTAGTAAAATAGAATTCTTCTTTGATTTATGATTGTTGGTACTTCCAAATTACTAAAGTTAAATAATATTTTGTCTTAGAACTAAACCGTTTCTAGAGGTTAATTAATAGGCATGCAGTTAATATGCACATAGTTTTGATGGTAAGAGTTTTATCTAACACTACATATTAGCTCACGATCAAACAGTTGTAAAGTTATTATGGATGCTATGTGGAGAAATATCTTAAGGTGCGTCCAATACTGCATATTTCTGCACTATTTTATGTCATTTAGAAGTGTAAGTAGTGCGAGTTTTATGTTTACACTGAAAATGGAACAAAAAGAAGCGTACTACGAATACCCGGATAATGCACTTTTTTCAAAAGTCAAAACAGAGTGTGGAATGTTAGACACTTCGTGCACTCAGCGCTCACGGCTTGCTGTACATAGCAGAAGGGGTGGAGTTACCGGCAGCGATGGTGATCTGGCAAAACAATTGTAAAACATGGAGAATATGACAACTAGCGAAACATCTGTGAAAACAGCACCTTATAAAAGTGAGTTAAATGCTTTACCATGCTGTTTGAATATGTATATTATTGAGATATAAGTGATGAACTGAGGGTGGATATCGCGCTAAAGCTAGCAGCAACACAACGCTTGGGTTTGAAACGTCACTTCCGTTGGCTGTTATACGGCGAACGCTTCAGTGTAGTAAAAAACGTTAAGTGTTCCATTTGACACAATACTACATTTTAAAAATTCATACACTGCATGGCTGAGTGCATAGTATATGTTGTAAGTGCAGAGCGTATAGTGTGTCATTTGGGACACAGCTTTAGTCTTTTTATTATACTGTGCTCATGAAGAGCGACCTTCCCTCAGTATCTTTTTAATATGCAAGCCATGCTGATAAACGATAGCGACAACAGAGAAAACTTTTTATTAAGGCATATAATAACAATTCAATAGGAGCAATTCAATTTAAATGACTAATTTTAATCAATATATTTAATTATTCAGCAAATTTTCAGTAGGGATTCCAATGTCAATTCTTTGGTTGTCGTGCTTGCATCTGACGTAATCAGTTCAAATGGGGAAGACAGTCCTGTCGTGCTTTCGTGGCTAATTTTGTCTGCCACCCTGAACTCATTTCTCTCTCACTGCGATACCGTCATATTTCCCATGGAGCAGAGGCAACATAGCTAGCTATAGCAGAGAATAGAGCAGAGAAAAGAACATGAAGCAACAGTGAAACTATTTCTAGTATTGGGCACCACAACATCAGTGTAATATGTCAGTGTAAATATTTCAGTTATTATAGCATAGATGTGTGTGTGTTTTAAAGGAATAGTTCACCCAAAAATGAAAATTCACTCATCATTTACTCACCCTCATGCCATCCCCGATGTGTATGACTTTCTTTCATCTGCTGAACTCAAAAAAAGATTTTTAGAAGAATTTCTCAGCTCTTTTGGTATATAAAATGCAAATGAATGGGTGCCAAAGTCAGCATAAAAGTAATCCATATGACTCCAGTGGTTAAATCAATGTCTTCAGAAGCAAAATGATAGGTGTGGGTGAGAAACAAATCACTTTCACATTCTTCTTCTTGTGTTTTTGGTGATTCACATGGGAGAAGAATTTCAAGCAAAAAAAGGACTTCAGTACTGATCCGTTTCTCACCCACACCTCTCATATCACTTCTGAAAATATGGATTAAAACATGAGTATGGATTACTTTTATGATGCCTTTATGTGCTTTTTGGAGCATCAAAATGTATATATAATAATATTAATTAATTCTAATATATATATATATATATATATATATATATATATATATATATATATATATATACACACACACACACACACACACACACACACACACACACACACACACACTGGCGGCCAAAAGTTTGTAATAATGTACAGATGTAAAAACAGCACCATCCATCACAGTCTGTCTCCCTCATGTTCTTCAAGGACTCTTATTTTGAAGTTTTCCCCTGGACTACATCTCCCATAGTTCACTTTCCTCATCACTTCCATCTGCTCCTCATCATCCTCACCTTTATTCCATTCCCTCATTAGTCCCTTTTGTATAAATATCCTCTTGATTTGCCCATTCATTTGTCAGTCGTTGAAGTGTTACATTGTGTTAATGAAGTGTTTTTTGTTTTGTTATTTTGTGATGTTTAGCTTTATCGTTTGTTCCACTCCAGC